>NC_080093.1:8057500-8682500 GCF_950005125.1 Chionomys nivalis | reverse complement strand
TCAGGCCTTTTATGATCGATATTAACATCTTTAAGGCATAAAGAAAGATGGTGTAGAGAATTACAAAGCTTCTTCCAAACTATCAAAGGAGAACTTTTACAACCAAAATTTTGACTCTTGGAATTCTGAGTTCACATCGCATTTCATTCCACATTGCTTGTTACTTTCTTCAGTGATGGAGGTGTCAAAATAAAGAAAACCAGCCTACAAACCACAATCTCAGAGAACTTAGACAACAATGAGGACACTAAGAGAGATTTACATCGATCTAATCTACATGGGAAGTAGAAAAAGACAAGATCTGCTGAGTAAATTGGGAGCATGGGGACCTTGAGGGAGGGTTGAAGAGGGAGGGGAGAGGCAGGAAGGAGAACAGAGAAAAAGGTAGAGCTCAATAAAAAATAAAAAGGCACACACACATACACAGCATATAAATATACATTATACACAAACACACACCACACAAAAACACTTACACATACACCACACAAACACACAACACATATATAAACATTATATATATATATATATATATATATATATATAGAGAGAGAGAGAGAGAGAGAGAGAGAGAGAGAGAGAGAGAGAGAGAAAGGAGGGGGGGAACACATTATCACTATGCCTAGACATAGAGCTTCTTTTAAAAAAAGACATTTTATCTGTTCATACATTTGTTTTTATGTTTTGTTTTGTATGGACTTTAGTTGAGATTTCCTCTTGTAAGGTAATAGAGGAATAAATCCTCCTATGTATTATTTGTTTGTTTGCTTGTTCATTTGTTCTATAAAGGAACAAAAATAGAGTCTGACAAAATTAGTTGTGTTTTCGCTGTATAAGCATAATACTTCAACTTCCCATATCATCAATAAATATCCAAGAGAGCCACTGAAATGCATCAGTAAGTACAAGAATGTAAAATGCATGAACAAAAGGATCATAAGGACTATGGAAGTTGCTCTTCTCTACCATGCAAACTCCTGTGCCAGTTACAGCCCAATAATAAAATAATGTGAACAAGAGATGATAGATACTGTGTGACACATGGAGTATTCAAGGGGCATAAGAAAGGCAATTTTGCAAGGTCATTAAAAGTGCCAGTTGTTATAAGGAGGCCGCTTGTTTGTTTCCCGGCTGCCTGGCAGATCTGACCCAAAATAATCACACAGAAACTATATTATTTAGATCACTGCTTGGCCCATTAGCTCTAGCTTCTTATTTGCTAACTGTTGCATCTTAATTTAACCCATCTCCATTAATCTGTGCATCATCATAAGGTCGTGGCCTAACAGCAAAGTTTCAGCATGTCTGTCTCTGGCAGTGGATCCATGGCTTTTCTCCTGACTCTGCCTTCCTTCTCCCAAGATTCAGTTTACTTTTCCCTGCCTAGCTCTGTTCTACTCTATCAGGCCAAGCCAGGTTCTTTATTAACCAATGGTAGTCACAACATGCAGAGGAGACTCCCATATCAGCCAGTGACAGGTCTTTTCAGTTTTTATGTTTTTGTTTTCATTTATTTTTATTTTGCCAGGCAGTGGTGGCACACTCCTTTAATCCTGGCACTCAGGAGGCAGAGGCCGGTAGATCTCTGTGAGTTCAATAACAGCATGGTCCACAAGAACCAGTTCATGCCATTGTTAGGAGTCAGAGCATCTGGAATTTGAGCCTGATATTACCATTTAAACATGCATTTGTAATTCATTTCTAATTGTACTGAACATTTGGAATTGATGTGGGATTTCCTCTCTGTATGCTAAATATCATTGCTTATTAAAGAAGATGCTTTGGGCCTATTGCAGTGAAGAATAGGGCAAGGCAGGAATTCCAAGCAGATAGATGTAGAGGGAGAGTAGGTGGAGTTGATGAGACACCATATAGCCTCTGGAGGAGACAGATGCTAAACCTTTGCCTGGTAAGCCACTGCCAAGTGGTAATACACAGAAATATGAAAATAGGTTAATTTAAAATATAGGAGCTAGCTAGCATACACTTAAGCAATTTGTCAAGCAGTGATTTAAAAAAATTAATATAATTTCTAAGTGGTTAATTCGGGTCTGGGCAACCAGGAAATGAACGAGCAGGCTCCAACAACACAGAGTGAAGATTAGAATCTTTCCTCTCGAAGCCAGATATCTTAAAATGCAAGATGGATAAATCTAGGCTCATAGGAATCTTCTAATAAAAAGAATAATACATTTTAGAAAATCTTTCCTTAAAGATTTGGGTTCTAGGAAGAAGTAAAAATGAAAGTGTTGATGGTGAAGTCTGGACATGCAGTAGCACTCTGTCTGAAGGTATCTAATAGTGCCAGGAACTAGGAGCTGCAGGGTGAAACCCTCATTTTTCACTTGCTTGTAGAATCTGCCCACTAAACTTTCATATTTACTGCTATGTATGTAATTTCCTTGAATCGTCTCTGCTATCAAAGAGTTTGCAGAGAGAGCTTCCAGCTGGAATTGGTTGTCAATCATGTGATGAGAATGGTGCAGAAACAAAACGAAAGAGCAATTTCAAAAGAAAGAAGCATGTTGGCGCCTTGGTGTGCAACATCCAGGGAAGCCTTCCTAGACGAAAGGATAAGAAAAGTCAAAGAAACTCGTACTCCTATATTAAGCATGAACAAATAGAACTTTAGGAAAAGTTCTTCAAATAGAGACCAAGCTGCAGATTCCTGCCCTCTGTGTGTTTACTGTTAATGATTTAGTTCTTTAGGAAACAGAGGCCTAGACCCAATGGGGTAGGGAGTAGAGTGGGAGAAAAGGATACTTGATTAGAATTTAATAAAACCAATCTTACCCACAGCCTGAGTAGATTTTCTATTCATTCTAAGCACTATATATGTAGTGCTTAGTGTTTTTTCTGTTTGAAATGTGTTTCCACAAAAAATCCATAGTTACTTAGGAAAGTCTACCATACAAAAATTCTAAAACACAGCTTTATTGGAAAAAAAAATGATCTAGCCAAAAAAAGTATGGATTTATATCAATTTATTGATCACAGAATAGTTTTATAATACTAAAACTATAAGTATATAAGTATCTGGATGAAGCAGGTTACACTTACATAATTAGAAATATACATATAAACAATTTAAAAAGAGGTTATTAATTTGAGAAAAAGTAGAGTACATAGGAAGAGGGAAATAATTTTAGTTTCAATAAATATTAAACCAAAAATATGAATTAAAATCACTTATAAAATTTAAATAATTCAGAAAAAGGAGAAACAAAACTCTGAAATCACCTCTGTTCTCTCTGGTAACAACAGTTTAATTTTCCTTTGCTCTGTTAGACATTCATAGACTTACAAACAAGGAGTCTTTCCTATCATCTGTGTAATTCTCTGATGTGTCTGCTTTGGACACACAGAAGGACTTGGTATTTGACCAGGGTGCAAGTAGAAAATGGATGACATGTGTTTGGATGCCAGAAAACCCTACACCCATGTATGTACAAGCTTGAGATTTAGGCAGTCTTGAACTTCCCTGAGTTTCATAAACCATTTTGTGAAAGCAAAATGCCAAGACCAGTCTCTGAGAATCTCTGCTTGGGATGTTGAGCAGGATATGATGAAGGAAAAGTGCCTAGAAAGCATTAGCTGTAATCAAAGGCCAGAAAGGAGCATCCATAAGCCATGCCCTGCTAAGCATTCGGCAACAGAGACTCCTGTTTGAACGTCCATCACTCTTTGTCTTTTTCTCCCTGGGATTTTGGCCACCAATTAATGGATTTTGTGATTTATGAGTAAGGTTAGTGATGCTTAGTGGCTGGTCCAGTCTCTCCTGTAATGACTGAGGTTTGTAGAAAAAGTTTTCCTATCACTACAAGTGTGGTTTGCAACAAATCACTGAATCAGGGCCTGGAGGTGAGATGAAATCAGGCCCCTCCACTGACAATTTGCCATATAAGCATCATCGACTGTGACTCTTTGCTAAGAACAGTATGAGCTTCAAATAAAAAAGAACAAAATCCATGCTGGCATTTCCTACACAGACTGAATCCACTGGGGGAACCATTCACCTCTGAAACAGGTGACAACGGATGGGAGTGACTCATAATTTCACATGATTTGGATTCCTCACACGCACTAATTTCTGTCTGAGACTAACGACTAGATCAAAGCCACACCGTGTTTTGTGTACATCAACATTTCTGTTTCCAAAAATCCATTGTGTGCAAAAGTCCTTTGATAATCCGTATCTGTATTAAGGTATGCATTTATATAGAGTATATGTCCCCCTCTCCTCCCTCCCTCCCTCCCTCCCTCTCTCTCTCTCTCTCTCACTCTCTCTCTCTCTCTCTCTCTCTCTCTCTCACACACACACACACACACACACACACAGCACATAGAGTTTCACATTAAGTGGTTTACTTGTGCTTAGTTATGACAAAATAAGAATGGCAAGGTCATGGGGATATTAGTCTATGTGCAGAAATTATTCTGCTCATTTCATCTGTTTTTAATTTTCTTAGATTTATTTATTTATTTCATGTATTTTGACTCAATGTATGTGTGTTCACCACATGCATTCTGTATGCCAAGTAAGATCAGAAGAGGATGCCAGATTTCTTGGAACTGGAGTTGCAGATGTATGTGAGCCACCATATGGGTTCTGGCAATTTAACTCTGGTTCTCTAAAGCAAGTGTTTTAGAATGCTTAAGTTTTATAGTTTGTGGATTTTAGTTAGCAAGGTCATACTTTCTAAGTCTAACAATGAGTTGTGTAAATATCCAGAATATTTTTTAATACCTGGATAAGATTATTTTTAACACTTTATTTTGTAGGACACTTTCTTCCAATATCTTGACTATAGGATTTTGGAAAAATTTTAAGAGAATGAAATGCTAGCAAAAATTATGGTAATTAGTGAGTACTAGGAACCAAATTTAAAATATCCTTTCAAAGCAGCAAATGCAATACTGTCCCTCATCATAGTTCAGATGGAATGTGCTCTAATGCATGCTTCAATCTATCAAGTTCAATTATTTTCCTTTTATTTAAAACACATTTCTCCTCACATAATATGCCCAATTATGAGTTCCCCTCCTCTAATCCTCCCAGGCCCTCTCTCACCTCCCCTTCCATCAGAATCCACCACAATTCTATTTCTCATTAGAAAGCAAACATACCTCTAAAGGACAATAATAAAATAAAATAAATAAGATAGAACAAAAATTAGCACATCACAATAGGGCATCACAAAAAAAAAAAAATAGAAGGAAAAGAGCCCAGGAAAAGGTACATGAAATTGATAGAGTTGCAAAACTCAATTGTTTTCACACTCGGGAATCCCACAAAAACACTAACTTGGAAGCCAGAATATGTGTGCAAAAGACCTATAAGGTAAAAAGAGAGAAGAAAAAATAAGATATTAGCAAAATTCCTGACACGACATTATGAGACAAAAAACCTCTAAAAACACCATGGAGCTCCTTTTCTGTTGGGCATTGACTGCTGGGCATGTGGCCGACGCTTAAAAGCAGCTTGTTTCCCCCAGTGAGACTTTAAGTGCTCTTAACTGCTGAACCGTATCTCCAGCCCTGACTTCCTACATCCAATGTCCTTCAGCGTGCATCACCTACAGTGCATTAAACAGACACCAGAAAAATGCACATCTGTCTTCCTAAACCTGTGCACTCTCTCTTAGGAAAATACTTTTTATGAATTTACTGACTTACCCTATTTGCTACTTATTTTAAAACATTAGTAAGGGGTGAAAACAGAATCCTTTAAAAGCAGAATATTTTTAAATATCAATGATAAATTCAAGTTTAGTCATTCTGTAGGAAATCAGAATTGGTGTTCCAAAATAAATGAACCTGCTTTTTCTACCGTTAATATAAGTAAGAGGAAAACTGGGAAATTTACTGTATTCTGAGATTCAGTAAAGTTTAATGAAACTGTATTAGTCACTGTTTTTTTTCAATTAACAATGAATGTATTTTTGCTTTTTTGCATGAATGTGACCAAAACAGTTGGCAGAGACAACCTATAGTACAAAATGTTTATTTGGCTCACTGTTTCAGAAGGATCCATCACAGGGGAAAGGATGTCTCAGAGGGTTCTCATCTCTACTGGATGGTAAAAATAGAGAAATGGCTCGTTCCATGGCAATATGAGCATATCCAAGAGGCAGTTTATACTGTAGCACAGCCATATCTGACAGGAACTGCAAAATTCATAAAGCCAGCACAGCTGCTTGACAAAGGTCCACCAATGTTGAGTCACGATGGCCGCCATACCACTTTTCATTTTGATCACTGCTTGTTGCATACTTGGGGTACTTTTAATATTTGGGTGGATGGAAATTTTCTTACAAATCATTTATGTCTTCTCCCAGAAGTACTGCTTCTATGCTTCTCCAGGAAAGTCCTGAACATGCTACCCCTCCCACTTTTAGGGAAGATAGCCGTATCTACTTCAATGACCTCCTTGTGCCTTAGAGGCTGACACACATAAAGAAGACAGAGGTCTCTCTATGAGGCTATGAGATATTCTTGAACCATCTGTCCCTGTACTTATCAGGAACAAGATAAAAACAAAGTAAACTTTAAAAGGTCAACAAGTTTAGGTGGGCTGGAGGAGTTGGCCAATTATCAGATTACTAACCTCTTCCCACTATACAACTCATGCAATTACGTGGCATATACAGCAACAAAGTTAGGTTAGTTAAAGGTAGCTCTGCCTTACACAGAGGCTTATATTGATGGGCACAGAATGATGTAGAAAGATGATAAAAGAATGAGATGTCAGGACCACTCTTTTTTTAGAAAAAATTAAGCTCATGCAGAGCCACTGTGATGTCATAAGACCAAAGAACAAAAGAATGACAGAATTGGCCATATAAACAAATTCTATAAAGACATAAAATGTAAAGGTTGTATTATGCCAGAATTGGATAATAACTGCAGCAGCTTTGGTCTGAGGATTTTTCTTGGGCACTCTGATCATTAAGAGTTAATAATACACAGCCTGAACATGGCCATCTGCTTGGGCTGGCTTAGAGATTTATTTTGGTTCAGTGTCCTTGTGGCCACAAAAGTTATTTTGAAAACTGGCTATCATAAGTCTCTAGATCCTTAAAAATTGAACTATGAGTTTAATGAGTAAAAATGGTTATAAAGATAACTGTTTATCAATGATAGCTAAACTTGAGGGAAAATGATTGTAAGAGATAACTGTTCAGTCATGGTTCGTCAGTGAATATTAGAAGATATGCAAGAGGGAGTTAAATAGTTAAATACATGTACAGAGACAAAAATGATATGATCTATGTTTTGTAATAACATGAATCTAGCTTTGCCTACTGAATTCTGTGTAAATAAACACTGACTACCAGTCAGTCAGGCTTCAAGATTCTCCCAACCATCATGCTTAGTTCATTCTTATCTTACTGACTCCTTACCTTGTCTCTTGGGATCTATGACCTGCTGGGGCTGGCCCCTGGAAACACAGCAGCAGACCGAGAAAGAGACAGTGTAAATTGAACCAGGCACCCCTATAGTAACTTTCTAAAGTCTACTCCTATGTGTTCTGCCTGCTAACTAGATTCTTCCCATGTTCTAAGACTCTACAAACACCTAAAAAAGCACCCACAGGCAGGGAAAAACTGTTTAAAACATAATCCTGTAGGCACACTCTAGATCCAACTACAGCAGAAGCACAGGATGTTGCTGACTTGGGGACTAGATGTAGGACAGGCTGCCTACAGGCTCAGATAATCCTGTACTTGAACACTGGTGCTTTCAGTTGTGTTTGCTGGTGTATTGTTCAGGATTATCTAGAAGGAAAAAACTTACAGAATCATAAGATTTATGTGATTTATTAGAATGGCTTACAGGCTGTGATTCCACTGGTCTAATAATGACTGTTTCCTAATGGAAGATTCAAGAATCCAGGAGTCCCTTAGTTCAGGAGGCTGGATGTCTAATCTGGTCTTAATTAAATGCTGGAATCCTGAATAAGTAGGTTCTAATAAGCATGAAGGAATGGGGCTTGTTAATGAGGGTGAGAGCGAATAGGCAAACAGAGAACCATCCCTTCTTCATGTCTTTCATATAGGCTGCCAGAAGAAAGTGTGGTCCAGATTTAAGATGGATATTCTCCTCTCATAAGATCTGGATTCAAAGAGGGTCTTCCCACTTCCAATGAATTTAATTAAGAAAACTTCCACTGGTCGGGAAGTGATGGTGCACATCTTTAATTCCAGCACTTGGGAGGCAGAAGCAGGAGGATCTCTGTGAGTTTGAGGCCAGTCTGGTCCTAGTTCCAGGACAGCTAAGACTGTTACACAGGGAAACCCTGTCTTTCAAAAACAAAACAAACAAACAAAAGAAAAGGAAAATTTCCCTCACAAATATGCCCAGATGTCTGAGGTTTCCTTAGAGTCAGTTGTAGCCTAGGTGACAACTGGAAATAGCCGTGACATTGGCCTTGAATGCTTTCCTTGTATAATAAGTGGATGTTTAGATAACAATTGTCTATGCTCTGTCACAACTGAGAAGATAAAAAATTCACGTCTTGTGGTAAGAAAAAAATATCAATTTTACTTATTCACAGGCAGAGATTTTCAAAACACACTACTGATATCTCTTTCTCTTACACTACCAAAATGTTTTCACCCTACATAAGATAAATACCTTTCAACCCAACAGGTATAAGCACTGACATGGAAAGGTCTATTAAGTAATTGCCTGCAGTTAGTTCACCATTAAAGCAAGAACTACTGAACTCTATAATTCAACAAAAAAAGCCATGTATAAATCCATGCTGAGGAGAGTTCTGCCTGCCACCAATGTGTCCTATATCATACAATGTAAGTGCTGAGGGGACAGTTCAGCTTGCCCTCACTAATGATGGCTCCTAGACTGATTTGTTGTCTATGCTGTGGGCGAGTAGGATGCCACTAGTCGCTGGCTAGAGGACAGAGCACTCACAACATTAAAATAACTCGAAATCACAGCCCTTGACATTAATGGAGCAACCAACTCTTTCTTATGGCATCAAATAAGTAATTACTAATCATTGGGAATAATTCTGTGTGTCAACGAAACAAGCAGAAATAAGAAAGATAAAAAAAAAAGATTTAAAATTTGACATTGTATCATGGAAGATAAAATACCCTTCCCCAAACCATTCCATTCTAATCCACACAGAAGAATAGCTTTATTATGAAAAACTCAAATTTATAGGGTCCTAACTAGCTCCGATTAACTAACCTACTTCTTCCCACATCCTTCCAAACAAAGTGTATCATATAAATTATCTAATCAGGTATTCTTTATTTTGCTATACTCATGGTGCCAATTAGAGTGCCTGATTAGTCTAGTAATCACAGATCTCTGGAAATGAGGTAATAGAGAAAGTTACGTGAAGTTCACAAGCTGGCAGAGACAAGTAAGAAAGATTTAAGATGTGTGTACTAAAGCTTCACATTATATCCTGTAAATGCATGTAGTTATATGTGAATTAAAATTTTAAAATATTTTAGCACTATAAAGAGTGGAAACATTTTCATCTCCATATCCTCAAGGGAGTACAAAGTTCTCTTTTTCTGTCTGAAGAAACAAACTAACATAGTATCCAACAATAATCTATTGTGCATAACATAAAAGAATTGTCAAATACTCTCGCAACATGTCCACTGATTAAAGTCGTGTTTCTGTTCTCAGCAGTACAGCTCATATTACCAAATCCTGGAGTATCCTTTAATAAATTTAAGCCTCTGTGCTTCGGTCTGTTTTTAATTCACATTATTCCATTATATATCATTTTTAGATCAAGAATTTACTTGGATCTATAGTTTACCTTAACATCCAGAAAATGAAATTTCCTTCACAATAGAATCTGACACAAAAACAATTCATTAATTTGAAGAATATGCTATTACTTAAAACATAAGCTTATTTAATGCTTTCCTTGTATATAGATCCCAGCTACATCTTTATCAATGATGATTTTTCAATGCTCGCCTTAATAGTGAACTGAATATTCTTGCATTAAAGGTGTTTTTGAAAGAAGAAGGAATCTCTCAACATTAGCATGTAACACAAAGCACAACTTTTGAAAAAGATCTTTATTTTAATCTTTTTCTAAATGTTTAAGTGGCATTTTTAGCACACGGAGCAACTTATACTACTTAACAATGCTGCCTTTATTAATATGTCTTCAGAAGCCAAATTCCAAAACTGTTGCCTATTTTGTTTTAGCTACATCCTCTGTTTTCTATATAGATCCTGTCATGTCAATATCTCTGTTAGTTTTTGCTTATCTCTCCCAATCTGTCTCTCTCATTTGCCCCCACATCTCTTTCTCCCTCTCCCCTTTCCCCTTTCGATTATCCCTCACACTCTTAGGTATATGAGTGTATCTGTGTGAGAGAGAGTACAAAATGTAGAGAGCAATTGCACAGGAAAGTGAGAGGGGGAAAGAGATATCTCCAGTCTAATGGTAGGAAAAATCAGTTTTATTGTGTCTCTGAAATCTTAATTGAGTAAAATCCCTCAATTGCCCTACGAACCTGGAGAAAAGTCTTGTTTTGGTTTTCTCCCATGGCATTGATTTCATGTATTCTGATAGTAAAGATAAGATGTCTACTTTCACCAGCATCGCAACAATTTTGCCTAAATATGTCTGAAATTAACTGGATTCTAACTGAAAAGCAGCAGAAAGAACCATCAATCTTTAATCTATAGGCTATGCTATAGATTAAAATCAACCATCAGTCACCTTTGGTGTCCTGATCTGTAATGCCATCTCCAGAGGCTAAGGTAAGCGAATCACTTAGTTTACTGTAGCAGTTCATAGACCAGTCTAGCAAACAGAGTAAGAATACCCTCTTGCGTTAAATAGCAAAACTAAGCAAATAGATAAACCAAACCTCAACAACAAACCTTCATGGATTTATATATCCGTATTATATAATGATAGAGGAAAATAAAAACAAAGTAACAGCTGTTGGTCCAGTCACTGATCTTTTGTTTCTCCTGCAAACCCATTGGCATAGCAGGTATCAGATCAGATCCATGTTGTAGCTCAGCTTTTTGCTTTATTACTTAACATATCTTGAGGCATTTAAACTTCTGCTCAATTTACTAACAGATAGTCTTAGCCATGGATTGATTCCTAGCTATATATATTTAACAGTGGGATACCTACATTTCCCTCCAATTTTCCATTGTAATTCAAGTTCATTTCACTTCTCATATTTTCAGCATACTTATTTTTCATATATTCCTTCCAATATTAAACATTTACACAGGTAATGTACAGTATAGTGCCTCAAACACTGCATCTGAATCAGCAAATGTTCTTAGGCACTGATCTTGCTTAGAGATACTGGCCTGCTTACCGTTAGCAGAGGAGCTAATGTTGGAGCAAAGGTTAGTTGTATTTTTTCATTATTTACTTTTGAGACTACAATTTAATTACAGCATTCTCTCTTTCCTTGCCTCCATACCTGCTTTACTTCAATTTCCTGGACTCCTTTTTCAGCTTTTGCTATTGCATGTCTATATGCTTTTGTATGTACATATACATACACACACACACACATACACACATATATTTCTAAATGCAACTTCTTGGTGAGTACAATGTTACTTGTATATGTGTTTTCAGGGCTGATGATGACTTGGCACAATACAATCAGTTGATATGTTCCTCTCCCTGAGTGGAGGAGGCTATTTCGCTGCTTCCAGCTTCACTCAATTGCCTGTCACCCTTTGTGTAGGGCTGAGGTTTCATGGCTCCATCCCGTTCTACAGGTTCATTTAGTGTCATCCTTGTTCAGCCTAAATTTTGGTGGTCATGTTAGTCAGACTTTTTGGACATCTGGTGTAAAAAATCTATAAGCATTTGTCTTTATACCCGCAGATAAATGTAGCCTTCACCAATCATAAAGAAACCTTCCTCTGCAACAGAAGAAAATTACTATGGAAAATTACAACCAATGGATACATCTACAAACCACTCCTACACCTAAGGCTTGGGGATCATTGTTTAAAGATTATTATACATATATTTTATAGCAGAAAAATAAAACAAAAAAGCTAGCGAGAAACTAAGTGTTCTCCTGACCACTTTTACCCACTCATTTTTCCAAGGTGGTGCTTGACTTTTACATCTGACTAGATCAGTGTAGAAAAGAACCAAATGTAATAAAACTTCTGTCAAAGATTGTCAACAATGAACCTAGAATTTAATAATGCAGACATAACAATTTCACACACATGAAATGCTACAGGAACAACACACTTAAGAAGGGACATGACTTCAGATGTAGCCTGTTAAATTCTGAGCTATCACAGAAGCAAGCAATCAAAGAAGATGCAGGGAAGACAAGTCTGTGGATAGATGGCTATGGGTACCAGTGCTCATCTCTGGATAATCTCCTATAGATAAATACATAAAAATAACACCTGTGATGAGCTTCTATTAGGAACCACCAAAAAGGTGGGTACTATTCTAAGGATTCACATTTACTAATTCTCTTAGAGATTAAATTATGGAACCAAAGGCAAATAACTAAGTCAATGAAACAGAATTGAAATGTAAGTGACATCATTGTAGGATTGTATTAGGCAGAAGGGCAGAAGATTTGCATTTATAAGAATTTGCAAGATATTACATGTATATGCTTAAGAAAGGAAGAACGTGTGTGTGTGTGTGTGTGTCCCTAGAGAGATAAGAGAAAATGAGAGAGAGAGAGAGAGAGAGAGAGAGAGAGAGAGAGAAAGGGGGAGAAGGAGAGAGAGAGAGAGAGAGAGAGTAAGGGGGAGAAGGAGAGAGAGAGAGAGAGAGAGAGAGAGAGAGAGAGAGAGAGAGAGCACAGAACACGTGCTGACCAGTCAGTAAGAAGCACAGCTCTGATATATACAGGGAGTGAGCCTTCTAGAAGACATAGAAGCCTCAACTATGCCATCTTTTTGCCATAATGAGATTCCTATTCCTGCTCTGTTTGAAACATGGGCATTTCAAATGGCACAGGTGTGCAAAAAGGGCCACTACTTCACTGGATGCCCAACCACAGGACAACTTATCAACAATACCTCAACAGGAAAAAAATGAATTTATCCTCAGCAATATGGCACTTCTGTGTCCAGGGAAGCATGATCATAAGATTTTCTGTTTTACTTTGCTTTTTTAAGTATCATAATGTTGCCTCTGACCACCTCTAAAACACAATGCCAGGATGAAAGACAGCTCCTCCCTGCTGCTAATGGTGCAAGCCACGCTTTCTCAGGATACCCAGCCTTTCCCTTAGTTTGTCTGCATTTGTTCCAGTTGGTCACTTTATAAACCTCGTTAATATCACGTACTTTAAATTAATGCACAACCACCTTACAAATCCAAGGGAGAAATTACAGATTATTTCCTAAGAACAGATATTTTCCCCAAGATGTAAATATTACAAAATGTTCTAAATAGTCCAACACAGGTTTTTCTTTTTGTTTGACCTAGAATCATTTCTATTGGTGAGTAAGTGAACAGATTGGTAAATTTACATAACATAAATGTTGAAGCTGAGAGAAAGGGTAGGATTACAAACAAAGTTTGGAGAGAAACATATTTATGTAAACACAGATTCAATATCTATATTTCCCCTTCAGTAGCTTTGTACAAGGGAGGCTGTGAAAACCTCAATGGAGAAAAAAAATCTGCTTAAGTTCCTTCTGTCCTATATTAGCAATGCATTCTTTATTTAATATAACTAAGATCCCATAAATATCAAAAGATTATAGTAATAACTACTTTAAGAGTTTACTGGGGAGATAAATATAGAGTTCCTGGAAAAGCGGCATTTCATTGAAATTGCTGCCTCCATCGTTCCATCTCTATCTTATTTCAAGAAATAAATAAGTACTTTTAAGCATGTGATTAAGGCTTAGCTCCCTGGGAACCTGTTCAGCCAGTGGTGTGGTAGATTGTCTCCTCTTTGATTCCTCCTCAGGAGTGTGTGGGATTATGTTCTCACACACTCTGTGTCATTTCAAATAACTAAATCTCCATGTTTCCTTTATGTAACTTCATATCAACATATCTGCTTTGTGGCCTACATAACAATGCCACACTGTGACTCAGAGGATGTGTGGAAAGGATGTTTATATGTCATTGTGGCTATCATTTGCCATGCCTAAGCTTAACACTCAGAGGTTCAATTTAAAGGGGGTTTAGTCTCATTCTAAATGTCACAGAAAACTTCCCACTAATGCCACACCTCCTCCCCACTTCTCCGACCATATCAATTTATAGTCTACTTAACCCCAACAGGACCATTTGCCTTCTACCACTTTGTGTTGGTTGGTTTGGGTTTTTAACTTTTTATATTTTACCTTGAACTAAAAGGAAGAACTGTATTTTTGACTATAAGATATAAGTCAGATCAGTAAGACTTTTAGTTTTTAAATGTCATTACTAGAGTTTCAACATGCTCTCTCCACTTTTGCCTTAGAAGACAGCCTTGACTAACCTGCTGCAATACCAGTCTCCAGTTCGTGTGCTGGAAATGATCACAGAAGCAAGGGTACAGGTGAGCCACACTATCTTACATGGTTTTGGAACTTCCCATGTATAGTGTGTTTCCTTTCTTGTCTAAATGTTAGTGTCTCTAGTGTGAAAGCCACTCTGACTTCGAAAGTTCTCTGCTTTACTGAAATGGAGTCAGTGGAGTCTGAATGGCATTTGGTACTGAAAGCAAAACCTAGTCATCTCATTTTACAACTACAACCACAAATCATCGGCTTTGTGATCACAGAGGGTGGCTGTGCCAATGAGTGAAAACCCTTCCCTAGTGTGGAGAGCTGGTCATTATCCACTGGAATTTCCTTTGTGAGAAACTGCAATGACCATATCTGTGTAACATAACCAGTTTTTTCTTAGAATGTCAACAACAGCCTTCCCTTTGTGCGTTTTATCAGTGTTTAACCGCTTATTAAACTCCGTTTAAGAAATTCTGAAGTATTGTTTCATGTATGCATTTTAAATCAAATTTAAAAGAAACAAATTACACTAATTTATTTACCAGTGAAACAAAAGCCATTGTGTTTTACATCGTTAACCGCACTCTCCGCAAATTCAACTTCTAGAAGGAACAAAATTATTTCATTAAATTTCTTAAAACAAAAACAAATCACGTTCTTACTTAAATAAAACTTATCAATGGTGTTCTTCACCCCATTCCTCATTTCAATATAATGGGTAAGAAAGGTACTAACAACTGCAGCTAGTTCTGTGTTAGTCACTGAGCAGAGTGTTGTAGGAGACTACTTGTTTGTTTCCCGGCCACCCGGCAGCTCAGCCCCAAAACAACCATACAGAAACTGCATTAATTAAATCACTGATTGGCCCATCAGCCCTAGCTTCTTATTGGATAACTCTTACATGTTAATTTAACCCACTTGTAATAATCTGTGTATTGCCATGCGGCTGTGGCTTACTGGGTAAAGTTCAGGCATCTGTCTCCGGCAGGGCTACATGGCTTCTCCTTACTCTGCCTTCTTCCTCCCAGCATTCAGTTTAGTTTTACTCACCTAGCTCTACTCTACCCTATCACAGGCCTAAGACAGTTTCTTTATTAACCAATGGTATTCACAGCATAGAGAGGGGAGTCCCACATTAAAAGAGAAGGCAAAAAAGTGTTTGAACAGACAGCCTTTAAAACCAAACAGAACATGTGCACACAGTAACAAGTAATGATTTGAAGGAGAGTTAGGAAGGTTATATGGAACAGTTTGATGGGGAAAAGTGAAGGGAGAAACTTTATAATTAAATTTCAGTCTCAAAAATAAAAAATTACAAAGGAGGAAATTGTATTCTTTACAACCATCATTCAATCTCCACTCCACCCTCATTTTGTTTCTTCCCAGGTTGGCACCAAACTTTCTCCAGATATTTTTCCTACATCTTTTCTTTTCATGGCCATCTCTTGTGTCTTTATGTTTCATATAAAGGCATCCATAAACATCCTTGCTGCATGGGAGCATGCTCTTGAGAATTCAAAATTATGACAGAAAGCCTACTGGTAACAAATAGGTGACAGTTAGAGCTTGGTGAACACCCTCTAACGTAAGGACAGCTTAACCTATCATTCGGAGCAACCATGAAAAACAATAACAGTACTTGTAATATAACAGGTATAAAATGAATATTTTTAAATTTTCCCATAATAAATCACTGCTCCTCAATGGAAACCAATGATAATGTGATCATTAGGAGTTATCAAGTACTAAGATAGATTATCCATAAGTGCCCAGGCTTTCCTGATACCGATTTGCTAATCTTGATCAAGAGAATCTTCCTTTTCATAGATTCATTACTTTTATTTTTAGTTGTGCTATCTCTCAAGGACAGAATGACATATTAATTTATTCCTTTGGCAGGCACAGAGGCATTTACATTAAATATGCTTTCAGGTGGTAGTTAAATGCAAAATATTTATGACATTCATGAGACTCATTCCTGGGAGATAGTCAATGAAATCAGTATTAGACAATGTAATCCTGGCACTAACTAGTTGTGATCCTGTAAACTGCATTAGGCAATGCAGTCCTGGAACTAACAAGTTCTAATATTCTGTGAATTACTTAGCATCATGAAAGATCATTCATAAATTGAGAACATGAGGGTTACATTGTAAATTTTTATGTAAAATGAATGAAAGTTATTTTAAAGACATTGATGTATTTGTAAATCCTTTGTTTCCAGTTACTACTGTGGCAGTGGTGATAATAATTTAATAAAATGTTAAAAATATCAAGATAGAAAGAAGTCTTAGGAAAAGCACTTTTGGTGGATTCTCATAAACCCAAGTTTTAATTAGGCAACTTCTGATGTTCTTATAGAAAATTAATCAGACTACTGATACAATATAGGTTGAGCTTAATTCTCTATCAGAGAGTAGTTGCATTTGCTACCTGTATGTTAGGAAATTTGTTAGAAATTTTGGAAAGTCAACAGTAGGAAAGAGCTGAGAAAATATCCACCATTGCTTCCTATACATTTCTGTGGACTACAGGTGGTGAGAGGCTCTCCATAAAATCAGCCATTTCTAACTTCAGATAGTATCTCATCCCCTGAGACTCCAACAAAATGAAATTAGCTGGAAGAAAATGACAGTACCAATGACAAAGATGGATATTGCAGTAGCTTTAAAAAAATTATCTTCCAGTTACACACAGGGGACGTTATCAAATCAAACTGATTATTCAAGTATATAAACACAATCTTCAGACACTCATTAGCACTTTGTTCTGTTTGTTTCTGTGCTCCTGCCCTCTCCCTTAATGATGCTTTGCAGCTATAAGACATGAACAGAGTCACCAGCTGCCAGGATCTGCATCCTCTGGGAAACCCATGGTTGCTGGAGGTACCACAGGAAACAGGGAAGCTAAAGCCAAGGGGGACGGGAGACACTCACTGAGAAGCAAGACTTTCACTCAACCAAATAATATCCAAGTAATCCATCTAACCACTTCTGTTAGGTTTTCACAGAACATAGATTCTATACATCAATGCTAAGTAAGAGACTAAGTAATATTTGACTTCGCTCTGTCATTAAAAGTGTTATTACTAGTAAAAATTGGATAGTGTAGTAAAACTGTATATATATATATATATATATATACATACATACATATGTATATATATAGGAAAAATGTCTATGAACTGGCTTGGCAATTTTTTATTGATTTTATTGAGCTATATGTTTATCTCTGCTCCCCACCCTTCCTTTCCCCTCCCCTTCAACCCTCTCCCATGGTTCTCATGCTCCCAATTTACTCAGGAGATGTTTTCTTTTTCTACTTCCCATGTAGATTAGATTGATGTATGTTTCTCTTAGAGTCCTAATTATTGACAAGATTCTCTGGGATTGTAATTTGTGAGCTGTTTTTCTTTGCTTTATGACTAAAAGCCACTTATGAGTGAATATATATGACATTTGTCTTTCTGGGTCTGGGTTACTTCACTCAATATATGTTTTCTAGACCCATCCATTTGCCTGCAAATTTCAATATGTCATTATTTTTTTCTGCTGTGTAGTACTCCATTGTGTAAATGTACTACATTTCCTTATCCACTCTTCAGTTGAGGGGCATTTAGTTTGTTTCAAGGTTCTGGCTATGACAAAGAGTGTTGCTATGAACACAATTGATCAAAATTCCTTGTGGTACAATTGAGTATGCTTTGGAGATATAACCAAAACTGGTATTGCTGGGTTTTGAGGAAAATTGTTTCCTAATTTTCTGAGAATTTTCTATACTACTATCTAAAAGGACTCTACCAGGTTGCGCTCCCACCAGCAATGCAGGAGTGTTTCCTTTACCCCACAACATCTCTAGCATAAGTTGTTATCAGTGTTTTTGATCTTAGTCATTCTTACAGGTAACAGAAGGTATCTCAGAGTTGTTTTGATTTGTATTTCTGTAATGGCTAAGGATTTTGAGCATTTCCTCAAATGTCTTTCAGCCATTTTAGACGCCTCTGTTGAGAGTTCTCTGTTTAGGTCTATACAACATATTTTTATTGGATTATTTGTTCTTTTGATGACCAATTTCTTGAGTTCTTTGTATATTTTGAAGTTCAGCCCTCTGTCCAATGTGGGGTTGGTGAAGATCTTTTTCCATTCTGTTGGTTGCTGTTTTTTGTTGACCATGTACTTTGCTTTACAAAAGCTTCTCAGTTTCAGGAGATTCCATTTATTAATTGTTTCTCTCAGTGTCTGTGCTACTGGGGTTATATTTAGGAAATGGTCTCCAGTGCCGTTGCGTTCAAGTATACTTTTCAACTTCTCTTCTATGAGGTTCAGTGTGGTTGGCTTTATGTTGAGGTCTTTGATCCATTTGGACTTGAATTTTGTGCATGTGATAGAAATGGATCTATTTGCATTCTTCTACATGTTGATGTACAGTTATGCCAGCATCATTTGTTAAATATGATTTCTCTTTTCCATTTTATATTTTTAGCTTCTTTGTCAAAACTCAGGTGTTCATAGGTGTGTGAATTGATATCTGGGTCTTTGTTTTGGTTCCATTTGTCCTCCTGTCTGTTTTTATGCCAACACCAGGCTTGGTTTTTAGTACTGAAGCTCTGCAGAAGAGTTTGGTCAGGGATTGTGATGTTCCTTTACTGTACAGGATTGTTTTGGCTATCTTGTGTTTTTTGCTTTTCCATATGAAATTGAGTATTATTGTTTCATGGTTTGTGAAAAATTTTGCTGGAATCTTGATGGGCATTCCATTTAATATATAGACTGCTTTTGGTAAGATTGCCATTTTTACTATGTTAATTTTACCTACCCAAGAGCATAGGTGATCTTTACATTTTCTGGTGTCTTCTTCAATTTTTTTCTTCAAATATTTAAAGTTCTTGTCATAAAGATTTTTTTACTTGTTTGCTTAGAGTTACTCTAAGACATCTTATGCTGTTTGTGGCTATTTTGAAAGGTGATGTTTCTCTGGTTTCTTTCTCAGCCTATTTATCTTCTGTGTAAAGGAGGGCTACTGATTTTTTTGAGTTTATATTATATCCTGCTACAATGAGCTACTTGCCGTTTTACTACTAAATCATAAAATATAGATTTATTCATATATGCATCTAAACAAACATTATTTTGAATACTTTTTATTTGGGGTTACCCTTTCATTGTCTTTATTGTGCTTATTGAGAATATAAGTTGATGATATTGAGGCGCGATTTTTTATGCCTATCTAATAAATAATTATAAACGTGAGATATAGGAAACATTAGTCCAATGAGATCTCTAAAATAATTTAACTTTAACACTCACATTTATGCACATAATTTAGTTCTAAGTAGATTTTAAATAATCATCTCTGCCTATCTGTGCATTCCAAAACCATGGATTTAATAAGCCATAGGTCAAAAATATTCAGAAAAAAAGAAGGTTCATGCCATCCCCGTTATTTCTGCCTAATCAACTATTTACACTGTTTTTTGCTAGGGTTTAAATGTGAGTGGCATTTTCCAAAGGTGCCCATAACTTGTGAGCCCCAGGGTGGTGGCATAGTGAAACACTTAGACATATTATGAGCTAGGGCTCTTAGGCATGGTAGTGTCCACCTGCAACTCCTGCTCTCATCAGGGCGATACAAGAAGATTCCAAATTTGAAGGAAGCATTGGTAAAAGACAGTTCTAGGGCAGCTTGATTAAATACGGAAGCAATATCTCCAAAATTAATAACAAAAATGAGGTTTGTGTGAACCATTGTGTGGGAGCTCCTTTCACCAGTGAGATCATGACCCCTAAAATGAGTATGGGTCCACAAGCCTTCCTCTTTCTCCTGTTTTCTAGCTGAGTGCTTTGCTCTACTCTGAACTCCGAGCATGAGGAACATCATCACCAGAGACAGAAACTCGTGGAGCCAATTGCACCAATCTACCTCTCTACTTTTATGTTACCTACTTTTTCAGCCTGTGCAAATCGACATTTTCAGTATGGGATACTGTCAATAAACCTGAGATTAGGGCTGGAGAAAGAGAGCAGTCAGAAAATTATATGTGAAACATTATGATTTAACTCCAATCCTCAGCACTAATATAAAATTTTAGAACTTTTATGAGTTCCTAAGGATGAAATTTTTACGATTATAATTTCATCACACATACTATTTGTCTTAATATAGCCACTCCATATGTCATTCATTTTCTCAATCACATGCATAGCATGCAAATTTGCATTCTGTTAATTGCAATATGTTTCTGTCTTCAAACCTGAAGAGCATGCATGATATTCTTTGTTTACTTTCCGCCCAACCTCTGTCTTTTTTATGTGAATGTCTATTCCATTTACATAAAATGTGAACTATTCACAAGACATGTAGTCATGTTCTTTGTATCTTTTGGATTATTATAGTTTTGGTCTCTACACCTACATTAGTGCCTTCTTTTACATTAAATATGCTCTAAATCTACTATTTCATTTCCTTGTGCTCACTTTCTGCCCCAGAGTTAGAAAACCTTCACTATGTTGATTTGTAGTCAATTTGTTTCAAAATTTTCTTTAGTTCTCTGTGTGCTTTTTTTTCATTCTATCAGCCCTCTGAAGTTTGTTTCATTTCAATTTAATGTCTTTTTCTATAATTCTAACAAAGGTCTACATTCTCTGTTGACTTTGAAATATTTAAAATCCCCCATTACATGGGTATACAACCATTGTTATTAGCTGTTTTACAATATCTTCTCAAATTTGTCCAGTAAATTGGCACTCTCATTTAATTAGTGCTTGCCCCTTTAAGAAAAGTAAAGCTTATTTCATGGGAAAAATGCTAAAGCTGGCTTGTATTTTATGATCCCCTCAAAGGCAGGAGACCGTGGACGATGAATCTAGAAGCCAATATAATCAATTTCCTTTTAGGAACTCAGGTTAATTTAATCCAAATTTGAAGTCAAGTCTCAGGAACCTGAAGAAATAAGATGATTTTATAAAAGAAATGTTGATTGTGAAGAAAAGAATTCTCTTTTGGTCAATTCTTAAAAAGTCTTGGAGTCAGTCATAAAAATAAATGTTAGGTAGGAACAAGGAACCTAACTCTGTCACCCCTGACTGTGCAGGCATAGACTACATAATAAAAAGCATTTATTTTTTGGCCTGCTCCAATTTGACAAAAATAATATATATTAATATAAATATATGACATGTTCTTTTATGTCTGCCCATCACGAGCAGAGATGTGGAGCCACAACTTTCCTTTGAAATTACATTGACTATTCTCTTCCCTTGGCCCCTATCTGTACCACTCTTGTGCAAGGATGTTTATGGGAGAAATTAGAGTCACTCCTGCATAAACCAATATATTTTCTGATAGCTGTGTAAGTCCAATTAACTTCTCTGACAAGGTGGTAAGATGAGGATATTGGATGATGTTTGTAGCCAATTATATATGCCACGGTTGAATACTCTTGTAACATTATTTGAGGTTGTGGAATCCTAGCACCGAAAAGTGATTCATGGACCTCTTTTATGGAGTTCATTAGTATTTGCGAGCCTTTTTCCTGTAGATCTAAGAAATGTGTAGGGCATAAAGTAGCATGGGGAATCCTATTATTATTACCAATATTATTACCACATTATAAAAATTAGTATCATTGATGAAAGAAAATATGGTGCAACAAATGGATTATTAGTTGAAAAATTAACAGATCCACATATCAGTTTTATTTCTGTAGACTTGTGAACAATAATAACTTTTCTTTGAAAACTAGAAATGATAGTACCAATATGGCAAACACTAAACGTACACATTGACCTGGGAGGTATATAACTCCAAAACTGTAAATTGCACATCAAGTTTAGAATTCCATTTTTTTCTGGAATACTTCAAATTCTATTGTTTACATTAGAAATATACTGGAAGAAATATGTATTTATAAAGAGAATGAAGGCTATGGAGATGCCTTGCTGAGTTAAGTTGACTGGTGCATGTATTAAGATCTGAGCTTATACCTTGAGTATCCAGGTCAAAAGCAGGGTTAGGTAATAAGTCTTGAGCTGCATATGGGTGCAGAGTAGTCAGGTAGATCCCTGAAACATCTAGTTGAGGCAGCTTGGTCCAAATTTGTCCGGAGATTCAATATCAAAAAACAATATGAGGAGCAATACAGGAAGACATACTGAAGATTGACTTCTGTCAATTGTGTGCGCATTTTGACAAGTATGCCAACCCACATGTGGGCACATTCATGACTACAACACACACGCGCGCACACACACACACACTCACATCACAAGTTGCCCTTTTCCCGACTGGATAATATAGGGAGATTCTAAAAACATATCTCAGAAATAGCAAATACTCAATTAGACAAATATATAAAAGTAGTTCAATTTTCAGCTTTATTTGTTATTGGAAATAGATTCTCCTCTAATGGAATACATCCTGACTACAGTTCCCCCCCCCCTTTTTTTTAACTCCTTCCAGCTTTCCTCCCCTCCCCTCTCCTGCATTTGGAGATAGAGTCCACATTGGAGTCTCCATCAGGTAGCTCCTCTAGAGCTTCGGGAACCACACAGAAGAAGGCTAGCATAGACAAGAATAATGGGCTAATATAAGTTATAAGAGTTAATAAGAAGCCTGAGCTAATGGTCCAATCAGTTTATAACTAATGTAGACCTCTGTGTGATTTCTTTGGGACTTAATGACAGAAAACCTCAGCCTATAAGTAAAATCTGTAATTGATGTATATTTTATCTCAAACACATCTCTCTAACCAAAGAAATCGAACATTTTCTTTAAAGTAACTGATAAATCTTTATCCCTATAACCTGTGTGTAGCTAAATCAACTTCACTCCCTGAATTTTCATCACAGGAAAGAAAAATCTCCTAGCCTGGTCATGTAATTAGATGAGAAAAAGAGTGTATAATAATATTGAATAATCATGGCAGGTAAATGGCAAGTAACAGACAGGCTTCTGTTCCCCACTAGATGTGAAGGCAAAACAGTTTAGAGGGGTCATATCTTCATGGCAGCACTACAGTTGGGCAGTTAGGGAGAGAGACACATTATAAGCAATCTTTACAACACAAAATATATTGGCAATGCAGACAGTGAAACACAAATGCACAAAGACACACACACACAGAGGGAGGAGGGGACAAGAACTCTTCCCTCTAATCTGGGGAAGTTTTTTTCCTTTGGATTTTTGTTGTCTTTTGTTTTGTTTTGGGTGGGGTAGTTTTTTTTTTTTTTTTGGTTGTTTTTGTTATTGTTGTTCTATTTTTTGCTTTTGTTTTTTCAAGACAGTCTTCTCTGCATAACAGTCCTGGCTGTCCTAGAAGTCACTTTCAGGCTGGCCTTGAACACACTGATATCCGCCTTCCTCTGCCTCTCAAGTGCTGGGATTAAAAACATGTGCTACCACCACCCATAACATGGAGGAAGAACATAGCCTTGCTAAACTTTTGTTTTTGCCTCCATGAAGATATTTTAGATTTTGAGCTCCAAAATTTAAAATAATGCATATTGTTTTAAATCACTATTTATGGTAATCATAGTAATACAAGTAGGAAACTAATATATTGTATTTAACTCATTTTCTGAGGTGTTCTTTACTGTAGATATTTGTACTCTATAGAGGGCAATGACAATGTGTTTATTAGCACAGACAGAAGTGGTAGAGATAAGAAGGACAGTGCTAGCATCAAATCCACAGAGGGCAGAGGGTAGAAGTGATGCTCTATGGGATACCATGGATAGCCCCTAACAATAAAGACAGAACAACACGGTCCAAAAGGAGATTATTGCTCAAATTGAGTGTCATGCTCTCTAGTCTATAACTTTATGTGTTCTTTAATTTTTCCAACACTTCACTTAATGTTTTTGTTTCATGGGCTTCATTTATACCAAAATTATAAACTGTAGAGCACAGTGTTGGTGTATATTTAAACATTTGGTGGGATTTTAAGAGTTCTATTGAGCTCTAGTTCACACACCATGCAATTCACTCATTTGGAGACTGAAAGTCAGTGAGCTTGAACACACCCACAGTGTTCTATGGCCACAGTTAAAATCAATATTAAAAGGTTTTGTACCATGCTCCCTCTTAGGAAACTGACAATATCAATCCCTCGCCAATATCCTGGATCTTTTAAGACTCGAGTAACCATTATTTCATCCTCCATTTTAAAGTTTCGATCATTTTATGTAAATGTAATTGTATACTATGTGGAATTGGGGAACTGGATTCTTGCACTTAACACATATTTTCGAGGTATTCCATATGGAGGATATGTTTTTCATATTTTTCTAGCAAAATAGAACCCATCAAATAGGTAATCATGTTGATTCATCACCCATCAGTTGGCAAACAATTTTTTCCCACTTCAGGTTATGATGAATGATAGCGCTGTGACATTTTACATTCTGTTGTCCATGTGGGTATGAATTTGCTCTCCTTGTGGATATGTACTGAATGGATCTACAGTGTCAAATGGCAACAACCTTTAACATTTTGACAAATTGCAGCTTTCCAAAACTGACCTAATCAATATGTGCTCCCACCAACAGTGTATGAGGGCTGACATGCATTTCTTCTCTAGCCAGCCTGTACTTCCAAAGTCTAAGAGCACCCACTCCCTCTGGGGAATTCTATGGAACGGTGCTAAAAGGACAACTAGTATGTGAGGCACCGTGAGAGTTCTGAAGCCCACAAGAACCAAATCCGAATCTCAAATCAGCTCTCTAGTACTAACTGAATCTGGTAACGAACTTGGTAATCACACATAGCTTGCAGAGGCGGGGAACTTCAATGAGATATCCAGTAAAAGATGTCTGGCTCAACAGTTCCCAACATACTGACAGAAACTTAGCATTAACTCTCTCTTATACACATAAATATTCCTGTTCTGCTTATCTGCCAGCAGAAGACAGGTTTGTTCTTATTCATCTGACATATTTGAGCACAAGTTTCCCCAGTGACTAAGTGTGCAAGTCCACTATGTCAGTTAAGTAGGTTTGTCTAAGAGAAACTTCCAACATAGACATCCCTTCAGGACTCCAGACCTGCATACCTGTCAACCAGACGAAATCACTGAAACAGATCTCCTATAGCTGAGAGATGTGTTCAGGTTGAAAATAGTAATCATTTTATTGAAAGTCTACCTATGATAGACTTCACAGTGTCCTAAGATGCTTCTATAGAAAAGACCCATGATCTAGTATGGGAAAATGTACTGAGCATCAGGAATCATTAAAACCAGGAAAGAGACATAAAGAGATTTGAACCCATTGTGATGCAGTCCAGGTGTGTAAGAAAAGTCAGTTTCTGATAGCATGTATCATGCCTGCTCAATTATCAGTAATCAGAGTCTATTGTGACTCATGGTGAAGTTAAATGTTAACAGATAAAGAACCTGAAAGATCTTAACAAATTCTTTCAAGGCAGAAAAGCAAAGTTTCGTGTGAAAACAGCATCCCAGGTGAAAAGGAGGCTTAGTGACCTCATACGACACACTATAATGAGACACAAGTAATTCTAGGAGGGAATTAAGCATATTATAGACTATAAATGCATACATTAATAGTTTATAAATTAATTACATTAAAGCTGATTGCAAGGAAATTGTCATGCTTTCACTTGGTGCTGTAATTAAGACATGAAGGGAGGGCTGCCTAGTGCTACTCTGCTTTGGCACCAAATAAAAATACTTTTCTCAGTAGTTGAGAATAAATGTTCAAATTTTTATATTAACATACATTTTTCGATGTTCAATTATGAAAGTAAACAATTTATTACAAATTGGGTAAAGCTGCGCCTTCTTCTATTATAAACACTCTCAGTTCCTACTCAAAATTATCCCCATAAATTGTTTCCAAATTTGGAAACTCTTACATACGTTTTCATTTTTTCTAAATTTCGTACATATATAGAATACATTTTTGTTACCTACCCCTCATGATCTCTGTTGACCTATCCCAAAGATCTACCAAACCATCCCCTACCCTTTAACATGTCCTCTCTTAAATAATCATTATTATTATTGTTCCCTTATTTTAATTTATGCTGATCATAGGTACATGGGCTCACGACCATCCTCTTCTTTACAGGCAGTCTCAAAGGACAGTGATATTGCCTCCCTCAGCAGCCATCAAATTCCAGTAACTCTTCAGTTAGAGGCAGAGCCTCAGGAACCATTCCTTCATCTATGCTGCATGTTTAATGGCATTGTTCTTGTCAGGTCTTGTGTAGGTAACCAATACTGCTGTGAATTGATGTGTGCAATAGTTATGTTACATCCAGAAGACATCATTGCTATCCAGGGATTCTTTCCACCTACTTTTTCACAATGTTCTCTGAGTCTTGGGTAGAGAAAAAGTGATATAAGTGATCTAATGCATGAAACAATCCCACACCAGTTTGGATTCAAAGGGTTATTTATTTGAGGGGGAAAATCTTACAGAACACCATCCTACGAATTAACTAGGAAAGGAGTCTAGTCACTGGAGCAAGAGAGCAAGCCAAGGGCTTCCGCTGCTTTTTAAAAGAGAAAGAGACCATGCCCCAGTGGGCTGGTATCTCAGCAGCTATTGGCTGAAAGAGAGGAAGGAGCCCCTGCAGCAGTGATCTACCTTTGGTTGAGTCTCACAGACTGTTTCTCAACATCTTGACCAGTTTTAAGTTTTTCCTATTAACCTCCACCCACATGGAAAAGAATTTTCTCTGATCAAAGTTGATAGCAGCATAAATCTATGGCTATACACATAATTATTAAGGAGATAGTTTGACGAAACAGCCACTTAGTGAAATAATGCCATTAAGTTCTCCATAAAGCTTGTGATCTCCCTAGTGATGGACTTTTGACCAAGTTTACAATATCATATATGAAATCCTTACTGTGAGGCAGGCCGCAAATCAAGCAGAAAATGGTTGATGAAAATCCTAATAACTGCCATGTCACATTTGCACCAATGCACATAATTTGCCTGGCCGGTTAGCACAGTCCAGCACTTGGTTAGACCACTGGTGTCTTTTCTCCCCCTGTAGCTTGCGAAGCACCTTTCAGCACTATAAAAGCCAAACGGTGAGAAGAGAATTTCCTTGTGTGCTTGCTATTGATTTCTTGATGCCTTACAACCAAACTGGATAAACAGGAGCAATGGCATAGGTTATATTGCTTTAAATGCCTTGGTGCCATGTTGACCAATAACTTTTAGAGAGATATTCCATGCTTGTCATGTTAGCATTTAATAACTCATGTTGTCTGGAGCAATATTGCCTATGTTTTAATTAGCTTGCAGTCTGGTGGACTTCCGTAAAGATTCTTCATATGTATTTAGTTTTAGTTAATCTACCCCCCACTTAACCAAATGAAAAGTATATAAAAAAATCAATATGTGAACTTAAGATTTTGCTACTCAAGTAAAAAGTATATTGGAAGAATAAAGAAACACAGTTGGAGATGAGATAAAAAAAAAAAAAAAAAACAAGGATCCACTCTCTAGTACAGAAAAATTTAGGACACCTGATTTCATCTTTCATATATTCTATAATACTGGGTATATGCCACTCCAGTCAGAAATACCATACTGAGTATTAGTTCAGCACGATGGGCTTTACCTTACTCTACTAGATCTAAACCAAGTGCATTGTATAATTTCCTACTAGATTAATCACCATCTAGGAGGTAAGGTAAATGAAACATTCCATCTTTAGAGGAATCTTGGTAAGCTCAGAAAATAAACAAAGGTTTCAGGAAGGCCTCGAAACCAATCAGATTCACTAAATCCATCCCTTCCCAAAAACAAGTCCCGGACACAAATCTTACTCTTGAAATCCAGCCCTTCCCAAGCATACATGAGCTATAGGACTGCTGAAAGATATTCTTAGACTAGCTGAGCAGTCTGGAAAGAGGTCCAGACCAACTGAGGTAGCCAGAAAAGGCATTCCCCAACCTGTCAAGCTGCCGGCAGTTTGTGCATTGGGCTCCATGTTTCATGAGCTTTCAACCACACTTGGGTCAGCTTTTGGTCATGCAGCTGTCTTTGCATCCTTCCTGTTTTGTTTTTTTTGTTGTTGTTGTTGTTGTTTTTGTTTTTGTTTTTTTTTTGTTTTTGTTTTTGTTTTGTAACTCCTTACACACTTTCTTGTAAGTTGCTCTCACTGGTTCATCATGTTGGGTGAGGTATCTTCAGTTTGATCTCTTGTAAGTCCCCTAACCATGATGAGTAGGCATTTGCTGACTTAGCTCAAGTAATAGTCTTTCTCACACACAAAATGTCATCACCTTGGACTGCTGCAATTTTCCCCTAGTACCATGCATATTGCATTCTAAAACTCCATGCACCGGCCTACTTTTGTTCAACCTAAAACTGCAAGTGTGACTATTATGGCACCGCTGATCATATACCCCTTGTGGCATTGGAAAAGACCATCGATGCTGTACAGCAGGAAGATGAAGGAAATAAAACTCACAAGTCCTGTCTGAGCCAATTCAATTCAGAGAGTGAAACAATAGTTCATAGACCACTTCTATAGGGTACAATGGCATTATCTTCCAATAATGTTAAAAGACAAATGAGAGGAAAGTCCATATGAGTGATATATCTTGACTTGGAAATTTAAAAATGAGACCTCTTCTGCCAGGAATCTCTCCAGTTTGTCTTTGTGAACATAATAAGCATTATTTCAAAGCATAATTGCATGGAATAAAGGCAATGTACCATGAAAATAAACTGAAAAACAAACATACACCATTCTTTAGTTAAAAAAAAACTAAATAAAAAAGCATAATTCAAGCTTGTGGGGAAAAATTAAGGTGTAAAAAGAGATTCAGTAAAAAAGAGTTTTTTCAAGATAAGAAAGAATTTAACAGTCTTGGTGAGTTATCATTGGAAGAACAATTTTACCCAATAAAATTGTTCATGGATCAAAGAAAGTATACAGGTGTTGGTGTACAAATTAGTGGACAATAGCCTGTCCAAATTTTGAAGACAGATACCTAAAGAGGTTGAATTCTTGGAGAACTCATAAATCACCCCATGTTCCATCTTAAGCACAGAATAAAATTATCAGGCACATAGAGATCAAAATATTTCTGTTTCTCTGATAAAGTCAAATCTGAAGGACATAACTTAGTATAAAACCAAAAAAACCAAGTACGTCTGAGAAAAATATAGTTATGCCAAATAATTCCAGAATAAGAAAGGTTTAACAATGCACCCAGAATCATTGGTCCAGGTAAGGTCACTGGAGTAGGCAGCAGAATAATGACTCACCCCAGAAAATCCACAAAAGAACATCAGCTCCCCTCAAGGGGCTACTTCCCCAGTGGAAAAATCAAAGAATTTACAAATTCACCATTTCAATAAATCATACCAAAATACCAGAGGCTCATGGCTCATGTATGTGCTCAAACATGCATACAGGCTCGTATGTGTGTGTGTGTGTGTGTGTGTGTGTGTGCATGTTGGTATACAAGGGTATGCAAGTGCAATTCTCTGTGTGTGATGGTCAAAAAGGCTTTCCCTGAACATAGAGCTCATGATCTTGGGTAAATTATTTAGCCAGTGAGACTGAGAGATTTTCTTGTTTCCATCTCTCAGGGCTGGGCTGATAGGAACCGACAGCCACTCTAGGCTTTTACATGGGGACAGAGCATCTGAACTCAGGTCTTGACGTTTACATAGCAAGTACTTTATACACTGAGCTATATCCCCAGCTCCATAAGACTTCATTCTTAGTAAGATGCATCCAGCTCCTTTCCATGTGCCATCTCCTTACTTTGGTCCCTAGAAATAGTAATTTTGTGCAGAATACTTGTGCATATTCTTTTGAAGAGCAATTCACCACCTACCCTTGTGTCCATAATCAACATTACACTGTGATGCCTATCAATGTACAAGAACTGAACTTCACTAAGTTTTGCAAGATTGTCTTCTGTTACTGATCCCCAAGTTTTCTAAGACTCTTCACTGTTGCTAATCCGTTATAACTATTCATCTGTTTTCATTTGTTTTCTTCAAAGTAAGCACATATTTAGGGAAGAAATATTCTTGGTGGAATAACTTCAGAGAAAGTCTAAAGATCATCTTCAGTCAAGGGGCTACTTAATAACCTCTCATGTATACTGCAGAGCACTTCGGTAAATAGATCCCCAAAGTGCAGCTGTGAGAAACACCTACCACACTCCACAGTGACCTTTTCTCAAGAACTCTCTAACAACAGAAACAGTGGAAGGAGACTGAGGTACCTGGCACTGACTGAAATTGCATCTCAGTTTTTCTAATTTGCTAATGATTTTCAAATAGTCTTTCAAATAAGAAAGCAACTAAAGCTAACCAAATCTAACTTTCCTTTTTTATGTGAAACCCAAGACACTGTGTCTACATAGAGATGGAGGTGTGGGTATAAGAAAAAGACATCCGCCTTGGTAGCTGCCTGGTTTTCCTTGCAAACGCTACAGAGAATATTTTCTCGATTTGTATTTGCTTAAAAATGTCAATATCGGGCTTATCTCACTAATTGTGTGACTACACTGCATCTACCATAGCAACCTGGAGAATCAATATATGTCCCAAGCATGACTGCTTTCATTAACAAGATATTTTATTAAATTTGATTAGTGGAGGATAAAAATGGTCTTGGGCCTTATCCATTATAAGTTAGTTCCTGTTTGAAGAAAATTAGAAATTCTTATTTTCTGTCCCTTGCTAGAGTTAAGCCAGCCTGCTTTCTCTGTAGCGAGAAGACAGCCCTTATGAGCTATGACCTCTGTGATCCAGACTACTACTCAAAACAATTCTCTGTGCTCATTCCGACTAACTGTGGAAAATATCACTCCACAGAACAGATCCTAACTTCACAACATTCATGAAGAAATTCTTTTCACCTTGTGCTGCCATTTTAGTTTTGGAGTAAACTACAGGAGCACAGAGATCATGCAGAACTGAGTAGAAGGGGAGAACTACTTGTGTTGCAAACAATTATTCCTTTCTGGTCCATTCTGCTTATGATTCATAATAGCTGTGATTAGATCGCATTGTGCACTGGATGCTCTATTAAACACTGCATACTAGGAAACACAGCCACTTTGTGAGACAAATTTTATTATCGTCACTAGTTTTAAATGGGAAAAGGAAAATGAAACCCCCAAAGTTAAGACTTTTGGCCTAAAGCCACATAATTAATTTATTAGTAGTATTAAAATTAAGACCTGTGTATGTAAGACACTGATGGTTGTGACCTATTTATTATGACTTAGTCTGCAGAATTATTGTCAGTCAATATATATTAATCAAGGGTAGGGACCCTGATGATTTTGTTCTTTGTTTGATAGAAGCAAAATAAAATAAGATTTTATCTGTTAAGTAAATTGGGAACAACCAAGAGTTTTTTTATTTAAATTTTTTTCATTTTACATTCCAACCCCAGTTCCCTCTCCCTCCCTTTCTTATGCCCCCTCCACCTTCCCCCCTTTCTACCCCTCATTCACTTCTCAGAGAGTGTATAAGGTCTTCCTTGGGGAGTCAACAACATCTGACATACCAAGTTGAGGCAGGACAAAGCCCCTCCCCCTATGTAAAGGCAACACAAGGTATCCCACCATAGGGAATAGACCAAAAAAGCAAGGCCATTCACCTGGGAAAGGTCCTGGTTCCATTGCCGGGCCCCCTCCACAACAGATCAAGCCACATAACTGTCACTCCCATTCAGAGGGCCTAGTCTAGTCCCATGCTGGGGAACAACAAACTCTGATTATTTCCAGACTTCAAGTATTCTAAAACTTACTGATATTCTTGTCACGAAATGAATTTTTTTTTCTGGTATCGGGGCAAGCATCTTATAAATCAAATAATTTTATACATGGGAGAGTGAGGATAATAGAGTAATCTATCTACAGAGACAAAACTATTTCTTGAATTATTTTCAGGCATCCATTTGGATACCCAAAGAATAATGTAAGAGAAGAAACCTAGGATTGTGCTCTTAAATATGTCAGAAAATGGTGAGGGAACTAATTTGGTTTTGACATTAATTTTTTAGGAGAAAAGTAGCTTTTTTAAATAAGACAAAATATGCCAAAGTTCAACACAGAAGAAAGTATTTCTGAATACTGAAGTAAGTTAGAATCCAGAACAGTAGACTGACTAATAATAGAATTTGTATTTTTATAGAGGGAATTAATATTAATACTTATTGTACTTTATATCTTCATGTAGATATGTATAACAGTAGGATGGAAATGATTATACCTATGTGACAAGATAAAAACTACAGATAAAGAAATATCTATGCCATATATATGTATATATACATATGTATATTAACTTGAGGCCATGGTGATAATTAACTATTGTTTTACCACTTGAGAAGCTGAAACTGGAGAGGTGAGAATGCAGAGACATCCTGGGGTTCATAGAGAGATTCTGTCTCAAATCCAAGAAAAGCAAAGTTAAATTGAGGAGGAGGATTATTGGAAAACATAGTATGTGGGGAAGTGAAAAGTGAGAAGAAAATTTGTAGTAGGTATGGCAATATTTTATCATATACTTGTATGAAAGTATTAAGAATAAATAAGATATTTAAAAAATAAAAAGTCTCAGTAACTTTCCTAAGGTCACATATTTCATAATCTCAGTTAGCACCAACCATTAGTATTAGATACCTGATGTCTCTTCTGCTGAAATTCAAAAATAAGTTCAAGACAGAGTGAAGGACTCAGGAGGCACATTGGTGCAGTAGGTGTGCTAAGATCTCCCCTAATCTTGTACTTAAGAAAGAGAGAAATACACATGTGTTTGCATTAGTTGGTCCTTAACACTGTTTCACAGACAGAGTTCCTTACTAATTAGGCTATGAACACCCCAGCTCTTAGTCAAAGTCATTTCTGCACTGCAATAGTACCTTGGTAGAGATGGACTGGAGACATAAAAGCATGCTGAGCTCACCATGTTGAGAAACAGAGGAGTTGGGCAGAGAGGAGAACAGAAGATTTTATCCTTGTTCCTAATGATACAAAATAGTGTTTATAATCTTCTTTTAGCTTAAAAAGTTAACCGGGCAGAGTCTGTATATATGGAGAATCATCCACTAGTTTTTCTCACTATTCTGTGCACTAAGGCCGAAGGTATATATTCTAGACTTTGGTTTAGTTGGTTTTAAGTCTTTACAAATCCCTTAAGCAAATTGTTTATTCAAAAAGCCTGGGGCATATAACCATATTTCCTTCTTCCGTCATTACAAGTTCAAGATAAATGTGTTAGGCAGATAATCGTGTGCAATCATTGAATATCATCGTCTTTGAGAGACTTGAACTCAAAAGAACATCTTTAAATTTCCTTTGCATTAAAAAGTCAGACTCGCAATCGAGCAGAAGAAAACTACATAAAATGTAACGGTATAGCACAAATAATAAAAGCTCAAGGGCAGATGCTGGGATTCAACCTGAGAGTAGGACTAATACAAAAGGAACTACTAGTTTTAAAGGTTTTACATTGGACTGGACTTTTGTTTTATACATTATATGCACATTTTTTATTTTGATAGAAATTTGAGATTAATTTTGCTAAAATATACTGTACATATGTTTCTAATCTTGTTCAAGGCATTGTACTTATATAGCTCACTTAAAAATGTAATGGAAATTTCTGGTCTTTGAAAGTTATTATTTCCAAGTGTTTAGGCAAATAAGAAAATGCAGATTAGTAATTAGTCACCTATTTTAATTGAACTTGTAGTCACATTAGCTATGTTTTCGGTATGTTTTCAAAGTCAAAAAAATATATATTTTAGATAGATAGTGGTCTTCAAACACTTCAGAGATCTACAGAATATGGCATTTAAGATGTTTTAATAATGCAGGCTCTTTTTTATTCAACAAAAAGACATGTCTGTTTCAAAGAAAATAATGGACATCAAAGAAATCCCATATGGAGTTTACTTTCTTTGTTGCAAGAGCAAACCACTAGGCAAGAAAATTCCCTTGCCTCAACTGTTGGCAATATGCTGTCCCAATTAGACAAGAAGGACCCAAAAGATATGCTAGGCCTGTAGACTGAAGATAGATGCCCCAACATTGCAGAGGAACTTCAAGTGACTGTCCAGACATTCAGCTGTTTTTGTCATTTCTTACCTTTTCGAGAAGTCACTTCCTATTTATTCAGTTAATATTGTTTTCTTCTAGGGTCTCTAAGGAGTTGAAGACTAGATAGTTATAGTTTTCCTTGTTTACCAGATGCAGAAAACAAGTTATGATAGAAAGTAAATTAGGTACAAGACTTTGGACTCACCAAGATAGGATAAAGAATTTTCTCTGAATTTGTCAAACTAAAATGGACTAGACATTGTTGATGTGTTTATTGCCTGTATATGTTTTATATAGTTATTGTATATAGTTTTTCTTATATTAGTTATGAACTTCTTTTTTATTTTAGATGAAAGGGGAAATGTAGTGATATTTTATTTGTATTTCAATAAATAAAGCTTGCCTGAAATTCAGAAAGTAAAACAGCTACAATGATCAGCCTTATAGAAAAAGGCCGTGGTGGCACACACCTTTAATCCTGGTAGCCACACAAGCTTGCAATAGAAACTGGGCAGTGCAAGTCTTTAATCCCTAGAGCAGAATATAAGACATGGAGAGTCGGCTCTCAGACAGTCCCATTCTGAGGATTCCTGGAGTCAGAATTGCCATTTCAGAGTGAGGTAGAAGTAAGAGCAGTGACTGGCTGTTTTGTTTTTCTGACTTCCAGGTTGAAGCTCAATATCGTCTCTAGGTTTTTGTTATTCATGCTACATAATAGAATAACTCTTTATTAACGTGATTGAAAGTTGAAAAGGGCTTCTGCAGATGGAGTACATGTTTCTATCTGGAATGTGTCAAAGAAAGGACGTTTAGCCTATAGTTCATGATCCTAGAGAAGCTAATAATGTGAACCCAAAGAAAAATATAGAGAGACCCACCTGGAAATTGGAAATGGACAGGATTGACTGGCAGGGTTGGGAGCATGGGAGTAGGGGAAAGTGGAGGGTAAGAGGAGGGGAGAGGGGGAGGGGAGAGAACTTGAGAGAATGAGATGATCAAGATGGGGGAAGGACAGAGATGAAAGCAAGGAGATTGCCCTGTAGTCAATCTGATGAGTATCTTAAATATCACCATAGAACCTTCATTGAGCAACTGATGGAGGCAAAGGCAGAGACCCACATTGGAACATTGGACTGAGCTCCCAAAGTCCAGTTGAAGAGTGGAAGGAATGAGAATATGAGCAAGGAGGTAAAGACCATAATGGGTTCACCCACTGAAACAGTTTGCCTGAACTAATGGGAGCTCACCAACTCCATCCAGACTGGGAAAGAACAAGCAGAGGACCAAACTAGTCCCTCTGAATGTGGCTGACAGTTTCATGGCTGGTGCAGACTGAGGGGCCACTGGCAGTGGCACCAGAGAATTTATCCCTACTGCATGTACTGGCTTTTGGGATCCTATTCTCTTTGGATGTATACCTCACTCAGCCTATATATAGTAGGGAGGGCCTTGGACCTTCCACAAGGCAATGTGCCTTACCCTTTATGAGGATTAGATGGGGGTGGGGTGGGAGGGTGTGTGGAGGGTAGAGAGTGGGAACTTGGATTGGTATTTTTTTTAAAGTTTAATTAATTAAAAAAAGAAAACACCAAAGCACGTAATGTAGAATTACAGCTGATAGAATATTTGAAGTCTGGTTGAAGAGATCAGACTCAGAGGTGTGTTACACATAGAGGAACAAGACAGTGTTTCTGCTTGAGCAGAGCATTCAATCATTCAGTCAATTGCAAATGGACAAATACCTCCAGAGTCAGATACACAGAATAGTCTGTGATATTGTGGACATCACATGACCTCACTGAAGCTTCTCGTTATTTACATAAGGGGAATGATGATTTCAACTACTACATAATATTTCCATCAGGATTGTTTGCAACAATCCTACAAAAGAACAGAACAGTGCCCCCCCCCATTTTTAAATTGTCTTCCTTGAATGAGTTTTGTCACCACTGTAAGGCTTGCCTTCTGCAGTCTGAATTTCTGGGTGATGCCATCTAACGTGAAACTTCTTCACAAATTAAATGTGATAGTGCAATAAGCTTTCAGTATGTGGGCAGGTGGCATCAGATTTTCTACAAGATCTACAAGCCTTAAGGGTATAAAAGAAAAAAGTGTGTGTTTTATTCTGGCAGAACCAAGGGTAAGTAAGGAGCAGAGACCCATGGAATACACACATCAATACTCCATAACAATTATTAGGTGTCAGCCACTGCATTGCTGTGCATAGTGTGGGTATTTCTCTTAGAAAAGGACCACAGATCCATATAAAAGCTTGAATTTATTATTTTTCCATAGAGATAGGCAAGCAAGTAGTTGAAGTGAAAGAAAAATGTTACCAGGATTTCAGTCTGATAGGAAAATCAAACTTCCAGGCGCTGCAGTCCCAAAGGGCTGTCAATAGCAGCAATTATATCTCATTGATCATGATGGAATACAGTTTGCATTTACTTAATATAGTTTTTTTTTTATCCAATGCCTGATTATATGCCACCCTAAATAGTGAATCAAACCAGGCTGACAGGAAAATAAAACATATCCCTGTCTTCCCCTGGCTCAGTTAGCTGCCTAAGAAAGGTTGATCTATCTATAACACAGAGTGCATAATTCAAAATGACAAGAAAGGAAGAAGCATGCATAATTTCACACACATGGAAGGTAGAGACAGAGGTAGATTTACGGGTTGTAACCTGCTGAAGTCTGGCAGAAATGTTTCACTCACTCCTGTTTTCAGACAAGCGAATTCTTTCATCTTTAGCCCTTGGATAAATTTTCCCCAGGAGTCGATGGACTTTAAATCTGTCAAGTAGGGACCTATAAAACCTGATTCGATGCTATAAATGGTAGTGACCTGAGGCTCTGAGTTGTGGAAGCACTAAGGATGACACATACACATGTCCTCCTATGACATTTTACTACAGAGGACAGCAAAGATATTCCAATTGCCACTTTCTGAGGTATAAGTGGGAAGGGACATTTGCAACTCATTCCCATTTGGGCACAAATGCCAGGCAGCTGCAACAGGTATCTAAATAAACTGCTTCAGTTTTACTTTTCAGTCGTCAGGGGAGTGTGGGTGAAAGCCTTCAGAATCATGTGATTCTTTAATTTCCAAGACAAGAGGATGGTCAACACTGTAAGAAAGCAGCAGTAATTGGTTAAAGAGCCTACCCAGCAGACTCAGAAGATGTTTTGTTTTAGTCCCCACTTTGCAGCCCTCAGGAGGCTATTGATATTCGGTAAAGATATTATTTATTGACTGTCTTGAGATATCAAACTGTTTTGTACAATAAGCATTTAACAAGCCAAGGGTGATAGTATTTAAATAAACTAGGTTCTGTGCAACTGGCATCCCTTTTGTCTGTGTTTAAGAAGCATTGCGTAGGCATCAGAAACCAAGCAAAGAAATGCAATTGCTGGGTTGACAGTGATACCTACGACTATTGCTATGGACCATGAGCCATCAGTCAAATTTTCTTTCTTTCCTGATCATCCAGGACTCTAATCTTCTAACGTGGCAGTTCCTCCTCAGCTTAAAGAATGTAAGACTATTGAATCTACTCAACAAAAGATTAGTCTGAGTGTGATCAGAATCTGTTGGTGACTGCTTTACTATAACATAGGCAGCAGGGAGCAGTTTCACTTTAAATACCTGTTGCGTAGCTCTGCCTGAGAAAGTATTGGAAAAAGAATTTTTCAGAGTGGGTTGTCTAACTGAAAGTAGCTTTTACAAATTCTTAGCTTGCTCCAAAATGAGTGCTAGAGTAGATATGGCCTAACCTACATTGTTGAACCTGTGTGTCAAGACTGCTACATAATTTCTCTAATTGGTCCCCAAATTTAGGCCACCTCATATTTCTAGCAAGCGAGGTGACTTTCTAAAATGATTCCTAGAGCTCCTGATATTTGGCAACCAGATAGCATCTGGGACAAGACTTGCCTTGAAAAGATTCCTTTGTTCCGTCTTAGGCTTCACAAACACAAGGTAATATTAGCAAAAACTTTTTATGAGCTTATAATATAATTACATCCCTTTGCTCCATCCAGAACCTTTCATATGTTCATCCATGTTCTCCTTCAAGTTCATGGCAATATTTTTAATAATTGCTATTTCTAAATGTAATTTGCTCAGTCTGTATAATATTTCCTGTATGCATATTTTCAGGGCTAATTAGCAATGGATAACCAATTGATGTGCTCTTCCCCGGGAAAGATGATTTCTCCCACTTTCTACATTCCCTAGTTGTGTGTAGTTCTTTGTGTAGGGTTGACTTCCTGGGATTTCCACTTGCCACATTAGCATGTCTAAAGACATCATTCTGGTTTCTACTCGTGTGCACACAGTCATTTTAGTGAGACTTTATGGGTGTATCCGGCTTTTGATCTTTTTTGGAACATAGCCACTCTTACTTGGGACTTTGCTCTCAGCTTTTTTTAAAAAAAAAAAATATTTATTTATTATGTATACAGAGCATTCCTTTCATGTATGCCTGCAGGCCAGAAGAGGGCACCAGACCCCATTACAGATGGTTGTGAGCCACCATATAGTTGCTGGGAATTGAACTCAGGACCTTTGGAAGAGCAGGCAATGCTCTTAACTTCTGAGCCATCTCTCCAGCCCCACTATCAGCTTTTTGTACCTTCCTGCTGCCAGAGTAGAGATTTTAGGTAAGCCACTAAGAATGCTTTCTCTACCAACTTTCATTCTCTCCTTTTATTTCTCTTCAGACTTTCCTATAAAAGTAAATGATTCTTTGGTTTCTTCTGCTTCTTCTCCTTGTCCTTCTTCCTCCTCTTCCTCCTCTTCTTCCTCCTCTTCCTCCTCTTCTTCCTCCTCTTCTTCCTCTTATTCCTCCTCTTCTTTTGTTTTTTCAATCAAGGATTTTTCTGTGTATTCCTGGCTATTTTGGAACTTGCTATGTAGATCAGGTGGTCTTAAACTCAGAGATTTGTCTGCCTCCGCCCCTCAAGTGCTGAAATTAAAGGCATGCACCATCACTCCACAGCTGTAACTACTTCTTCAAATGTGAGTTTACAGGCTACATTTGAACTCTGTTATTTTGCTATTCTCTCATCTCAGTACTATCAGTAGGCCTCTGCTTCTATATCAGTAAATGCTTCTAGAGTAAGGACTACTCTGGCCACTGTTCCTCTATCTCCTGGTGGTGGTCTCGCTATATATATATGTGTGTGTGTGTGTGTGTGTGTGTGTGTGTGTGTGTGTGTGTGTGTATAATTATCAGAGTACCCTACAGACCTACTCATGGAACATATCCATCTGTTGAGTGTTCTTGCCTTACATAGTGTACATAACTCATTATGTAGATTTTTTCTGAGTCCTTTAGTTCCCTTCCTTTCTGTCTTCCATGACAACTCTAGCATTTCGGCTTCTTTTGGTGTGTCATGGATAATTTAATGCTTCTGGGAGTTCTACTAAGAGTACTTTCTTGCCATCTCTGAAAGAGTGTGTTAAGTTGCTATCTTACATTTTGAGAAAAAAATACTCAAATCAACAATATTGTCCATGCTTAATTGGTGTGGGAGGTCCTTCTTTCTATGTGTTGCTTTTATTGGTTAATGAATAAAGAACTGCTGTGAACCTATATCAAGGGCAGAACAGAATTAGGCAGGAAAAACTAAATGGAATGCTGGGAGAAAGGAGGCAGAGTCAGAGAGAAGGCAGGGAGCCGCCAGAGACAGGTACTAGGAACATTACCCAGTAAGCCACAGCCATGTCGCAAAACACAGATGAATAGACATGGGTTAATTAATATAAGAGTTAGCCAATAAGAAGCTAGAACTAATGGGACAAGCAGTGATTTAATTAATACAGTTTCTGTGTGATTAGTTTGGGTCTAAGCTAACCAGGTAGCTGGTAAAAACAAGTGGCCTCCCTCCAAAGCCTAATGTTATATTCATGCTTATATGAACATCTATATCCACATACACCTCACTTTATAGACTAAATCTAAACTTAAGAATTCAAAATATTGTTTTATTTTTACATATATGAATATAATGTATGTACACAATTCCTACAATGTATAAAATTCTTGAAAATGAAGAAGGAAAAAGCAGTTTTAAACTAAAAGAAATTATATCAATTGCACTGAAAAGTCACAGAATCAAAAAAGCACTGGTAATCTCAAAGAAAGACTTCCCAGTGTTGACACTGTCTTCAAGTAGAACTCTGCCCTGTGAACCGAACAACACCAAAGCACCTCCCTGATGAGAAGGCAGATGGTACTAGGGTTAGTGTTATGAAAGAAGTGATTCACATGTTTGATGGAGGAGATAGCACCTGTTTCAGACTCTCAGCAGGAAAAGTCAATACGTCCCAAATCAAACATACTACAAATCACTCAATAAAACTGTACACAAAATATCTTCAACATTAATTTGTTTACTATCAAGAATACTTGCAATATTGGTGGTGTGGAAGAACTTACTTTTCTTTAAGGGATTGACTAGTGGGTTTTGATCATGCTACAGTGACTATATAGGCAACACACATTGGACTTGGTCTTTTTATTTTAATCATTGTTGAGTAAGTGAAGCCATAGGCATTGTGGGAAGTAGACCTTGGAGGACCAGAAAGTAAGAGTGACCAGCATTCATTATGTAAAATTTCCAAATAACCAATAAAGATATTATATTTTAAAAAGGAGTTTTTGAATGATGAAATAGAAGCATGGAAAAGAGAAGGGTTGAAAGGCAGCTGCAGCTGTTAAGATCATGATATACGTATATGAGCACTCACAGCATACTTGCCAAATAAAGCACTATAAAATCCTAAGTATTTCCCTATTTACTATCAATAATCATGTGTCTTCAGAACAAGGTTATGCCTGAGGTTATTTATTTTCTCTGTTGTTACCATATTGTGAATCTTACTCATGTGCCTATGGTGAAGTCTTGGCTCCAAAATTATGGAAAATGGAAAATATATCGGAACTAAAGACTAATGAGAGTGGTATAATTTAATAGTTATAACATTGTTTTGCTAAATTAACTCTCCAAGCTTCCCTTCCCTGGATGAATATGGAAATATCTAATCTAGACACACATCATTACAACTTATCAAAGACTTGTAATCAGATGACTGACATATAACCAAGATTAGGGACTAACTCTGAATTGATCCAATATCTGGTGAAGCATTAGTGTTTTAATGTCAGTTAGACTGTGGCTCTGCTTCTTCATTGGTCCCCAAGGGTAGAGGGAGTAGAAGCAAGAAACAGGCTTCAAACAGCTGTGGGTATGACAGAGACAGCCATCCGAAAGACAGACTTCAGTGAATCAACTCAACTTTATCCCAGAGTATAAGGAATATATAGGGTTAGGGAACCTGGGGACAAACTCTGCTTTGCATTATGTGGCCTGCTCCTATCTCACGGCTTTGTATATGGCAGTAGGGTCCCGTAGCAGACTCCTAGCAGGAGTCTACTCTCAGCAACCTATGCCAAGGGTCAAGCTAAAGATAAATCAGACGTCTAGCTTAGAGACAGCTTTCAGATAAGGTCAGTCCTCCAGACTCAGGGACATTTTCCAGATAAGGGCAGGTAGAGAACAGAAAGTTTCACTAGGGAGATAGGAAGGGAGTCTCCATGTTTCTGAGCTTTCGGAATAAAAAACCTGCCAGACCATCATAATAGACTGCAACCTCTAACCAGTGAGCAAGGCCTTCTAAAACTAGACAAAACTTTTTCTACATCCCAGAGCAACAGAAAATAGATGAAGAGTGTCCAGTGATCTCTCCCATCAAACTCCATAAAGTTTTTCATTTGTATGTTTTTTTTTTCTTTGGCTTACAGTAGACTTCAAGAGAAAACATATCAGTGAGAACCTAGCCTGACTGATATTTTACTAAATTATAAGATTTTTATTTAATGTCTTTGACTTCAGGATCTCCTATAAACCAACAAGATATAATGGTAGTAACTCTTATTAAGTTTATAAAGAAGATTTGTTTATAAAAAGAAGAAAACAAGAAGAGGTGAAGTGGGGGAAAGAGAGAAAAAACAAAGGGAAATTATCTGCAATTATTTACAAATGGTCTGCAATAAAACAGGCTGGAGTTTCCTTGAACCTTCTACCAAGGTCTTCTTTTGTTTTCTCCTTTGCACTGATAATTTGTGAGCAAGGAAGTATCATCAGTCACCTCAGACATAGATCCAGAGGCCATTGAAGCATCAAGCACATTTACTGATGGTTGCAGTGGTTATAGATGTTGCTGGGGCTTCTCAAGGCCAGGTAGACCAGAAAGATTCATCAGAAGAATGACTTTCCTTTTACTATGAAATCCCAAACATTGTCAGAAAGACAGGGTGAAACAGAGTCAACAGAACATCAAATTCTTGTCATTAGTCACTTTTTTTCTTTATATCCTGAGACTCGGTAAGAAAAAACTTAGACTTTACCCGAAAATAACTTCTATTGTCCTCTCATATGTCTGTTTAGAAGCAACTTTCTGTCACCATCTTCTACCAGGTTTTGGTGGAATGGTGTCCACATGTTGTCCCCAGTGAAGTTCTAGCCCAAAGAGCATTCTTCTCATAAACTTAAGATCTGGCTTTTAGAACATATCCAATAGCTGTATTTGGAAATTTCTTTGGACCATCAACCAGATCCCAAATAAAGACATCAAGATTTATTATTAACTATGAATGCTTCATTTTATTCCTTCACCTCTTTTAACTTAATTTAACATATTTCTATTCATCTATACCTTGGAGCTTTTTACCTTTTTTCATTTTGAATGTCCTACCTTCCTGCTTCTTCTGTGTCTGGCTGCCTAGCCCCTTATCTCCCTGCTGTCTCTTTTTCTTTCTCTCCAGAGCCTAACTTCCTTTTCCTGCTTACTCTCCATGCCCAAAAGTCCTACTTATACCTACCTCACTGCTGGACATTCAGCTTTTTATTAGACTAATCAGGTGCCTTAGGCAAACAAGATAAAGCAGCAGCATATTTTTATATAATTAAATAAAGGCAACACATCTTTACATACTTAAACAAATACAACACATCTTCGCAGCATTAAACAAATGCTGTAAGCCACATTTTGGAGTAACTTCCGTCACGGTCCAGCAAAGATGGGTTCATGTGTTCCAAGGTAGTGGTGTGTGGATTAATAGTGATGTGAAAAAAGAGACATAGGATAGTATCAGGAGGGCAACTCAGGGATTCTAGATACTGAATTTGCCTGTGTTTAATTTTCATACAGTTTTGTACCCCAATACAAAAGGGGAAGAAGGCAAAAGACTGCTTTAACATGACAAAGGACAACCAGAGTAGTTAATTGCTTCAATGCTTGAGACACCAATCCATTATTTTCTGAGTAAAGTATTTGATGTTTTGGGGAAGGATATTCAGTGAATATACCCTAGACCAAGTATCTTATAGGCAACCACTCCCTATGTCAAACCTCCTATTTTAAAATGAAGGAGCTTGTATAGGCTTGAATTCTCTGACCTTTGGTTAGGGTGGAGCAGATCCACCTCTATGGGCCATCATGATGCCCAAAACACAAAGTAAACACACCTTAGGTCAGGGTTTCTTGTTTGTAGCTATGACTGTTGTCAACAGCTTTGAAAGATCAAAAATGAGCTCAACCTCTCTGACCTCCAGTCAAGGTTGAACAGGCTGACATCTGTGGGACCTCACAGACAAATATTCCACAGTGAATAGTGTAGGAAGAATGACCACTGAATTTCCACAAATGCCTAAAATAACTGAAAGTAGATATATTAACAACTCAATAAACAGACTAGTATGGTTGCAAAGCAGGTAAAGGCACCTGCTGCCAAGCCTAGAAACCTGAATTTTATTTTCCAGATCTAGTCCATATGATAGAAACAAAGAATGAAACTCCACAAGTGGTTCTCTGATTTTGTGGCATGTTTATACCCACCCATACACACACACACATTAATAATTAATTTAAAAATTCAACATACAATATTGATTTGAACTCAGAATGTTTAGAGCCTGTTAATTAAAACATAGATGGATATGGCTGATACAAGGTACTGAATCCGTTTTACACTAGAGAAATATAGTTAAAAAACAACTAAATGTCTTCATTTGTTACACTTCTGTCTTTGAAACGATTTGCAATCTTTATATAATACTCATAAAATGATATTAATCTTTGAGTCTAGAAATATTACCTCATATGGCTGACTATGCAGATAAGCTATCAAGGAAGGAACCTGCCCTAGATTATCTGAGAGAGCTTTAGACATAGTGTGTGCCATGTAAGAGGAAGACAAAGGAGACTACAGCTATTTACACAGATGACAGCATGAGGAGATGAGAATAATATGGCCATAAATCCGAGAATACCAGAAATCATGTGTGCTGTAGGACATAGGGCACACATCCTCTAGTGGCAAAGCAACTCTGATAATTTTCATCTGAATGTACTCATTTTTGGCTTCTGGCTTCCAAAAATGCAAGAAAATGAATCTTGATTGTTTTAGGCTACTAAATTCCAAGTAATTTGATACAACAGCTACAGTAAACTAGTATTATACCTTAGTTCTTTGTTCTTTCATAATCATTTCTGAAAATAAAACATTTTAACATTTTAACATGCTTAACAAGTACTATAAAAGCATATTAAAAAGTAAGTTTAGTAAAAATGCTGCTTAAAATTTCACATTCCAAGGAGCGGCAAAGCAATATTATAATGTGCTAGACATCAGTTCCAGTGTTTAACTCATGAGGAATAAATGAATTGTGGTAGATAGGCTGTTGATACAGCAGACAAGGAATTGGGGTATGTGTAAATATATCAACTGTTTAGAGGATTTGAATAAAACAAAGTTTTATTTTATACCTTGAAGGAATAGAGGGACTAGGGCCTGCCCATCTCCTAGGCAGTAGAAAGATTTTCGCTTGCAATAAGGCAGCAGTAGTGATGAAAATAGCAAAATATTTTATATAATGACATTATAGATGACACATATAATCCATGAAAGCAGATCTGCATAGCACATAGCCTGACTATCCCCAGACCACAAACAACAAAAAAAAATTCTTTCTAGGTCTTTGGTGACTCCCATCTTCTGCTTCTGGCTAATATAAGCCAGATATTTGTAGGAATTTTTGTTGGTATCCAGATCTAAATTTAGGAAGTTAAATTCTGTAACCTTGAAGCCTTGTAAACATTCATGAATATGTAGAATATCTCTTTACAAATGTGACAGCATCTAAGAGACAACACAAATAGCAGCAAGTCATTTGGTGCTGAACAACTTGACCTCAGAGACCAGCTCTGAACTTAATGAACCAGTCTGTGTTGGGTTTTGAGTGTGTGTGTGTGTGTGTGTGTATACGTGGGTTTTTTTTGTTGGTTTTTTTTTTTTTCTGTTTGCTCTTTGGTAGCTCAACACCCAGCTCCCAAATAAATATACAGAGACTTATTCTTACTTATGAATTGATGAATGCCTGGACTTATCTCAGCTTATTTCTGGTCAAATTTTCTTAACTTAAATTATCATACCTAGCTTTTTCCTTTGAACTTTTACCTTTCTCTATTCTACATACCTTCCTTTGCTTCTTTCTCCACAGCTGGATGTGTGAATGGATGGATGCCTCTGCTGTCCTCCTTTCTTTCTTTTCTTATCCCTCCTCCTTCTTTCCATCTTAGATTTCTCCTCCTATTTATTCTTTCTGCCTGCTAGCCCCAGCTATTTCTCTTTGACTAATTAGTGGGTATTTGTCTCTTAATTAGATCAGTCAGGTGTTGTATACAAGCGCAGTAACATAGCTTCAGAGTTAAACAAATATAACATAAAAGAACGCAGCAAATCGTTGTATCGTAAACAAACATTCCACAACATAATCAAATGTAACACACCTAAAACTAATATTCCACAGCACCAGTCCAGAGAAAAGAAGAGGCTATCATCCTTTATAAGGATTTACTCTGAGATAGGACAGATAGCTGAAAATGCTGTTAGTGTTTTAAAAAGTATCTGGTGGAACTTGCATCCTTATTCTCCTTTGATAGATGAAGAAGTTGAAATTCAGAAATGTTAAGTAATTGACAAGGTCACAAAGTCAAAGTTAAGCAGAGGCAAATTTTAAAAACCATTCCGCTAGATTTCTAAACCAGAATACATTCCACCTTATCATAGAAACCCAGGAGATGGATATTTCACATTAGCTCTGATATTAACTTGTAATAGAAATGAACAGATTCTTCACTGTTTACTGGACTCTATGACCAAAGAAGTGACTTCGATCAGAGATTTCTGAGAGTCATCCCATAATTCCTAGATTGGGAATGACAAGGAAGATCAAAGATGAAGCAAAACACATGCAAAGTACAAAGTGAATATGTGGATGAGTGCTGCATAGATCTCTACATGTGAAGCCTCTGTGTATTTCAGACTATTATGTCTGTAGTTTTAACCACTGTCATGTGATCAGAGCAATCAAGATAAGTAGGACCAAACCAAGTAACTCAGATCATCTAATTTTGCTTAGCTTCAGTTCCCTTGAATATAAAATGAAGAGTATACACAAATTTCTTGAATTTCAAATAATAAAAGTGATTTTATAAAAATACTTTGGGAAACAGGACTATCACAGTAGGAAAAAGTCATATATTATCTCAGATGGTGTGTTTCAGAAAAGGAATGGATACATTTAAACCTACAAAAATAAATATATTCTTAACTTTGATAATATCTACTCACAATAACTTTCTATTCATGTATTTTAATATAGCTCTAATCTTAAAATTAAAGACCACATCTCATGGACTTATCTATATGTCTATATATACCAGTATCTTATATTATAATCCACAAACACAAATAAGAATTAGTGGAGGAATCTTTGAGAGAAATCATTGCCAAAATATCCAAAAAGAAAAGTGCTTAGCTGGGTAGTGGGGGCACATGCCTTTAATCCCAGCACTTGGGAGGCAGAGGCAGGTGGATCTCTGTGAATCTGAGGCCAGCCTGGTCTACAAGAACTAGTTCCAGGACAGGCTCCAAAGCTACAGAGAAACTTTGTCTCAAAAATCAAAATATAAAGAAAAAAATAGTTAAAATTTTCCACTATTAAGATTTAAAAACATACACTGTGATTAGTATTTTATTTCCCCCCTGATTCACATACAGGTGGCTCACAGGATATTACAGTTAGAGAATAAGTACTCAGTCTTCCTTGTGTAGATTTTCACTGTGATGGTAGTGGGTGAGTGGCAAAGTGGCAGTGGGAGTTAGCCTTTCCGTGAGTTTCAATAAATGGAGTCTTACACTCAGGGAACCACAAAGGCATTTTTGTTAGTCCATTTCTGAATAACTAAGAGTGTGTACAAAGGCTAGAATCAATGATGCTACCTGAACTCCAGACCATGTAAAATGCTCCACTGGCTAGAAAATGGACTCTGCAGTATGATTAATTCACAACTCTTGTCATTAAAAGCTGTGTGACTGGGAATGTTTGCCTCATTTTCTCATCTTCAAGATACAGGCTACAGTTGTATCTTTGTTGTCTGGTTTATCAAATTCATGCAGTAAAGCAGAATTGGAACTCAATAAATGTTTGCCGCTCTGAAAAATAAACCCAGCAACAAGTCATGTATTCGGTTTTCAAACACAGCTGGAAAACTTGCAAAGTAAGCAATTATAATTTTTTGGATGAATGTTACACACACACAAACTTAAATGTTATCAAAAGATAGATACAGTGAAGGAACAATCATCCATGAGACGTTACTATAGTCAAAAATAAAAAAGATCCTACAACAAGTTCACACGGTGTCTGTCTCCTCTTACTACCACTGAGCAGGCAGCTCAATCAGGACCACCAGGCCCTTTATCTATTACACATAATGTCTCCTGTAGCAGGAACCATCTCTTACATCTTGGGTCACCTAAGGAGAGCTAGCAAAAGCCTTGCACAGGGATAGTACTTAATAAAACACCGTGCTAACTCTCGGCATCCAGTGCTGAGTGAGTCCAGCTGCGCATTTTACACTATGCTGGCAGCGTAGCAGCAGCTTCCCCAGTAGTTACTTTGCTGTAGTGTCCTGGATGTCTGTCCTAGTGTATTGACTTCTGAAATCAATTAGGTTCCTCAGAACCCAAAGCCACATTGTACTTCTTTCCAAAATGCAGTAAAACAAATCTACTAGTATGTGGGGGTGGTCTCTCTGCAAACACCAGTGCCATCAGAGAATGAGACAAGAGGGGAATCAATTCAACAGAACTCGGTGTTGGTTCAAACTTCTGAAGTCTGCTACCAAGAAGTTTGTTTTAGGCATATTTAAGTACAGAATAATTTGGAAAAACGTGTCTTGTTAACAATTGACTCAATCTGGTGTGTTCAGAAAAGATTAAGACATGACTACATCAAAACTCTTTTGCAAAGTACATGTGATCTCTTTCATAAAAATGGGTTCTATAATCCAAGAACTTAGGGGAGGGCCTGGTGTAGTCTCCATCATACAGAGCACACAGAGGTTAGGGGAGGGTCTGGTGTGGTCTCCATCATACCGATCACATTGAGGTTACCAAGCTCTGATGAACATCTAGCTTCTCCTATAAGGATGGGTTCTAACGACTGAGAAACACAGCTTAATATAATAGTCTAGGAGGAATAACTAGAGATAAGAATAAGAGTCTGGGGGAGTCAGATGTGGCCTGGCCCTGGAGATAGCACAGATCATCAGGCTATCAATTGCATCCATTCTCAGCCTTCTGTGTGGTAAACAGAATATACATCTCTTCCCTTGAAGAGACAACACTGTGTATTCAACGTTCCTAGTTTCCCTAGTGCGTATCTGTGAGCACAAGGTCCTCATGCTCTTATCAAGTGAGCCATCACCCAGTCCTATGAGCTGTCTTTTCACATGTTATCATTAAGATGGGAAGAAAACTAATTGAATCAAAAGTGGATTATATTATGTTCTATTTTGTTCCTCTCTATCCATGGCTTCAAATTGCTGAGAATAAAAAATCCTTTTACTAAAGAAAAATCTGTCTCCTGGTTTAAAACTTTCTCCTCTTTTTTGCAAAAGAATGACCTTATAGGATGGTTAACTCTCTGAATTTCTTTTTTCCCCTTCCTGTGTATAATATGCAAACTTAAGTGGATGGTCTTTAAAATCTTAACCAGATAAAAATTATGATTTGATGCACGGCAGACAGAAGCATAAACTGAGAAAGGCAGACACTTTGTGTTGAAACCCTGCGGTTCGAACAGTGAACCCTGCTTCAGAGTCACAAGAGATTGTGCACATGAATTCTGGCTGTTGCCACCAAAATTCCCTTCTTACACCTATTGGTTTTTTCATCAGTCCAGCAGTTACAAGGCATGTGTGTTATGTGTGTATCCATACATACATGTGAATATTTTTATATGTATGTCCTCTAATCTACTAAAATGAAGCCATACTTCTCAAGATTCTTTCAATAAGGGACCTCTGTTTGATAACCATATCTGTTATGCAATACCAAGTGGTCAGTCCTAAAAATAACAACAAATGGACTTAACAGGTCGTATTTAGAAACATATTAATTTATACATTCCTTTGGAATGATCCTTCTGTATGCTGTTAATATGTATTCCTCACATAAAGAAGCTTTTTTTGGCAACTTCTATAGCAAAGCAGAATAAGGGCAGGGAAAAAGCCAAACTTAAAGTAAAGAGAGAAGAAGCGAGGAGTCAGAGAGAGATGACACAAGCCAGGCACCCAAGAAGCAAGATGTCAGCAGACCAGTAAAGCCACAGTCATGTGGCAATACACAAAATTGAAATGGGTTACATAAATATGAGTCAGTTAGTAATAAGCATGAACTATAGGTCAAACATTCTGTAACTAGTATCAAGCCTCTGAGTGATTATGTAGAAGTGGCTGCAGAACAGATAAGGACAGAGGAACCTCCATTTACAATTTATACATACATGTGCAGCAATAATAAAGCAAAAGGAAAGTAGAAGTTTCAATGTCTAGTTTCAAACTTCATAACACAATTTATCTGCATATCTTTAACATATCAGATAAATATACCCTCTAAATGACAAACTAATTCAGCTATCACATACTCTTAAAGCTAAAACTTTGGGCTTCATTGTATAACCCTACTCACACTGGAAAAGAACTGTCCTGCCTTGTAAATCTCTTCTCCTTGTATGAATTAATTTGGCTGTGCTTGCTTTCCTGAAAAAATTTCCCAGGCTTCAACCATATATTATTGTCACCATGCTAAATTGACTTTCATGATGTATGATACCTGGACAGGGGTGGAAGTAAGTCATTCTTCAACCCACATATACTTTATACCACAGGTGCTGCAACTTCCTTCAGCCTGTACCTTAGTTCAAGTATATTAATAAAACAATGATCAAATAAAAAAGCCTCCAGCATAAACACAAGAGCAGAGACTTGGATGATGGTCTGCACTCAGTTGTAACTTATTTTCCAACATGCTGTAAGATTTTTACCTTGAGCAAGAAGTTGACAATTTTGTGATAGAGTTTTCTTTCTAAATCTTTTCCTTTGCATTTAAAAACTGCTAAATTTCCCCCACAGGCTTCATTCAATTGGTTGTCAATACACATTTCTAAATTTCAAGGTCAACTTATTCATTGCTTGGCTAATGGTGTGGGCATTTGACAAGCAGAAAGCACAGATTAATTGAACAATATGAAAAGTTTTACTTCCTGCTCTTCTTAAACATTCATTTAACATTTAAACTTATTTATTCCAATTTTCTAAGAAGTTTTCCTCATGCTGTGATGTGGGAGTCCCCTCTGTGTGCTATGATTACCATTAATGAATAAAGAAGCTGCCTTGGCATATTGATAGGGCAGAACTTAGGTAGGCAGGGAGGATTGAACTGAATGCTGGGAGAAAGAAGGGTGGAGTCAGAGAGACATCATGGATCTGCTGCCAGAGATAGTCGTGCTGAAACTTTGCTGGTAAGCCACGACTTTGTGGTGATACACAGATTAATAGAGATGGGTTAAACTAAAATGTAAGAGTTAGCCAATAAGAAGCTAGAGCTAATGGGCCAAACAGTGATTTAATTAATACAGTTTCTGTTTGATTATCCCTCCTACAATGCTGATCTTTTTTTTTTTGTTTTGTTTTGTTTTGTTTTGTTTTTCAAGACAGGGTTTCTCTGTGGTTTTGGAGCCTGTCCTGACTAGCTCTTGTAGACCAGGCTGGTCTCGAACTTACAGAGATCCACCTGCCTCTGCCTCCCAAGTGCTGGGATTAAAGGCGTGTGCCACCACCGCCTGACTTACAATGCTGATCTTGTTTCAGATAGTCAAAGCAATACTGGAGAACATTCTGGAATAGGAGAGATGGATTCCGACCCTGACACTACCTCTAGCATGGAGCAGTTTTGTATGTTAATCATGCTGACTAGGCCTAGTGTCCTCATCGTCAGCACAGAATGAAGACAGAACCTCCATGAAATAACTGTGGTGAAGTTTCCAGAGATGTATCTAGAAATGTTGGAGAAGGTGGATCTCAAGAAGTCTTCACAGGTGTGAAGATGTAAACTGTCATCTCAGCTCTCCTCTCACATGTGTAAGAACTGAATTGGCGTGTGCTGTGTTCTTATCAAGTATGGCATATGCATTTGAGCTATTCCATGCCCCATTATAACTAAATTTTGTCAATGTAGTAGGATGTCTTTGATTCTAGAAGTGACTTCAGCTCACAGACCAAAGGAATGATTTCAAAGATTCCCAGAATCATCTAGCAGTCTAGTCCTCTCCTCCTCCATTTGCTTCGTACATAAGTAGTCTCCTTGGTTTTTGGTAATCTCTCCTCATTTCCCTGAGAGGGCACAGCTCTGCTCTCTAACCCATGGATTCCTCTTCTGCTCCTTGCATCCCTTTCTTTTTGCTCATGCCCCCCCCATACTCACTAGATATTTTCTCAAATCAAAGGTTGTATTTTTTTTTATCTTTTCTCTCACAGAAACTTTAATTACTGGACTGAAAGATGAAACATGAGAACTTCTACATCATAAATAAATACTGGTCTGTTTTTAAACAGGGGTTAGAAATTCAAATCCTGCTCCTGAATCTGTCTCTACATCATTTTCAGAATCAAAGCAGAGAACAAACTCTAATGGGCCTGAAATAAAGTGGCTGTGCCATGTGGGAAGTGTTTCACCTTAGGTGTAATAAAACATGAAGCAAAGAGGCATGAAGGAAACTTCAATGCAGGCCATTCCCTAGGCAAATGGGTTCAAATGCTGGGGGAAGAAGAGAGGAGTGAGAGAGAAGCCATGGAGCTGCCAGAATAGATACTGGGAATTTTAGTCAGTAAACTACTGTCACATGGCAATACACAGATTAATAAAATAGATTAAACCAATATGTAAGAGATTAGTCAATAAGAAGCTAGAGCTAATGGGCCAAGCAGTGATTTAATTATTGTGGTTTCTGTGTGATTATTTTGGGTCTAAGCTAGCTGGGTGGCCAGGAACCAACAAGTGGCCTCCTCCAGCATACAGACATATAACACACGCATTTGACTCTACACCAATGTACACATTGCCTGAACTGACTGGATTTAGTTGGTTATTTTTTTAAATGACATTAATTTTGGAAGGAAGTATGTTGGGAGGTCTCTGGGATAAGCTAGAGAAAAAACTGCAGATACAGCCGGGCGGTGGTGGCGCACGCCTTTAATCCCAGCACTTGGGAGGCAGAGGCAGGTGAATCTCTGTGAGTTTGAGGCCAGCCTGGTCTACAAGAGCTAGTTCCAGGACAGGCTCCAAAGCCACAGAGAAACCCTGTCTCGAAAAATAAAAAAAAAAAAAAAAAAAAAAAAAAAAACTGCAGATACATATAAAATATCATGCATGGTGGCGGGGAAGAGGCAGAAATCTTTAATAATTAAATAAATTAATTAATAAAAAAATAAAAAATAAAAAAAAGAAATCCTAAATATAAGGAATGTTTAAATTTATGTATAATTTTTATGATTTCTATTACCCCAGGTAAATAAAATTTCCCCACATAATAACCTAGAGAAAGAATATCACATATATAGAGAGAAAATTTTTCAAAAATCATTGAACAGGGGGGAGCAAATTTGAAATTAGTAGCAAATAAAATATGTGTATCTGATAAGAAAATATCATTGGATTTTTGATATTTTGTTTCAAAAGTAAAAGAGAAGAAAGGATAAAACATTTTATTTGAAAAACTAAAGCATCAATATCTGAAATTTGATGAACTAGTTATGATTGTGAGTGAATTCTCAGGCTGCTCATCAAATCTCTTGGTTTTGATTTAATTTTTAGTATGTTCATTCCTAAGAACAGTTGTTCACAAATGTGCATGCTGCCTAAAAGCAATGACATGAATAAGATGTGGTTTTGGAGTGAATAACCTTTTTTGCAAGGAGTGTAGAAGCTATGAAAGCGTAGTTACAAGATGTGATCAAATTCTCCTTTAAGTTTAATGCCAGCTTGTACATCAATACATTCCACTTGAAAAGTGACAGGTAACTTATTTATACTGACAAAAAATGAGGTTGCAAATATAACAAAATACTGATTATTTTATTGGAAATCTGGAAATGTTTTCAAATTATTGAATCAAATAAAAAGTCAAGACTCACTGTTCATAGGGTTGTCTTCATCTAAAGTGTCAAAAATCCATAAAATTGTTAATCATAATCTAACTTTTCCTAGCTGCTATTTCATTTGGAAGGCTGTCATGATTTAAACATTGTATTGATGTGCATTGATATGATAGTCTTCACCTTGAAGATACCTGTATAACTCCTTTAAATAAGGGGTTAAAACCACAAGAAAATGCGAAATCCAGAAGCCAGATTTCAATGTCAAGTTCCAGAATAAATTTTTGTTTTTATGCCAAAAACTATAAAACAACAAGATAACAGGTTGCAAACCTTGAAATAGTCCTCTGACCTCAACTTAGCTACCTTAGTTCTGAAAAGTAACTGATATGGCCATTGTCAGCATGGACACTTTCAAAGAATTCCTAGAACTGTCTCTTTAGAAATTCACTCCTAATGAGGATTTGCATAGAGTTATCCATGTGTAATTATTTTCCATATCAATTTTCTTAATGTCCTCTGCAGTGATACTTCATTAAATGTGAGTTTAGGGTGTCAATTTCATTACCAACCATTAATCTTATAAATCCCACTCATTTACCTTCCACTGCCAAAGTGCTATCAATAATTACAGTAGGTATGTTAACAATGAATAAAGAAGTCACTTTCACGTATTTTATTCAATCTAGCATGGATGCCTTGATTTAGTCCTGTCTTTTAACAGCAATATTTAAGCCATTTTCTTGGTGACGTTATATCCATCACCAGGACCTCTAATGAAAATGGCAAGCTGAGCGATGCTTGTGGTGTCAGCAATGTCATCCGTCATCAACGTGTGAAATTTTAAATTAGCAGGTCTACTCTCTGAAAGTTTTGCAATAGATTTTCCAATATCTTCAATCTATCTGCCTATTGATTGGTGAAACAAACTGATTTTTTAAATATTCCATTTTCCCCTCAGGGCTTATTTTATCTTCCACAATTTCAATGCATTTCTTAGAAATTCATCACTAACTGGCTTTGATTTTTTTCCTCTTGAATATGTTCCATCATCACTCGCTTCTATGGCACAATCCATCTGTGTTAGAACTTTTTTTTTTTTTTTTTTCGAGACAGGGTTTCTCTATGGTTTTGGAGCCTGTCCTAGAACTACCTCTTGTAGACCAGGCTGGAACTCACAGAGATTCGCCTGCCTCTGCCTCCCAAGTGTTGGGATTAAAGGTGTGCGCCACCACTTCCCCGCCCTGTGTTAGAACTTCTTAAGAGAAAAATGTCAAAATGACACAGTTTTCTGTTCTAATATTTTGTTATTGTGAAGCAATCTTTGACTTGCTTCAAATTTGGTGACTTGCACTACATTGTGCCTTCTCAGATTCTAGTCTGAATCCAGTTTCAAATAACCTGCAGATTAAGCAGAGTAACTTGATGTTTGCTTTGACAAAGAAGCAGTCGTCTGTCTACTTTTTTGAACAATCTTCCTTTACCTGTAAAGTTTTAGGGGATTTGGTTGTTTTTTGGTTTTCTAGATGTTGTAGAAACCATGCTTGAATTAAAACTAATAATAGTAATAGGATTGGAAAGATGTCTTACTGAAAAGGAAACTTGAAACTCTTAGAAAGGTCCCAAGTTCAGTTCCTAGCACTTAGGTGGACAGTTATAGAAGGTTTGCCTGTAACTCCAATTCCAGAGGATCTGATACCCTCTTTGGGACTCCAGAAGCTCCTGTACTGATGTGCATATACCGCCCTCATGTATACATACACACACACAAGCAAAATTAAAAATAAAATATTTCAACAATACTTATCAGTCTTACTAGGAGAATAAACAGATTTAAGTCCTATAATGTGCAACACAAGTTTAAACATTATTTTGCATCTTTGTTTTCCTTGCCACATCACTGGGAATTAATGTTATGTTTGATGGTGCCCATCAGAATGGCTGCACTCAAAGGATCTTGTATTCCAACAATGCCATACAACTAAATCCATACATGTGGACAAATAATAAGAGCATGCATTCTTTTATTTTGTGTGGCATTTTGATATGACATTGTTATAGAGAAATTTATAGTCAGGAACCCCAAAATAAAATCACAAAATACCAAAATTTTACACAAAAACTGCATATTGTTTTAAGTACATTTACAGTTTGGTGTTCATCCAAATGTCTTGATGACCATGGTCACATGATGGACATTCCAGTTTATATCATCACATTTAGAACAATCTTATGTTTCAATTGGAAGAATGATAGATTTTTATTATTAAACATAATATAAATGACAATAAATATAACATATAGCAATTTGAATTATCTCAAAGAAATATGGAAATGTAAGAAAGGTTAATTGATTCATTTTCCCAAGTCTGCATTTGACAGCTTCCAAGTAACTACAAAAGCATCCTTCCATTTTAAATACAGATAGCATTGGAGAGTGTGACTGGGACCCTTGAAAGGCTGTCTAAGCCCTGGACTTCAATTACCTTCTTCAAGATGTTCAGTAATTACAAATCTGTGAGTGTAGGCGGAGACTGTTCTTTCCCTGCTTCCCAGACCCAAATAATCACACAGAAGCTAAATTAATTACAATACTGCTTGGCCAATAGCTTAAGTGTCTTTCTAGCTAGCTCTTACATCTTAAATTAACCCATTCCTGTTAATATGTGTATTACCATTAGGCTGTGGTTTATGGGTGCCAGCATGTTACTACTTTAGCAGCTACATGGTGTCTCCTTGACTCTGCCTACTCTCTCTATATATCTCTGTTCAGATTTCCCACCTGGTTTTGCTCTGCTAAGCCACTGGGCAAAACAGCTTTATTCATTAACCAGTGGTAATAAAACATATATACAGCATACAGAGGGGAATCCTACATCATGTAAATTGATAATGAGCTAAATCTTTCTTCTCTGACAATACAAAGGCATCTATTGCAGATTGTCAACTTCTTTTGCAGACTGATGCATGCAACTCTCAGTACTTATGCCTTTTTCTCTATGTAGTTCTCTCACCTGAAGCTACTTGTTGTTATTTTTAACAATTTCCCCCAGCATGCATACAAAGGAAAATGTCTTAGAATAGGAAACATACACAAGCTTTTCTGGTAATTTAATTTCCTGGTTTTCCCATAATTACCAACCCTAAGGATATTTAAAGCCAAATCAGTTATAAATTAACGGTTTCCTTTGTCAGGTTTTGATTGGGTGGATATAGCTGATGACCTTCTACTTGATTTGTTTGACTTATTTATGAACCACTTCACATTTCTCAATGGCTGGATGCAGTGGAAACCGCAACTACAATAATGTGAAAAAAAAACACTAATGTCATCTGCTACTAAGAGGGTTTTTTAAATATATGATCCCCTAAATTCCCATCCAGTTTATTCAGTAAAATGATATAAAAGGAAATGAATAGAGATGCCTATATGCTATATTAAAATGTCAACTCTGACCTTTGTAGAACGGAATGGCCAGTGGCATCCATAATTAATGGCATTCCCAGCCACTGTGGGTGATTTACAAATTACAACCTGTAGGGTGAAGAGAAGAAGGTGTGTGTTTACAAGACAAAATATAGAGCGTTCAAACTCAGTGTTCCACCTTCCTGACAATTAATTATGTAAGCTTAGAAGCAGATTAAAATATAGTTTGGTCATTTATTTATAACTTTGCCACATGAATGTTTTATTTAGTTAGTTTGCTAATTTAATATATATGTTAAGTGAATTCATGCTCATACATCATGTAGGTTTCAGAAACAGAATATCTAAGCAAGGAGCCAGATAGTTTAGCATGCATTTCCCATCTCCATCTGAAAAGCTATCCACACATCTTCCCATCTATGCCTGGAACAAGTTCAGTGCACAAGTTGCATGGTCGTGGACCTGTCAAGAACATCTCCACAGTGAACAGGCAACATTGTCAGTATCGTAAAGTAATTTTTTGGAGATGTAAAAATGAGACCAAGATCCCAAGTCAGTATGACTCTAGAGCTTGCGCACTGAACCTGTTCACTATATCTCTTCTCTCCTTTGCAAGCCCCTGTGACACACCATGGTTCTTACCCAGTCTATTAAATCAGAACTCGCCTCTCCCCTCTGGGTTTTGAACAGCATCTTTGTGATTTTCCAGTTAGCACTGACAAATTTCAGAAAGACCCAACCCCATGGGGTTGGGTCCTCAGATACAGGAATTCAGTCTGGATATCAGAAAAAAAGAATAAGATGTGCCAAATTAATTACCTATGAGATTATTGCAAACACAGGAAGGGTTTATGTGTGCTGTAATGAGGAATATCAAACATATACTAAACACTTTCTCTTGAAATAGTGTGACTTCACAAATAATAAAAAGAAATAATACAAGAGATCTCCTGTGCCCTGTACCAACTTCCTTCAGTTATTCATCTATTCTGAAAACTTCTATTTGTAAAGTAAAATGTTATTAAATAATATATCATGTCATCATATATTTAATGGTCACTGGACCATTAAAATATCCAAGTGTTTTGATGATGAGTCACTGGAAATATCCAATGTTTTTGATGATGGGCCTTTGAAATATTTTACTGTTTTTGATTTATCAATGAGCTGTAATTACATTTCCACCAACACATTAATCTGTAAGATACAAACACTTTTATTTAACCTTAGTATGGGCTGTTTTCCTTCTACATTTAAAGAAATGTGGCCGTGCCAAACTCTTTAGCAACAGCTAGATAATAAATCTAGCACTTTTTCACAGAAAGCTAATTTATTCGTGTCTATGTGTGTTCCATAAATAATTTTTGCTCATATTATTTATTAATTTCCTAGGAAATAGACTTGCAACAGCCAATGACTACTCCTGTTCTGCATTTAGATTTTTTTCATACTTTAAAGTATGGCAGAAATTATAGTTTCTTAAAAAAGAAAATGTTTCAAAAGAAAAGAAGTTTTATTTGACCATTCACAACCCAATTAGGTTATAATCTATAGGCCTGGATTCTAGACAGTGATTTTATGTGTTTTACTTAAGCATGAGTGATTTTTATTATGCAGAAAATTTGAGAAAAGCTTGTTGTTCATTATACTCCTTGAATGAGAACTTAAATTTATTCCCTCATTCATTTATAATGGGGCATTATAAGTATGAATATCAATTTACTGCAGTTGACTGACAGATGTGCACACAAGCACGTGCAGCCACCACCTAATACTTTATTCTCCCATGAATCCCATTCCCAGCACTCTACTTACACTTTGATGTCTTTGTCTGTAAAATAAAAGTGACTCCAAATGATTTCTAAAAGCCTTTCTAGATCTAAAGCCTAAGATTACTGGTTATAATTGTGAATCTTGATTGGCATCTTGATTGACTAGAAAAAGCCCTCAGCTCGAAAAGTACATTTCCAGGTGTGTGGATAAGTGTATCTCAAGAAATAATTGGGAATTGCTACTAAGGGGAGAAGACTTAGCCTAAATGAAACAAACCAGAAAGGTAAAGTTACCAAGCAGGTATGTGCTTTCCCTGTCCTTCTCTCTTCCCTTCCCTCTCCATCTCCCCATCCGGCACCATGAGGTGAGCATCTTTGCTCTATGCCCTTGCAAAAGGATGTTTTGCCTCACCACTGCACAGAAGCAAAGAATTAACAAAGATAAACTGAAACATTTGAAACCATGAGCCAAAACAAAGAGGTTTTCTCTTTACACTTTTTCCTTCATGTATTTGCTATAGCAACTAAAATATCAGTCTGGCACGTGTCATTTTACCTGGAAAACTTTGAGGTTTGTACCACCCTACCCTGTACAGCATTACCAAGCACTATGTATATGACCATAGGTCAAGAAAACAAGATCTAAAAGTAGGACATCTTGCACGTCTTACTTTTTTTTAATCCTCTGAAACATAAAAACATACCTTTACAACCATCTTAAGTGGCTCACAAATTGGGGATCATTCATCTAAATGATTTTTTAATTCACCAACAGTGATGTAACTTACCCTATGGGTTTCTCTGACCTGTTCTACGAAACACTTTTTCTTCTCCAATGCCTGTAGTGTTGGTTCCTTGAAGCTGCACTCAGCCTTGAAATACTCCTTTATAATCTCAGAGTAACAAACATACCCCCTTTGTCTTTTACATGCACACACACATAAAAGGACATCAGATACTCTTCATGTAAGTACAAAACATTAAAAAAAATGCTTTAATACCAAAAAATAAGGAAGTCTTGTTTCTTAAGATTCAGGCCTATAAAGCATGACAGGGTGAGTTTTAAGATATGCTGTCAAAGTAGTCATGTGACACCAACACTCAAGGCAGAGACACAAAAATCCAACTCTTCTTATGAAAAACTGGAGGAAATTGTAGCAAATTTGAATTAGTAACACAGTCTATCAATACAACATTCCAACACAAGGTGACACTAAACTGCTCTACCTTTGCAGGCAAACAGAGAACTGTATATCACCACATAGCAGTGGCTTACCAGAAAAGATTTAGCATGTCTGACTCTGGCGGCTCCATGGTGGCTCTCTAACTCTGCTTTCTTCCTCCCAGCATTCTGTCTAATTTTTTCCACTTACCTAAGTTCTGCCCTATCAAGGGTCCAAAGCAGTTTATTTATTAACCAATAAAAGCAGCACATAGACAGAAGGACCTCTTACACCATTTTTTGTGGTGTGGGACAATGGTCTGTATTCTGTCAATTATATTACATTTTAAATTAACCCATTTCTATTAATCAATATATCACTACAATGCTGTGGCCTACTGGCAAAGTTCTAGTGTCTGTCTCCTTCAGCAGTTACATAGTCTCTACTAGACTCACCTACTCTTATATATGTCTCTTCCAACCTGGCTATATTCTGCTTTGCTATAGACCAAAGCAACTTTATTCATTAACCAATAAGAACAACACATATACAGGACATCCCACATCTGGTATTGTCCTTGGAAGAGAAGCGTAGACCAGAATCATCTAAAACTTGATTTCAAATAGGGAATTTTGAAGCTCATTGAAGACCTGTTACAACATTATCTATATTTTAATAAAATCCACAGGATATTCTTGTGATGATCTATACGTGTGAAGTATTGCTCTAACATAAGATATAGCCCAGATTCACCTCATTAAAATAGGTCCTGTGATTACTGATAAGAAATAAAGGCACATTCAAACGTCTTTTTTCTATTGATGAATCAAAAGAAAATTAATCTAGTATAGTTTTGCTAAATCTTAAAGTTCTCTTTAGTCATATAAAAATATGATTTTTTAAATCATAAAATAAAGACTTGTTCTTTGTTCTGACGCTAGCATAAAGTATATTCTTCATTTTCTTCACATTTCATTTATAGAATAGTATAGAATAGATAATTATTATTTAATAAATTAGATCTTTCATGTAGCCATTTATTTCAATGTTTTAGACACATACTGTGGTGTGGGATGTATAGAATACCTTGATCAGGAAAAAACTGGATCTTTTTAGAGAAAATGTCAGTAATCATTAAATGTGTAAAACAAAAGAGAGACTATATTCTTTAACTAGATTCTTTCCAATTCGTAGGAAAAGGCAGGAACAATAAATGAGAGATGGGTGGAACGTCTCTTGTTAAACCTCTCTTGAGGAACCAAACGATGCGGCCAGAGATGATGCCCACTTGCTTCTTTGATGGCAGAATGTGTATTTCATCAAAAAAATCACTTTTTCTCAATAATATGTCCTGAAGAATATGTTCTACATGCAGTAGAGATGAATCCCAGTGCCATTATCATTGGCTTCTCAGTCTGCCCCAATTGTCAACCACATTCAGAGGGTCCAGTTTGATCCCATGGTCATTCAGTCCCAGTTCAGCTGAATTTGGTGAGCTCCCATTAGATCAGGCACACCATCTCAGTGGGTGGACCAACCCCTTGCAATCCTGACTTGCTTCTATTGGGGATCCTAGTCTATTTGGATGCACACCTTCCTAAGCCTAGATGGAGGGGGGAGGGCCTTGGACTTCCCACAGGGCAGGGCACCCTGCCCTCTCTTAGAACTGGGGGGTAAGTGGGAGAGGGTGAATAGGGGAGTGGGAGGGAAATGGGAGGAGGGGAGGAAGTGGAAATTTTGAATGGTATTATTTATAAAGCAATAAATAAACAATAAAAAACATAATAAGTAAGTAAAATCTTTATTTAAAAATTCATTAAAAAGGAATAATAGTTATAGAATATGAAGGACCTGCCTTTATTTTGTAAAAAACAATTTTTGTTAAAGTGACTGTCAGGTTTTGTATAAAAGAAAAGAATATGTTCTACAACCTGAAGTCCCAGTATAAACCAAAATGAAGCCATCTTCTTCCATTTACTTAGTAAATTACTGTGTATCAGACATTGTTCAAAATACTATTATGGTTAGTATTAACTGTAAACTTGGTCAAATCTAGAATTGCCTAAAAGATGACTTTTTTTATTTGTTTGTAAGGGATTATCTTGTTTTTATTGATACAGGAAAACCCATGTTAATCATTGATGAGACCATTCCCAAGTACTTGATCCTAGACTGTATGGTATAAAGAAATGGAACTGAACAGCTATTCATACATGCCGACCCCTCTGTCCCTGATTGTGGGTGTAATGTGAATGGTTGCTTCAACGACCCACTTCTGTGACTCTTCCACCATGACGGACTTGCATGATGAAATACAACAATAAACCCTTTCTGTCTTAAATTTATCTGTTAGAATATTTTACCACTGTAACAAAAAAGAAATCTACACACTGTCTACAGTTGTACATTTCATCTGCAACATATTTTGGAGATCACTGTTATTATCCCCACTTCATATAAGAAGAGATTTCTCAATGTATAAGAGAACTGTGATTTTTAATTATTAAAGTTTTATTACACACAATGCATATGAAATTGAGTGTAATTATGTTTCAGAAATTGGGAAAGCATCAGATGAGCGTTAATAAGGATGTTGTCAATAAACACATCCAGGTTTATTGTGTCCGGTAATAAGGAATCATATAACAGAGTCAACAATGTAGAAACATAGACTTCTGGGGGTCATAAGAGGTCAGTGCATCCCACAACTCACCATCAACACAAGTGTTTTGGTTTGTAACAAGCTACTGGTTTCTATGGTGCTCCATAGGGAGTGGACCAATCAAAATGTCTCCCCCAAAATAGTGCTCTAAGACTTTAAAAAGCTGAACTAGGAGATTCAGTTATAGATTGTCAAAAATAAAAGTCAAATCCTTGTTTTGATTTGAAATTCGTCACGGAAGCAAAAAAAAAAAAAACCCATATGCCTTAAAGAGTTGGCTGATAACTCTTGCTTCACCTCACTGCAATCCAGCATCCCCAAATTATACAAATATAAAACTCACCCAAATACGCAACAGGTGAGATAGAAAGCAAAGGTGGCATGGTGGTCATCATGAAGCTTAGCTTTGCTGGACATTTGTCAAGCAGCTGTACTGGGCATATGACTGCTGCTGTTCCCATCAGATGTGTCTATGCCAATATGGTTTGAATATGAAATGGCCACCCACAATCTTATGTGTCTTATTCCCTAGACTGTGACACCCTCTTGGGAGATTGTAAAAGCCTTATGATGTGAGGGTTTAGTATGCAGACATAGAGTTATAGTGGCAGGGCTTGAGGGTTGCAATTCTATTTCCACTCCAGGCTCTCTTTTTCTGGATCCAAGAAGTAGCAAAACATTTCAGGACTCTTGTCCTGCTGCCATGCCTTCCCTGTCATGGTTGGCTGATATTCCCTGAAACCCTAGTCAGAAAAAAAATTCCTTCCAAATGTTTGAGTCAAATATTCAGTCACAGTGATCAGAAAAGAAATTAATACAAAGAGCAAAACAAGAAAGTAAGTTGAGATATGAAGAATTTAACTTTTGTTCTGTTGATGGGAAAAGTTGCAAAAACTATTCTGTCAAGAAAGGATGATCAGAAGAAAATGAAAGGAAAAGGAAAGGTATCTAGATGCCTCAGTAAGTAGGAGAGCTAATACTATAAATCTGACTACCTGAGTTCAACATCCAGAGCCGATGGAAAGACGAAAGAATGAACTTCACAGTTTTCCTTGAGCTCCATGTGTGTATGCACCTATGCACATGCACACATAAAATAATATTAAATAAATATTTTAGAGCCCATAGAAAGGGCCACAAGCACACATAAGATAGTATTACATAAATATTTTAAAATCCATAAGAAGGGGAAGAAAAAAGGTAAAACCAGGAAAGCAAGGGGACATTATGAAGGCTGGTTTCACATTGGACATGGCTGAAAAAGTCTTAACCCTACCATTTACCAGCAAAAAGAACTGAAAAATATGAGTCTTAAAATCTCAGTTTCTAATTTGTACAACAGAAATACTATTTTCTATATTTAGGGGACTTTTTAAAGGGAAAAAGAAGAAAAAAGAATTTGGAAGGCAGCTGTACATGCCTTTAATCCCAGCACTCTAAAGGCAGAAGTGGACAGATCTCTGTGAGTTCAAGGTCAGCCTGGTCTACAAAAGCTAGTTCCGGAGCAGGCAACAGGCTCTAAAACTACAGAGAAACCCTGTCAGAAGAAGAAGAAGAAGAAGAAGAAGAAGAAGAAGAAGAAGAAGAAGAAGAAGAAGAAGAAGAAGAAGAAGAAGAAGAAGAAGAAGAAGAAGAAGAAGAAGAAGAAGAAGAAGAAGAGGAAATGTACTACATGCAAACTTGTCATGTATACTAAGTACTTATATTTATAAACTATAACTCTCAATGGGATTAAATCTTCCACCTAAGTAAGGGTCTCTGGAAATAAGCTCTGCAACAGTATTTTTTTCCCTTAAAGGAAGCTTATTGGAGCACACAGTGGAGTTAGCACGCATAAGAAGTAGGGTTTGGAGAGGAAGTTGAGCTATGACAGACATCAAGACAACTTTCCGCTGACACCAAGAGCCTCTAGCATTTGAACAGTCTGTCAGAGTCATGTTAAGTTGAGACGCTGGAATTCAATTTGGTTCCCAGTGCCAACCTGTCATTGGCTATAAGCTGTCCTTGGTGAGAATCATATTCAGTTACTCTTTTAATCACCAAGACATAAAACCTGACAAAATCAGCTGAAGCCAAAAAGGCCTTGTTTTGACTCACAGTTCGAGGATAGAATCTATCATGGCAGTGAAGTCATGGCATCAGGATCTGGAGAAAGCTGTCATAATGAAGCTGCAGTTGGAAAGAGAAAGGGATGGAAGCTGACTCTCATCTCTCTTTCTGACTTTCCTTTAGTCCAGGTGCCCAACACAAGGAATGGCAGCTGTCACATAGAGTGGGTCTTCTCACCCTAGCTAACATAACCTAGAAATTTTCTCACAAACATACCCAAGCATTCATCTCGTGGTGATTTTAAATTTTGTTAAGTTGAAAAAAAAAATCAAGATTATCACAAATGATAACCTTGAAAAACATAGCTCACTAAATAATCCATGAATGAATGACTGTATTATCTACATAATTATGTAGATTGATCCTAGAGACAGACAGACAGACAACAGACAGAACCCTACAAAGAAAATATGGACAAGCCTTTCATTTCCTCAAAATTTTAAACAGGATATATTTGAGGTTAATTGTGTTTGCTTAACATTTTGCACATATTAAAAAACAGAATTGAAGAGACATAATAAGGAATGATGAAGGATCGGGAGAGGAAGAGAATTCTAAAAGTCAACTTTTTATACTCTATAATGAGCATAGCATCAAAGATACTTTTTTTTTGCAGTAGCCTTTAATTTTTTTTACAGGATAGAAGAGGGAAAAGTCAGAAATTCATTTCCCTGGACAGAAAGTACCAATTTTCTATCCATCAGAAAGAGATGCAAAATCATCTCTAAAATGTCTGCTGTGGAAAATGTCAGCTAAATATTTCAAAGACGACTCATCCCAGGCACAAGAGGCAGCTGCTCGTACAATTCATTTTGTGGCTACCATGACCTAGCTAATGGTTCTCACATTAGACCAAAGGTTGAGGCGACACCATCCACAGCTAGGGAGGAAATAAATTTATGTGGCTTAAAATTACATGTAGCCTTAACAGTGAAATATTGCTTCTGAAATTTCAACTTTGAACATGATTTACATCACAGAAAACACATTTATGAGACCAAGGCAGCACTTTCATGCCTCTAATTTCTGATAATTATCTTTAGGCTGAGATAGTTTTACTGTCTTTCTATTCCTTTTGCCCAGAAGCATACTAACTTGTCCTTCTCCATTCTCTCCCTGCATAAAAGATAGAGATGGAAATTTCCCTAATAGTCATTTGCAGAGATAAATGACTACCAAAACACTGATCAGGAAAAGGAGTGCTCTGTTCATGCAGCCTGGAGACAGGGAGCCTGGCTCTGTCCAATGCCTGGCAGGTAAAGTCATGCATGCCAAAGCTCTGAATCTCTTCCCAGCCTTCCCATGCTCAGGCTGAAATCCCTGCCAGGATTACTCTCAGTGACAGTTCACAAGTCATTTCCCTGATTCCACTCTTTGGTGTCCCTCCTCTTTTCCCTATGCATAACCAAACAACCACACAGAAAAAAAAATGGCATTAAGACTCAGCCAGTGAGATTTCTATACATCAGTCTACTTCAATGATATATCTGACTTTTTAAAAAATCTTATAAACTTTCTTGTAAAAATCTCAAAATCAATCACACACTAAAATTAACCAAACCCAAAGTCACCACAACTCAGTGACCTTCTTCATACTTAGGACAGACATTGGGAATGGAAGATGTGCAGACTAGCAAATACCACCTCTCCATCTTCCATGAACTGCTCCTCTGTTTCCATGTTGCTTGTGTGGTGCGGAGAAGAGTTAGGGTTTCCTTTTCTTGGTTGTGTTTGGTTTCATTATTAAACTTGTCTCTGGAACTAGAGCAGGAGCAAAGCCAAGCACCTGAATCAGAATTTATAATCAGGTTTTGGAAAGAGACTAATATTCACTTTGACTATCCTCACATTCCACATATCTGCAGAATCTAATTTGATATGGAATTAACTACTACACTGATACCTTAACATTTTCTTATTAAAGGTCCATGTTGAGATGTGGAAGAAAGTCCTTCTATCAGCTTTTTGTGGCCAATCACTGGATGGGATGTAAAGGAAACAGCTCACTTGCTACCAGCCTCTCAATCATCACTGCCCAGCTGCTTCATCTGCAACTTATTCCATGGCTGATGACCTAAACTGTTTTATGTGTGAAGAACAAGTAAACTTGTCAGTTATACTTTTATCCATCTAACTCATGTGATAACCCAGTGAGCAAAAGATTCAGAAAATATCCATGGCAGCTGAGGTTTCATAGGATGGGGAGGGGACTATGACAAATCAAGAGCACCCAATGAAGGGGGAAATTGCAGCCAAATAAAAAGATGAAAATAAAATGGGAGGATCTGCGGCCGAATTCTCACAGGAAAGGAAAGTTAAAAGACAAAGACTGGTTTCTGGGAACCTAACACACAGCCATGCAAGGTGCCGCCCTTTATTATGCTAGCTCAATAAAGATTCAAGGAGACACTCCTTTAGGATTTTAGTTTTTTAAATTGTATTGATTTTTATTGAGCTCTACGTTTTTCTCTGCTCCCTGCCCAGCTTCTCCCCTCCCCTTCAACTCTCTTCCAAGGTCCCCATTTTCCCAATTTACTCAGGAGATCTTGTCTTTTTCTACTTCCCATGTAGATTAGATCTATGTATGTCTCTCTTAGGGTCGTCATTGTTGTCTGGGTTCTCTGGGATTGTGATTTGTAGGCTGGTTTTCTTTGTATTATGTTTAAAAACCACTTATGAGTGAGAACATGTGATAACACTGTCTTTCTGAGTTTGGATAACCTCACTCAAAATGATGTTTTCTCTCTCCATCTGTTTGCCTGCATAATTCAAGATATTGTTATTTTTTATGCTGTGTAGTACTCCATCGCATAAATGTACAATATTTTCCTTATCCATTTTTTTTGGTTGAGGGGCATTTAGGTTGTTTCCAGGTTTAGTCTATGACAAACGATGCTGCTATGAACATAGTTGAGCACATGTCTTTGTGGCACAATTGAGCGTCCTTAGGATATATACACAAAAGTGGTATTACTGGGTCTTGAGGAAGGGTGTTTCCTAATTTTCTGAGAAATTGCCACACTAACATCAGAAGGGGTTGTACCAGCTTGCACTCCCACCAGCAATGCAGGAGTGTTCCCTTTACCCCACATCCTCTCCAGCATAAGTTGCTATTGATATTTTTGATCTTGGCCATTCTTAAAGGTGTAAGATGGAATCTCAGAGTTGTTTTGATTTGCGTTTCATTCATGGTTAGCATATAAGATTCTCCATCTATTTTATATTTATGATTACTTAATGACACAAAATCTTTGCTTTTAGCTATGGATTGCTATATAACAACGTGTATGTCTTTTATTGTGATACTTGGGGATTAACCAAAATTTTCAATGAAATGTGGAAAGAGGAACCCAATAATTTTCATCAGAGTTATTGGATGGTATCAGCTGGCCAATTCTCACAGTGCATGTACTCTATAATCATGTAAGGATGTTAAATTCATAGTCAGAAAATTATCCCTGGTTACTAATTGAGGAATGATGGTGATAGTAATTTAACAGTTTGGCAACACATGTTGGAATGGTCTGTCACCTACAGAGTACATCTTACCAAATGTCCATTTGCTTGGCTTCAAAATAATGATAAATTAGATTTTTACAACTGATTTGTCAGAGCCTCATTTACAGAATCATTGGGTAAGCCACATGAAGCACACAGAGAAAAGGTGCAAAAATGAGAAATATGTGTATTTTCTTTAGGTACCTTGAATTTCCAATTCATTGTCTTTGGTCATCTAGTGGTTACTGTCACATGTACGGAAATGCTGTGTTTTGACAGAAAGGTATTGGAGGGAGGAAGTCGCTTATTTGTCCTGGCTGCCCAGAACTGAAATAACTACACAGAAATTGTATTAATTAAATCACTGCCTGGCCCCTTAGCTCTAACTTCTTATTGGCTAACTCTTACATATTTACTTAACCCGTTTCTATTAACCTGTGTATCACCACGAGGTCATGGCCTACCAGCAAAGTTCGAGCATGTCTGTCTCCGGCAGAGGATCCCTGGCATCTCTCTGACTCTGCCTCCTTTCTCCCAGCATGCCATTTAGTTTTCCCTGCCTAGCTGTGTTCCCCTACAGCTCTGCTATAGGCCCAAAGCAGTTCCTTTATTAGCCAATGAAAGCAACACATAAACAGAAGGACTTCCTATACCAGTAAGGTAAAAACAAATAAAAAAAAAAAAGAACCTCAATACTAGGACTATAAACTCATGGTAAGTCTATCTGTGGAATATAGTCCTGTCTTAGAGTCAAAGGTCTATGGAACCTAGAAAATAATCAGTAATCTAGTTCTGGAGCACTTTAAAGGAAAACTTTAAGAAAGCAGTGTTTGTACTATTTATTAAAGCTTTCTTAAATTGACATAAAATATATGCTTATAACTTACAACATGACACTTTCAAGTTGTTGTCCATTATATAACAACTAAATCCAGCTAATAAATATATGAATTATTTTACAAGTTAGTTTTTGTGATAAGAATACATTTTTTAAAGTATAACAGTTAAAATAGATACCTGGAAAGATAAAAGTCATTGATCAAATGATACAAATTTTCAATTATATAGAAGCAATCAAATTAATAAACCAATTATAAAACACAATTACGGCTGTGGCACTTAGATTGCCTTTCATAATACTAAACTGAAAGGCTTGAGCAACCTCTTCACTCATTTTCCCATGTCTATCAAATTGTTAAATAATTTAATTGTTAACAGATTAACAATTATTAGTTAGTTTTGAAGTTTAAGCACTTAAGAGAGCTTTGTTGAAAGATGTATTTGAGAAACAAATATCAAATTATATCATCAGGATTTTAATCATCATCATCATTGCAAAAATATCACTAACTATCATCTGTAAAACTGGTGCTATTTAGAGTTGATTTTGTGATGGAAAAACTCTGGTGTCTAAGAAAAGCATTCCTAACTCTTAAACATCTGACGTGTTTTATGCTTCTGGTTGTGAGTAAATTAAACTCTCTACAACGATTTTTTTTTGTGTTTAGACCAGTCTACACTCAAGGGCTGAAAGCAATCATACCTTAGTCAAATACGAAAATGGAAAACTAGTATGTGAAAATTTTCCTAGAAGGAGTACTCTTGACGTAGGTGGGAGAAAAGAGTCCCCAGCAACTCTTTTTATTACATTGTGAACACAGGCAAGTTGAGAATCATCAGGGTAGTCATTTGGCTTCACCATAGTCTAAATAAAACTATGAACATTTTACTGTGAAACTAGAAAGATGTATTTTTAATGTTTTAGTATCATTCATCAATGAAATAGAGTTCTATCAAAATTCCAAGTGATATTATAAACCAACTCGTATATGGCTTGTCTTCTTGCTTCCTAAGCACACACAGTTGGCATTTCTTAGCACGTGCATTCGAGTAAAAGCCTTGATTTTTCTCTTTTCCTTCTACTTTCCCTTATACTATATTAATCTTCCATCAAGCTGTCATAGGACTCGGTCCCAGTGAAGATGCTATTATAGTGAGAGGGGCTGGTCCAGCAACTCTCTATGAGCTTTACTTTGAGGCTTTACTACTAATCTTTGTGATTCTTTTGAGTGTCAATCAAGAGCCTTAACTTTTCTAGGCTTATAAGGTTGGCTGCTAGTTGCTTACTGTCTTAGTTTGTTAAGACTATCACAGGAATACACCACAGGTGGGGAACAGAGAGATCTTATAATTCTGTGAGCTAGAGTTCAAAAGAAGAAACTGACAGATTTCCTTTTTTGTGAGGCCTCTCTCCTCAGCTTGTAGGATTTCTTCACCTGTCATTCATATACCCCTCAACTTTCCCCAATATGTGTGATCTTGGTATTTCCATCTAAATTTATGCTTTCTTTCTTTCTCTTTAACTAAAATACAACTGCGTCATTACTCTCTTTTGCTTCTCCCTTCCTATCCCTCCCATGACTGACCTCCCCTCTTTCAAATCCATGGTCTCCTCTTCTCTAGCCATTCCTATTACATATACATACCACAAACATATAAATACATCCTACTGAGTCCAGCTATATATATATATAGTTAAGTATTTTTCTAGAAAATTATAAGAGGCTGTGTTAAGATAATATTTACATTTAAATCAGTATATATTGAAAAAAAAAGCAGATTGCACTTTATAATGAGGGTAAGATCCATCTACCAACTGACAGCCTTGTTTCAACTAAAGACTGATCTCCTCCAAGCAGCAAGACAGACCTTTCTGCATACAATGTTCAGACTTGGTAACACCAGTTGCCATGAGGTCATCAGCCTTCAAGGCTTTCTCCTTTTTCTCCAGTTTGTGAGGTTTCCCTGCCAGATTTTGTAATTGTCCCTCCCTAACAATTACAAGAGCCAACTCTTTAACAGTAAGTAATAAACTGAAGGAGAAAAATGATCCTGAAGACAACTTTAAACTTTTAGCAAAGCACCAGTTATGACTGAGCCTGTCATCAAAGAGGTTTGGTCATTCAAGTGTGCAAAAGAACACTTACACAAATTTAGTGAGTACTCAGATAGGGCCAGAAAATGGTTCAATGAGTAGGGTGCTTGCTTTCAAGTCTTGTGACCTAAATTCGATACTTGATCTCTACCTGGTAAAAACACAGAACTGACTCCCAAAAGTCGTCTTTTGACTCCACATACATACTTTAACACACATATGCCTACACAGAAACATACATAAAATAAATACTTTTAAAGTCACCCAGTAACATCTAAAAGACATTACATACAGTGTGTTTTACAAAACCATAGAAAGACTTTGTCATTCTGATCGTCTATAGGTCTTGCACACCCATTTGTTCTGGGTGCTCTAACCCAGTAAGTAAGTATTGGCCTGTGGCCTTACAAGCTGCAGGTGCTCTATTGCCAACCTGTATCATATCAGTGCTCCTGAATCTAGGCAAGACAGTTTCTATAGTGTCACATTTGCTGAAAGAGTGAGTTGCGTGTGTGTATATGCCTCTCTCTCTCTCTCTCTCTCTCTCTCTCTCTCTCTCTCTCTTTCTCTCTCTGTGTGTGTATGTGTATTCAATTGTTCTCTTTGAAAAGTTTAAATTCAGTTTTCACTGAATGAAAGTAAACATAGAGTCCATTTGACTACCCTCCTTAATACTTTTGGTAGTAAAACATGCTTTTGTGCTCAGATGTTCTTTTTGTAAATTAATCTACAATATGTAACTTTCTTGTGTTGTTGCCATATACATCTTATAATAGTTCTTGATCAAGAATAATGCAAGATGTGTCCATATTCATTCAAGAGAATGAGTAGACCAATGTCAATAAGGGATGTAATAAATTCCTTAAAGGTGAAGCAGATAACAGAGGGAAGATTGGTGTGCATACATAGCCTTGAGCACTTAAAAAAGATAGGAAAGGGATGGTGTGGACTGCCTTATAAGCCTGATGAGTCCTCAGACATGGAGGAAATACACAAAAGAGAAGGCATAAGCTACAGAGACTTAGATGCAGTATTTACCCTAAAACAGTTGTGGGACACAGCAGAGCCTGCTTTCAGATTTCTGAGTTTTTGTATCTCATTCCAATGTCTAATTTTAAAATATACATCTCACAACAAACAACCCATGAAATAAGCAGTACAAGTAAGTGATTTTTCAAACTAAGAAACATCTCCCTTCTATAATTAATCTTAGTAATTCCTATATTTTCACTGCTAAATCTTTTGGATTCTACGACACTCCCAGATGTCATCCACATGCAATTTTCTAAACTCACAAAAGGCTTTGACTGGCTTTATTGTTGTTGCTTGGGATACTCATGATGAAGGCTTTTCATATCTTGATAATCCATTCATCAAATTTCTCTACCCAACATACTACTTGGATATGAAAAATATTCACAGAGTAAATTCACACCCTGAAGAAATTGTATTTTGGCATTGAAATGATGCACCTAGACAAAAATGACCTAATCTTGAGACTTACTGTATCATTTCTAGGCAACCTGCAAGGATGCAATAAAAACTTTGTTGTTTTTCTCCTCCCTTGAAAGTGTATATGCACATCACTGTAGGTTCTAGCCACTGAGTATAAAATACAAAGTCTTCTTGGGAGAGAGGTGATTAAATGAATAAAATTATAATAGCTAGGAAGCCAAATCAACACATGGGAGCAATCCCTAATGTTCCTCCACAAGGCGTGTTCAAGTATTATCTCATAACACTTTTCTTCACAATTACCTCATTTATGGCCCCAAATGTAGAATAAGGTCAAATATTTTCTTTGTTTCAGTTTCCCAGGAAGTACACCCAAAAACAGGAATTTTATGAAATCATTAGGTAGATGTTCCAAGATAAATCCGGATGAAAGTATAAATGAAATTACAGGAAAAGCCCACGCAGGGAACAAGTTTAGGTAAGACGTCAGCCTTTACACCACTGACGTGGGCCTCAAAGCAATGGAGGGCTGTGGAACACAATTACATTACAATTTTTCCATTCCAAGACAAAAGGATTTCCTACTCCTTCATAAGCAGTATGAGATACTTGCCATGGAATTTTCTGTTCCCTGGTGTTTCTGGAGTCTAATGCATTTAGGTAAAGTAATTCCAGAAGCCAGGAGTGAACCTCCAAGCAGTTGCAAGTGTGATTCCCTAAAGAGTCTCATAAAGCATGTGTCATCCAAAGAACTTGGGGCGATCTGAGAGACACCCACAGCTCTTGTAATATTTAATGCAACTAAAGAGCCCAAATCAACACATGAATCAGTGCACAGAACCAAGTTTTTTCTTACCTTAGAACCAATACTCATGCCACGACATACAAGTGACCGCAAGTCCCTGATTTTCAGCTTGGCTTCTTTGTGTGTAAAATGAAGTACCAATAAAGCCAACCCATAGTTTTATTAGGAGACATCAGAAAATAAATACAATGTAAAACTTTGCCTTCCACATGATGATTTCATAAAGGCTAATTGTCAGCATCATCGTTTGTTATTTGAGTATCATAACACTTCTTCAGTGGCTAAAGTCCATGTTTTCTTATTCTTTTCTGGTTTAGAATATTCATCCCTCTTATTCAGTATTAAAATTTTAGGAAATATTGCAGCTGCCTTCATCCAGGTCTCTCTCCTCTTTCCAAGTTTTTTCTAATCCTTACCTTTAGGCTCCCTCTGACCTTGACTTAGATGCCAGTGGATTCATTTTCTGCACCCAGTAAGAGTTAGAATCCAAGCTATTAAATATGGCCAGTTTATTGCTTCCAGAAATTAAAAGGATTATTACCAATCTTTAAAAGCCTTACCAGACGCAAAATTTATACATGTGTCTTGCAATAACAAGCTGGGATGGTAAAACTTTATTTGGAGACAGCAGAGATAAAATAGCAAAAGAGAACTGCTGAAGCTCAAAACTGTAGAACCTAGAATGGCCAAGGGCTCAGCTGTGTAAACGGCATGGCTTCCAGTAGCATTAAGACAGACAGCACTGTATTCCCAAAACGAAACTTGCCTAGAACACTTCCACCACTGATCAAACTAGACAATGAAGGCTTTTGTTTTTAAGGCCCCCAAAAGATTGGTATCAGTTTCCCCTGTTTGGGTTTGTCCATCATTTTATCATTAAATGTGTCAAAAGGTCTCTAAAAGCTTAGAAAAACACTTCTTGTCTTTTCTATCCAGGCTTCTAATCAGGAAATTCCAGTCTTCAAGTATAGATACACCTTTAATTATGGATATGCCTGATGAACTACATGCACAGACTCCAATTTTGTAAGACAAAGTGCTCTACTCCAGTCCTGTGGAGAACAGGACTGTCTGGTGCCTTAATTTTTGACATCCACAAGATGCCTCCAGACATGCATGTGGAGATGAGAGCAATGGTGATTCAATTATTCTTTTCATTGGACTGATCATTTTTCCAATTAGGAAATGAGAATATTATTTGGTCCATTTTTTCTCCCATTCAACTCATTACTTATCACTTACCTTAAATTTTAATATATGTTAGAAAATTCTTCTTTAAGAGTTATTCTTTGGAGGCATGCCAACTAAAGGTTTATTGTATTCAAAATCATATTTTTAATATTGTTTTCTTCTCTTTTTGGTTTTCTTTTCTATGTTTTGGAAAATATGATCCCTGGAAACTATCCCACACCCAAGAAATTATCTTAAGTCTCTTTTTCTTTTTGCCTTTGTTTTGTTATTGTTTTGTTATTGAGACAGGATCTCACTGTGTAATCCTGGTTGGCCTTGAATTTTCTACATATAATAGGTCTACTTCTGCCTTCATTGTGCTGAGATCAAGAGCATCACCATACCCAGCTACTCTTCATTCTTGAGAGACAAATAACAGAAGAAGCTGAAGCCAATCTCAAAGGCCACACAGGCTTACAAACAACAACCTCTAATTATGACAGTGTTAAATGACTAATGTAATACAATATAAAACAATAATGACTCTGTGGATTACTAAATGCTGTACAAAAGGCCATGGTGGAAATCATCTTTTACTTCATAATTCTTGATGTTCACCTGGCCTCCCAGGAAAGATATTACAGGAAGATTACAGTGCAGAATTCTGACAGTGGACTTCTCCAGCTTGGGCTCTTGGTGATCAGAAGCAATGATGAAAGGATACGAATATTTAAATTTATAGTTTTTGTATTCTTGTTTTGTTTTGATTTTTTAATCTTGTGTAAAAGTCTGGAAGAAGAGATTTGTGTCTTCACCAAAGTTCGTAGATTGAAATTTACCTATTGTAATGTGGATTTGGGATAGAGTAAGATGCATCCAGCCTTCATTAGTGAGACATTCCTCTTATGAAAGAGGCCTAGGAAGGCTCCTGTATCTATTGAACTATACGGAGACTATGATAGAAGTTGTCACATATAAAACAGGCTCAATCTGACACTGAATCATCAGGTCTTCAAGGCCAGTCTCCAGCACAACTGTGAGAAATGACTTTTGTTTGTCTATTTTCCAGTGGTCTCCTCTATGACAATATTGCTGCAGCAGTGTGTACAGATCGAGACTCACAGCTAAGCTTGAAACACCGCCCCGTGAACAGCCAAGACTGTGCATTAACATTCCACCTTACCAGTGTAGTGTTTGTGTGGCTGCTCTGTAACTGAGTCATGTTAATATTCAGCTCTATGCAGGGTTGTTACAGGAAAAAAGGTTTTGATTTCAGGGCTTCACTCGCAAGCACACATTCTCTGTTCAGTTGTGTGCTAGGAAGTACAGGGCTATAATAAACAGCTTTGTGCACATAGCTTTAAAAACCCAAGGGTTTCATTTCTACGGGAGAGAATCCATGAATGGGATTTCTGGAACAAAGGCTCTATGCAATTGCAAGCTTTAGCAGCTGTTCACAATTACACTCAAACAGTTTGTAGCAATTTGCATATTCATCAGCAATATAATAAGCGTTCTATCACCCAACCCCTGCCAAAAATGAGTGCTGGCCTTCTTTATTTTTGTGTATTTTGTTGAAAAAAAAAAAAAACAAAGAAGGTAATTTGCGAAATCCCCAAACGCCCATTACCCAGTTTTGTGACTCATGGCTATTCTGTTACACCTGTGGACTTATATTTTAACTCAGTTCGCTGATGTACCATTTTTACCTAGAAACTTATATCTTTTTAGTATTCAGTTTTATGACCCTTGTAGAATGTTCATCTTTGTACGATCATCAGTATCATAATGGTGCCGATTTTTCCATCATGCTACCAAGTTTTCTCATGGCCATGTATAAGCAAACATTCTCTTTAAATCTAGTTGTTCGAACACATGTTGCATTTTTCCTTTATAATTTTGTGCTTTCCAGAATGCTGCAAAATGCAATGGTATAACATTTGGCCTTCTCAGTCTCACTTCCATTATTCAGTATAATGCATTTGAGATCCATAAATCAGTATAATGCTATGTGGCTTGTTCCTCTCCATTGCCGAATCGCATTTGATTGCACAAATGTTCCAGATAAGACTATTCATTCTCAATTGGAAAATTTGGGGAAGTTGCAAATTAGTAGCAATAAACATTGATGACTACGTACTTGCGTGAACCTAAGCTTACCTATAAATGGAGTTATTGTATCATATGTCAATTGTATATTTAACTTCATAAAGATTTGCAAATCTGGTTTTCAGATGACCAGAAAATTATATTTTTTTCCAATGATTTATGTAGAGTTCCAGTATCTATGGGTCCTTGTCAACACTTGCACTAAGTGTTGCTTTAGCTTCCTAACTGGTTTGAAGTAGTAGCTCATCAGGATGGCAGTATCACTCAGTGATAGATGGCATGGTTAGCTTATATGAGGCACTAGATTCAAAAATTCTATGATTGATTGATTTAATATCTGACTATTTATAAGTTTCTAAATTCCTGATTATGCTCTGTTAGGAATTGCCATTCAAATGTATTCAAGGCATATTTCCAATTCTGATTAGTAATGCTAGGGCCGTAGCAGTCTGTGTTTGAAACATTTACACATTTAAATATTCCCATCAAGTTACATTCTGATTTTGATAACTTTATCATTCACAAGTGAGTCTATAGAATGAACTCTGACCGCATCAGAATGCCTGTTCTGTGCCAGCCACTGTTCTAAGCACTCTCCTTGAGTCATCTCTAGTCTTCAGAAAGTCATTATGAGGTCAATGATGTTATCCATACTAATATCTAAATAAATAAAAACGCAAAGAAGTGAATAACTCACTCAAGGCCAAGAATGATGGAGGAAGAAAATGGGATTTAAATCCAAGTCACATAGCACCAAAGCATGAGCCGTTAAAATATATTTTAGATTGTTCTTAATATATGTTCATTAGAGAAGTAGAATCTCTGTGTTCACTGGAGAAGTGAATGACTCAGTTTAAAAGGAAGAAATGACTTCAAATCATTGATATCTGTCATATGTCTTTTTTTACATCTAATGAAAACCTTTCAAATTATCATTCAATAGATTAAAAGCAAGTTCAAGAAATATCTGTTCCCTGAAGACTGGAAGATTGATGTATACAAAATGCATACTTAGAAACAGCAAAAATCTTAGTGATCCAACACATGAAATTAGCATTTTGAAGCATGTTTTCTTTTAGGAAAAGTGTGTATTCTCCATAATTGAGTTAACAGTATTGATATTTTTTTTAATTCCTTCTCTTTTCTTTCAAAACTTAGACTTCTCCTTGAAAGTTCATAAACCCACTGATATGGTGTCAGTTTTAAGTCCCTCATGAGCTTCATAACTGGACACTTAGCCAACCAGAATAGGAGTTAAACAATGATGGTAGTGTCATATTCAACTGCAACCTCAGAGCTCATCAATCCAGCAATTTATTCCAGAATGAATCAGGCAGATTCTAGTGGAACAAAGTTAAAAAAAAATCCTGGGAAACAGTTTGTAACAGCTGAGATACCAATGTGTTTGAGACACTGCTATGATGATCAAAATTCAACTGAACAGTGACATACATTGAGGACATACAAAAAGGTAATGCCAAGTAAGAAAGTTGTATTGACCTTTAAAGCAGATTATTGACAGCAGACCTGATATAAGAGCATAAACCATTATCTATAATTTCCCTTCCGATGGCTATTCATTATACTTGTGACCTAAATTTCATACTACTTAGTCCAATTAAAATTATCTTTACTTGTGGAGGGCACTGAGACTCTTGCCTCTGATCCAAAAGTTTAATCATAATTTAAAACAACTTTGTTCTTTTAAAAGCTGTTCACCTTCATGGCCTTTCAAAATCATTATATAATGTATCATTATATTCAGATTGTGATTACCATCATAATAGAAACCACATCAGAATCTCTGAAGACCTTTAGTAAATCTGCTTACTTCAGATGGAGTATTAAAAAAAAAAAAAAAACCTTAGTGCCAAAACATCTCCTCAAAGTCATTTCCATATCCATGTAAATCCTCTCATTTGTATCCACTGATATATGTCTTGAAGGGCAAAGTCAGCAAATGTTCAGAAATTACAGCGCAGATACAGATGAATGGGTGGGGCAGGGCCTAGAGCTGTGTTGGAAAGCACATTTTCATATAAGAGAACAGAAAATGCATCTGTCATGGGGAAAAGTAGAAAGGTTGCAAAGTAACTGAGTTTGGGGTTTTATTTTGGAGTCATCCAGGAAGAAGGACCTCAGTTGAGAAGTTGCCTCCGTTAAATTTGCTATGGAGTCTATGAGACACTTTCTTGATTAATGGTTAGTGTAGGTGGTCCCAGTCCTCTCTGGGCAATGCCAGACCTGGGCAGATAAATCAGGCTGAGAAAGTCATGCAGATTAAGCCAGTGAGCTGTATTCCTCCATGTTCTCTGCTGCAGAACCAGCTTCCAAGTTCTGCCTTGAGTTTCTGCAGTGACTTCCCTCAGTGATGGACTATGGTGCAGAATTATAAAACAAACAAACAAAAATCCCTTTCTTCACCCACAAAACAAAAATGTAAGAAAATGTTCTAGCATTTTTCACATATGTAAAAGATTTCTTCAGCTAGAGAAGTTAGAGACAGCCATGAGAAATGCAGATAGTCAATGGTACAGATAGTATTTTCATAAGTTGGAATTTCATTTTTTTGTTTTTGTTTTTTTTTTTTTTTGAGACAAATTTCTATGTAACTTTGGAGCCTGTCCTGGAACTAGCTCTTGTAGACCTGGCTTGCCTTGAACTGCCTGCCTCTGCCGAGTGCTGGGATTAAAGGTGTGTGCCACCACCAGGTGAATTGGATTTTCTTATACAAAAAAGTAACCTGTTTGAAGCTCGGTTGTCTTTTTTAGAAAGAAGTAAGGGAGGAAAGGAAAACAGAGACTCCATGAATTCCTGGGAGAAGGAACTGGCAAAAATGAAGATTCTATATTGAATAAAATTTGCATTAAGTTGTATCAATTTAAATATATTAATACAAGGAAAGCAAAACATGGTTAGCAAATGATACAAATTAAATCAGAAGTGAACTGATATATATGAAATGCCTGTAGGGAAGATATATTTAATAAACCTAAACATAAAGAATATTGGAGGGGAAAGAATGGGAAAGTTTGACAATCCATCCAGTGTCTTAAAAACATCATAAAAATTAGGTACAGAAAAGAATTACTATCTTTTTGTGCATTAATATTCCTGAAGGAAAAGAACTATCCAGCTACACATTCAACTCACATAATGCTAATATTTATTATATTTTATGGGGTACTCATTTTTTAGGTACAGAAAATTAAAGAATATGAAGGAGTATGTCTGATCTCTACATCTCACAGTCAAGACTGAGATTGTAAAAAATTCATAATGATTGAATAGTTCTTGATTCTTCTACTAAATATGAAAAAATTCATAAAAAGCACAAAATACTGAAAAATAAGGATATTTTGGAATGTTCTGCAGATTCAGTGAAGGGTAGATAAGTTATCACTTTTTTGCTCCAAAATGTTTAATCCCCCTACCCAGTTTCTCTTCAAGTACAATGTTCTTTGAACACCTACAGTGGGCACTAAGGAATGTCCCACACAGACTAGAACTGCTGTGTTTGTGGTCGCAAACTCCCCATGACAGTGTCTCAACAATTCACCACAAACTGCAAGCATCATTCTCTGCCTTGTGCCTCAAATACTTTCTTCCTAGATGTCCCCAAGGTTCTTTCCCTTGTCTTCCTCAAGTTTCAGCTTAACTGTCATAACAAGATTTCCCTAACCAGTCCATGACAAACCTGCACTCCTGTAGCCCAATGCATCTGCTTCCTCCTACTCATTCCCATTTCCCCACTGTATATCTGCTAGGACATTTTTCATCCTTGTTAAAAAAAAAATGCCATATGTAGGTCATTGAGAGAAAATATTTACTTTGGCCACTAGTTGATGTGTTAGTGAGTTCATGAGGGAGAAAGCAAACTCTTTACCTCATGAATATTTAAGGGACCCAATAATCTTCTTCAAAGGAACATCACTAATGACTGAAGGAAATTTTACAAGATTCCACCTCCAAAATTTCCCATCACCTCCTAACTGTGCCTCTCTGGGCCAAGCTTTGAGCCCATGGATTTTAGGGGCATCTAACATCTTAACTCTAATAGTCAGTGTTTTCCAAAATTTTATAGACACATATTTAATGTCTCCTCACTGTTCTCTGTCTCCTGTGACTGGAATGTAAGGGTCAAAGTTCAAAGGTCTTCATGTCTTCATCTCCTACAAATTTTATCCTTCCATCAGTATTCTTTGTGGTAGAAATTATTGTACTAGTCTCATTGAAGGTGAGAAAGCAATTATTCCTTGAAACACAAGTAGAAAGCAATCAAGCTCAGATACAAATGTTAGTCTTTGTGGGTCCAAAGGCAGACAATATAAACAAGAACCTGTGCTTGAATTTTGCTACAAAGCAAATGATATTACTGGAAAACTTTATTACTTATCAATCAATGAGCTCACTCTCTTCCCAAATTTTCTTTATCATCCTTTTACCCAAGTCATAATTTTTAAGACCTTTATGTGAATGATCACTCTTCGGGCCTGCAGTCTTTTTTCTTGTGTTCTGCATGCACTGTTTCTTGACCAGTGCCACATTCATGTATTTTCTGAGAGGAAGCTATGCTCAAAGGAAAGGCTCAAAGAGTTTATTTTTCTGTAGCGAACAGCTTCTTATTCCTAAATTCATCCTCATGGCTAAATCCCTTCATGAATCAGAAACTAAACACTAAAAATTCAACCTGGAGGTTACAGTGATGATCACAGATGTAGGCTTGCGTGAATCCCAAACAAAAGAGGATAAGGAGTAGGCCTGGAGCAGTTTTCAGATGAGAGACCAAATAACACAGAAACCCACAGAGCTATAGATATCTTACACTTCCATTCTGCCTGCCTGCAAGACTCAAATATTTGGCCAGTGGTTGCTGGATAGAAAGTATTCACATACATGAATATGCACGAATATATTACATGTGAAAAAATGCTGAAAAGCCCTATCAAATTTTGCTAGGTAGTCCAAAGGAGACACCAGATGAAAGAGAAAACAGAAAGTCTGTCCTGGCATACAGTGCAAACTCAGGTTTTCTCAAAGAGTTCCATAAAGCTTTGAAGCCACATAAAGTCAAGTCAAGTCAAGAAATGCTTCCATGGATAGTTCAGATGTGCCTAAAAACAAAAGAAAAGGGAAAACATCAAATAGGAAAGACAGAACAGCAGAGGGCTGAAGTCCTGAACACCCACTGCCTTGGGCTCCTGATAGACATCAGCTACTAGGAATGCTCTAGATTCACTGTCTCAGAATAATGTTATAAGAAGATTCATTGTCATCAAGAGAAGAATTGAGAGACTTATACACTAATTATTTCTAATAATAATATTCAGATTCATATCTCCATCATTAGAAAGACCTCTTCCTTCAATTTTCTTTTGTCTTCTCAAGGAACAGCCTTTGCCACTTCTTCTTCTTCACTGGAATTTCTCATCAACCTTCCTAGCACTCATGGGAAGACATAGGACTCCCTTTCCAAGAAGAAGCAACCATACTTAGTGACCTGGCAAGCAAAAATGGTCCAGTTTGTTGTTTTCAGACTGTTTGCTCTTTAGAGGCACAGAACGTTTAGATATCATGATCTGTTCAATTCTTTCTGTGCCAGAAATGGGAATTCACTTAAATATGCAATTAAATTTTACTGTTATTTTATGTCATCAAGACCCACCAACACATTCTGAGTTTTAAAGCAATAAAACAAGGAAGATATTTAGTGGGCTTCAGAGTGCATGAAAATGTCTGTGTTGGCAGGAGACTCCAGCTACAGCAAGCAGGTAGTAAGATGTTTTTCTGTTACGATGCTGTATCTCTTTCTAGAATGTGCTAGTAAACACTGGTGGCCTGGAAGATTTTGAAGTGGTAGAGGACATGTAAAGAAGGCCTGGTGCTTTGTCATAAGTGGAGTTACCACACAATTTATCTACATTAGAAATCTTCTGCCAAAGAAAGGGCATGCTAAGTGATAGAATATTGAGTCAAAGAGGAATAAACTTCAAATTTCCTGGAGGAATTTAAAATTTGGAGTTCACAGATTGTCCATAATTCCATCTTCAATGAGAGTTTATCAGTCATCAAAACATTCATAACCCCATTGGGCAAAATTATTTTCAGTCCCAGGCAGTGGTAGCACATGCCTTTAATTCCAGAACTCTGGAGGAAGAAGTAGGCAAATCTGTGTGAATTAGACACCAGTCTGGTCTACAAAAGCTAGTTCCAGGACAGCTAAGGTTGTTACTCAGAGAAACCATGTCTTACAAAAGAAAAAGGGAAAATAATAATTTCAGCACATGATAACAACTAGTTTGATCAGCAGAAAATTATGGATTATATGAGTTTGAAGTAAAATTAAATATAAAAACTCATATCCCATTGATTTAGTACATCTTAACATTATGCTTTAGTGACTTTTCTATTGCTCTCAAAAGAAACCATGACCAAGACAATTAATTTATAGAAAAGATGGGGGTGGTGCAGTTTCAAGGTGTTAGAGTCCATGATCATCATGGCAGGGAGCATGCCAGCAGGCAGGCGGGCATAGCCCTTGATAATTTTATGCACGCCTACAATTTATTTTCTTCATACTTACCTGCACTTTCAGATTTCCACATATTCTGTTATCAACTTCATCTCATCTCTATTTTCTTGAACCACTGAATCCAACTAGTGTTCTATGTGTAAATGTGGTATAGGGCCAGCCCCTGGAACATTATTGACCTAGTGCACACCTAAAGAAAGAAGACTCCCATTTAGCATTCACCAATTAACAGTCTTCTAAGCTAATAGTAGAGCCTCATGTTCCCCTTCCTGCTCCATGCAATGATGATGACTGGCTTGCACAGGTCTTGTGCAGATAACCACAGCTTTTCTGAGTTAACAAGTACAATGGACCCGCCCTTCCCAGAAGGCACTGCTTCAAGTCAGCCTTCCTCACATCTGGCTCTCAGTTTTTCTGTGTCTTCTTGTCAGATGGTCCTTGAGTTTTGTGGCAAGGGGGTCACCCTGTGTGGTGAATGACATTTGGAAAACAATTCATACCTTGTGCATGAACTACTGAATTAATAACTAAAAGCAACATTAATAAATAAAGGGGATCTAAACAGTCACATAATTCTGTAAAAATATTACATAATGAAAGTTCTCAGATTTTTCTCAACATCTTAGTTTAAACCCATGTTCTTTTTAAATGGCTGGAAAATTGCAATAATAAAATGCCCAAATTATGTCATATAGCATAAAGAGGTAAGACAAATCATTTCATAAAGTCTTCTGAGCATGTGCCAATTTATTTGACGGTGAAAAATGAGTGATTGGAAATAACCATGTGGGAGACTCCCAGAACTCTTGAGAGCAAACAGTGGGCCCATCCCTGACGCCAGGAGAAGCCCAGACCAAGGTATCAGGCTATAGGGAATTTGGTACCAGAGGAAGAGATAGACTATAGGAGTAAAACTGGCAGAACCTACTGCTGAGGGCCACCAAGACACGCTGAGATCATCCATCTAGCACCCTGAACCCTCTTGTTGCTGAACTTCTTGGCCTCTCTTTGTAGCTATCAACACTCTCAGGTTCATCACTAAAATCTAGAAAGTTAAAACCAATCCAAGTCATAAAACAAAGATAAGGAAGTAACGCTATGCAATTGTTTACCTAGAAAAGAAACTTGAAAATCATAAAATACAGAAGGGCTTGAAGGTAGCAGCACGCAAAATTTCCATTCTGTCAATTTCTTTTACAAATGCTCTATGCTGGCATTTTAGCAAGCAGGAGAAACTGTCTTGGATCCATAGAATCAAAACATCTGAGAAGGTGACATGTGCCTGTAATCCTAGTACTGAAGAGACAGAAGCCAGAAGATCTCTGGAACATGCTGGCCAGTTAATCTAGGCAAATCCCTCTGCACACACATCCCAGATTAAAAATTGCAACAATTAATCCCAGCACTCGGAGGCAGAGGCAGGCAGATTTCTGTGAGTTCGAGACCAACCTGGTCTACAAGAGCTAGTTCCAGGACAGGCTCCAAAGCTACAGAGAAATCCTATCTCAAAAAGCCAAAAAAAAAAAAAAAAAAAGCAATACAATTTTCCAGAAAGTATTAATTAAACCTATAAACAAAAGGAAATGATACAAATAGGCAACTTTATAAGACAAGAGTTGTCTTCAGAACACCTGGGAATTTGTTTTCTGTTCTGAATACAAGTTAGTCAATCACAGCCAGTTCCAATCTTCTGAAGCCAGGAGGATCTGCATTGACTTAGTCTCTCATGACCAGTCATTCTCTGAATTCAGACCTCTGAATTTTCATCCGGCTTTGAAGTGAGAGCTGTGGAAACTGATGACAGATTTTCAAATGTCTCAGGATTATAGCCTTGCAAAATTAGAACATATGCTTTGTGTGATTCCAGAACTGAGGAACTTCATGTGGTACATGGAGTATTTGAATAGTGAATGTTTAATGAATGATGCCTGAAAGAATGAGTCGGGATAGGGTGGAAAGATTAGGAAAATAAGTGGAAAGGAAAATGTGGTGGTGAGAAAAATTCTCTCTACCTAGTATGTATTCTCCTTTAAAGTACATATTTCCCATTATTAGCACGTAGTCCCCATTAACAGCAAGTGTTCTCCATTATCAGTATGTGTTCCCCATTTTCAGTACATAGTCCCCATTATCAGTATTGTTCCCCATTATTAGTATTGTTATAGTTACAATTCCTATCCCATAACAACTTTAAAACCCTTCATGGACACATGGACAGATTATCCTCTTAGGATTGGAGTCACCCCAGAGAACCATAAAGCTAACCAAGGAAGTAGATGCTTGCCTATAGAGTGATAGAGATGAGAATCATAGGTGATTTCCCATCAGTAAATGAAAAATAAAACCTCTTAAATGTTTAAGAATACCAATTTGTAATTATGTAGATACATCTAGAAAAGTTATCGTTTGAAATATATTAGCATTTATCAACACCCCTAAAATATAAATGATGACTCAGTGGTTCAGACCATGCATTACTTTTGTAGGGGTTCAGATTCAGTCCACAGCACACACATTGGGTGTCTGTAACCCAAACTCCAAGGTGTCCAATACCAACACAATCAATCCCTTCCAAATGCACCAATTAAAAGTCAGAGATTAATAATCTGAAGAGGGAAAATGTCAGCAATGAAATTATATGCCATCTGCAGGAAAACCCAGAATGGAAAGAGATGAGAAACAATGAAACAAGTAAGTGTTGTGAACACAGGTTAGAAAAAATAATAACAGAACATGAGCAAACCAAACCCAGCAATGTCTGGGGAATGAGTTACACACCATTTTTAAGTGGGGTTTGTACAATTTACACAAATTCACTACGCAAATAACATAAGGAAATAATAGTGTATTTTTGCAAGACGTGGGTCAAAGAATCCCAGGCTAACTATAAGATAGACCAATTATATTTTCGTTATTAAAAGGGGCACACTCACAAAACAGTAATGAAGAGTCTAACCTCAGTTGTGTAGCTTAGGAACCACAGAGAAAGAGGAAGTCCTGGATGGGGTGACGGCTTTTCTCTAGCTACCCAAAAACTAACACTCTAACCTGGCCCAAACTCTTAAAAAGCAAAGGAAACCAGCCTACAAACCACAATCTCAGAGAATTTAGACAACAATGAGGACACTAAGAGAGACTTACATAGATCTAACCTACATGGGAAATAGAAAAAGATAAGATCTCCTGAGTAAATTAGGAGCATGGGGACCTTGGGGGAGGGTTGAAGTGGGGAGAGGAGAGAAAGGAAGGGGGACAGAGAAAAATGTAGAGCTCAATAAAAATCAATAAAAACAAACATTGACTGACAGATTCCCCATCGGTATATAGCATACCAATTTAATGCAAAATAACACTGGAAGAATCCAACATAACTTCTGAGTGAAATTCTCTGTAATTTTGGAATAGAGAGTTTTTTTTTTGTTTTGATAATTATTTGTAACAAATCCACAGGTAGCATCTTAGCTAATTGTTAGGTACTGGATATATTCGTATGAGTGTTAGGAGCAGAAAAATGTTATCTGTAGCCACTACTGTTTGACACAACACAGAAAACCATATTCTGTGTTATGAGCAAGGGAAGAAGCAAACCATATATAAATTGAAAAAGAACTAAACAGATTTTGCTAAAAGATAGCATGGTTGTATATGTGCAAATTCCAAAGTATATACAAAGAAAACTCCCTGAAGTAGTAAGTGGATGCAGAAAGATAGCAGAATATAAAGCAAATATTCAAAGTTTTATTAGTTTCTTACATGACAATAATGAGCAATTAGACTTTGAATCTATAAGATTATTTTCTATTTTTGTTTTCTGTGTGTAAGAGTATCTTGCCTGCATTCATTCAAGAGCACCATATGTATGTATTATTTCAGTGAAGGATAGAAGACAGTGTCAGAATTCTTTGAACTGAAGCTAAAGGTGGCTATGAGCTTCCATGTGGGTGTTGCAACCAAACTTTGGTCCTCCGCTAAAGCAACCAGAACTCTTAACCACAGAGGCACTCTACCCTCAGCATTTTAACTTTAAAAAAAAAAAGACTTGGCAAGAGTTCTAAAACTTGAAGTACTTTGATACACACACACACACACACACATATATATGTATATATGTATACATATATATAAAGTTTAGATAAAAGAATAAGTAGGCCTAAAATTAGTGATCAAATGTGTAAAATGTATTATGCCCACATGAACCTTAACATAATCACAAATACAAAGTTATGTACATACAGAAATATATAGAGATATATGTATATGAAATAAATATATACCTATATAATATATATAATGTTGCTCTTCAAAGAAATAGGGTTGAAAAGAAATGGAATTCCAGTATCCACAAGTACATCCAAGTTCTTCATATAGATGGTCATCATTATTCTTCAATTTAAGGAATCAGAACTCCTTAAAGAAAGAACTGATTTGGTGTGTATCCACAAGTACATCCAAGTTCTTCATATAGATGGTCATCATTATTCTTCAATTTAAGGAATCAGAACTCCTTAAAGAAAGAACTGATTTGGTGTGGAATTTCCCTTTGTGTGCTGTGACTGTGTTTTACTATCATTGATTAATATAAGAAGATGTTTCACCCAATAGCAGGGCAGAATATAGTCAGGCTGGAAGAGATATATAAAAAGAGTAGGCAAAGTCAATAAGAGATACCTTGTAGCCGCTAAAGGAGACAGGTGCACATCCTGGAACCTTGCCTGTAAACCATGAGCCTCGTTATAATACATAGAATAATAGAAATGAGCTAATTAAAGATGGAAGAGTTAGTTCACAAGAAGCTTGAGCTACTGGGCAAACGATTACAGTATTGTAATTATACAGTTTCTGTGTGATTATTTCCAGTCTGGACAGCCTGGAATGGACAAGCAGCCTCCACCTACACTGATTTTAGAACCAGAGCAGGGAATATAAAGGCAACCATGAAGCCTTGTGCTGCAGCAGAAAGAAAATAAAGGAACAGCACACAGCAACTCCCTATTAAAGCAATACACAAAGGAACCAGAAAACCAGCAGTTCAGGCAGCTGATCATCTTTAATATCAAGAGTGATGAATGACATTGGGAAAATATGTGCTCCATATGATACAGTAAAGATTGCCCTTTTCATCTGTAGCTTTCTCTCCAAACATAATTGTAGTCAGAGACCATTCATTTGTTTTCTGGCCATCTGTATCCAAAATAATCACACTGAAATTTTAGTAATTGCAACACTACTTGGCCAATGACTCTAGCGTATTCCTAACTAGTTCTTACATCATAAATTAACCCATTTCTATTAATTTGTGTATGCCACGTGGTTGTGGCCTACCGGTAAGGTTCCATTGGGCATCCAGCATCAGGCATCTGTCTCCTGTAGCGGCTGCATGGCTTCTCTTTGACTCTGCCTACTCTCTTATACTCTATCTGCTTGGAATTCCTACCTTGCCCTATTCTACACTGCAATAAACCCAAAACAGCTTCTTTACAAACTAATGGTATTCACAGCATACAGAGAGGAATCCCACATCACCTAATAAGTTCACAAACTAATCAAGAAAATCATCAAACTTGAATCAAAAGATATTCTACACTCTATCTGACCAGTATTCTTCAGAGATACCAAAGTTACTAAAACAAATGAAACAGAATACATACCGCAGAGGTCTGAACAACTATCACAGCTATGAGAGGCCAAAAGTAATATCATGACTAGATGTAATATGATGTTGTAAATGAGCTCCTGGGACAGAAGGACATAACTGAAAACAAAGGAATTCAAAGTGAGGTGTGTTAATTAATATATAACAATATAGAAATGTTGGGTCATTAATTCACCAAACTTATATAAAAGTTAAATAGTAAGGGCTGAACACGGAGAACACGAGAATTTTCTATTCCTGTCATTGAGAATTTTCTGTAAAGCTGAAACTCTTACAAAATAAAAAGTTAATAAAGAATAGATCAAATGTCTCCTAATGTTGACATTCTATAAACAAAAATATACACAATGGAAATGCACTGAAAATTTACATTAATATAAGACTTCATTCCCTCGCTGAGAAGTTGTTCCTGGCAGTTCATTTGTGAGAAGCCTGATTACTCCCTAGTCATTCATACTCTTAAACAGACAGCCGATGCCACTAAATCAGACAGCGTATCTGTCAAGAATATCAATTATAAATCTGTCTGGTGGGAGAGCAAATCGACGGCATGGATCTCTGCTCTATTGCTGGGGGAGTAGCAGGAAATTAACACAGTGTCTTCTCACCCCACGCCATTCACCCTGATGATAGACAGGAGAACTCCAGAGTTTTGCTTACTTGGAAGTCAAGACACAATGGAGAGCTAAAGGGAATTGAGGGAAATAATACAGGACAGGTTTGTCAAAAATTGCAAAGCAGCGAGAGAGGGAGGGAGGAAAGGAGAAAGGGGACAGAGTGTTTTATAAGGCATGAGTTGTAGAGCCCGAGAATGCAAACAAAATGAAACTCTAGGTCTTTCAAAGCATACAACTTTGCTCTTTCTAGAAGATTTGTTTATACTAAGAGTTTCAAGCCATCGCCTCAAAATTCAAAGTAAGTATAAATCATATATCTAATCTTAGAAATCAGTGATACCTATTGTTAGCATTTTTAATATTAGAGTGATTTTTGTACATATAAATATATAAGGTGTATTTTGCTGTTGCTAATTCATGACCATGAGCTTCTTTCAGGATGAACAAGATTCTGTATTTTATAATATGGGTAATATTTCCTTACTTTTAAGTGAAAATTTAATCATGAGATCTGCTAGGAGCATTGGTTTTCATTTTTACTACTAAAATCTACTCTATCCACAAATTTATTTGTACTTTTATAATTGTGACCTTAATATAAGTAAGTTGCTTCTGTCACGAGGAGAAAATTCCTACTTCACAAAGACATGAGGCCAGGTATCAGTGGACATAAGTTTGATATTTCTGTACCTGAAAATTTGAAACTTCAAATGCATGAGCGTGAAATTTTTCCTAGGTTGTTACATGTTCATTAATCACAGGACTTCAGAGTGCAAATGAAACACCTCTTACTCTCTTAGTTCTTGTATGTTGTGCTTTCTGAGTGAAGCTGTCATCATTTTAATTTTGGATTCTTCCCTCATTAGAACACAAATACATAGCAAACTCACAGAACACCTTTATTTTTGAGTAGTATATTTTTGCTGACTATGTAGGACTTTCCATACAGTGGCTTATTTTACTCTTGCTTTCCTGACTTCTGTGATCTATTATCTATCCACCCATCCATCTATCCACTGCCATGTGCTTTGTGTATCTGTATCTTCTATAGAATGAGGGATAGATGTGATGAGCCTGATAGCCTTGTCTTAATCTCAATTACAGGGCTAAATCTTCAATAAAACAAATTAGCAATGAAATAACTGAATATTTAATATATACTATTTTTTAAGCTGAGAAAATTATTTTTCAAAGTCTTTTGACCCATTGTAGTAGGAGCTGCGGGCTGTGTTCCTGCCGCCCCAGCTCTGGTCGCCTGGCTAGCTTATGCCCCGAAATAACAACACACAAACTGTATTCATTTAAACACTGCCTGGCCCATTATATCTAGCCTCTTCTAGGCTAATTCTCACGTATTAATTTAGCCCATTTCTAATAATCTATGTAGCACCGCTGGGTGTGCTTACCGGGAAAGATTCAGCATGTCTGACCTGGTGGCTTGCTTCATCGCGTCTGCCCCAGAGAGGAGAGCTATCAAGTCTGAGCTCACTTCCTCTTCCTCCCAGCATTCTGTTCTGTTTACTCCACCCACCTATGTTCTAACCTATGAGGGCCAAGCAGTTTCTTTATTTTTTAACCAATAACCTTCCTCCATCAACCCATTTTATGGTAAGTGATATTTTTCATTTTGTCAAAGACTTATATACAATCTGAGATAATTATGAAATTTCTTCCTTTGTACTAATTAGATGTATTGGATTAATTACATTTATGTTAGACCAAATTTATATTTTTGTATAAAATTCTGAATAATCATGATACATTGAACTTTTCTTAAACACAAATCTTAACTTGCTAATATTTGACTTAGAATTTTTGCATCAGAATTCAAGAGGGGGATATCTGTCATTCTAATATTTTTTTTAATTCTCGTAATGACTGTCTAGCTTTGGGATCAAGGCTAATCTAGACTTGTTTTGAGTCTTTTGAAAAAAATTAAGCTGTAATGTTATTTTGCTCTCTAAAGATTTACTAACATCCAGTAATCAAGGCCTTACATTTTTGTTTAGTGGAAAGATTAAAATTTACTAATTGTCTTAATTTTTTCCAACCCAAATTGTATTAAACTCCATTAAAGGTATTTTTATAAACAAGCGTAGTATTTTATTGACAAGTATTGGGGTAGGCCATGAGCAGACGATTATTAACAATATTCAGCTTTCAAACACTCTTCTTTGCTTGGGCTATCAAAATTAGAAAACCACTATCAAGCCTAACGAAGTCTTCGTCTGATACTCTGAACAGGGAAGGTTTGAGTAAAATGACATTTCACATTAAGAATGTAATTTAACAACATTTTATAAGCCAGCAGCTTCAGGAAGTGAAATGACAATAGCAGAATTTTCAGTGTGAAGATCCAAAGTCTTTCAGAAAAACTGCTCTTTCAGGGAACACTTTCACGGTGATGTAACTGCAGACTCCAGATGGCCTGACGCCCTGGCAGTAGCAACTTTGTGGTTCACGTCCCAACAAGTCTCTGGTTTTAAGAGAGGTAAGTCTCTGAGGAGAGTAATAAAAGACAGAAGCATAAAAGTAAATCTTGAATTTTCCCAACCCACAAGGCATTGGTAATATTTGACTTAGGATGTTTGTATCAGAATCCAAGAGGGGATGTCTGTCATTCTAAAATTTTTTAACACCTGTATTGACTATCCAGCTAAGATTTTGACTTCCTCATGGCTCTCAGGAATGTGGTGCCAGAGATTCTTTCTGAGAGCCAAAAGGAAGTCTCTTGGAGACTATCAGAAAATAAGCGATTTTGTCTACATCAACTCAGTGTGGGAGAATTCTCTTAGTGACACATACTCCTTACCCACAACAATGCAGTATTCTGTGTGTTAACAATATAGCTTAGGGGAAAACTGCATTTTCTATAAAAAAAATGTTTTAAATTTACAAAACCAACAGAAGCACAGCTAATAAGAATCCATTGTCCTTGGTAAAGGTAGGAAGTTTAGTTTTCCATGCTTAGAGTGCTTGACATCCACAGTCTCATGTCCTTGCCAGCGCTAGACTTTCCTTTTCCCCTCTCTTCTTTGCAGGCTTGGACTCTGCTTTGTAGAAGCAAATTTAGCACATAATATCTGAGATCCTATCTGGGGTTAGTCTTTTATCTTGACTTTATCATCTCTGTCTGCTTGTGGAGGAGTAGGGTGTGGTGACAGCTGTGGCAAAAGATGGGGACTGAGTCCAAGGATGCAACTGTGCATGGCCTTGTTAGTCATTCTTGATTCTTCTTCACACTGTTACATTTTGTTTGCTGTTGGTCAACTTGGGTATTCTTTCTCTTTTATAAGATTTTTATAAAGAACTTATATTATTTACTTGTGTATATGTGCGTGCATGTGCAATCAGAGGATGATGTGCCAGAGTCAGTTTTCTCTCTCCATCATTCCCATCCTGGAGAATTGACATGAATTATCAAGTTTGGAAGTAAGTGGCTTTAAGATGAGCCATCTTGTCACCTCTTCTATCATAGTATTAAATAGTTTTCTGACAGATATATGACACAAAAGCAACTTAAGTGGGGAAAGGGTTTACTCTGACACACCGTTGGAAAGGTTATCTTCATCATAGTGTGGGGGGGTGACAGGAGTTGGTAGCCCTACACCAATAGTTAGGAAGCAGAACATGATGGAGAGTGCTACTAAACTTAGTTTCTCATCTTTAGTCAGTCTCAGGCTTCAGACCAAGGAATTGTATAACTTACAGCTAGGGTAGGTATTTTCCCCTTAATTAATGCACACTAACCCCCATCCTCTGCAATCACTGACACCCAGAACTTTGTCTCCTAGGTGAGTCTAGATCCTGTCAAGTTGAAAATCACTGGTAGCTTTTACACACTTTTATGATCAAACATGTATTAATTATGAAGTCTCCTCATTCTTAAACTTTCTTAAATAATTTTTATAAAGTTCAAACATTTTCCTTGAGGTTATAAATATGATATGTTTCTAACTAAAACTTTGTTACTTTTTTTCTTCCACTGATGAACTACATTTCCTTCTGCAAGCCCTACCCTGTTAACAAGCCAATTCGACCAACGTGTAGGAAATCTGGAGAATGTGCTCCACGAAGACAGATTGGGAACTTGCGCTACACTTAGTAAAAAGAACATATAAGTAAGATGATCAGTTTGTTTCTGTTGAAACTTTTAAGCAAGAATGTGCTTTAAATTACCTCAGTGTGTACTTTAGGTCATCTAATTCAATTTGTTAGCATCTATTCATATAGTTCTTTGTGACAATGTTAATAGCTTCCTTAAGATGGAATTTAAATAATAATGACTTAATTGTTTGATTCTAATAAGTTTATTTACATAACACAGTGTTAAATGAATGGGATTTGTCACTAGAAATAGTTCAACAGAGGCTAAATTGTCACAAATCAGGGATGTAAAGAAGAAAACTGACACTGGGTAGGGGATCAGGCTTACTTACATGTAAAGCTTATCCTAGGTCATAGAACTGAGAATATTTCAAAAGAACATTGAGCTACCCCAACTTTTTCCCTAAAGTTTAGGAGTATGGGAGACAGTCTATTGGACACGGACTGTGTAAGGTCTTCAGTCACGAGACCCAATGCAGTAATAAAGAAATGCGCAGAGAACCACTCTGGGAGCTAGAACATCTGAGTTATTCTTTGTAACTTCTTTGGAATTCAGTTTTTCATCATGAATATAGTAATAACAGCAAGAATTATATCTGATGGTTTTATTTTCAGGATTATACTCAAATATCTTCATAACTATGAAACACTTTAAAATATAAAATATTATATTTGTATACCTTTGAGAGTTCGATAAAAGGAAATATAATTTACTGCTACTAAATTTATCTTCAAGGGTGCAATCTTTCAAGAAGAAACAAGACTATTTACCATCCCAAATGATAAAACCTTAGTCCTTTAAATCCTGTATGTCTTGAGCCTAGAACACAATGGTTCCATTTATATGCAGACTATACTGGAAAAGGCTTTTCACTAACTGCAGTAATCCATCCTTGGCTTATTTTCCAAAATTTTCTCTGTAACATCTGCAAAAGTAATAAACAAATGATAGGAGCCATCTGGAACAATGCAGAAAGGAAGAATTATTTTAAGGATTCTACTCTGAATAACCAGCTCTGTAATCCATAACTATGGGAAGAACACAGATATTAAGAAGCCCATTATCATTAAGGAAGAAGAGAGATTTTCCTAGAGAAAAGTATGATTGTCCATTACCATCTCAGAATGGAATCACATGTACATCCATGGATAAAGCAGAGGAAGCATCCTATCTATCTTCCTTGTGCTCGGAGTCTGGAGCCAGATTCTCAGCTCATTCCTCCTGGGAAGCAGGTAATGGGCTGAAGCAAAAGAGATGGCTGATGACTCATTCAGACACCTGGGGTGAATTGCTCTTGCCCTTAGTATGCTAGACTCATTAATAAAAAGGCAGTTTTGCCATCATCCCAGACATAGTCGTAGACTCCTGAAAGAACATATCAAGAGGAGGGCTTTGAGGTTGGGCTACCTGACCTCTGCCACTTCTAATCCAGGCTTACCTACCTAGAGGCACAGCCACAAGAAGAACTTAGCACCTGTAGAGGCCAGAAGCAAGTGTCGAATACCTGAACTGGAGTTATATTTGGTTGCAAGCTACCACATGGGTGCTGGAAACTGAAGTCATTCATTTGCAAGAACAGAAAACTTCTTGATCACTTTTTATAATATTATTTTAAATTCTCATATAGGTATGCAAGGTATCTAGAAGACACCCATCTTCAATTCCCCATTTAATGCTTAAGTCCTCCTGCTCTTCCCCCACTACATTTCTAGTTCAATTTATTGTCTTTTCTTTTAAATAACTCATTTTGTGTTGCTGATATGTGGATTAAGTCAACCAATGAACCCTGTTAGTGCTGCTAATAAGTGCACAGATTTTGGGTCATCCCCTGGACATGGATAATCTAGGAGTGACTGCATCCCAAAAGAAACGTTTCTTAATCCCAAAATACATATTGTTATTTATTTTATATTATGTATAGAAAAAAGAACTATGGCTAGCCAATGGGTGTCCACACTGACAGCTGTCCATCTCTCATTCTTCCCTCCTCTTGCTCCCCTCCTTCCCTTGTTCCTCCTCTTCTTGCCCTGACTTCCTCTGAACAAACAGCTTTGAGGACATACCCCATCGCCTAACACTTCTCACAGGGTGGAACTTCTTAAAGTTTTCTGCAACTTTCTAATGGTGCAAGCTTGGGGACCAAGCTTCCATCACATGGTTCTTCAGGTGGTATTGAAGCTCCAAACTTTTGCATCTCCCACTGCCTCTGGGGAGAAAATCTGAAGCCAATATGAGATGTAATCTTCCAGTGGACAATGGAAGATAGATGACTATTTCAACTGTGTTGTGAAGTTGTTCTTTAGAGCTTGTAAACTTAAATGGTGGAAGGTTTACATAGCAGGATAGAGCAGAATAGCTGAGCTGTTAATATTAACAAACTTGTTTACACCCCTTGCATTTACATTTAAGACACTGAATAGACCTACTGGATTATCAGTATAACACAGGGTTATAAATGAGAAGTTTGTTTAATATATGCCTAAGGTGCTTTTCAGTATAGCTTAAAGCAAAGGAAGTTAATATAATATACTAAGTCAGCAAGCTCAGCTTGCAGAACACAGCAGCTTCTCTACCTCATTCATCATAGTCAGGTCCACTGATCTCTCAGGTTTTGTCTGTACCATATCTGTGGCCAATCTCAAATTGCAGAACAAAACATTTAGACCTTTTTCTTATTCCTATACCAAAATGTGATATATCTTCATTAATATCAAGCTGTTTGCCTTCGAGGCTAAATAGCTCCCACACAGATAACTTCCTTGCCTTCTGACCTATGTTCAAGGGACTCAGGTTTCCCGTTGTTTTTAGCCACTCAAACCAACTATATTTGTTCAGTTCTTTCCACTCCCATGGTACCTGCATTCATGCTAACATCCTTCCCGTAAATCCCCATGAAAGACATTTCAGAAAAAGGTACTTTAAGTGATTGATTTTAAAAATAAAGCCTAGGCTCAGTCTTCAAAAGGTATCCATTCAGTTCTTAAAATCCTACATAAAATGGAGTGTCTTGGAGGAAGTATGACTGAGCTCTGAGTAAAAGCAAAAGGTTCCAAAGCTAAAGAGTTCTGGAGGCCCAGTCACTGCTGAACTAGCATAGCACTCTCGGGATCCCCAGCTATGCTGTGTGTATCTGATGAACTGGCACTGTTACACCTGTGGCTCTTAAATCACTGGTGTGCCTATCTGTAAGTCTGATGATGTTTCTACCAAAGTGTTGAATTTTAAGATTTGCTCTTTTCAGAATCACTTGAGCTTCTTAACCGTTAGACCAATCTACTTTACTTTTATGGGTATCATCTTATCCCAGGGCTGGGCAGTAGTCGTTGTGAAACTAGTAAGCAATTTTAGTGTGTGGCATGGAAGGAAAAATCATCACACTCAACCAGAATGCCATTATGTGCTCCAAATTCTAAGAGACATGTATCTAAAAGAAAAACTGTTCAGTAGTTAATTATCTGCAGTCAGCAATTTAGCCAACACAATTTCCTCCTAAAAGTGATGTTTTAAAACTAACAAAGAAATAATAATTAAATGCTAAGCACCTTGATCTAGCATTTATAATAAAATCTATCTGTGCCACTAGATTTTATTGTTAATAACGTTGACAAACAGTATGTTCACAGTCTATGTTTCAGCTCATAGGTTATTTTCATAGACAGTTCTCCTTTAAGAACCACAAAGGCAGTTAGTTATATATGCAAAAATCCAGTCCTGGCGTAGTTATATATGGAAGGTTGAGAGGTACTGAGTGCTTCAATCCAATATGCACTTCATTTTCCAGCTCCAATTCTACCACCCAGGTACCAATGTAATGTTGTACAATTGATACCAAACAAGTAGATGCAGGGATGATTCAACATACAAAAAAAAAATCAATAAATGTAATCTACCATATAAGCAGACAGAAAGACAAAAAGCACATGATCATCACATTTGATGCAAAGCAAAACAAAACCTTTGACAAAATCCAATATTCCTTCATGATTGAAGTTCTGGAGAAAAGCGGGAAAAAAGGACATATTTCAAAATAACAGAAGCAATTTACAGCAAGCCCACAGCCGACATCAACCTACGAAATATTTCCACTAAAACAGAAACAAGACAAGGTTATCTACTGTCTCCCTTCCTATTCAATATAGTGCTTGAAGCCTGAGCTAGAGCAATAAGACAACTGAAGAAAATCTAGAGGATAAAAACAGGAAAGGAAGAAGTCAAAGTGTCTTTATTAGCATATGATATGCTTGTATACATAAGCAATCCTAAAAATTCCACCAGAAAACTTCTACAGCTAATAAATATGCTCAGCAAAGTAGCAGGAGACAAAATTAATACACAAAAGTCCAGTAGCCTTCCCATATGCAAAGCACAAATGAACTGAGGAAAAAAAAACTCAAAGAAACAAAACTTTTTACAATTGTCAAAAAAAAACACACAAATTTAAAACAAACAAATAAGTAAACAAAATTCCCAAAATATCTTGGATTAATTCTAACCAAGCAAATAAAAGACTTGCATAATTAAAATCCTTACATCATCGAAAAAGCTATCAAAAGGTGGAAAGATCTCCCAAGCTTATATGTCAACAGGATTAGTGAAAACAGCCGTTCAACCAAAAGCAATCTACAGATTCAATGCAATCTCCACCAAAATTCAAACACAGTTTTTCACACATTCTGAAAGGATAATTCTCAGCTTCATATGGAAACACAAAACCCCAGCATTTCTAAAGTAATTCTAAATAATAAACAGAAAAAAAAAACTGCTGGAGTTATCACCATCCCAGATCTCAAGTTATACTACAGAGCTATAGAAATAAAACATCATGATAGTGGCATCCAACAGACACAGTTATCAATAGAATCAAATTGAAGATCCAGATGTAAACCCATATACCAACGAACACCTAGTTTTTGATAAAGAAGCCAGAAATATACACTTGAAAAAAAGACAAATAGTGCTGGTCAAACCAGATGACTGTATGCTGAAGAGTTCAAATAGATTCATACTTATCACCCTACACAAAACTCAAATCTAAATAGATCGAAGAATTCAACATAAGTCAAGATACACTGAACCTGATAGAGGAGAAAAATGGTAATAGTCTTGAACTCATTGGTATAGGGACAGATTGTTTGAACAGAACATTGATAGCACAGGCACTAAGAACAATTAATAAGTGGGACTTTATGAAACCCTAAAATTTCTTTGTGGCAACAGACATGATCATTTAGACCAAATGGAAGGCTGCAGAATAGGAAAATAATTTTATCAACTACACACCTGATAAAGGGCTGATATCCAAATATATAAAGAATTTTTTTAAAAAATCATGTAAACAAGGAACTTACTTTAAAAATGGGGTGACGATCTAAACAAGGAATTCTCAAAAAAAGAAAATGCAAATGGCAGAGAATCATTTAAGAAATGTGCAACATCTTTAGCCATCAGGAGAAAACAAATCAGATCAAGAAAATGGAATGGACACATTAAAAATAATAATCTGTTTCCCAAGAAGCACTCAAACACAGCCCAGCTGGCATCATCCTTATGATGCCTCTAAATAAACATTCAGATTTAAAACGCATGTCCATTTGCTTCCCATGAAAAACACATTAGTACATTCCTTCTCACGCTTCCCACTAACCATGTTAAGGTGCACCTTCTCAAAGTGTAATGAATGACTTACTTAAATCGAGAGGAGGTGACGCTGTAGGGAAAACCACTCAAGCACAGGAGTGCAATGAATTAGCTGGTCCCTTTAGACAATTCCACATGGTTTGGCTTCTGTGCTTCCAGGCTGTCTTTTCAAGATAAACAGTTTCAAAGAGGTGAGTTCACAGGTGATTGATTACAGGTCAAAATAAGAAGTCCTCAGAGGTTCCCCACTGTGCTATCAACTCATCTGCTTTATTCCACAGGAGAAGATGCTCTTTTGATATGAAACACACCCAACATATTACCAGTTGCCCTTAAGAAATCCCAGTAGATTCCAGGACCCACTGGGTGTAAACTCTCATTCTCAGTGGTGAAACAAGAGAACCAGCTTATTTCACTTTGTGAGCTACTGTTATTTACTAAATCTTTCTAAATGTCTTCTAGAAAATAAGATTCATCCATGGTCAAGAAAGTCTTTGGCACTGGAAACCAAAAACACTAGAAATCCAGACATAGAGAAAGAAAGAACGTTTACTATTATTGAGATGTTTGTTTGTTTGTTTTTGGACAGGCTCTTGCTATTTAGTCCAGCCTGGTCCCAAACTCATGATACTACTGCCTCATCCTCCAGAGTGAAGATGTATTAGAAATATTGTCTACAATCCTGAAATGTTGGCTTTTTAACTCGGAAAAAAAAATCACTTTGGAGTGAAAAAAAAAATACTTTTTTTTTTCTGTGCAGAATTTTACCAGAATTTCTTTTGTTAAATTGTTTTTATTAAACTAAATATTTTTCTCCACTCCCCTCTTCTCCTCCCCCTTCCCTTCTACCCTCTGCCATAATCCCCATGCTCCCAATTTGCTCAGAAAATCTTGTATTTTCTTACTTCCCATGTAGAGTAGATCCATCTATGTCTCTCTTGGGGTCCTAATTGTTGATTAGGTTCTCTGGAATTGTGAATTGTAGGCTAGTTTTACTTTGCTTTATGTCTAAAAGTCACTTATGAGTGAGTACATATTATATTTGTCTTTCTGGATCTGGGTTACCTCCCTTGATATGTTTTCTAGATCCATCTATTTGCCTGCAAATTTCAAGATGTCATTTTTTTCCTACTATGTAGCACTCTATTGTGTAAATGTAGCACATTTTCTTTATACATTCTTAGGTCAAGGAGTATTTAGGTTGTTTCCAAGTTCTGGCTATGACAAATGTTTCTATGAACATAGTTGAGCACATGTCCCAGTGTTATGATTGAGTATCCTTTGGGAATATGCCCAAAAGTGGTATTTCTGGATCTTGAGGAAGCTTGTTTCCTAATTTTCTGAGAAATTGCCATACTGATTTTCAAAGCAGCAGTACTAGTTTGCACTCCCACCAGCAGTGCAGGAGTGTTTCCTTTACCCCACAACCTCTCCAGCATAAGTTGTCATCAGTGTTTTTGATCTTGGCCATTCTTACAGGTGTAAGATGGACTCTCAGACGTGATTTGATTTGCATTTCTCTGATAGCTAAAGATGATGAACATTTCTTAAGTGTCTTTCAGTCATTTTATGTTCATCTGTTGAGAGTTCCCTGTTTAGGTATGTACTCTATTTTTTACTTGATTATTTATTCTTTATGCCCAATTTCTTGAGTTCTCTGTATATTTTGGAGATCAGTCCTCTGTCTAATGTGGGGTTGGTGAAGATCTTTTCCCATTCTTCAGACTGCCATTTTGTCTTTTTGACAATGTCCTTTGCTTTATAGAAGCTTTTCAGTTTCTGGAGGTCCCATTTATTAATTGTTGCTCTCAATGTCTGTACTACTGGGGTTATATTTAGGAAGTGGTCTTCTGTGTCAATGCATTCAAGTGTACTTCCCGCTTTTTCTTCTATGAGGTTCAGTGTGGTTGATTTATGCTGAGGTCTTCATTCCATTTGGACATGAGTTCTGTGCATGGCGATAGATAGGGATATATTTTCATTCTTCTACATGTTGATATTCAGTTATGCCAGGATAAGTGCCTGACCTACAAGCTCAGGGAATGACCATCAGCTTTCTAGCATAGGACAAAACCACTATAGCTACCCAAGGACAAAAAACCATTGTGTTGTATGCTAGCATGCTGCCTTTGGCAGGGTAACAAATTACCAGCCATTCCTTATAATCTGATCACTGAGCAGAAAATTGCTCCTCTCCATCCCAGGGCCACCTACTACAGTTCCTGTGTTACTGCTTGACCAGACTCAAACTAAGAGTTTAGAAAACAATGTTTTAAACATGAGCACAATGAGTAGATTTTTAAATCAGAGAAGGAAAGAAAAGAAAGACTAAAAAGTGTGACTACTGTTGTGAACAAGGGGAAATGAGATCGCTTTTCTTCAGACAAGACGCCCTGATGCTCACATCTCTGGGCCGCACAGTTTGAAACCTCAGGATTCTGCCCTGTGAGCAGGTTCTAGATTCTACCCCAAGTTAGAATATATTGAGGCTACCACAGAGAAACTGAGCCTAGTACTATATATGAAAATATATGTATCTTCTAACAGTAAAATAGAAATTATAATCAGAAAGGGGCCAAAGGTTTCTGAGAATCACTGAAATTTACATCCAAGTGAAAAGCAACGGAAGCAGTCCTTCTCAAGAATAGGCTTAGGTGGAAAGATACAAAAAAAAAAGAAAAGAAAAAATAAATAAATAAAATGAGCACTGAAAACTCACATGGTTTGAGCAGAGTCTTTCAAGGGGGATGTTATAGGAGCCTGGGTAACTATTGGCAACAGAAAGTAATTGCTGTCAATTGACTGCTGAACTCAGAGTGTTATGACTACAGTCTTCATGATGAACTGAGATGTTCATGACACAGACGGTGAAACTGGGCTCAAAAAGATATGCATCTCAACTGTGTTTGTACTACAAATACAAATACGTAACTGATAATGCATATGCCTGGAAATCTGAATCAATCCAGTGAATCTACATTGTAGTTGTATATGCCAGGCACACTATCGTCAGAGAGATCTCAAGAAGACTTCAAGATTGTATAGTCTAGTTGTCTCTTCTTTAAGAAAAAATACAAAATTTTATTAAGATTTAAAAAAAACATTCTGAGGCTAACATTGATATCTTTTGCACGGTTAGCTGATGGACACAGGACTCATCAAATCATTTGATTGTATACATCATAACTCAATTGATGCTCCCTCCTCTTCAGTGACTCTAGTTCGTGTCAAGTTGACGTAAACTAGTCAGCACACCAGATACCCGGTAGAAGTGCATGTTATCCTGCATTTTAGCAACTGGAAGAGCAAAGCCCTCTGAGCTGAACAACTTTTGAAGATCATCCAAGTTTCTACATCCAAAACCATGTGGCAAAATATGATTTTATGACAAGTCTAATTCCATGGCTAATTTTAAAACCATATTCTTAGCAATTCCCAACCCAAGCTGAATCCCTAGGCCAAGCTTTGAAGTTTTGCAGGAAAGGACACTTCCAGGATGTATGTCCTAGTCTCCCAGTTCCACACAGTCTCTAAATAGAACTGAGCTCAACATTATATAGACGCTTGCTTGGATTGCTTTCATGTTGCTGTTTTTATTTTAAAAAATTACACTTTTGGCTTTGAAGTGTTCGGAACACATTTATGAGCATGTGCCTTATGGAGTTAATTATCAAAAGTGCACAATGTACTGTAATCAATAGGACCCCATGGGGAAAATTATGTTAAAAATATGTATAATTAAGTAGGAGAAATAACTTGATTTATACCTAGTGATGTGGAACTAATAGAAAAGATAATATTAGCCACAGGAAAGGCTTTACTGAACAGCTGCCGTGTGAGTTGGGGATAATCCGGGGGCTACTGGCAGAGTTTGACTACTTATTTTTATGTTTTCTAAACAAATTCTTTCTATACAGTATATATTGATCATACTCTTTCATCCTCCTCCAACTCCCAGATCCTCTACATCTCCCAATTCATGCAACTTCATATTCTCTTTTGCACTCTCAAAAATTAAAAAAATAAAAATTTGAAATTGACAAACTGAAAAAGAATGAAAGAAAATCAATAAGACAAAATTATCAAAACAAAAAGTTTCCTCCCCCTAAAAATGAAGTCCATTTTATCTTAGCTAACTACTCCTGGGCATGGAGTTTGCCATGGTGGATAGTTGATATAAACAGTGACACTCCCTTGGAGAAAATTAGCTCTCTCTTTGCCAGTGGAGATCAATTGCAAAGAGCTTCATGGTTAGGATGGAACCTTGTGTCTACTTCCTGCTTCTCAGCGCTGGGATTTGTCTGGCTTCTCCTAGCACAGGTCTTGAGTGTGTTGTCACAGTCTTTGTGAGTTCATATGTGTATCAGTCCAGTTGTGTCTGGAAAATATTGTTTCCTTGGAGTCATCAATCCCCTCTGGCTCTTACAGCTTTTCTGTTTCCTCTTTTACCTAGACCCTTGAGCCCATGAGGGCAGTGGTTTGATAAAGACATCTCTCTTAGGGTTGAGTGCTCCAAAGCCTTCCATTCTCTTCACACTGTCCAGTTGTGGGTATCTGTGTTGATTCTCATCTACTGTAAGAAGAAGCTCCCCTAATGATGGAGGAATTATGCACTGTGAGTCCCAGCCTGGGTCCTTGTTAGAGAGGTCCTGTAGTCAGCGGAGTCACAAGGAGAGGAGATAAGCAAGAAGAAAAGGCTGAAAGGACCACCAAGAGGCTTTAGGTTTGGGTTGAAATTTTATCACTGGACACGTATTCCTGAATTTGGAAAACTTTTGTCTTTTATCAAGTGTACACCCACAATGTATTCCCTGCCAGTCTGAGAAGGAGGATATGGACATAAACATAGACAGTCCTGACTCTTATGACAAGGGACACAGGCAGGGAGAGCAGCGGTGGCTGTCTATCTCATTCCAGAATAGTGATGAGTGTAGAACAGGGACAAAGAGTTGCTGCTTAGGTTTCAAACTAAAAGCAAGTCAGAAGCAACTTGTGACAGTTTGTCTCTTTCACATCCTCACCAGTGCTGGGCACATACATAACCCTGGAGTTCTCAGGACCTCAAGATAAATTTACTAACACACTGAACAACTCCCCAGGCCCACATCCAAGAATGATAGGTTACATATGCGTTGGAGTTTAAAATATGAAGAAAGCCTAGCAGGCTGAATTTGCATTCTGAGAAATAGCGTAATTAATATCCTATATATAATGTACTTGCCAATCAGTGTCTCCTTTCCTTTTTTATCTTTAAAATCTACTCCTAATGCATTGCTCTTCCCATTTTGATACCCCCATTCACCACACAGTTGGATTTTCAGATCCTAGGCTGTATAGAAACAAGTTGAGCATATGATATTCCAGACCCAATGAACACATAAATTAGACTGTGTAAGAGGCAAAGGCTAATAAATGTCTGTTCTCACATGTGTATGTGTACATATGTGTGTCTGTGTGTATAAAAAACACTAGAAACAAATTATTAACTTTTATGTTAATATATTTTTTCAGCTTTGAGAATATTTTCATTTTTAAAAATTTATTAATTTATTTCTATTACATCACAACTCCATTTTTCCTTCCCTCATCTCCTTCCATTCTCTCCACCTCCTCCTCTCTGATTCCCCAAAATCCACTTCTTTTCTGTTTCTGTTCAGAAAGTGAAAGGCCTTTCCTGAATAGCAACAAAGTATGGCATATCAAATTGCAGTAAGACTAACCAACTCCCCTTGTATTAAGGCTGGGCAAGACAACCCAGTTCGATGAATAGGTTCCTAAAAGCCATCCAAAGAGGTAGAAACAGCCTGTGTTCCTATTGTTAGGAATTCCACAAGTAGACTAAGATATACAACTGTCACATATGTGTAGAGCACCTTGCTTGGTCACATGCAGTCTCCCTGGTTGTTGATTCAGACCTTGTGAGTTCCTATGAAGCAGGTTTGCTGTTTCTTCAGGATTTCCTGTGATGTCCTTGACCCCTCTGGTCCTACATTCCTTCCTCATTCTCTTCAGCAACATTCCCTGAGCTTGGTCTAATGTTTGCTGTGGGGTCTCTGTATCTGTTCCCATCCATTATTGGATGAAGTCTCTCTGATGACAATTGGGGTTGTCACCAATCTGATCACAGAAAGGGCCAGTTCAGGCTATGCATCCACTATCGTTAGGAGTCTTAGCTGGGGTCATTCTTGTAGACTCATAGGAGCATCAGGTTTTTACGTGAACCTGAAATGCCTCCCCTTTTCAATCATCTTTTTCAGTACTCCTCCCCTCCATCTACTCCCTAACCTGATCCCTCAAGTTCTTGTCCCTTTCTGGCCACAGTCCAAGAGATCACTTCTGTTTCCTCTTCCCAGGAAGATCTACCTTTCGCTCCTTGTGCCCTCCTTGTGGTAGCCTCTTTGAGTCTGTGGATTGTAACATGGTTATCCTTTACTTTACAGCTATATGATAGTATACATATGAAACTCCAGAATTGTACAAGGGAGCTCCTACAGTTGACAGACACCTTTAATGTAGTGGATGGATTCAAGATTAACTCAAAGAAATCAGTAGTCTTCTTATACATAAAAAAATAAAAGGACTGAGAAAAAAATAGAACCTTCAAAATAGCCACAAACAATATAAAATGTCATGGCGGAACTCTAACCAAGCAAGTGAAAGACCTGTATGACAAGAACTTCAAATCTTTGAAAGAAGAAATTGGAGAAGATATCAGAAGACGTAAAAAAATTTTCCATATTCCTGGATCAGTAGGATTAACATAGTAAAAATGGCAATCTTACCAAAAGCAATCTACAGATTCAGTGCAATCCCCATCAAAATTCCAACCCAATTCTTTATTGACCTTGAAAAAAAATCCTCAACTTTATATGGAAAAACAAGCCAGGATAGGTAAAAACAGTCCTGTAAAATAAAAGAACATGCCTGATCTCAAGCTCTACTACAGAGTTATAGTAATCAAAGCAAATTATTAACTTTCTCATGCAAAAATAAAGAAGATCTCACATAGATCAGAATTGATACTGAACATGAGGCTTGATAATTAATTGCCTCCTGTAACTCCATGTTTAAACCTTTTAGGGAAAGTGGGAAAAAGGTTTATCAAAAGTTGCTTAAATTATATAAGCCAATTCTTCCACCTCATGATTTATATACTCCATTTATCTCTAAACATTGTTTCTATGCCTTCCTTATAGTAATTCCCACATTTGAACTCTCATATCTCTAGATAAATAGAATCACCAGAGCACTGTGTCCATGTATTACACCAATTAAACATGAGTAATATTAAATCATTAAGGTGAGAAAGACAATATCTTATGAGTAAATTTATCCAGTCTTCTTTTATAAAGAAATAATCTGTGAATATTTGTGTTCATGCTATGTATTAGCAAAAGATTTATACCTTTAGTTAAGGGTTTGAGAACAGCATTGTTAAATTTTATGACACCAAGATATTGTCTGAGGAGATACAAAATTCGCCCTTCTTACTTGAAGATAAACAGAACCAATTAAACTACGTGTGTACTAATCAGGAAGAAGACTAAACACGGTTGATAGTCAAGAAATTGTTTTTGAAGAATATTTGGAAAACCTTAAAAATACATTCAAAATACACAATCCCCTTATTACTGTTCTCAAAAAAACAGAAAATAAAAAATCAATAATGTCTGAAATGTTACATTGTTTACAGATAAGTTAATGTTACGGAAAGGAGACTCACTATTGATATATAGCACTTTTGTTAGGTAGAACTGATGGACCTTTTCACATACTCTTGTAGTTCCACCTCCTTAAATAATAATTTATAAAGAGAAGCAGTTGAAGAAGCACCAGCTGCTGTAACTACCTTACCATGATTATACTAGAAGATAATTTTTTATTCTGCAACCAGTTATAAAATGTCCATGGTTTTAGTGGGTTTGTAAATTCATTGCATCATTTGGAAACATCACCCCTTTGAGCTCAGTTAGGTCCACATCCATGATCTAAAAAGGAAAAATTTAGAAGAGACAGGAAAACTTCATTTGGGGGCATGATTTCCACCCATATTCTCTTAGGCAAAAGTAGTAACACATTAATATGATCAGGATTTTCCCAAGTCTCGGTGTAAGAGCACTTCCTTGTTCAAAGAACATACAATTTGCTGAATAAAAAGCTATTTAACATAAAGAATCATAATAATCAGATAAAGGAAAATTTTTAAATTCATCTAAAACTGTGTCCTCTTCCAGATACTGAAGAGTATTGCCAGACTTGTATAACACATTTTAAAAAGCTCTAGACTCAGAGACTGTGAATTTGCAATCTGCTAAGATCCATGGGTAATAATTTTTAAGATTCGACTCTCACACAACTTTATTTGTCCCCATTGCCCCTTCTTAGAGAGGAAGGAAGTAAACCACAGAGAGGTTAAATAAATTCCCTTAGCCTGGAATAGAAAATGTCAAAGCTCAAATCCAAGCACAAGCAGAGCCTTCATCTTCCACACTCAGAGGAAGAGATACACCAGACCACACAAGGACCAGAGAGACTACAGGTGAGATGCACAGAGGGTTGATTAAAGAGTTCTAAGATAGTTTGAGGAACTCTGTAGTAATGTTTCTTGTTCTCAATTTGATTGTATAATGTGACCTCTGAACTCTGTGGATACAGAGCTCCAAGAGAGTCTCAATCATATTTCTACGTGAATTGGAAAGAACTCACACTTAATCCCTGAAAATTGTTCCACTTCTTGGGTTCCCCATCCTAATATGTGTCTTTTTGCTCACTCAGCCATGTGATACTAACATCTGAGAATAATTTCCAACTATTTTCTCTTCCTCCAATCCCTTCATTTTAATTCAGTTAATAATGTGGCCTGTGGGTACTGCCTGCCTGATGTCACTCAGATCCTTAACGCTTCATCTTCCTGTCAACACTTGGTTAACACCACCATCGTCTCACAGAGCTATTGCAATAGCCTTCCAAATCCTTTCTTCACACTATACCAAGAAAGAACAATACAAAGCACATTGAATAAACCTTGAACACTGACATTTCCTAAACAACATTGCATATATTCCCCTGCCTACCCCACCAGCTCCATTAAAGACGAAACTACCTTTCACCCAGTGTCCTTCCTAGTCCTCACCATGTTGTATCGTTTTTTTTTTTTTTTTTATTCATTCAAACCGCTAATATCCCCTATAATAGAACATCTCCTTCATGCTCTGGGGAAGCAATTTGATCGCTCTGAGCCTCATTAAATGCCTCTGAAAACATGGAATGAATCCAATATTTCAAAACTTTTGCATTCTTCAACATAACTTAGCACTTGAATGTTCTTCAATTAATTTTTTTATCAAAACAATCCAGCCATTACTGATGCTTCCCCACTAAATCTAGGAGATTCTCAAATTTAAAAAAACTATAAAATAACTGCTTATTTTACTTCATAAACTTATGCAAACCATGTTGGATATTCCTATATAAACCAGTTTTTAATTGCTATCTTGTTACTATTATCCTTTAAGATAGTAGCTTGTTGTCAGTGGGTTGTGAGACAAATTCTAAAACTACCTTTCTCAATAACTTTTAATATATTTTAAAATGTACACATCTTCTTGAACCTTGACTTGAGATAAACAGAAGGAATATAAATAAATGAGCAGGGCAAAGAGCATTAATTAGCATCTAATTAACAAGAGTAAAGTGTAGTCCTCAGTAATTTGACTATGAATTAAACTCATGTGTGATGTATAATTTGGAAGTACAGCCAAGTATGTATGTAAAATTAGTGTCAATTTAGTAAAAACACTGTTAAAGAAACTGGGTTATTCAAAGGACAGATGTTTATTATGCAAAATGTCTAAAAAAATCTGCCTGGTATTGTAAGAATAATAGATAAAGTAAAAATATCCTCTATATAACAGAAGTAAATTAACATTCCAGGAGAGTGAGGATTGAAAGTGTTGTTCATCATAATAAGCTATACTATTAAAATCTTAAATTATTCAAACATTCTATTAGTATGTCAACCTAAGTATATTTTTGAAAATTTTTATAATGATTATTTGACATTATAAACTGGAAGCCCTTGGTATTCAATGGCTTTTTTGGCAAAGTTTTCAAAAAAAATTAATATTAATTAGTTAACAGGTGTGCTAGTTAGTTTTGGGTCAATCTGGCAGAAGTTGGAGTCATCTAAAAAGAGGGAACCTCAACTGAGAAGGTGCCTCTATCAGATTAACTTGTAGGCAAATCTGTGGGGCATTTTCTTGATAATGATTGATATGGAAGGACCCTGTCCACTATAGATGATGCCACCTCTAGATAGGTGGTACTGTGCTGCATAAGAATGCAAACCAAGCAACCTCTGAAATGCAAACCTGTAAGCAGTGTTCCTCTGCAGCTCTGCTTCAGCCTCTGACTTCACGATAGACCACAAACTGCCTTTGGTCAGTGTTTATCCCTGCAACACAAAGCAAACCAGAACAGTGGGTGTGTAACAGTATTGTATAATCCTCCTAAGGAAGCCACAATGCTTCTTAGCTACATTCAATATGAAAAAATTACAGAAGGGAGAATTAGCAGTGAAACAGGAGACCGTCAGTCTCACACAAAGGAGACAGAATCAGTGTACTTGGGACATCTTCACAGCATTGCTTACCTTACCCTGTGCAGTTTCAGGATGGAGAGCCTGAACTTGGATTCAGACAGACTGGATGATTTGAGCCACTCATTTCTCACAAACCTCAGTTTCCTCATTTTCAATGAGAGAACAATATATACCTCATAAGGTAATCAAAACCATCAAATAAGATAGAGAGCAGGAGCTAAGATTCCCACCTGTGAAGTCTGACTCTAGAACCTTGTCTTTCAATCAATGTGCTCTAACATTGGACCAAAACTGACCAACCAAGGTAAATGACAAAATTCAATTCTAGCAAGTCACAACCAAACATTGAAATTATATGGAAAGCCTCACAGAAATATAGATAAGAAATCAGAAAAAGCATGTGTGTGAAACATTGCACAATGATCTTGTTTCTAGGAGAATCTGAATGGCCATACACAGCATCCATTCTGGAACTGCTACTTCCTGTCTCTTGATAGCTTCATCTACTACCAAAAAAGATAAGTTCCTCAAATTAGGTCTGACTTAATGAGTTCTGAAGCTCAGTCTGGCCTTTGCAACCCTGTCAATTTCCCATCTTTTATAATTTTAGAGATAATCCTTCAATGGGGAATTTCCCTCTGTATGCGTGATTACCATTAATGAATAAAGAAACTGCTTTGGATCTATAGCAGGGCAGAACTTATCTAGGCAGAGAAAACTAAACTGAATGCTGGGAGAAAGAAGGGAAGAGTTTAGAAGAAGCCATGTAGCCCCTGCCAGAGACAGACCCTGGATGGAACTCTACTAAGTAAACCACAGCCATGTGGTAATACACAGATTAATAGAGATGGGTTAATTTAGGATATGAGTTAGCCAGCAATATGCTTAAGCTATTGGCCAAATAGTACTGCAAATAATATGGTTTCTGTGTGATTATCTATGGGCTGAGTAGTTGGGAAACAAACAAGCAGCCTCCTTCAACAATAGATTTGCAAGCTAACTTTCCTTTCCAAATTACACTGTTCCTCATTTAAATATCTTAACTTCTTAACTCTACAAGATTAAGAAAGTCTTATTTTGCTATACTGAAAGATATTACTAATTTCAAAGGGCCTCTGGTTTATGAGAATTTTAAGTCTGAAAAATAATAGTACTTATCTTAACATACTCTTGGAGTCCAATAAAAATCTAGACAATCTGATTTTTTCAAGTCTTTTGCAAAATTTATTGAACAACCATTAATTAAACATGAACTGTATGCCAAGCCCTGGACACAATATGAGGTAGGAGCAAACTCTGCCACTACAAAGGCTCTGTGCCCTCATATGCAGTAAAATATAGAAGTGGAATGCAGCCAGAGCTGAGGCCAGTACAACTCAGAAGGCTGAGAAGATGCTATGAGTGATGGCTTATACCTGGGAGAAAAAAGAAATGATCATAAGGAACAGCTTCCCAGAAGAGGTGGTGGTTGGCCTGAAACTTGAATAGTACATGCCTCCCAGGAATGTGGAAAATACAGCTTTCCAAGATGAATGAAGTACAAAATGAAATAGAAATGTAAGTGGCTCCTATAGCCCTCAATTTTCACATCGTACATTAAACCTTACTGTAGCGTGTTCATATCAGAAAGACTATGCTTCCAGTACTTTCCAGCATTCAAACAGGAACCGGAAAATTCCTCTTTAAAACATCTACTAGTTCACCCTCATCCATGCCCTGTGTTATTTTTTGCTGGTTAGAAATGCCATCTGCTTTAGTTATTTATTCTACAGATTCTATTTTTCCACAATGTAAGCTCATTATTCTCTAAACAGTTTCAATTTATTGATAAGTGGATTAAATAATCAAATTAAGTGTAAAGTGGACCATCTCTAGCTCTATCATACTGTGCCATCAAAGACATAAAATGCTTAAAGCATTTAGCAAGTCACCAGCCCTATAGCAACTGCTCGGTATAGTTATTTAAGTTGAGTAGACCAGGGTGGATAATTCACAGTGAGAGTTTAGTCTCACTGTGGGACAAACAACAAAGAGAGGAACACATTCATAGGAGTACTAAGGACTAATAGCAGACTAGAGAGTCATTTCTACTGTCTGAGCTGCAAACCGACTGGATGTTTGAAAACACATGTCAGTTAATGTGTCTGAGACTATTTTCTGTTTTATGATGAATATAGACTAAAACGTGAAAGCAGCCTCCTTCAACAATCCATGATTTGCTAGATAAACTCATGAGAGAAAAATGACACAGTAAAAGCTATCAGGATTGAATAAATAGTAAAGATGCTGTCTGTGTAAGCCTGATAATTCAAGTTTGATCTCTGGAACTCAGGGCAGAAGGATAGAAGAAATTCTTGAAAATTGTCTTCTGCTTACACACACACATGCGTTTGCACACACGTACACACACATACACACACACAATATGTAGAATAACAACATAATGATCTTAAAGGGATGCTTTGCATGATAGCACCATTATAATCAAGTCTTCAATGGCTTCTCAATGTTATTCTTCACAAACAAATAGCTTGAATCTCTAGAAATACAGTCTTGGGGCCAAGTAGGTACTCTCTACTGAGAAGAAATCCCACCAAAACCTCACTGTCTTCTAGATTCCATACAAAGCCATTGTGGTGGTTTGAATGAAAATGTCCCCCATATGCTCATAGGGAGTTGCATTATTGAGAGGTGTGGCCTTGTTGGAGTTTGAATGACTGAGGATAGACTCTGAGGTTTCAGAAGCTCCAGACAGGCCCAGTGTCACGCTCTCTTTTTTGTGTGTGTCAACTGATCCAGATGTAGAATGCTCAGGCACCTCCCCAGTGCCATGTCTGCCTGCATCTTGCCATGCTTTCCACTATGATGTTAATATACTAAACTTCTGAACTGTAAGCCAGTTCCAGTTAAATGTTTTCCTTTATAAGAGTTGCTGTAGTCATGATGTCCCTTCAAAGCAATGAAACCCTAACTAAGACAGCCATCACACTCACAAAAGGATTTCTTGTGGCCCACAAGTGATACAGCTGCAGACGTGCTTGGAAGTTTTTCCTAGAATCACATAAATAGAAAATGTGAAGGAGAAAATTGTCCTGAGATATCATTGCCAATCTTTGCCAAGTCAACCTGTCATTCTGAAAAACTGATCCGAAGGAACATAGGGCTCAGGGAGGAAGGAGAAACCAGATATCAGGGCCATTCTGAAAATGAGACACTTTATCTTATGCACACAATATAAAGAACTGGAAGGTTGAAACTGATGCAAACAAAAACCTTAGTGAATCAAGCATCACATATTGAAGGCATTTGTTTTAGTTCCTGCCTTGCTTGCTTAGCTTCAGAGTCGTACTTGGGCTTCTTTTTCACCCACTTCTAGTGGAATGATTCTTGGTTTTGCTAATCCAAATGTTTGCTCCTATAGAAATGCTTTGTTTCTATAGAAACATTTCCAAGATAAGTATCTCCCTGATCCTTTTGTTTTCTATTACTCTTTGAAGTCTGAGGATTATACTAACCATTCCTTATTGGTATTTGCTATCAAATGAAGGTGAAAAGTAGATTCAACAGTGAAATACGTGCTTGACTCTCAGACATGGTGCTTAAGAGCTGGATATCCTGGAGGGTACTGTTTAACATAGATGGAACACACTCCACATTAGTATAATCTGAGGTTTACTGTGTTCTTGTTTCACAGAATGTTCTTCATAGTCCTCTGAGAAAACACATTTAAAATTTTACAGAATTCGAAACAGATCTACTAGCAGAGAGAAACTGCTGTGGAATAAACCTCTTGTGCACTGCAAAGATTTGTCACTCATATTAGCATTATCCAGGCAGGAAGTAATGAGGGAATGAAAAACTAAGGATGATGGGAAGGAGAAGGACTGAGTCTGGAGTCACCAGCTAGACACAGAGGGAGCTGAATGTGCCATGCTAATAAAGGTACTGCCACGAGGCAGAGAATAAATAAGGAATGGGGTTAACTTAGAATGTAAGAGCTAGCTAGTAATAAGCATAAGCTATTGGCCAAGCATTTATGAATAATATTAAGCCTCTGTGTGGTAATTTGGGAAGCAGCTGCCAGACTGAGTGGGACAAAAAAGCCTCTGTTTATATTTGGTGCCCAAACATTCAACAATTACTTCCACATAAAGTCATAAAAAAACTTTCAAAAGGATTCTAAACACACAAAAGCTTCCTTGTAACTGCTTTTTCTTGGATAGGCTCTGTTTGTTGGTGGCAAGCAGAGGTTGCAGCTCCTTCAAGAGATGGCTTCCTGAGAAAAATTAGGAGTAAAAAACACGTGGCTTTTTAAAGGGGGCCTTGTCACCACACACTTAAATGGGGTTTATGGGCAGTGGGTGACATACTACTCATTAGCAGCATGGACTCAGATACTTCCCAGAGTTAGAATGGTAAGTATGGCTCCAGCCAGTAGCTCCAACATGAAGCTAGACACTCTGCAGGCTAAAGAATATGGCAGAGCCAGTCACCCAAGTCTTTGCTTTGGTCCTAATCATGACTGCTTAGCAGTTTAAAGAATCATATTGTCAGAAAAATATAGATATATACAGTAAAAACAGATTCAGATGAGAGTAAAAACCTTTAAATGTTTTACAGTGTGTTAAAAAATAAATGCAGGTTTGAGAGAAAAAAGAAAATAGGTAGAAAAGGCCCTTAAAAAGTGAAAAAAGTAATAAAAATTATAATAAGCCACATAAAGATGGAAACTCACAGTCTGGGATATATATATATATATATATATATATAATTGTGTTGTTGTCTTTAGATTTTTTTCACTGTTAATGATCATATAACTGCGAAGAGACATTTGATTATAAAAGCTGCTAGATTAAACCAACCTACATATTTAAAAAAATCTTGACTTCAAATTTTAAGTCAAAAGATATGTTACTTTGGGAAAGAGGCTCTGCTTTTATTTCCACAGGAAATGAGAGATTATTGGTTCACTTTTGGTTAAGAAAAATCAGGTTTGATCGAGGAAGACCCTCACCCCCAGGAATCTCCAATGAGAGTGGATGAACCAGATGTTGCAATGTCTCTGAATGCTTTAGTTACAGTTTCATATAAGTTCTACATCCAGAATAGCTTCAAGGCAACTGGCTGAGGAGATCCCGCCCTCATAGAATACCCCAATCATGACTTGACCATAATCCCACATTCTCTCAGGGTCCATAAAGATTACCAATGCCTCTAATTAGTAGGAAGTAGTCTAGAATACTATGTACTATACACATATTCCCCCCCCAAAATGGATTATGGATATTTGTCTTTGTTTATGGGGTTTGTTTACAAATTGTTATTGGTCATAGAAAAAAAGAAATCTTGTGTAATTATAGCAGAAAGTCAGCTCCATGGTGGTCTCACTGGGTATCTCATGACTCAGACATAACAGAAATTCCTGCCCTGAATTTGGACAAAGTTATTTCATGGGCAGGCCCTGGGGTGAAAGAAAAAGAAAGAGGGAACAGTTCACAAGAATTTATGGAGTTTGCTTTTTGACTCCACATGAAATACAGCCAGCTTTTCTGATCTCCTACTATGTGATGTCCTAGGAATGAAGGAAAGTAACCTGAAACTGAGATAGGTCCAGTATTACGTACAGGAAGATTTTAGAGACAGACAGACAGTTTAGATGTCCATCTGTGTTTCCTTATTCTGCACCCCTAGCCCTAGCCCTGGCTTGAGAGCTTTCTCTTCAAGGTTCAAACTGCTTTAATTCTTCTAGTCTTTTTATTAATAAATAAATTCGAGGTCAAAAGAAAAGGTACATTTCTAAATATACCTCATTTTCCATAGAGGTATATGACTAAGTAGTAGGAACACAGTAGGTGATAAATAAAAAGGTTTTCTAATTATTGTTTGACTGAATTGCCTCTTTCAAAAAACAAACCAGAGGCCTAAAATGGAAAAATACATGGAATATCATCAGCAAATAAAGAAAACACAAACCAACAGTTAATTTTTTCAGGTCAATAATTTTCTCATCAAATAAATAGTCATAAGTCACAGATAGAAAATCTGTATTCTTTTATTACTCAAACTTACTGATATCATTGTAGGAGAAAGAACCCAGACCCAAAAGATAAAAATTGTATATATTCAATTATATGTGAATATTAGCCATAAAATAAGTTATAACCAAGCTACAATCTGTAGACCCAGAAAGGCTAGCTATAGAATGAGAGACTAGAGAAGACACCTGGATCTCCCTGGCAGGAGGAAATAGAATAGGCTTTATGAGTAGACTGAGGATAAGAAGCAACAGGAAGATCAGGTTGGGAGGGTAAGCGAAAATGAAGTTGAGGAAGGGAATATGAGGAGAGAGAGTTAAATTGAGGGACACTTGAGGGGTGGTATATAAACCTTCCCAAAATATATGAAGATAATCCTTAAAAAGTCTCTGAGAACTGGAATACATAAAGTAACAAATGGCCATCTCTTGACACCAAATTAAGACCCCAGTAGAGGGACTAGGTTACATCCAAATGAATTTTGACCAAAGTAGTTCAATGGAAATTTCCAAAAAAAAAAAAAAAAAAAGGCTATTTACAATACAATTGGTTGCTCTTCGCAAGCTGATAGCAAAACCCCATTGCTGAAGGAAGCATCCCACAACTCACTGAATATAGGAGAGGTAATTGAACTAATGGCCAACCTGTTAGGTCTTCTCAGGTATCACTGGACTGAAAGGTTGACTTATTAGGACTTCTCAGGGTTGGGTTTCCTTAGGCTAAAAGGTTTACTGGTTAGGGTAGGAGTTCGCAGGGTTGTCGATATGACTCAGAGGATAGCAGCTCTTTCCATTCAGGTCATGTGATCTAATCTTGAACAGGATCCTCATCAAAGTGGATGGAGAAAACTAACTCCATGAAAGTCTTATGACCTCCATGTGAGTATTTAAAAACATATACCTCCACATATGCATCATTCATACACTGAGCAACACAATAATAATAATAATAATAATAATAATAATAATGCTTACTTAAAGATATCGCTTTACAGATGAAATATTCGATGCCAAGAGATGGAAATATGTGCAAATCATTCAAGAAAGTCCTTAACAGTGTCAACTATTGGATGGATGAGAGAAGGCTCAAATTTCTGCTACTTCATCTACTATGGCCTATTTACAGCAAGATCAAAATCCCTTTTCCTGTAATTCTTGTCCTCAATTAACCTCAAATTCATAATTCATGACATAGAAAAATGGTTAGTAATATTGTTCAACCTAGACCTTAATATATTAAATATCTTCAATCAAACACCATTATTACTTTGTCATTTGGCTCAGAGTGGTGGTTTCTGAGAAAGAAAACAAACAATTCATAACTAAAAGATTCCCAGAATTGAAACACTCAAAGGATATATATTCCAACTAACTTGCTTGAAATTAGCTTATCACATCATGAAGTCATTGCTCAGTCGGTTGATTAAGGTCTGGAAATATTGATAGACACAGCAAGATTTAGTCTTGCTGGAGAAAATATATGAAATGTAGAAAATTATAAAAATGCATGAGTTGTAGAAAAGCTATGGAATCACCAATTGCAGGATGTTCTGGCACAAGAGTCATTATAAACTTTTGAGAAAACTCTTACACGTGTGTATAAATATGAAACATCTCCACAAGCTCATGCATTGAGCTTAAGTCTTCAGTTGGTGGCATTTTATTTTAGGAATTTCTCAAAATGTTAATATCATGGTCCAGCTGGAAGAAGAATGACAAAAGGAGTGTGTCCTTGAAGGCAAATCTAAGACTGCGCTGCTCTCTCCTTATCTCTACCTCTTTGTCCCCTCTCATCTGCTTGCTCTCTTGCTCTTTCTCTCTAATATGTGTGTGTGTGTGTGTGTGTGTGTGTGTGTGTGTGTGTGATGATTCTTACAGGAGTGTGAATGATGGCTTCCTGATAGCCACACATCTGAATCTCATCTCAATTACTACCACCTGACCTATATATTGTAGCATGTCAGACACTGAGGTTATGTAAAATTAGGGAAGAATTAGATATAGCTGGCTGAGAGGTGTGCCTTGAATCCCAGGTAAGGCTCTAAAGACTCTCTCAAACCTTTTTTCTATCAGGAAATGTCAACAGTAAACAAAATTGGATCCTTATGGCTTCTTGTTTAATCTGTCCTCATTTTTATTAGCTATTTTATAATCTCATACAATAATATTTTGATCATACCCACGGCTGCACTGACTCCTTGGAGAGTTCTGCTAGCAGACTCAGCTGAGCTGATGAAGTCAGTGGCAGCTTTTCCCAGAGACCCCTGTTCTACAACAACCCGACACAAGCACCTTGAGGCAGAAATTGTTCATTTCTGCGCACAGTTTGAGAGTGCATGGAAAATGCAGGGAGAACCATGGTAGTGAGACTAGGTGTCTACTGGTCAAATTGTCTCTGCACTCAGGAAACAGAGAAATTGGAACAGTGCTTATCATCTTCTTTGTATTCGGTCTCAGGGTGCCAGCTCAGAGAACAGTGCTCCCACAGTCTGTATCTGCACTGCTCCTTAAACCTTTCCTGAAACACTCAGAGACACACCCTGATGTGGGATGCTGTAAACGGAGACTGTGCTTTACGTTTCCTGGCCACTCAGACCCAAATAATAACAAAGAAACTATATTAATTACAGCACTGTTTGGCCAATGGCTCAAGCATATTTCTAACTAGCTCCTACATATTAAATTAACCCATTTCTAGTAATCTGTGTTGCCATAAGGTTGTGGTTTACCAGTAAAGTTCTGGGCGTCTTTCTCCTCCAGCAGCTACATGGCATCAGCTGGACTCTGCCTATTCTCTCTCTCTCTCTCTCTCTCTCTCTCTCATATATATATATATATATATATATATATATATATATATATATATATATATATATTTCCTGCCTAATTTTACTTTTACTCTACTATCCATTGGCTGAGTTTCTTTATTAACCAACAATAATAAAACATATTTGCAGCATACAGAGGGGAATCCCACATCATGATGTCCCACTGAATGCTGTGAATATGTTTTATTATTATTGGTTAATAAAGAAACTGATTTGGTCAATAGCCAGACAGAATAGAGCTAGGCAGGAAATCCAAACAGAGAGATAGGGAGAAAGAAGGTGGAATCAGGGGGAAGCCAGAAGGAGTAAGATGCCAGAGCATTATTAGTAAGCCATTGGGCAAGTGGCGATACACAGATTATTAGAAACAGCTTAATTTCTATGTAGAGGCAGCCAGCAAGAAGCCTGAGCCATTGACTAAACAATTTGTAATTAATATGAAACCTCTGAGAGTTTATTCAGAAACTAGTGGGCAGAAAAGAAACCTCCAGTTACAGCACCCATAGTTGTTCTAAACTCAATCAAGTAGATAACAAAAATTAAGCCTTTCCCCCATGCATTCAGAAAGTTACAAAAATCCATCAGAAACAGGAAATTATATTGTTCCATGGTTATTATCAATAAAAATATTATTCTGTGAAAAAACTGAAAAAAAATACAGAAATAGAAAATACAACTCCAAGCTTAGAAATTGAAATGTTTAATCAATGGTTCACAGAAAAAATGTAAGGAGGAAAAGAGGAGGCTGTCAATGCCTGAAGTATGGCCGAAATATCCATGAGTGACCTAATGTGGATTTGCTGGCAAGTCTGACACAAGCATGGTGGTTTCTTCCTCTACTAATGTCACGTCAAACATTTCTTTGTAACCACCATTATCTTTACCATTATCTTCAGTGGTGGTCATCAGCATATATTTTAAGTATTTTAACACAATATAATTTTTTCACCATCTCTAATTTTTAATTCATAGTAAAGCAAAAACAATAACACATAAATTAGTGTGAATGCACCTAAGCTCAAGTTGTTAAAATTTAAAAATTTTTGGTCATAATGGGTCACACCTGTTATCCCAGCACTCAAGAGGCTCTGGCAATAGGATTGCCATTGACTCAGAGCTAACTTAAGATAAAAAGTGAGTTTTTTTCCAGAGTATACTAAGCAGTAAGATCCTCTCAAAACGAAACCAAACAACCAAGCAAAAACCCACAATACAATTATATGACCAAAATAATTAATTTAATTAATAGTATATACACAGATAAATGTGCTAGAAAGGTGTGTAGCCAGATAAGACACAAAAGAGAATTTAAGTAATTAACAAAGTAAGGAGACAGGTAGGTAAGATAAATGTCAGCCAGCTACTGTTTTTCCCACTGCTAGCCTGGTCTACGAAGAAAATAGAAATTATTATCTACAAAGAGTGGGATAGGTTTTCCCTTTGGCCTTGTGGGAGTTTGGAACAGGAGCTCAAACTGTAGCAGAAGGGATCACATCACTCACTGATCACTGCCCGTCAAGGGGAAGCATTTTAAATAGCGCACCACTACAAAAATTGCATCTTATTTGCTTGTTCATCCTTTAATCCATACTTACTCATCACTGTGTGATACCTTTCCACCCACATAGTTATTCCTTAAGCTCCCAGGAATCTGCAACTCAGCTCCAAGGGGTTCTTTTGCAAGACAAGTTACCCAGCTGTTGGGAACAGTCAACAGGAGGAAGAGAAAAGGGCAGGCACCATTCCGTCTAGCTCATGTACCACTTCTTTCTGCTTTGGGGAGCCCTCAATTCTGTTACTAAAATCCTTTTTGAAAGCTTAAAGGAAGATGTAGGGATAAGTCCCGCCCCTTAGGGGGCGTGTTTGCCTCGGGCTAATGTTTACCTATAAATCTGGCAAGTGTGCTGGCATTGCTTGCTTCTGCTTTCCTGGTCTCTGTAGGAACGGTGGTTCTGTAAGTCTATTTCCCCATTAAAGCTGTATATATTTTTACAATCTGTCTGCATTCGTTTATGCCGTTACAGGAAGATTTGTGCTAAAAAGAAGTAGAAATTAGTCAAGTAAATGAATAATGGCTTTCATTTTACCTACATGTATATATTATAAATACCACAATGTTTTGTTGGTTTCATTATTTCATAAAACTACATTTCAAGTGCTATAAAAAGTTCCCTAGGAGTTAAGAGAAAGAAAAAGAATTAAGTATAAAGCAAAGTTTTTATATAACCAGTGAAAATTTCTGTAATACTGTTGAAATGCTTAGAAAGTTGAGAGGCAAGTACAGACTAAGGTGTACATTTGGAAAAAGAGATGATCTCATGGCACATATTATAAACAAAATAATTAAAATATGTGTCAGTTAGAATGCAAACGCACTCTGCTGGACTAATTATGCTCCCCACAAATGTCTGAATCCTATTTCCCAGAAGTTATTTATTAGTTACTTCTCTCGCTGCTGTAATAAAATACCCAGCAAAAGCAATTAAGAACAGCTTTATTTCAGCTCACAGTTGAAGGGTACAGTCAGTCATAGCATTGAAATCATGGCAGCACGAGCTTGCGATAGCAAGAATATCAGTGGTCAGCTCATTCTCACCTTTTTATTTAGTCTGGGACCCAAGGCTCTGCAATGATACCACCTGAATTCACAGTGAATAATCCTATCTGAACTAGCCTAGCCCAGAATCTCCCTTACAAGTACAGCCAAAGGTTTATCTTCTAGATGATTATAGATCTTTTCAAGTGGACAATCAGTATTCGCCAACTTAGCATGTCTATCTGTGACCTTACATTGCAAGAAGATTTTTTTTCAATTGTGATTATATTAAGGATCTTGGAATGGTAAAATTTTAGTGGAAGAGACATGTGGACATGTGGGTGGGGTGTAATCACTGAATCTTTTTTTTTTTTTTTTTTACAGATTCATCCTTTTATTAGCCATGGTATCAAAACGCCTAGTCAAAAAGACCAAAGCCCATGTCGTCATCAGACTCCTCGGATTCTTCCTTCTTTGCTTCCACTTTCTTCTCCTCAGCTGGGGCAGCAGCGGTGAAGGGGGCAGGACCGCCTGCTGGTGCGGCTCAGGCTGCAGGAGCAGGCCCACCAGCCCCTACATTGCAGATGAGGCTCCCAATGTTGACATTGGCCAGGGCCTTTGCAAACAAGCCAGGCCAGAAAGGTTCAACATTGACACCAGCTGCTTTAATGAGGGCATTGATCTTATCCTCCGTGACCGTCACCTAGTCGTCGTGGAGGATGAGGGCGGAGTAGATGCAGGCCAGCTCAGAGACGGAGGCCATGTTGCGGACTGCCGGCACGGTGCTAGTCGCCGAATGAAGTGAGGGCCTCACCCCAACGCGGCCTTAGCTTCCTCGGAAGGACCGAGCACCTTGGCGGCAGCAGAGGAAAAGGATCACTGAATCTTTATATAGTAGGGAGGACAATAGCTTATTAGTCAAGGGTAAGGCCATTGAAGAGGAAAGATGCTATGCTACCATTTAAGGAAGGCCAAAGGAATTAGATGCCTCAAGAAAATGGAAAACACAGGAAGCAGTGTCTCCTCTAGTACCCCCATAATCTAAAACATCCCTATGGATACTTTGGTACCATGAAATACTTTCAGAAATTGGGCCTCTAGAACGTCATGATGTCTGTGTTGTTTTAAGCCACTGGATATTGCTGCATCTTACAAAGGTGATAAAGAACTACGGCAGATTGTCAATGACTCTGTCATCAGTACATAGGTGTCCATCTATCAGAAATCTGGAGGGAGGTGGCACTTGTGCCAAGACACTTGTGCACATGGATACACAAAAATAAGTAAATGTTTTTAAAAACAAAACTGTTTTGACCACTCTCTAAACATTTACCAGTCATCTGAGCACCTTTTGGTATCTGTTCAGTTAACGAGCCTATATAGTAATTGGGGGATTTGTGTTTTGGTGTTTAATTTTTGCAGTTCTTACTGTATTTTAAATATAAATCCTTGTCTGAAATATAAGCAGCAAAGATCCCTGTTGTATAATATTAGTTGAAGATGTGTTACATTTTTTTATGCTGTGGTACACTTTTTTGATGATGCCAAAATGTTTTGCATTATTTTATGCTGCATTTGTTTAATTCTATGAAACTTTGTGTTCCTTTGCCTGTCTAGAACACCTGATTGGTCTAGTAAAGAGCTGAATGGCCAATAGCAAGGCAGGAGAAATGATAGGCTGGGTTGGAAGGCAGAGAGAACAAATAGGAGTAGAAATCTAGGAAGAGGAGATGGGGAGCAAGAAAAGGATAAGAAGAGCTACCCAGCTGCACAGCTACAGAGCAAGCCACAGAGTCAGAAGGTATGTAGAATGGAGAAAGATAAAAGCCCAGAGGCAAAATATAGATGGAATAATTTAAGAAAAACTGGCTAGAAATTACCAAATCTAAGGTTGGGCATTCATAAATAAGAATAAGCCTCTATATATTTATTTGGGAGCTGGGTGGTGGGCCCCAAGAGCCAGAAGAGTAAAAGCAACCAACTGCAGATCCTTTTCCTTCTAGGGGGTGCCTTTTTACTGGTTCTTTCCAACAATGTACAGAAGTTTATTTAATGTCATGCAGTCTCATCTGTCAGTACTTGAGGAGGTTTCCTCTGCTTTAATTGGTAAAAATCTATTCAAAGGGTTTTGAGGTTCCTTCTCTCCTCTGTCAGAATGATTAACGAGAAAGCAAATGGCAACACTTGCTAGTGAAGCTGTGTAGAAAAAGAAGCTGATATTCACATCTATTGGGACTGCAAATTAATGTGGCCACTATAGAAATCATCATGGACGTTCTTCAGAAACCTAAAATAGAACTGAGTAAATGCCAAAAGGGCTCTAAGTTCTCCCATAATGGCATTTGCACATCCATATTTATTGCTACATTGTGCACAATAGCTAGGAAATGGAACTAGTATCGATATCAATTAAGGACTTAATTCCACTCTAAAGAAAAATGAAATCATAACATTTGCAGAAAAAATGATGAACTGGAAGTTACTATGTGAAACAAAGTAACACACACTCAGAAAAACAAACAACAGATTTTTGTCTTCTGTGCAGATCCTCAATTTTAGTTTCTATATGTGCATGCGTATGAATGTAGGTCATGATGTTAAAAGGGGACAAAGGAAGTGAAAGCGAGAAAGGAGGACTCAAGGGAAGAAGGTAGAGAAGAGAGAAAAAGGAAAATCAAGATGAACAAAATAGGACGTCAAAGTAGAAGTGGCAGTAGGGAGGAGAAGAAAAATGGGATGACCCAGGAAGGGTGAAGAGAGGGACGGGTGTCAGAGGCAGGGTACAAAAACAAAGTAAGCATGAAAATTCTGTAATCAAGTGCATTGCTTTTAATGATAACTTTTAAAAATAGAAGTTTAAATAGCATGTTTTTCTTGTCTCTCAATCTAACCAAGCAAGGTAGAAAACTAAATGCAATGAGCAAATCATTTACATGTGGTCAGCTAGTGAGGTTCTGAAGGAAGCTAGTGACTTTACCCAAACAGAGGCAAGACTGAAAACTAAGCAGGATTACTAAAAAGGAGATGTAGTCAATGGGAGTTGTGTCACATGATTCCCTTGATTTTTCACTTCTCAGCTCAGCCAACAACTAAGGTTTTAGATCCACTGCCACAGAGGAGAGCCATCAAAGACCAATGCTCCTGGAAGGAGAAAAGTCAACTTAGCAACTACTAATTAGTTCTTAAAGAGAGAGCTTCAGAAATGACCCCTTAGCCTTCACTTTCAACTAGTTTGCTGCAACTTAGAGGCAGATAGCACACAGCAATAACATTTCTGTGTAAGAGCATAGAAGTATGGAAGAGCCAGTGTGAGCCCTGTTTTTACCAGCTCAGCATCCTGATTGTTATCCAGCCTCATCTTTGAGCCTAACTGCTCTATAGTTATATACAAAACAATCTGGGTACACCAGGGAAAACAGCTTGAATATAATCCTAATTATAGACTTTCCGGCTTCTGCCATAGCTTCTCTTGCGTAGGTTCTCATTACAGCAAGTGAGTTGGTTTCATTCACTTTGAAATGGAAGATGGAACAGGGGAGGGAAGAGAAGATAAATGGCCAAACAAAATCAAGTTACAGAGAACAGCTTTGAGGGAATCCTAAAGGACATTAAACTTAAATGCACTTGCAATACCTGAAACCCAGACTTAATTTTGGTATCTTTGTTTCAATTACATTTTATATTTTTATTACTGTCTCAATTTTTGTGATTTTCTGAATATAGAGATGAAGTATCCAAAGAAAAGTGGTTTAAAATCAAGTATCATAAATATCATATGCTCTGAGTACTCATTTAGAAGAAATGGATATGACTGTTCCACTTGAGAAACTCAACATGGTAAATTAAGAAGATGGTCACTTACATGCAAAGGGGGTAAATGCCTTGGAAAAAGAATTACCACAACTCCAAACTCTATAGTTCTGTATCTTCATAACTTTGAACTCATAGCCCCTTCATGAAGTTCTAGGAGTGAGCTATTCTGCAAATTAATGTTGCTAAACTCACACATGTAGCCCCTCCTGTGAAGAATGCCGGCTTCCCTCATGATCTGGATGCACTTGGTAAATATTCTCCTTCAATTTGTAGCTTAAGCCCCCTCTCATTAGATATTTACTGGCCTCTTTCGGTAAAACTGAGAGTACGTTTTCTAAATAAATCTAATAACCACTTATTGATTCTGTAATAAGAATGAGAGAGTGGGTTCTATTTACCATGTTATTATAGTAATAACTAATATTATGAAACACAAAGAAAATGATCATAAGAGAAAATATTTTAGTTGTAATTAGTGAAAGAAGTATCTTTGGAAGTAAATTATATATTAATATTTCCAAAAGAACTATTCATAAGGGTACTTCATATAACAACTTTCATATATATGTATATATATGCATATATATACGTATATATATATATAAACTGAATGATAGAAAATATTGATTTCCTCAAGTATGTATGGTAGATGGGGGAAGATAGTTCTTAGAGTAAAATGTCAATACAATACATCAATTGCTAAAACAAAGCAGTAAATATAAATTACAATTAACTAAATTCAATTAAAAGTACATCCCCGGGAAGGACAGAGAGGTGACTTAGTGGTTAAAGTGATATTGTCTCTTGCAGAAGACTCAAGTTCTATTCCCAGTAACCATATCAGGTGACTCACATCCACCTATAACACCAGCACTAGGGAACCTGATACCCTCTTCAGGCCTCTAAGATTACCTGCACTTCCTTCCATATATATCCTCACAGAAAGAGATACAGACACAGACAAACACACACACACACACACACACACAAACACTATAAAATGTATCTCTCTACAAAGTGAGCTCCAGAACAGTCAGAGCTATTATACAGAGAACTTCTATCTCAAATATATATATATATATATATATATATATATATATACAAAAAATTATCTCAGTTGTGATACTTAGATTTCAGTTGTTCAGTGGCCTCATATGACTAGCAATTGCCAGATTTCGAAAGAATTCTACTTATAAAGATTGCCTGATTTTGAAAGAATTTTACATGTAATGTACTATGGGAGCCAAATATTTAGAGTTATTAATTATGTCATGAAAAGAAATTTAAAAATGAAAATAATGGCTAAGAGTGAACACTTTAGAAATTGCTATGGCCAGCCACTGTCCTTTGACCAATGACCATCTTCCATTGTCTATGCCAAGAGTAGATAAAGAGATATATTACCAGACAAGAGCATGAGAAAAACACTCTATTTTTAGTCAACTAGCATTGAATTTCATACCCATTCTACCTAGATTTAATTTATTAAATTAAGTTAAGTAAGTTAAGTAAGGCTCAGATAGCAACTGTTATTTGATTCCCCATTGTACACACACACACACGCCACAAATATGTACTAATTTGATATACCATGAAGCTTATATGTTTGGAGTTTATGTCATTAAGTCAATTTATGATCTGATAAGACTAATTAGATTTCATTTAGCAGTTATGGGGGAATAAAGTTAGTCTTAGGAAAATTCTAACATTATATCACATTGATGCCACTGGAGTTGTATTAATATAATTTTATTTTTAAAATTACATAAACCATGATTATATGGAATGCAAACAGGGCAGGATCCTTTCCTCCTCAAATTACTTGCTGGGTTATGGTTATGATGTTTTCTCAATAGAATCCCTAACTAAGCAATAAAATACCTTACTAAGACATCCAGTCTTGTATGCTCACCAAAATCCTATGGTAGTTTAAATGAGAATGCACCCCTAGGCTCATATATTTGAATGTTTGTTCCCCAATTAATGGAACTGTTTGGAAAGGAATAGGAGGCGTGGCTTTCTTGGAGGAGATTTCTCACTAGAATCAGGCTTTAAGTCACTGGTTCTTCCTGTCCTAATGCTGTCACCTTTAACACAGTTCCTCATGCTATGGTGACCCCAGCTATAAAATTATTTTCCTTGCTACTTCATAACTGTCATTTTGCTACTGTTATGAATTATAATATCAATATATGTGCTTTCTGGTGGTCTTAGCCAACCCTGTGAAAGGATCATCTGGCTCCCAAAGAAGTTACAAACTTTCAGGTTGAGAAGCACTGCTCGAAGGTTTCAAAAGACCACACCATTCCCAGTCAGGTCTCTCTGCCTTGTGTGTATGGATAGAGACTTGAGTCATCAGGTACTGATCTAAGAGCCACGTCTGTAGTCCTGCTGCAATGTTTCCCACCATTGCTGGTCATGCTCTAACTTTGTGGAAATATAACTCCCAAAGTGAACACATGCTTTTATAAGTTTCCTTGGACCTGGTGTTATTTATCATATCAGTAGAAACACAATGAAGAGATATTTTGACTCTTAACTCCACCCAGAGAAACCAAAAAGTATTACCCACTGATAAATTCTGGTTTCTCGATAGATAATTTTTTTTCCTCAGAACTATGGCCGTAGAGAAATTTTGAGACAAAATAGAAGTTATTGTTTCTTTACATTTAGTTTTTAACTGAAGCATCATTAAATGGGACCTACGGCACAGAGAAGGTTCAACAAGACAAGAATTAACATGTTCCTAAACTTATTCCCTACTACCCCCCCACTTCCTACCCCAATAACCCTCAATTACCTTTATTTTTATTTTGGCTGCATGAATGCAGTCCTAGTCCTATGTGTTTGTGACTGAAACAATCACATCATATCCAGAAGTTAATGTCCCACTGCATATATCCCATACTTCAGCTCTCACAATCCCTCCACTTCCTCTTCCATGATGAACGTTGCCTAGGCTTTGTGAGGGGTGACATAGGTATCAAATATGGGGCAAGAACTCAGTAATAAGTTGTTCTCAGCATTTTGACAAGTTATGAATTCCCAACTTCAATAGTTTACCTATACTGAGAGAGGCTTCTATGACCAAAGGTTAGCACTGTACCTGTCTGTGAATAACAATATAAATATTTGGAAGGCCATTTAACTACAGGTCCAAGTTTAAATTTTTGATGATGAGAATAATTGGAGGTAAAATAATCCGATTACCCTAAAATACATTGTTGGAGTATTGTAAATACAGCATGGGAAAATTCATCTTTTTTTTTTTTTTTTTTTTTTTATTTTTTTTTTTATCATTTTTTTTTTATTCTTTTTTGATTAAAATTTCCAACTGCTCCCCGTTTCCCATTTCCCACCCCTCCTCCCACACATTGCCCCCTCCCCCCACTCCCCTCCCCCATCCCCACTCCTCTTCTCCTCCCCCCAGTCCATTCCCCCTCCCTCTCGATACTGAAGAGCAGTCCAAATTCCCTGCCCTACAGGAAGACCAAGGTCCTCCCACTTCCATCCAGGCCCAGGAAGGTGAGCAACAAAACAGGCTAAGCTCCCACAAAGCCAGTTCATGTATTAGGATCGAAACCTAGTGCCATTGTCCTTGGCTTCTCATCAACCTTCATTGTCCGCCATGTTCAGAGAGTCCAGTTTCAACCCATGCTTATTCAGTCCCAGTCCAGCTGGCCTTGAAGAGCTCCCAATAGATCAGTTCCACTGTCACAGTGGGTGGGTGCACGCCTCGTGGTCCTGATTTCCTTGGTCATGTTCTCCCTCCTTCTGCTCCTCATTTGGACCTTAAGAGCTCAGACCATTGCTCCAATTTGGGTCTCTGTCTCTCTCTCGATCTATCGCCAGTTGAAAGTTCCTGTGCCATTCTTCTTGGCCTCTCGTCAGCTCTCATTGTCCGCCACATTCCGAGAGTCCGGTTTTATCCCATGTTTTTTCAGTAGCAGTCCAGCTGACCTTGGTGAGCTCCCAATAGATCGGCCCCAATGTCCCAGTGGTTGGGTGCACCCCTCATGGTCCTGACTTCCTTGTTCATGTTCTCTCTCCTTCTGCTCCTCATTATAACCTTGGGAGCTCAGTCCGGTGCTCCAGTGTGGGTCTCTGGCTCTATCTCCATCCATCGCTAGATGAAGGTTCTATGGCGATATGCAAGATATTCATCAGTATGATTATAGGATAGGTTCATTTCGGGTTCCCTATCCTCAGGTGCCCCAATGAACTAACTGGGGACATTGCCCTGGGCATCTGGTAGCCATTCCAAGTTCAAGTCTCTTGCCACCCCTTAGGTGGCTCCCTTACCTAAGGTATGAGTTTCCCTGCTCCCCTATCCAACCTTCCTTTATCCCCAATCACCCCGATTCCCCCATTTCCCCTCATCCTCTCCTTCACACTTTTCTCTCCCCATCACCCCTCATCCCCATCCCACCCCACCCCCAAGATTCCAATTTTTTGCCCATCAGTCATGTCTATTTCCCATAGCTGGGAGGATATCTATATGTTTTTCCTTGGGTTTACCCTCTTGTTTAACTTCTTTAGGATCACAAATTATAGACTCAGTGGCCCCTATCCATGGCTAGAAACCAATTATGAGTGAGTACATCCCATGTTCTTCTTTTTGGGTCTGGGTTACCTCACTAAGGATCGTATTTTCTATTTCCATCCATTTGCATGCAAAATTCGAGAAGTCATTGTTTTTTACCGCAGAGTAGTACTCTAATGTGTATATATTCCACAATTTCTTCATCCATTCTTCCATTGAAGGGCATCTAGGTTGCTTCCAGGTTCTGGCTATGACAAATAATGCTGCTATGAACATAGTTGGACAAATGCTTTTGTCATATGATAGGGCATCTCTTGGGTATATTCCCAAGAGTGGTATTGCTGGGTCCAGGGGTAGGTTGATCCCAATTTTTCTGAGAAACCGCCACACTGATTTCCAAAGTGGTTGCACAAGTTTGCAGTCCCACCAGCAATGGATGAGGGTACCCCTTTCTCCACAACCTCTCCAGCAAAGGCTATCCTTGGTGTTTTTGATTTTAGCCATTCTGACAGGTGTAAGATCTTAATAAAGAGTTCCTTGGTGAGCTCCCAATAGATCGGCCCCACTGTCTCAGTGGTTGGGTGCACCCCTCATGGTCCTGACTTCCTTGTTCATGTTCTCTCTCCTTCTGCTCCTCATTATAACCTTGGGAGCTCAGTCCGGTGCTCCAGTGTGGGTCTCTGGCTCTATCTCCATCCATCGCTAGATGAAGGTTCTATGGCGATATGCAAGATATTCATCAGTATGATTATAGGATAGGTTCATTTCAGGTTCCCTATCCTCAGGTGCCCCAATGAACTAACTGGGGACATTGCCCTGGGCATCTGGTAGCCATTCCAAGTTCAAGTCTCTTGCCAACCCTTAGGTGGCTCCCTTAACTAAGGTATGAGTTTCCCTGCTCCCCTATCCAACCTTCCTTTATCCCCAATCACCCTGATTCTCCCAGTTCCCCTCATCCTCTCCTTCACACTTTTCTCTCCCCATCACCCCTCATCCCCATCCCACCCCACCCCCAAGATTCCAATTTTTTGCCCATCAGTCATGTCTATTTCCCATAGCTGGGAGGATATCTATATGTTTTTCCTTGGGTTTACCCTCTTGTTTAGCTTCTTTAGGATCACAAATTATAGACTCAGTGGCCCCTATCCATGGCTAGAAACCAATTATGAGTGAGTACATCCCATGATCTTCTTTTTGGGTCTGGGTTACCTCACTCAGGATCGTATTTTCTATTTCCATCCATTTGCATGCAAAATTCGAGAAGTCATTGTTTTTTACCGCAGAGTAGTACTCTAATGTGTATATATTCCACACTTTCTTCATCCATTCTTCCATTGAAGGGCATCTAGGTTGCTTCCAGGTTCTGGCTATTACAAATAATGCTGCTATGAACATAGTTGGACAAATGCTTTTGTCATATGATAGGGCATCTCTTGGGTATATTCCCAAGAGTGCTATTGCTGGGTCCAGGGGTCGGTTGATCCCAATTTTTCTGAGAAACCGCCACACTGATTTCCAAAGTGGTTGCACAAGTTTGCAGTCCCACCAGCAATGGATGAGGGTACCCCTTTCTCCACAACCTCTCCAGCAAAGGCTATCCTTTGGACTGCTACTGAAAAAACATGGGATAAAACCGGACTCTCTGAATGTGGCAGACAATGAGAGCTGACGAGAGGCCAAGGAGAATGGCACGGGAACGTTCATCTGGCGATGGATCGAGAGAGAGACAGAGACCCAATTTGGAGCAACGGTCTGAGCTCCTAAGGTCCAAATGAGGAACAGAAGGAGGGAGAACATGAGCAAGGAAATCAGGACCACGAGGCGTGCACCCACCCACTTGCACTCTCCAAGGCCAGCTGGACAGGGACTGAATAAGCATGGGTTGAAACTGGACTCTCTGAACATGGCGGACAATGAAGGCTGATGAGAAGCCAAGGACAATGGCACTAGGTTTCGATCCTAATACATGAACTGGCTTTGTGGGAGCTTAGCCTGTTTGGATGCTCACCTTCCTGGACCTAGATAGAAGTGGGAGGACCTTGGTTTTCCTGTAGGGCAGGGAATTTGGACTGCTCTTCAGTATCGAGAGGGAGGGGGAATGGACTGGGGGGAGGAGAAGAGGAGTGGGGATAGGGGGAGGGGAGCGGGGGGAGGGGGCAATATGTGGGAGGAGGGGGAGGGAAATGGGAAACGGGGAGCAGTTGGAAATTTTAATTAAAAAAGAAAAAAAACCACCTTAAAAAAAAAGAGTTCCTTACAAATTTCACTGAATGTCTTTTAAAAATGCACACCATGGAGCCAGACCCAAAAAGAGGAACATGGGATGTACTCACTCATATTTGGTTTCTAGCCATGAATAGGGGACGTTGAGCCTATTATGCGTGGTCCTAGAGAAGCTAATTAAGAAGGTGAACCCAAAGAAAAACATTTAGGCGATGAAAGGAGACAGAGACAAAGACCCACATTGGAGCACCGGACTGAAATCTCAAGGTCCAAATCAAGAGCAGGAGACAGAGCACGAGCAAGGAACTCAGGACCGCGAGGGGTGCACCCACACACTGAGATAATGGGGATGTTCTATCAGGAACTCACCAAGGCCAGCTGGCCTGGGTCTAAAAAAGCATGGGATAAAACCGGACTTGCTGAACATAGCCAACAATGAGGACTACTGAGAACTCAAGAACAATGGCAATGGGTTTTTGATCCTACTGCACGTACTGGCTTTGTGGGAGCCTAGGCAGTTTGGATGCTCACCTTACTAGACCTGGATGGAGGTGGATGGTCCTTGGACTTCCCACAGGGCAGGGAACCTGGATTACTCTTAGGGATGATGAGGGAGGGGGACTTGATGGGGGAGGTGTAGGGAAATGGGAGGTGGTGGCGGGGAGAAGGCGGAAATCTTTAATAAATAAATAAACAATAAAAAATAAAAATAATAAATATAAACTTAAAGCAAAAAAAAAAGTGCACACCATGACCATCTTTTATATTCTCTGACAAGCATGAGAATTTTTTGTCATCTGTCAACGGTGTTGATTGAAGTGGGTTACCAGTAGGGAATAAGTGGGTTACTATGGAGGAATAAATACAATCACTATGCATCATATACAAGTATGATTTGTAAAAAATAAAATAATAATTAAAACAATTCAGCTTCATCAAAATATTTTCTGAATTTGATGTCTCCTTTGAGCTATCTGAGGGTCCCTATTAACTTCACAAGGCAGTAGGCTCTTAAGCACAAAGAAGGTGAAGTCAGAACTTGGGAGACTCAGGAGAAAGGGAACTGTAAAGAGAAATGGCAGGAATTCAGTTCTTGGTGGATCAGGTAAGGGACTGATTCATTCAATTAAGGCGTATAAATCAGAAGCCTTTTGTGTTTGTACCCCTGGGATTGTAAAAGCACATGTAGAGAAGCAACTTTTGAGACTATGAAAGCATGGTGTGCACCATTTGGCCCAGAGTGCAGGCAGGATGAAGGGATTTTACATACAAGGTTCATCAACTGTGTTTCCAGGCTGAGGGCCCAGAAATACTTGAAAAAGTCATCATAGGAGCATGAAAAAAAACCTTGTGGTAGGGCTTTGTGTACATATGGTACTCTACTCACTTGCTAACTCTGTGTCACTGGGCAAATAATTTCATCTCTCGTTTCTGTGAAATGACCTTATTAGTGCAAATGTAAGATCTGTTCAAAGTGTTATTGTGAGAAAGATTCATGAACTGTGTATTACATACAACAACACTTCATGGAACTAAAGTGGGTTCTCTTCACACCTACAGGAGGAACAAGGGGCATTATTGGTGACATCATACCCAAAAGAACAAAAGCATTCTACATGTTCTAGAGCACTAATACCAAGACATTAGTCTACCACAAAGCAGTTATATTTGTATTCTATATAAATTCTGTTAAAAGAATTCTGTGATAGATGAGTGGTGTTTGTAATTAATAAAAAGACCTCAATTACAATGTTCGATATTTATATAAAACAGAGTGTTTTGTTTTTATTTGTTTTATTATTGTTTAGGATGTGAAAAGAAGCTATACTCTACTACCCTTTATGAAAAAGGTGATAATTAATCCATCCATAACTCTCCATGTTCTTCTGTGCAGCAAATCTTATGAACTAAAGCTGAGAAGAAGTTTGGAATTAAGGCAAGTAAGGCAGCTTCACTTTCCCCCCAACTGATGACATTTATATTACAAGTTTGCATCCCAGTCCATCCATTTTTTTCTTTGAGTTCTAAGACAGATGAATGTCAAAGGGAATCAAGAAAGAAGCCAAGAAATTGCTGCCATGGTCTCCAAAGGTTCCAGAGCCATAATCTTCCCTCTCAGGAGCATCAATAGTGGAACTCTCAGACATCATCTCATTATCTCCTAGGGTTGCACCGTATTGGTCCAAAACTAGAATTAATGCTCCCAGCCCTTCTATGTGACTGGTTAGCACACCAACATCCTATTCATACTAGTCATTATCATTCTTTCAATGGAGGCACCTACATCTATGGTCTGCACATGCCAAAATTCCCTTGGACGGGGCTATACATCTGTAGAGTCCTCTTTCCCTGTCATAAGCTCCATCAAACTTTGCCTCCAGAACAAGTACAATAAACACATAAATACATGGCACACAAGTAGTGATATTGTTCTGTAACTACACACTCTGCAAGGACAGAGGCCTTGTATCCCAGGGCCAACGGCTGTTTTATGTACACTGGAATCTTACCCCTTCCTACAGTGAAAGTATCTATGTAGTTTATAGCTCATGCTGTGAAACATATCTATTAATAGTGGGAAAATTTAAAAAAAAAATACCTCTTTTTGGAGAAAAGCCAGAGTGACTCCAGGAGGCTAGTGGTGATTGTTCCAAGTAGTTATAAAAACCAATAGCTACTGTTTAAACAGAGAAAAGCAATCCCTTAATAATTATAAACTAGTTTATTGTCAATTGAAGTCACCAAAGAACATTCCAGGGTTCTCACAAGTATCTTCTAATGGGTTTCTTCTTTATAAACACATGCTGTCATTTTTCTTCCCAGTTCTCATGCACACACACACACATGTACACACACATGTACACACACACACACACACACACACACTCACCCTTACCTTACAGTCTAATTAGTTATCTCCTGGGCATTTATTCCAACTTTATGTAATTCTTTCCTTAACTTTTTAGGATGTGTTGTTTATCCAATCTAAAATTTTAATTCACTGAGAAGATAGCACATTTTTTGTTTTTTCACAATAGCCATTACACCGTTGAATAATGTTTATGATAACACTTAAGGATAACAACCACACCTTATGTCTTATGAAAATTAAGAAGCTCTTAAAGTATCTCTTTTTTTATATAAATTAGATAGCAAGCTGTGATGTTTAAGCCCAAGTCAACTGTTAGATAGTTAAAGAGAAACATTAGTTTTAGCAGATAGACATAATTCATCAGGGAGCAAAAGTTGAATCACCTAAAGATGTGAGTAAAACGAACTGGTAAATTAAAAGTCTGGCCATTGCTAGCACCAGTGAAATACTTGAATAAGCTAGTAGTTCTAGAAGACAGCAGAATGCTTAAGAAGATTATACAAAATGGGATGATGGAGAAATAGGAGCAAAGTGTGTTTATGACAGAGATGAAGACATGAAAAGTATCCAGTAGTATGATGCAAATATCCTATGTGGTGCTAAACTGAGTTTGAAGAGCCTCCTGCACATCTCCCTGACACTGAGAGTCTAGAAAGCAGAAAAGCAATATTCATGTCCCTAATTCTCTATGTGTCTTGAGTAGGAACACAAAATGTTCAGTACTAGATGATGCCATAAAGTGATCTGCTATGACAATCAGCTTCAGTCCTGAAGTGACCAAGACAATAGCCATTCTAAGTAAAATCCTCCTTTACTGTACCCTGAGGGATTTCATCTAGCCTTGACTTACATGACCCTACTGCCTGTTTCACATACTAGCACTGCTGATTCGCTGATTCTTCTGACCAGTGTCCTTATAGTGAAGATACCTTATCTCCCAACGCGCATCAAAAAGATCCAGGACAAACATCCACCTTTGTCTTGGCTAACTCTGTGGTTGTACAGAAATCACTGATGTTCAACTTTATATTTGAAAATAGTCTTTGTCTTCACCCAAGCCACATAAATACAAATCACCAAGTCTACACTTCCAGTCTCCCTAAGCATCATGAATCCTAATGCTAACCTGTCACCTGAACACCTCCACACACTGATATCTGGCTGCTGATTACCAAACACCAGTCATACAACATCAAATTGAAAACTGTATGCTTCTTTTATAAACAAACTACAATGGTGGGGTTTTCTTTCCATTTTCTTTGTACTTCTTTGAATACTATATGAGCAATATGGGTAATCGATTTTATTCTTTGCTAGGGACCTTCACTGGTCTTCTTTTTGGGTCATGTTGTCGGTAACCTGCTAAGTATACCTAGTTCTTGGTCTGTGTGGTGGTATCTCTATTTTTCTACTATAACCCTTATAGAATCTACAATAAGGTTATTCCTCTTAAAGACATTTGGACCATGTGGAATTTTTCAGTTCTTGCTGTTCTTTGAAGTACATCCATAATTTGACCTTTTCTGCTGTCCAATTATTTAAAACATAGGTAAGTAATCTTGAGCCAAGATGAAATGGGAATAAAAGATCAGATCTTTTTTTCATTTCTTTTATTAAAAATTTAGCAAGAAGACAACCCAGAGAAAAATCATGACATCTTTAATTTCAGCTATTAGATAGGATAACAGAGTAAAAATTAGCTGTAATAGATTCAATTTTTTTATCTGCTACCAGCTAGCAAAATGACCTTAATATTCACTAAGCCTTTAAGGTCACAGTTTCTTATTCTATAAAATGATCAAATTATATTAAGTAAACCATCTAAATGGCCTTTTCTGGCTCTAACATTATATAAAGATAAGATACACCAATCTCAAGATTTAAAGAGAAATTCAACCAAGTTAGATCAGTAGAAGTTTTGGATTCTCATGCATAGGGCATCTCTGCATATAATCCTATTATAAGAGGTAAGAAAACAAAGAACATATGGCAAATAAAGAGTACTCCACAAAACCTGGCTCATATTATCTTTTAGTCTTTGCAAACTTTTAATCATGGAAATTATTGCCTCCATTTTATAGTGAAGAATGGAAGCTTTAAAAAGCATAGAAAATAGATGAAATATATCTAGATATTAATTTTGCACCTTAATATTGAGTTAAAATATATAACCATGATATATTAAATCATAATTTAAAATATATAATCATGATATATTAAATCATATGATAGATACTTCTGACTCATGCTGTGAAATTGTCTTTATTTGATGCTTTGGAAAATTCAAATAATAATGATCCTCCAAGCATAATCCCTGGAACAAAATGTCAGTGAATAATAAGTAGGCTATGGTAGATATAAGAATTTAGGAAGAGTGGATATCAAAAACATAACTGCTGTTATCAGAAAAGGCAAAGATTTTTCCACAATGATTAACAGCTTTACTAGTAAATGACTTCCAGCTGATACTGCTTTCATGGTTCAGCCATCATTTCTGAAGATTGATAAGGAGCACATTGTGTCTCTATAAACTAAACCCCAAAAGCTTTCAACCAAGCCCAAGAGATAGAAAATTGAGAATACTGTATATTTTCCCTTTTCCACAAATTATAAGAAGACTCTGTATCTAGTAGAGTTTGAGTGCATGAGTGACATCTCCTTCCCCCTCCCAGGTATGGTCACATAAGTTTGAAATAGCAATGTATATTGATGGGTTGAATAGATTGACTAGCAGCTGCTTCAAGAGGTACAACACCTGCGCTACTCACATAGGCCATATTTCCAAGTTCTTTGTCTTCCATATGTATGTAACCTCTATGTCTCCTTATACCTTGTCATTTGTACCAATCCCTGGAGAATAATAGTAGATTATCATGATTGATATAGTAATTGATTGATTAGTCATATATCCAGGATCAGGCTTTTTTATCCCTCGTCTTGCAAACTCTAAACTTTTAATACTGTTTTTCTTAAGTCAATTGACAGTGAGTCCTGAGAAAATGGAGGTGATAAATAAGACAGACTAAAGTCTCAGGCAACAGCCAACTTTCTGCAAAGCATCGAACAATTTATACTCTGAGACTTAAGGAAAATCACGTGATTAAAGCATATAATCACAAAGACAAGATACACCTGGCAGAAAAGCCACATGGGGCAAAAACATGTCTTTCATAGAGGCATAAAAACAAATAGCAATAGCCAGTTGTAATGAATAATCTGAAATACTCACCACTGCCCACTACACCTGCAGGGACACAAAAGGAAGCTCCAAGAATAATTCTGTATGTTTGAACAAACTGAGGTCACATGTTTCTTGGTTTCTTAGAGTTTTGTCACAAGCACTCAAATCTTGTATGTCTCCATTGTTGGACCATGCCCCAGCAGACCACCAATGACTCATTTGTTTTGTCTATAAGAGGAACTCAGTCTTTGCTTGCGCCATTGTTAGCATCCATTAAAGTCTATAAAATATATAGAGAGAAAATAGATCCTAACCAAGAACCTATTGGCATTTGATAGCTTCTGTGGGAAAGGGAATTATTATTCTCTGTGGTTTTATCATTAGTAGATTGCCAATGCTCCACTGGACAACCTATGAACATATATGTACAGCACCAAAGAAGTAGGAGGTATAGGAGGGGAAGGAAAGAGACATGAAGGTGGGAGGTGTATATGTTAGGGAGATCCAGAAGTAGTTAGACATAGAAAATAAGGAGTTCATAAGATCATGCTGTTCTTTGTAAACAGACAAATTTTTCAAAGAAGAAACAAAGTAAAAAAATAAATGAAAATTTTTAACACAGAAAGACAACATAAACAAGAATATACATTTCGAATCTGCTTCAATGGTGTTATTTTCCCTTCGCCACGAAAACAAAACAAAACTCAAGAATTTAATTTGCTAGGTTTAAACATGGACTAAAAAGTTGGAACTGATATCAACCCATAGATAAAATATTAGACTGGGCATGTGTGTCTGAAGAATTGACAGTTTTTAGTTTTAATCAAAGACATGGGCCTTGGAATGAGAATTTTACCCACACAATGGTTAAACTTGACTATGCACACATAAAAACTTGTATCCATATCCAGAACTCATGTGTTAAAGCTAGGTGCGATAGGAGGTACTTATAATTCTAAAATAGAGACACACATATCATTGGGCTCTCTCACCAGCAAGCCTAGTCTAATCACTGACTCTAAGGCTTAGTAAGAGAACTTTCTCAAATATCTAACTCTAATGACACCTGAGCAAAATCTCTAGCCTTCACACACATGTCCACATGTATACCCCCAAGTATCAGCACACAGATGCTTGCTTGAACACACACACACAAACATAAACACATATTGATACAAACATCTATTTTAGTTTCTATAATCATTGTATACTTTCCTCCTATTGTAAATTAAGAGATAATTATGGAACAAAATACATTAACATTTACACATGCTTCCCCCCTTTTATTCCTTTTTATCATCTCACTGTCATTCACTAACTTATATTTTATTCTGGTATGAAATCTGCCTTGAATCAATTCCTATGTTAATATCCACTTGGATTAAAAACAATGACCTTATACTGGCAGTGAATTACGGATCCTAAAGTAGAGTTTTGCAAAATGAGAATACTACCTTGGAGAGACGTTGGAAACTTTACATTGCACATCACTCAAGACAGCAGCAGACCCTAGAGATACTCTGTGTACACACAGTCTTTTCCTTTTTCTTATTTATAAAAGTAATATTAAAAGACAAACGAGAAAAGCAATAGCACTATAGGAATTCCAAGGGAGAAATCTGAAGGTAAAGATAATCTACTTCCATGACAGGATGAAACATGAGGAATGTTTCTAGGGTCCGGTGAGATGTTGTGATTATTTGTGTTGGGATCTTTTCCAAAACAGTGTTCTTCACTTTAACATCTTCAACATGACTGAATTCAGAGCAAACATATGTAGTGGACCAGACACTGACTCCTTTTTCTGTGACTGGATGTCACCCAAATCTACCCGACTCTGTCTTCTTATCACTCACTGGCAGAGAATCTACTTCCCAAAGTGTTTTCAGGATAACCCAGGAAAAAGCAACCTAAATCCACAAATTTCCTATAATACGTATGTTTCACTTCCATGAAGTTCATTACACACATGCTAGGATATGTCCTAAGTTTTCTATGTTGTTTTTCTACGCTTATTGGCAATACTATATCTGTAATATATATAAAGAAATAGACTAGGCATTCTAGTTTCTACAACCCCCCAAAATTTCTTTTTACATTTTTGAGGATAGTTTGGTATCACTCACTGTGGTATTTAAGTTTTTCATTTCTATATGTGCTATGTTTACAGTGAGAAAATTCTCACAGAGTCAAGGAAATGGATCAGCAAAGTCAGGCAATAACAACTAAGTTCAGATCCTTGTGCCCAGGTAAAATCCAGATGTGGTTAGGTGGCATGTGTTTGTAATCCCAGTTCAGGAAAAGCATAAACAGCTTCCTGGATCTTGCTGGCCAGCCAGTATAGCTAATGAATGGGCTTTAGATTCAGTTAGAGATCCTGTCCCAAAATATAAGGAGAGAGAAAGATATCCAACACTGTAGATGGAGCAGCGGACAGGACTGCTTTTCATCCCACCCGGCTCCCGCATGGTTAGCTTTACACTCGAAATAACAACACACAAATTGTATTCTTTTAAACACTGCTTGGCCCATTAGTTTCTAGCCTCTTCTTGGCTAACTCTCATATCTTGCTTAACCCATTTCTAATAATCTGTGTAGCACCACAAGGTGGTGTCTTACCGGGAAAGATTCAGCATGTAAGACCTGGTGGCTGGCTCTATCGCGTCTGCCCTGGAGAGGAGAGGCATGGCATCTGGCTCACTTCCCTTCTTCTGAGCATTCTGTTCTGTCTACTCCACCTACCTAATTTTCTGACCTATCAGGCCAAGCAGTTTTCTTTATTGATTAACCAATGAAACAACAGATTGACAAATGACCTTCCCACATCACAACACCAATCTCTGGGCTGCACATACACATACAGAGAGGCACACTAAGACACACATTTGTTCATATGTCTCTGCCCCTGTACTACTCTTTCATTGCGTATGTCTGTCTCTGCCTCTCCATCTCTCCATCTCTGTCTCTCTGTCTGTCTACCCCCTCACATATACGCAATGTACTTCTTTTAGTGACATTTATTTTATTAAAGAGCACTGAAGTCATAAAACTTGCAGAAATGGAAAGTTGAATAGGATTCATCAATGTCTTTGCACGGTTTGTAGTAAAGGTCATATTACAATTATAAATGTTTATGACATACAGGAAGTTACTTATATACTAACCACTTTCAGAAGTCTTGAAGCTTTTCACCAAATAGAATGCTCAAAAAGATTGAGTGAGACAAGACTTTAATGACTCCAAGAAAGACTAAGACTTTATCATCTTTATATTTCAAATTTCATGACAAATTCCAGAACAGATATTGAAGTTATTGGTATGTTTTTAGAGGCTGTCATAGAGCTTTGGCATTATCCACAGAGTATATAGTGAGAACTCAAAACTGGCCTGACGTAACTGCTACTCCTTTACAGTGAGGGATGCCATAGTTAGGAACAAATATTTCTTTCACAACAGCTTCTTGGAAAATATTGCTGACTGACCGGGTGTGCACCTGCTTTGGGGCAATAGTAAATATCTTTTGTTCTACAGCATTCACTGACATTGATTATTCTATCATAACCAAAACAATCAGGAGAAATCAGAAATTAAAATGGAGGACTTGTATTAAGTGCTCAAGCTCTTCTAGAAGATACCTGGTAGTACAAAGAATTGAATTTGATTTATTTTTAAATGACACTTATTAAAAATTGTGAAGTTTTCTATCAAACACAAGCACACACACATACACAAACACACACACGACTTTGTATAGGGCAATATATGCAAAAATAATGTATGATTCACAGGCATCACCATTCCCTACATATTCTATTACTTCTTTGCTAGTTTCAGTAAGAATAGGGAAAGTGCCTCGTGTTGTAGAACACTGAAAATTCAGCACAAATTCATATCATGGGAACACAGGAATTCAAAGACCAACCAGTATAAATGGAAAAACATTATATACATTCATTATTGCCCCAAATATCTTGGATGCAGTTTCAGTATGCTGTTCCATTTGATGTAACTGGCTCATTTCCATTCAAACCAAATGATGTCACTCTGTAAAGTTCCTGTGGTATCAAGTATGGCAAGAATACTTACTCACCCCACTTCTTCCGAATGTTAACAGTGTCCCTTGAGTGCCTCCCTCTTTTGATTCCACCCATTTATCCATCCACACTCAGGCCTTCAGACTCTTTCCTATCCTAGTTATGTTTTCTAACCTTCCTTCTTTGTTGATCATGCAATGCCTTGAAAATAAGTTTAAAAAAAATAGTAGCTCTGAAAGATTTGGGCCTCTATTTTAAAAAGCTGTGTAATTTTAGACACATTTTAAAATCACTTTAAAGGATATTCATTATCTAAGCAATAAGATCCAAAGCCCAGACTAAACCTGAGAGTCTGCAGTGCTCTCCCTGACTGGCATGCCTTGGCCATGTCCATGAATCACTCCATGATTTTTTGGCTCCCTTTCTTTTCCACAAGAATCCACACTCTGCTTTTCTTTCTAATTCTCAAAAGTATCACTCCAAATATCTAACATCCAGATTTTCTTTCCCCTCCATTTTGATGGAAATTATCACTATTCTAAGCTGCCTAACATCTACAATGTGCGTATGCTGACAGGATCTGAAGTGATATTTATCAAAGACAGTCACGTGGTGAATAATGAGTCCTCTAAAGGAAAAATGCCTAAGTTTAGAACTGATTCCAATATTCACAAATTACAACTTTGTGAACTTTATCCGGTTTCTGTAAGTCATCATGCCGTTACCTATAGAATAATAGCAGTAAAGGGAAATATTTAATAATCTATGGATTAAATGTAATAGCCAAAGATCTGACTTTTAATATCTGTAACAGTGTTTCACAAGCTTCCATAGCATTTTAGCAGATGTAGAACAGCATCAATTTTTAAAGTCAATACCTATGATGCTGACAAAGTATTCTCATGAATGTAAGAACACAAGCAAGCATGTAGGAATTTTACATACTTGAATAACACTGACAGCTCTGTTGGCCATGGCAAGAACAGCTATGAAATAGTTAATTAATGTTACACTTCTGCAGTACTAAACATATATTCAACTTGAGAACAAAAGATTTAAATATTACAGTAGCAAGGATATAGACGTTCTGAGCTCCAAGAGTTTGGTTTTAGTAAGTTATAAAATAGATCCTTGTAAGAAAAAAGTTTCATAGGTGGAAAAATCTAGGAGAAATGGAATCCATATTAAACAGCATGGAAGAACAGAGAAAAAGTAAAGAGAAAGTCCAAAAAAAGGGGGGGGGAAGGGAACCAGAATTCAGAGATGACAGAAAAACAGCATACTGTGAATACTTTACAGAAACAGCAGAAGGAATATTTGAACCATGAAGTAAAATGGGCAAATACTATGAAAATTAACAACAAAAAGAAAAGACTGAAACAAAATTCCATGTAAGTAGCTTTTACAAGGAAGACACCAGCAGACATGTGAAAGTGGAGAGAGAAAAGACTACAGGTCCTCAGCTCTACGGAAAGAACTTCAACAAAGTGAAAAATGCTGAGTGGGAGAAATAGTCTTCTTTAAGGAAGAGCACTTCAATCAAACATTCAATACCAAATGGTCAACTCTGAAAACATATATACCAGAAAATTATGCAGTCTAAACAGATTATATTTAGTATACGCATATATATATATATATATATATAGTACAAGCATATATGTATATATGCTTATAATTGATAAAAGAGATCCTGAATTTGAAGATCAGGGAGGGGTATATGGATTTAGAAAGAGGAAAGAGAAGGGAGAAGATATGTCATTGTACTAAATGATAGTAAAAAATAAAATGAATAAAAATAAATCCATGCTTTTCAACAGAAGTGGGGAAGTAGAGAGATGCTAAAGTCAGAAGCTGCTGTCCTCTAGAGGCTGGACTTTATGGAATGAAATGCTGTCGGGGAAACATCTTCACAGCAATGATAATAACAAAGTCCTAAACTGCAGAGGCCAGATGATGGTATTGAGCTATCAAAGTAGGAACAATTACAGTGAGCTGAGCAGTAAGAATTACAGAATTACAGCCACAAGGGCCTGATATGCAGAGGTCTTTGAGAATGGTTCTTACAATACATCTCTAGGTAGATCTATATGCTCCAAAGGAACCAAGAGCAGATAACTAGAAGCTGAAGGACACTGGCCCAATAAAGCCCCAGTTCTCTAGCTTCTTTGTCAGTTCTAAGACTCAGAACCAACTAATTGAAAGGTAGGTTTTCCCAGAAGAAAGGATCAGACAGTATATAAGCACAGGTAAATCATAGTAACACCACACTAATCCTTGCTTTAATGATACTACACTTATTTATTGGGTGATTTTGCATTAGGGGAAGGGCATTGTTGTAATTTACATCATTATCTGCATACTCACAGAGTCATAAAGCCTCATGCATTACAATAAGCACATTGTTAGTAAACGGAATTATGTACCAGATGCGTCTTAGAGAAAATTCACTCGGTGAGAACATTTAAGTTCATTCATTTCCCTGGACCTCAAACTGAACACTGGAATGTAAAACTTAGTGGTTGGTAAAACCTCTGTTACTGTTACTTCCTCTTCCTGTGAGATAAGAATGACCATAACAGAGAAAGCCAAGGAAGAGCCCCAGAACTGCCATGTTATGGAGAGCAGAAGAAACCTATTCCACGCTTACAGACACAAACTATGAATAACGCTGTGACTCCCTTTCTAGTGTTTACCAGTCTAGTTACTAGAAAATCATTAGTAACCTAGACGATGCATGGGTTCCCACCATAAGTAATTCTTTGAGAATTCCAGTGTATTCTCACCATATCTATCCCTCCTCAGTTCCTCCCAGATCCACCTTCTCTACTCTCACTTCCCCATCAATCTATTTCCAAGTTTTATTCTTCTTTTATTTTTAAGTATTTTTAATTTTTCATTTTATTGAAAATAATGTTTTTCCATAATAATTCCTGATTATGTTGTCTCCTTTCTCTACTCCTCCCAATTCTTCCCCACCTCCCCACTCACCTGGTTCCGCCCATTTCTGTCTTTCATTAGAAAAAAAAAAAGGCTTCTAAGTGATAATAGTAAAATTTAATACAATTAAATATAATAAGTGAAAACAAAAAATAATACATAGAGATTGGACCGAACAAACGAACAGAAAACAAAAAACATAAGAGAAGGCATGAGAAACAGAGACCCACTCCATTCAAGACCCTTAGGAATCCCATAAAAACGCTAAACTAGAAACCATAAAATATACACAAAGGAAGGATAAGACAAAAAGAGAAAGAAAAAAATCTATCAATAAAGTTAAATTTTAAAATAATAAGATTTTTTAAAAAGGAAAAGCTTTGATATGATGTTGTAAGATAAAGAACCCCAAAGATGCCATTGAGTACATTTTCTGTTGACTACTACTAATGGGCATGAAGTCTACACTTAAGAGTAGTTTGGTTCTCAGGGAGACCTCTTTGAAAGAAATTCAATTTTCAATTGCAAGTGGTTATCAGTTGAAAATAGCCTCTGACTTAGGGATGGGACATATATCCACTTCTGCTTTTGGCTCTAGGACCCCATCTGGTACAGACTTCACAAGTCTGTTACATACTGCTTCAGACTCTGTGAGTTTGTATATTTGTTGATTTTGTTGATTTAGAGGTCATTGTTTTCTTGATGTAGTCCATCCCCTCTGGGATGAGTCTTGAATATTCTCTGTGCTTCTTCTTTGGGATAGAGGGTCCCCTGAGCCCTGAGATGAAGGATTTGATGGGGACATCACACACAAGGCTGAGTGTTACAAAGTTTCGCAGTCTCTGTGTAACGTCCTGCTGTGGGTTTTTGTATTTGATTCTGACTGGTGCAGCAGGAAACTTTTCTGAGGGTGGCTGGGCAAGGCATGATCTATGAGTATAGTAGAATGTCATTAGGAGTCATTTTATTGCTATCATTTTTTAAAGAACAATAGCAATGAGTTTTATCATAGGTCCATGGATATCTAGTCTCAGGTTCTTGATAATTCAGTCAGTCTAAACTATGGGTTCCTTCTCATGGAGAGGACCTCAATACAAATCAGATATTAATTTGCTACTCCCACAAGATTTATGCCACAAGCATATCTTGCAGGCAGGACAGTTTTAGATCAAAGGTTTTGTGTTTGGGTTGGTCTTTAAATTCCTCCATTGACTGCATGTAGAAGAATCAAATTAGACCCATACTTCTCACAAAATCCAAGTCCTAATAGACCACAGAAAGCTATAGTGAGGAAGAAGAGTGGTGAGCTGTCATTTGCTCACACACCACCATCGCTGCTCTATGGAAAGGTAGTTTGCTGCCTGAAAATGGGAGATGGTATAAGGACTCCAAAACCTCTGCAGACTGCTACCCTGAAGTTCATCAGCCGATCTGTGTTTTAGGGGGTAGCAAGATTCTAGGAAATCTGTATTTGTTGATTGGAATCTTAACCTCTGGAATGCTTTTTTCTGCTTATTTGCCTCTTGTCCTGCAGAAAATTCAGTCACTCCTTAAAGCCCAGTCACCTTTCTCCTTAAAAGTGAGTGTTTTCACATCTATTATCAAAATTTATTTCTTTGCCATGGGTAGGGACAAAAGGCGTAAAGCTTTTTGCACATGCTGACAGAGGATCAGCACTGAAACCTGGCCACCGTGTGAAATGGGAAATCTGCTCAGATTCTGTGAGGCTGGATTCTCTCATTTGAAAGCCTAAGGGGAGAGGAAGAGTTGATTTATACTGAAGTGCCTAGCAAGCAAGAGGCTCTCGGGAACCAGTAGTGGCTTCTTGTTACTTATATGCACAAGCCCAAATTCCTCTTTCTGCAGATTACAGGCATCACATTCATACATCTTCCTGCCCACTCATTGGGCTTTCGACAAGCACTGTTCACTTCCCCCTCACAGATAACAGGGCAAGCTATCTCAACTTCCCTCTATCAGTTAAACTCTTAACTATTCTAGACCCTCATCAAGATCTTCCTCATGGCTAAACCTACCCAGAGCCTCTAACCTGCACCAGCTTCCACTTTTTCTAAGACTGTTTTCAATTCATTTGGATTAGCACTAATCATCATCAGCTCCATCTATAACCACTTTACCTTCCTCATTGCCCACCTTGTAAAGATAAAGATATTAGGAGCTTCAAGTGAACTCCCCCAAGGTGGGTTGAACAGAAGTTATTACTCAGGTTTAAATTGACTCACACATTAACTGTGTGAGTAAAGGTGCCATAGGTCACAATCATTCCCACAGATGCACGAAGTCTCCCCATTCTATCATTTGTTCACTTATTCATTCATTCATTTTTTTCATCCCAGCTCCATCCAGAGCTATATTTGAGCCTCTTCACTGGGAATGAAGTGTTGAAGGAGGTAGATGCACTCCTGCTCGTGTGTACTCCACACCTAGTGGTAAATGAGCAAGTTCAAAGATAGTAGAGCGATGATCCATATCAAGGATGGAGAGATAGACAATGTTCCTCACTACTGGGAGGAGAGAGGTCAGAAGAAATGAGAAGATGACAAATCTTGGGACATGAGAGCGATGGGGCTCCTTCTGGAGCCATTCCCGACCATTAATATCCAGTGAAATTTTAACTCATTAGAGTCACCATTCATACTTTTTGAAATGAAGCCCTAGGATGAGCTCTACGATGGACCTATGGACTTCAGCATGGTTGGACCACTTTTACCACCCCTGCTTCAATGTCAAGAACATGAACATTTCCCCACACCCCTCTCTCCTCACCTTAAAAGTATGATACGAATGTCAGCTTCTACAGTAGTGTTTTCTTGTTTGGACCACCAGTCTGCAAATAATGACATTGAGACTTATTACTAATTACAAAGGCTTGGCATTAGCTTAGGCTTTTTTTCCAACTAGCTCTTAAACTTAAATCTACATTCTATCACATGGCTTGATTACCTTCTCTGTACAGGATGTCAGACTTGCTCCAAGTCTGCTGACGAAACACACACACACACACACACACCTAGTTTCCTCCTTTTTCCTCTCTCTCCCCAGAAATCCCACCTCTTCGCTCCTGACTAGGCGTTGGCCATTCAGCTCTTTATTACACCAATCACAGCAATATATCATCACACATTTTATGAATATCCCACAACGAGCTTCCATTAGCTGATTCCTTGCGGGCAGGGGGGAGGGAGATTGGATGCTTTTAGGCCATAGAATTAAAAGGCTTAAAGCAAATCAACCTAGATCTCAAGAATGGAAGAGCAGAGAATGTTTCCCAGTGATGTCTGAGAAAGAAAAAGACTAGTGAAAGTGAAGCAAAAGACTTTCTTACAAAAATAATATTGATGAAGAAGAAAAGAAAGAGGAAGAGGAGGAAGAGAAAAAGGAAGTGGAAAAAGAAGAAAGCCAAGGCAAGAAAGAAACAGAGGAGGTGTGTACTGTCTTGTAGAGTAGCTGAGAGAGTGATAATGAAGGAATTAATTTACCAGATAAATATTAGTGGAACATGTGGAAACAATTCCCAAGTCAATATTCTTTGGTGTAACCTCCATTCTACACTAGACGCTACAATCCTCACAAACAAACAAACCTGAGGAAAGTACTGGCATCTCTGTACAGAAGTTCACTAGCATCCCCAAGAGAATTATCACACATGAGTTGTTGAAAGGCTTCTGATGACTGTTCATCATGTTCCTAGCAGGGAAAACATCTTAGAGTATGGTCATATTTCTGAGACACCACATAAACAACCTTTAGGGAAATTAGAGATGCTAACTAAGAAATCTTTCAGATTTTCTATATAAACAAAAGTCATTAAAAGTCTAGGATAACTGGGTCTTTGAAAGAGAGTGGTGGGGAAGAGAAGGGGAGAGTGAAGGGACTGAGGTCAGGAATACATGAGAGGAAAAAAAGTAAGGAATAACATTTTCAAGTGTGCCATGTTAGACAAATTTGTTTTTTGATTATCACGCCACAGACAACAGACTTCCAGTTATGTGCCAGAAGTATCTTATGCCCCCAATACATGATTTTCATATAACTTCTATCAAAAGTTCCACTATTCTGAAAATTCATTCCCAGTGTTACAGAACTTAGACCTGACAAATATGCTTCTGTTAGCTATTAATAGCATATAAAAGTAAAGTAGATTTCACCTCTTTGTGTATTCCTTTACTAGAGAGAGAGAGAGAGAGAGAGAGAGAGAGAGAGAGAGAGAGAGAGCTTGTAGTCACTGCTGTAAAGATTTGGCCAGAAATATTGCTTGGTTGGAATGAGTCATCATATAAACTACATAGATATTAAAATACCCATTTTCAATGTCTGTCCATTTAATTCAACAAGGCCATTTACTGACTAAGACACTTCCTCTTACCACACTGAGTACACATATACTCATGAAAATGCATGCACATGCTCACACACACCAGGCTTCACAGAAAACAACAATCCAGTCAGGCATTTTAATCAATTATGTTTCATTTCATAATGTCTGATTAATTCTGCCTGACTTCTGTCAGGTATGTCAGTATTAAAATTATACGCTAGAGATTTTATGTGTAATTCATTTTCTCCCCAAACCCCTAAATAACTATTTGAGAGGAAATTAAATTAAACATTAAATAAAATAATTTCTTTCCCAGAACATATCAGACTTCAGGCATTTTTAAGCTGATACTATATAATAAAGTAATTGTGTAATTAGGAATACATTTGTCAAGTAGGTAATTATTATGCTTGGAACATGAAAAAATGACTTCTTAAAAAGAGAAATAAAAAGATGGTATTAAGAATTTTAATGGATCAAATGAAAACTTCAAGTTTTATTGGAAAGAAATAAATGGTCTTAACGAGAAGACATTTTATGCACTTGGAAGTCCATTTTAAACAGGGTCAGATAATGAGTTTAGGGAAGTCTGACCTGAATGAATTCCCATTAATACCTCTCTGCAGCATCAAGTTGGATGTGAGCTACACAGAAGCCTGAGTCTACAATGTGTTTTCTCCGCCTGTTCTTCCAGCATCAGTACCAGCTTCAGTTGGTTGTGGGTGATCAACTCGTCATCTTCTCCATCTTCACCTTATTCTAAAACATTTTACTTTTTTACCTTCATTAGCCCAACAGCCCCTTACTTAGTTCTTATTACCTCTAATTAGTGTGTTTTATTGTCCAGCCTTTCATTCAAGGACAATTCATGTAAAGGAAAGCTAGCCATTCTAAAATGTAAACAGCATTCAAACTTAACCATATTCATACAACCATTACATATTTCAAGCTCCAAAATACTTCACTAGAACGAAAGTGAACCCAATAAACATCTCATTCCCTCCCTTGTCGCCATTCCCTATCAAGAAGCAATCTGTTTTTGCTCTCTATATATTTGTCTTTTCTAAATATTACATGTAAGTAGAATCATATTTCATTTTAAAGATTTTTTATAGTTATTTGTATATTTAGGCATCAATTTTTATATTTATTTATTACATGTATAGTCATGTATGTGCACATGTGTGTAAGTACCTGCAGTGGCCAGAAGAGGGTGCTGAATCTCATGAAGCTAGAGGTACAAGATGTTGCAAGTCACTCAGTGTGTGTGCTGGGATCAGAACTTGGGACCTCTGCAAGAGCATCAAGTGATCTTAAGTACTGATCCATATCTACATCTCCAGTGTGTGACTGTGTGTCTGGATTGCTTCACTTAGCAAATGTTTTTGAGGCTGGTCTTCATGTTATTAATATATACTGTTATTGTGAAAAATATTCCATAGTAAGAAGTTCCTGTTTCTAATTTTTTTTCACTATCTAGGAGAAAGGAGGCTAGATAAAATAGTAATTCTGTGCTTCAGTTTTCTAAGGAACTGATATATTGTTTGTTTAAAGGTTTATTTTATTTTTCATATTGTATGTTTGTTTGAATGTACACAGTATGTGGGCAGAAATCTTCAGGGTCCAGAAGAAGACATCAGATACACCTGGAGGTGGAGTTACAGGTGGTTTGAGCCACCCAATAGATATACTGGGACTCAACTCTAGATTCCCCTGTCAGAGCACTGAGATGTGTCTTCAGTCTTCAGCTATATGTTTTTAACAGCCACTGAGCCATTGTATATTCCCATCAGTAGTAAATAAGTTCTGGTTTTGGCATATCTTGCTAAATTTGCTATTTTCTGAATTTTGTCTTGCTTTATAGATTACATACTCATGTGTGTAAAGTAATATATCCTGTGTTTTTCATTTACATTCACCTAATGACCAAAGATAATGAGCATCCTTTCAAGTACATATTGGGCATCAGCAAATATCTGGAGAAATGTTGATTTTAAGTATTTTCCCCATTCAACACTTCAGTTTTTGATATTGCTTTATGATAGTTTTTATATATTCTAAAAACTAGATTTCTAGCTCATGATTTATAATGACTTCTCATCCTGTGGGTTGTCTTAGCTTTCTCAGTTATTTCCTTGAGTGTACATAAGGTCTTTTTAATATTTCACTGATGAAGTACAAAATATCTTTCTTTTTCACTTGTTCATACTTCTGGTGTCAGATAGCAGAATCTATTGCTAAACCAAATATTTCACAAATTTCCCTCCACATTTTCTCCTATGGGATTTATGTTTCTCAGTCATTGATTCATTTTGGAGTTGTTTTGCGTGAGGAGTGAGACAAAGAACAAGTTATGACCTGTGCCAAATGTGATTGACTGTCTTGAATTTCTATTGGAGTTCAGCCATGCTCTCGTATTTCTGCATTGTTTATGGCTGGGTCATGGATTATGTATGAAGATTTCCCAAAGCACTTACATTGAATGCATGTTGCCCAGTTCATGAATTCAATCACTAAGAAGTTACTAAATCGAGAGGACCCTAACCTGGTTATCAATGGATGCAGAATTTGATGGCATTCTAGGGAGGTTGTGGAAACTTGGAGGTCAAGTCTGAGTTTGCTCCCTATTGCTGTTATAAACATCAGGACCAAAGTAAGTTGGGTGGGAAAGGGTAAATTACATCTTACAACTTAGAGTCCAGTATAGAGGGAAACAAGAGCAAGAGTTTAGGGCAGGAGCCTAAAGCAAGACTTGAAGCAAAAGCCATGGAAGAGTTCGAATCACTGGCTTTCTTCCCTTGTTTGCTCAGCCTAGTTTCTTATGCCACCCAGCAACACCCACCTAGTGTTGGCAGCACCCCCAGTGTTTTGACTCATGCCACATCAATTACTAAAGGAGGAAATGACCTGTAGTTTTTGGTGTTTTGTCTTGTTTTGTTTTTTGCTTACAGGCATTACTGCATAGGTAGTTTTTCAATTGAGGTTCCTCTTTAGATAACTTTTGCATGTGCTAAATTAACAAAATACTAATGAGGAGAAGTGAGGACTGCTTGGCAGAAGTAGCTCACTGAGGACATGCTTTTAAACCATGCATCTTTTCTTGGTTTCTTCCTGTCCCTCTTTCTGCTTCCAGGCTGCCTGGATGTGAACAATTCTACTCTGACATGCCTTTTCCATGATATGTTCCACCTTTCTTCAGGGCCACAGCAATGAAGCCAGCTAACTTTGAACTGAAACTATTTAAATCATGAGCCAAGAAAAATCTTCCTTCCCTTAAGCAGAGCATCTCAAGAATTTTGTCACAGCAACAGAACTGTGAATAGCATAGTATACCCTAAGCTACAGCAATAGGTCTGAGAAGTTGATACAGAGAATATAAGGCACCTAAAGCCTAAGTTTACTTCCTTGTTCTTTATGGAGGGTTTATGATCTCTGCATTAGAAAGATAATCATACAAATAAAAATGCAATTGTAATAGAATAATTTAAAATCTTTTATTTAACCAAACACTTGACTGTATTTTATGATTTTTTTTTTTAGTCAAGATCTCTTGTAGCCCATGCTAGCCTCAAATTCACTTCATAGTAGAGAATGAGCATGAATTTCTGATTCTACTGCCTCCAATTCCTGAATTTTGGGATTCCAGGTGCATGCCAAGATGCATCCTTTGTCCAGTTCTGGGGATGGAAACAGTTTCATGAATATTAGGCAAGCAATCTGCCAACTGAACTCCACCTACAGCTCTATATTTAAAGATTCCTAAGATTACTCATACATGAGTTATTCATGTCAGACACCTTCTAAAATATTTATAGCAAAATATATTTCTTTAGGTAAAAGACTTATAAGAGGACATAAGGTTTTCTCTTATTTGTACCAATATTTTCTAAGAGAAGGAGAGAGAGATTGGACTAAAATAAATGAAGCAGTGAAGAAACTTGGTTCCTCTTCACCTTGCCGTTTGCTATCGTCATTGGCCCCCGAGGATAACAAGGGACCTGGGAATTTTCCTGAACTAATGCTGCAGATTCAACTTGAACTAATGTCCAAGTCTCTTTCACATTCCCCAACTGACAAGAATGCTTTTGAGTCTCCCCACTGACAGATAAAGCAAACATTCCCAAGGAAAACTGTCCCCTCCTGATCAGTCTTGATTGGCAATAAACCCAAATATGTTCCAAGTCACTATAATCCTAAACAAAATATCTTATTGCTCCCCTATATTAGTGCCATGAAGTATTTAACAGCTTTGCCCCTAACAACTGAGATTCATCAAAGCTAGCTGATTACCCACATGTTCTCATTAAAACCTGGCAGGGATACTAGAACAGGAGTATCATCCTTTTTGACAGCTCATCAAGTTCAAGTTCACAACTGGTAGGCAACTAGCTGCTTCCATACCTTTACACTACAAAACCAAGAAAGCTCCATACCAGCCCTGAGAACCCGGCTGAACTGAACTCTTTCTCAATACAGTCCTGTCTAGTGAATTGGGTGTCACACATCTTCTCTGATCTTTCCTGTTTCTCTATTACTTTTATTTTGTGTTTTCCTGTTTCCATTCAGCGCTTTACATAGGTTCTAAGTGTTTGAATCCCAGGATGGGCTCTTTAAACATAGATCTGAGTATCTTTACCCTTCTCCCACCAGCCATAAGAACTAACAAGGCAAGACTCCCATCTCATCCTCCCCTTTCCCACTTTGCTTTGCAGACAGAGGATGGTTAGCCTATGTCTCTTTTTCACTGTACTCTTTCCTACGCCCAGGCAAGCCCCCTCTGGGCTGCCACCACAGCTTCAATTTCATGCTTTATTGCACTTTTAGGACATTGCAATTGCTACCATGGCAAGGAGAAAAGCCATTCCATGCCACATGTAGAAGGATAGTCATATGGGAAAAGAAAGCCATATGGGGCTTCCTCCCAGAGACAGTGAACCCTCAGACAGCTTAGCTTCAGTTGTGTGTCTTGCCACCCACAGCAAGACTAATGGCAACACCTTTCCCAAATTTATCCCTGCTCTTGTGATTCTGTTCAGCTATGTCAAGAGTTAGGGGAACTCTTTCCATAGAGGAGAGGTATCAACCATTTGTTATAAAAACCCTAATGACAAACAGATTTATGATTCCACCAAAGGCCAATTTGAAGAACCAAGAAGATGACTGGGCTAACTTACAGAGCATGAACACAGGGCTACTTACAAGAGTGTATGTGATTGGAAAGCAGCCATACCACGGTAAATTCTCACCCCAGTGTGGGTGGTTCCTTCACCATAGCAGCATAAATGGAGTCTATCATTCAATTAACTTTCTGCAATCATTAGAGCGCATTATGTGTATGTGCAAAAATGTCTAAAAGGAAATTTAATTTAAAAGCCTTTCCATGTTTCATTCTCAAAATTTGTATTTTCCTTTGTGTGTGTGGGGGGGATGGGTCTGTCTGTGTTTAGGCATGCATACATTTGTGCTCTTTATACATGCTTGTCTGCCTATATGCAGCACACACACACTATCTTGCTATCATTTATTTTAATATGCCAGCAACTTTGAACCCCCTCCTCGTTTTCCATTTTCTGTTTCCACTTTTAGCATACCCTGAGACTGGGCCTTGCTGTGCAGTTTCAAAGTTGCTGGAGTAGCTGCTTAGCTAAGGCTCGGGTTCCATCACTTACCAACTATGTGGCTTTGGGCAATTATATTGCTGGCCTTATGACTTCCCAGTTGTTCCTCACTTTCTAGGCCTTAATAAAATGTATGTAATCATTATGGTGAAGATTAATTATAATACTTATATAAAGTGCTAGAGAATTATAGCCAAGTATGTTATTATTACTGTAAGTACACTTGAAAAATACAATCAAATCTTCCCTCTAGAAATCTCTGTTAGAAGAAAAGCTTTTAATTCTGTGATGATCAAGATACAGAATTAAACATAAGTGATCTAGCATCAAAATTTCTTCTTATCTTATTGAACAAAAAACTCTCAAAAATAATGTAAAGATGAATCATGCATAAAACTGGACACAGCACACCAAATCCATTTGATTAGATCCAAGTTAAGAGGTATTCACTGTGAACATAAATTAAGAAAAGGATGAGGCTTTTAATTTTTCAAAACAATTATGTCTGACTTTAATCCTGAAATTTAGAAAACTTTCCACAAATGACCAACAAATTTTTCTCAGTGCATAAGACGAAATGATTTACAAACATAAGGTCACTAGAGAAAACAATTTGAAATTCAGAGAAATAACCCAAGCAAAACATTCTTTAATAGACTAATATTTGCATTCCATTATTAGCTTGAAAAAAGGCACTGTTATCAGGATACCATAGGAAATTCATTTGATTACCATCCACGCCAGTTACCACATCTATAAAATACAAACTGTGAGGTTCAAGTTCTTTATCTGTGTCAGGCACTCTTGTAGGACCCAAAGTCTGTCATCAACACTTGGTAGAGCTAAGTGACAAGTCCTGAGATGTAGCAGACACAATAGTGATGTGTCTTGTTGTCTGGTCAAGTTTAACCAAGTTTTTCAACTCAGCTAACCCAGTCATCAATTTTCACATTTGGAAAATAGAGGCAAAGAGATTACGTGTCTCACAAGGTGGGTAATGGCAATAGACTAGGAATAACATGTAAGACAGCTAGGACACTCAAGGGCACAGGACTATTTCCACCTCATCATAGCAAAGCCATCTTCCCTGACCAATGAATACCAGCCAGCCACTACATCCTCCACGACCAAAGAGTCATTGTGTTGTAAAAAGTTATAAATTAAAGTTCCAACTATTGCCAAAAAGAAAATTCTCACTTTAAAAAGTCGTGGTGCCCCTATAATCTAGCTCCAGTGTTAGAACTCATTGGCTCCCAATCCAAGACACTGCCTTGGGAGCTGAGTCTCTAACTCTCTGGTAGTCTACACAGAAACAGACACAAACATAAAAAGTCCTCCAAATGAAAAGACTATGTGGTAAGGGCATCTTAGGAATTATTAAGAATTAGCTGAAGTAGTCATCTTAGCAGATATTTTTTATTCAGATAAAAGTACATAAATAATGAATGTCTTGTCGATGCTATTTGATGACAAATCAATCCAGACAAATTAGAATACAGGATTTTTGTGAAAACAAGTAAGTTGTGAAAGCACATAAGCTGGCAGACTGTGATAATCGGACCATAGTGCCCCACATTCTCTGAGTCATCCATATCCCCTGATTACAGTAAAACGGGTTGTCATCAACATGATGAGATATACTTCACCTCTCCTTGCACCACAACAGTTAGTTTTATGTAAAATGGATCAGAGGCCTCCACTCTCTAGGAGGTGCGAAATTCACCATATCACTGCTTGTGTGGCAAACAAATTAACAGTAAGAGAATGACTCACATAGCAATGAAACCAGATATCAGCCCTATTAAAGGCTTCCTTGGGAACTTAGGGTGCAATCCAGGTGACTAAATTCTGAATGATTTGCTGATGGCCTCTGTGCCAGAGGAACTGGCTGTCAGAGGATACAAGTCTGACCCCTTTCTGTAGCTTGCTTTCTCATGCTCTAAAATATAAAATAACCATTAAAAAGCAAAATCTCAATAGTGGTTTGAGATATGTGTGGCTTCTCTTATCATTTTACACGTAATTTGGCATTGGAAGATAGTAGTCGAAGACATAGGTAAAGGAGTTATGGTTAGTACCGATTTCCCCTTCTGTTATCACTGGTGTAACTGTAACATCTGCTGTCTGGGTGCTGCTCTAATTGTACAAATGCTCATTTACACTCAAATTATTCCCCCTGTGGAAAACGTTTATTTCATACCTGTCCTTGAAGCTTTGATGCAGAAATACATCATGTCTTGGTGTCTGTATTTGAGAACTTTGGCTGCCATTTCTAATTTCATAATATAACTCTGTGTTTATCAGGTGTAGCTTGAATACAACTAGACATGCCAACAAATGCCAGTCAGCTGAGTTACTGAGACCTCAACATCAGCAATTCTACTTCAGAACCCCCAGTCTACCTCTGACTAGCTATATGACTCTACTCACCAGTGAGAACTCCTCACTCTGGCGGCAAGTCTGGTCTGGGAACGCAGAGTGACAGCAAGGCTTTTCTCAGACTGTGATATTCTGGGGCCCAGGCTGCACAGCTGCCCTATCAGGCAGCACCAGGTTCCAGGAAAAGCCATGAGCTGGCACCACCCATCCAAAGGAAATTCCTAACATTCCAACCATTATAGGTAGGATCACCTGCCAGCACACACCCATCACTTTTCACCAGGACACCCCTAGACAAATGTCAGCCAGTCAGGGGTCCTGAATCTTAGAAGGTCTCACCCTTACTTTTGCTGCTATAAAAACTCCAAAGCTACAGAAAAACCCTGTCTCGAAAAACAAAACAAAACAAACAAACAAAACAAACAAACAAAAAAAAAAATCCCACAGCTACCACCTGAGCTCTCTGATCACTTTAATATGTTGGACATATGAGGAGTCTGAGTTTGCAAACTTGGATAATAATAAAGGTTCTTTGCTTCCGTCTCCTAGTTGGTTTCGGGGGGACTCCATGTTTGGCATATAGGGAGTACAGCATTATGATTGGGGAGGGGGCAGGTACAAGAGACTTACTGTGATTGAGCATAGGAAGTAAACATATGGTTGGAATTGATACTACAAAGATTTAGTGGTGTCAAACTCTCATAATCCTAACACTTGGGACATAAAGGCAGTAGAATCAAAACTCCAAGTTCTAGCCTAGGCTATATTGGGATGAATGAGAGACTATCTCAAAAAAAAAAAAAAACAGAGAAAAAGACAAACCCAAAGATTACTGAATATTGTACAAACAATTGCTAGGTGTTTTCTTATCTTACTAAAAAAAATATTTTAATTGAAATGGCATTATATCACTCCACCTCCTTTTCTTCCCTCAAGGTCCCCCAACTACATTCCCTCAAACCATCACAATGCTCTAACTCTCAAGATACTAGCCTCTTTTGCTTTGATTATCTGTGCTCCGGGTGTGTGCACAAATATGTATATAAACACAAACCACTGAATCCAGTTTAGTGTTTATATTTTTCAAGGCTGACCACTCTGTATTAGTCAATCAACAAGGGGTTAATCCTTGGTAAAGACTAATTCTCCATCTCCCAGTAGTCATTGCTGCCTGGAGTTCTTTGTCAAAAGGTACTTACTTCCTTTAATTTAACCTTCATGCTTATAGAATGGTTCAGTAATGACCTTTCCCTTTGGGGATGTTTCCAATAAAGCTATAATATTTTCCTTTTTCTCTCATTTTAATTTTTAGCTCATTTCAATATGCTTTACAACCCTAATCATACATTCCCCACCTTTAAGTTCTTGTTTTTCTATTTTCATTAGATTTTTCCTCTTTTAAAGCTCTTTGTAACATTTTTTATTAAAATGTTACCTAATCCATGTAAATATTTTCTCATGTGACTTTTTCATCTTCCTTTCACAATTCTATAAACATATATGCTATTACTTTCCCTTGGTAATGTATGCAGAAGTTGAATGACAGATAATAATTAAGTATATGTTTAAAATATTAAAATATTAATAATTTATTAATATTAAAAACACCATCAATCTATGCTTGAGGTGGTTGTAGCCATTTCATTTTTCCAACAAAAGTGTGGACGAGTCCCAGGCACTGTAGATACCTACTTCACCAGGTCAGTCTTTTTAATTTTATTCATTCTAATAGATGTGCAGGTTATCTTAATAAACAACTATGTTAATAATTTATATGTATTTATTTTAGCTATCTATCTTAAGAAAGTGTCTGTTGAATTATTGTAACAGAATTTTATTGAGTTGCTTTGCCACTATTTGTTTTGGAGAGTCCTCTTCATGTTATGAATAAAAATTCTCCATCACATGGATGATTTGTACACCTACGTACAAATTCCTCCAATGTGTACAGAGATATGTACAAAATTCCTACAATCTATTTCCTCTTTTATTTATTCTTTTATCAAAAAATCAAGTGTGTTTTTAGCTTTTAAATTTTTGAATCACTGCAAATATTGCTTCATTTATAAGTCTGTAAAGAATGTTTACATTTCTTCTGAGTACAAATAAATGATTATATATAAATACTATAACACACATAAATATGCCATTATAACATTTTCTACTTGAGTATTGCTGACAAATTGCAGGAGAATTACGAGCATAATTCTTATCACTTTTAGCAAACAGTGCAAAGAAAAAACAGCATTTGATACATTGGAATGTTCACAAATATAAATATATTTTTAGGACAAGAACAATTTGAGAAATCTTGGTGCTCCTTAAATTTTCTCTGGAAATGATAAATAATAAACATGTCAGTAATTTACCTGTAGAATTTTATTTTTCTGGGTAGTAAAATAAGATAATCATCTCACTCAGTGTAGGAGACCAGGAAAATAAAACAGTAAATGTTTTCCTTATCTCTTCAAAGAATCACCATTGAGAGTTTAGTCTGATGAGAAACTTAAATGTATGTATAAGGTCTACCATTGCTTTAAAATATAAGTAAAGTGCATTATTTTTGCCAAATTATATGATTTAGAGAAGTAGCAGCATAATTATAATGGGAAACTATTTAAAGTCACTTCTAGCTTAACTCCAACAAGAAGACTAAATATGATAGTGATGATTTGGAGATGGCTAAACCACAGAGTAGCATTTTCCAATTATTGTCACTTTTTTCATATATGCAATGAATATCTTGCAAAGTCTAATTAAAATAGGCACTATGGCATATGTGAATCAAAAATATGTGAATCAAAAAAATTACATATTATGATGCCAGTTCATTTCAATAATAACTACCTGACACTCATAAAAAATCAAGAGTGTTTTAATTTCACCTATTGTTTTTACAATTTTGATTAATTTTAAGATATCTTTTTAAAAGCTTAGCCATATTTAGGAATGAAAATTTTTGTATTGGGTTTTTGTTTGTTATTGTGAGAAATAAGTTAAAGTTGGGTAGGTAGAGACAGGGAGAGGATGGAAGGACTTGGTGAAGGAAAAGGAAATAATCAAAATATATTTAATTTTAAAAATTGTCTTAAATGATAAAAATAAATCATAACAAATCATAAAGTCAAACTTAATTACTATATTGCTACATTTATCATTTAGTTTCATTTTAGTTCATTCAAAATAGTCATCAAAGTTCAAACTTGAAGATATATAGCAACTGAAAAATAATCCTAGCTGTCAAACATACGTTATTTATTAGAAAATAAAATCTTAATAATCCTATAAGAAATAATATAAATATTAATACAACATTTGGCAGGGATTAATAAATGACTTGTATAAACATTTTTCATTCTCTTATGTCAGAAATGATTTTTGGTTTTAGTTTAAAATTAAACCTACAAAGATGATTCAACAATTAAATGTAATCACCATTTGTTCATAATTTTGGTCATTAATACTACATTCTAAAGGCATTTTCTTTGTCTGCTTCTCTGCTTCTTTCTGTTTGTATGGCAGTGTTTACATGAGTGTGTATGAGTGTAAGAATAAGTATGTGAGTGTATTTGTAAATGTGTGTACAAATGAGTATGTGTGCTTGCATGAATGTGTATGAAAGTGTGAGTGTATATGTGTGTTAGCACGAGTATGTATTATGAATGACTGTATGTATGTATATTTGTACAAATGTGTATGTGAGTAAGGGTGTTGGGCTATATGTGTGTGTGAGTGTGTGCATGTGTGAAGTAGGAGTCCCCTCCCCACTGTGTGCTGTGATTACCATTAATGAATAAAGAAACTGTCGTGGCCTGTTGATACGGCAGAACTTAGGTAGGCGGAGAGGACTGGACTGAATGCTGGGAGAAAGAAGGGCAGAGTCTTAGAGGCGCCATGGATCCAGCAATAGACATGCTGAAACTTTGCTGGTAGACCACTACCTTGTGGTAATGCACAGATTAATGGAGATGGGTTGAATTAAGATGTAGAATTTAGCCAATAAGAAGCTAGAGCTAACGGGCCAAGCAATGATTTAGTTAAGACAGTTTCTGTGTGGTTATTTTGGTGTTAAGTGGCCGGGAACAAATGAGTGGCCCCCTGTAACATGTGTGTAAATGTATGTGTGTGTTTTTGTATGCATGCATGTTTTTGTCTGTATGTATATATGTATATGCATGTGCTTGTGTTTTTGTATGTATGTATTGTATATATGTGCATGTGACTATGTGTTTATATCACATATTTTTTTTCCCTAGGCCCAGTGGATTTTGTCTTATTTTTACAATTGCTTCAACCAACAGCCTTTAAGATACCAGCCCACTTGGGCATGATCTCTTATACTGTAAATGCAGATGTAAAGCTTGATTGGCCTCTCTCTCTTGGCTGCTGGATTTGGTTCCTGTTTGCCACTCATGCAGAGGATTATGGATCTGTGAGTCTACCCCTAAATAAAGAACCCATTATTATACTGTTGCAAGGAGGGCCCACTTGTTCATCCTGGCCACCCAGCTAGCTTAGCCCTGAAATAACCACAGAGAAACTGTATTAATTAATCACTACTTGGCCCATTAGCTCTAATTTCTTATTGGCTAACTATTACATCTTAATTTATCCCATTACTATTAATCTGTATATCACCATAAGGTTATGGCCTAACCAGCTAAGTTCTAGCATGTCTGACTCTGGTGGTAGTTCCATAGCATCTCTCTATGCCTTCCTCCTCCCAGCATTCTGTTTAGTTTTCCCTGCCTAGCTCTGTTCCTCTACAGCTCTGCTATAGGCCCAAAGCAGTTCCTTTATTAATCAATGAAAGAAACACATAGAAAGAAGGACCTCCTACACCATTATACTCAATTCTGAGCTAGTGGGAGATACTTTATAGTATCTATCTACATACAATCTCAAATATTAAACACAAATATTTAAGTAAAAAAAAACATAAATTATTAGAATTTGTGTGGGTCAGTTTTCCCAAGCTGACAGAGAGCCATTTAACAGGGGAGTCCAGTATTGTTAAGGGTCCAAGAGTTACTAAAAAAAAAAAAAAAAAAAGACCCCAGATTCAAATAGTGTGTAAACACATTTATTCTGCAGAAATAGCCAGCATGCAGGGGTCAATCATCCATGCAAAATAGTGACAACGACCTGGCACAAAGGCACTCAGGCCCTTTTAACAAGGAACTTGGGGAATTCTAAGTGTGGTGAGCTAAACTTTGTTCTAATTAGTCAGGCCAGGAGCTGTTACATGGAGCACGTAACATCCATTTCAATGGATGGGTCTAGTAACAATTCCACTCACTGCAGGCTTTTTAATCATTTATGGTTAGTAACACTCATAGACTGTAATTTTGGTTCCTCCTAGCCTTATATGTCCAGATTTGAAGCTGTGTAGCTAGTTGACTAAACTTGATGGCGGGACTTCCCAGACTCAGGTGTAAGTCATTTTCTACAATGGAGCTCTGTATCTAAGATGGAGTCATATTCTGGCACCTTCAGTGTTATCACCTATTAAAGTCCAGGGTCACAACCAAAAATATGAATGATGTTTTTAATTCTGAATGTGAAAAATGTTCCACTCTGCCCAGGTAACATCATGTTCTCCCTATGCTATATTTTAGATACTTAATAATTTTGGATTTCTCCTTTTTCCTTGTGACTATAAACAATTTTAATATATTTTCCTAAGCAGAAGGTAGAACAGGTCAACTTTTTTACATGTTAATATCCAAGGCTTTGATATGACTTGTTGAAAAGGAAGCCCTTTCCCCACTAAACATCCTTTGAAACTGTTTAATTGATCACTCTATCTTTGACATCTGAGGTCATTTAAAATTGGAGAATAAGGAAGGTTCATGCTATTCAACATAAAATAGAAGTTTTCAAAACTGTTTTTTCTAGTCTAAATGAATCTTATAAATTTAGTCATCATTATTTCCATGTTATATATTTGTAAACGGAAGTTTGGAAGGTTAGAAAATTTACTTAATTAATTCACAGAGTAATGCAGTGATCAAATGAGAAAAGACTTGTAAAAAGATACCATTGCATAAGATACCATAATCATATAACTAATCAAAAATAAGAGTTTAAAACCATTTATGACTATTTGTTAAATTAGCTTGATTATCCTGACAACTGTCGTGTGTTAATACATTAATATACATCAATGATTTCCCCAATACCCATCAATATTTCCCCATGCAATCACTATTTTTATTTCCTCCAAGCACACTTTGATGGGAGTTTTCTTGGCCTAATCAAGGACCCATTGGTACCCTTAGCATCAACCTGATTGCTCTCCTCAGGACCTCTGGCCTCATTCATCCGCTGTTAATGTACCATTTCCAGAAAATGGCAACTGATTGCAACATTTCACCAGCATAAAGCTCATCCAACAAAAATAATAGGGAACCTAGAGAATGAAGAGTCGAAAAAAATCATAAGTAAATATATATTGCAGGTATTCTGTGTTTATTCTACTGCCAGAACAAAGTAAACAAACAGCACCTGCTAATAGAAGTAGCTATTAGGGTACTAAGAATATTTTCAGTGTTTGCCAAAGAAAGGAGTGAATCTGCTACTTCCGAATAAAGTTACAAGAACAGAAGCATAATTTGTTCTTATTAAACTGTCCTCCAAAGCTGTGTGTCTGTTTATGAAAACCGTGCAGGACTGGAATGTTTTATTTTCATCCTTGAAACCACTCCAACAGCAAGCTGATGGCACATAAGGATATTAGGGGCTTATACCATAAGATGACTTGCTTATGTGGATATCACGAGCATTAAAACCAGTGCTCAGAGTTCAGCCCCAAGATGTCTCTATTAAAACTTGAAGTCTAATCCTATGTGTTTCTGTGACTTGGGGAATAAATAAGAAGCATGGAATCTCAGGTTTGGAAGTAAAGATGTTTGTTATGGTGTAAAATTCTCTCTCTCTCTCTCTCTCTCTCTCTCTCTCTCTCTCTCTCTCTCTCTCTCTCTCTCTCTCTCTCTCTCCCTCCCTCCCTCCCTCTCCCTCTCTCCTTCTCTTCCTCCCTCCCTCTCCCCCCTTCTCTGTCTCACTCTCTCTCCTTTCAATAGCAAATTTTATCTTGTCCAGCCTTGACATGAGGGTTTATGTCTAGTCTTATTGCATCTTGTTATACTCTGTCCAGTTGCTAACACTGGGAGGCCTGCTCTTTTCTGAAGGGAAACAGAGGAGCAGTTGATCTTGGGGACAGGTGAGGTGAGGGAGGGTACTGGAGGAGGGGAGGGAGGGGAGAAAGTGGTCTGAATGTATTGTATGAGAGAAAAACAAAGAAAAAGAATAGTTTCTCTTCTACTTCCACAGAGCTCCCCAAGCTCGGAGGGGAGGTGTTGCAGAATATTTTAAGGTGTGTTAGGGCCTAGCAACAGGTGCTGTCAGAGGTCCTGATCATGCCTAACCAATGAGGGACAATGAGTTCAAGGTGTGGTGGCACACTCCTTTACTAGATCTTGTCTTATACTCCACACTCTCCTACTCCTGTTCACTCTCTGGAAAGTTTTTTAAGTACTATTTTTATTAGTTCTTTGAGAATTTTAAAGAACAGATTTTGAAGATATCCATTCCCCTTCCCCCAACTCCTCCCAGATCTACTCCTTCTATCTTCTTCTCCATACCCACCCAACTTTGAATTGCTTGTTTTTTTGTTCCTTTGTTTTGCCTAATCATCAAGTCAAATTCATGTTGTGCACTTACTCTGAAGTGTGATTAACCTAAAAGAGCCCATCAAGGAAACAAAGTGTTTCCAGACACAACACAGAAGTTATACATCACACCTACAGCTTCACCTGCTGTCTGTGCAGATGGCCCACACTCCTTTTTCTGCAGAGAGGACTCTCTTAACTCATGCCCACCACCCCTTGTATCTAACTGCACAGTGAACTGATAATCAGAATTTGGAAAATATACTAAATAATTAACTGTAATATAAGAGGCCTGGGAGCAGTCCAAGCTCTGCCTTTATTAAGCTTCATGACTAGTGCTCAGGTCAAGAGATCTCTGACCTTGTTGGTAAAGCAAAATAATATACTCTATAAACCCTCCACCAAGGAATGACAAATCTTCAAGCACACTTTCAGTCTAAACAAACTTCGATAGACAGCATCAACGGAACTTTAATATTTTGACTAACGCTTGTTTCCTCAGTCAATATCTGAAAATGCTCCAGGCATAGTTTCCCATAACTGAGTTTTTTGACTCTTTTGATAATGGCAGATGCATGCACTTTCCTCAGGATTCAAAGTGTAAGGCAAAGTGGACAGTTTACTTTCATTTGGGGATGCTTAGAACTTTCTCCAGTTGCCCTATGGCTTTGAAAACTTTATGGAAATATTCTGATATAGGTAAGCAGTTAGCAAATGAGTAAGCACCCAACCAAGAGAGAAAATCAAGCATCCTTGGTTAGTATCTTATCAGACTTTAAGACTTCAGTAACCACCACTCCCTTCATCTCCTGAGCTCATTCTCTTACAGAACTTGCCTTTGGGGCCTGAGAGCACATAATTTTCTCTCTTTTTAAAATTTGTATGATGCTAAGGATTATAAGACCACCAGTGTATATCCTATTGTCTCACCATATTCACTTATAAAATATATACTTGAAGGTAAAATTATTTAAAGTTTCATGAATATCAAAAGAAATTTTTTGACTGCAGAGAGATATTTGATTCTGGGGATTACTAAGTTAAACCGATATATATATATTAAAGGTATCTTGACATCAAAATTTGGGTCTAAGGATATGTTGCTTTAGAAAAGAGGTTCTGCTTTTGTTATCACAGAGAATAAGAACCTGTATATTCCTTCTAGACTAGTGTGGTTTGATGAAACAAGAGCCCCTGAAAAGTCTCTGTGAACCCAGCCTAGATTTAGTAGGAAGGGCCTTGGACCTTCCCCAAAGCAATGTGCCTTACCCTCTCTGAGGAGTGGATAGGGGGTGGGATGGAGGTTTGGTGGAGGAAATGGGAGGAGGGAGGAAGTGAGAACTGGGGTTGGTATGTAAAATAAAAAAGATAGTTTGTTTTCTTTCTTAAAAAAATTTAAAAACTGAAAATAAAAGAATAAGAATTTTAAAAAGCAGGAAGCAGTTTGGAGAGAACTATGCCCAAATTTTCTAAACTATTGTTTATAAATGTTTACATTTAAAGGGGGATATGCTATAGAGATGAATACTTTCCATTGGTTTGGGTCATGATATATTTTTACAAATTTAAGGTCAATTTTGTTATATGTGTATTTTTGCTCTTAATTAAGGTATTGTGTTTGTACAGCTCATTTAAAAATGTATTGTATAATTAAGAAATATAGGTTAATATATATCCATAATAGTCAAGCTTGTAGTCATGTCAGTTAGGTTTTCTAGATAAATAGAGATACATTTCAGTTAGATAGATAATCTTCAAACTTTTAAAAGACCTGTGGGATATGGCATTTAAAATGTTTTAAGAACTTAGGGCTTTTCATGACAATAAGTCACATCTACTCCTGGCAGCACCAATCTACTTTAAGAGGATGATGGACATAAAAGAGGCTCCTTATGGAGTTTGCTAGCCATTTGGACAAGAAACTGCTCTTGCCTGGACTGCTTGATGCTATGCTGTATGAACTGGACTTGCAAGACTCACAGAAAAATGACTGCTGAACTTGCCTAAAGGTGAGAAAGTACTGCGAGGTTCCTGATTCATGAAAGAGTCTGCCAGACAGTCTGAAGGACACAGAAGAAAGTGACTGACAAACTGTCAATATAGGTGAAACTGTCTTTGAAATTTCCTGTTTCATGGAAAAGTCTGCTGAATACTATAGGCCTGTAGCCTAAAAATGGATGCCCTAATGTTACAGAAGGACTTTGGGTAACTGTCCGGGAAGTAAGATGTGTGTCAATTATAGAGTTTTGGAAGTTGTTTACAATGCACTTCCAATTAACATAGGTAATATTATATAATACTGGGGTTTTTGATGAAGTTAAAGAATAGTTATAATTATAATAATAGTTATAATTATAGAAAAAATAAAGTAGATATAAATATTATAACTGTAATTCTTGCTTGATACCTGTTTTGTTATATGTAATTTTACTTTGCTAGAACTAAAATGTTCCTTTTTATTTAGACAGGAAAAGGGAAATGGTGTGGGAAGTTCTTCTGTAAATGTGTTGCTTTTATAGGTTAATGAATAAAGAAGCTTCTTGGGCCTATGACATGGTGGAATAGAGCTAGGTGGGAAAACTAAACTGAATGCTGGGAGAAAGAAGGCAGAGTCAAAGGAAGATGCCAAGTAGCCACCACTAAAGTAAGGAGATGGCCGGGAACTTACCTGTAAACCATGAACATTGTGGTAAAATATAAAATATTGGAAATAGGTTAATTTAAGATGTAAGAGGTAGCTAGCAATATGCTTAAGCTATTGGCCAAGCAGTGTTTTAGACAATATAGTTTCGGGTCTGGGAAGCTGGTAACAAATAAGCAGCCTCCAACTATAGACCCCAAGTGTTGTAGAAGGGGCTACTTGTTTATTTCCTGGCTACCCAGCAGCTCAGTCCAAAATAACCACACAGAAACAATATTAATTAAATCACTGCTTGGCCCATTAGCTCTAGCTTCTTATTGGCTAGCTCTTACATCTTAATTTAATCCATTTCTGTTAATCTGCATATTGCCATGAGGCTGTGGCTAACTGGGTAAAGTTCCAGCATCTGTCTCCAGCAGGGCTACATGGCTTCTCTCTGACTCCACCTCCTTTCTCCCAGCATTCAGCTTAGTTTTTCCCACCTAGATAAGTTCTACTTTGCTATAGGCCAAGGCAGTTTCTTTATTCATTAGCCAATAAAAGCAACTCATAGACAGAAGAACCTCCCATACCACCCTACTAATAATTTTTTTAAAAATCTTAGAGAAAAACATAGCCATACATACTGAATTAAGGCCACCCTAATGATTTAATTTTAACCTTTCTTCTCTAAAGTCTCAATCTCCAAATACATTTATATTCTGAGGTGCTTGGAATTAAAACTTTAACATATGAATTCAAATATATGCAATGTCAGTCATGACATAAAATAGTAAACATATGGAAAACAGTTTCAGAAAAGCTTTCTTTCTGATTTATTCTACATATGCCTAAAATTCAGACATATAGAGGAAAACGTTTTAGAAACATTGGAAATTTTACTTCCTTCTATAATTTTACCTTCATCAATATGTGGATTAGCATGAACCCTGTTTTCTGCCAATCAATTGAGGGAACTGAAGAGCCTATGGTGTAACAACAGTCTTTATATAGCAGAGGAGCCCAGGAATCACCTTGTATAACATGAATGTTCCTGGGTCCTTGCTTTGATGAAATACACTAAAGATATTTAGGTCCCCATCAGTGTAGGCTGAGCAATGCTAAAATTCTGCCTTCTTTCAAAAACTAATGCACAGGATGATAGATTTCCTGTACGAAAGACATAATAAGTGTGCTGGTACCACACAACGAAGAAAAGGTCAAGCAGGTGGCTCTGGAATCTGTTGCAGATGAGCCCCCATAATGTGCTTCCCTTGTACATGCCTTACTCCAGCAGCTGTGAAGAAAAGACAGCCTCTCCTTGGGACACAGATGGTTGCCAAGCTGGTTCTGATGAAGCCCCTCTTGCTTCTTGGATTGATGAAGAGCTTTTGTGAATTCTTAATCCCAAGGAAAACCTCACTTGACAAGCTCTTACAATACCCTGAACTTTCCCACTGTAATGCACATAACAGTTATGAATATGAATCTGATGCTATGGGTAAGTCATTATTCATTATTCCCGGGCTATAAGCCTCAGGACTGCAGGGACCATGTATATTTCATTTACCTTTAAGACTTTCACCAACTAGGCTCAAAAACAGAAGGCAAGCTTTGGGAAGAGACAGTGGCAATGTGGCTCTTAGTGGGTAATACTCTTGATAAACGATAAAACTTTCAGATTCTAACAAGGAGGTTTTATATTATTATTAAAGCACTGTTAGAGATACCAAAGATGACCTCCATTTACCTAAACTAATCTGAAGATATGTAGTGACATTTCACTTGTATTTTAATAAATAAAGCTTGCCTGAAGATCATAAAGTAAAACAGCCACACTTACTAGTCAGCATACACCAGGCAGTGGTACCACACACCTTTAATCCCAGTGGCCACATTGGTTGTTATAGAAACCAGGTGATGTACACTTTTAATCCCAGTGGTGCACGCCTTTAATTCAAGATGTAGAGAGGATTATAAAATGGGAGGAGACAGCTCTCAGACACAGTCTCATTCTGAGATTTCTGAGGTCAAGGTAAGAGCCAGTGGTTAACTTCTTTTTTTTTTTTTTTTTTTTTTTGATCTTTTGGTTGAATCCCTATTTCTTTGGGTTTTTATTAATTATGCTTCAGAGAGAGAGAGAGATGACAGAGAGATGATAAATGGTCGGCAGATCACAAAACATATGCGTACCACAGTGCTCTGTGTTCAAATCCTGAAAACACCACACATTTCATCAGCTCTGAGCCCCTCTGAGGTTCCATTTCCTTGCCCATTAAAATCCATTAAAATGAAGATAATAACAATCATGTTAACCTCATTGCAAGGCTGACATATTAATTGTTATCCCGTTACAGATCATTTAACAGGAAGTCTAAGGCACATAATAGACGCACATGTCACTTGATGTTATGAATAGTGTTGATTTCAATTATCTAGCTCTCCTTATTCGTATCTCAAGACTCAGACCACTTGTACTTGTATTCAATCTTCTCTGACTTGGCTTTCCCTATCTCTCCCTTCCTCTCCCCCTTACTGTGTCCAATTATAATTAACAATGCTGTTCTGTGACGAAACTTTTCCTGGAGAGGTGCAACATGCAACATACATATTTACTCAACCCAAACAGGGAGCCCATGTCAGACCAACCGAAGTACAACTTGGTGAACCAGTGAGTGTTCACTTACAGAAGTCTGGGTGATAGACTACTTCCAGGAGCAGAAATGACATAAAGACAGCTGCATCACCAAATTACATCCCACCATGAATGACAGCTCACCAGGCTGGGGACATAGACCACACTACACGCCTACAGGCAGCTCAATGAGTTGAAGAGTGTCCTTTTCGGATTCACAAGTTAGTCTAAGCCTCTTCTAGGCAGCTCTGCTGGTTTCTGCTTCTTCCAGACAGCTGCTCTTGTCTCAGAGTCTTCTTTGCAGCCTAGGTTGTGTGAGGGTCTCTTTGATAGTTGGATTATCTGGGAGTGACTCAGCAACTTTATTGCTTACTCTGACAGGGAGAGGCCTGATGAATCTCGTCAGTTCTCAGGAACTTCCTAAAGCTATCTTGAGTTATTTACCCTCCTGTTGAAAGACCTTCCCTGCAGAATGAACTGTTTCACTCATGGTGAAAGTTCTTCACAATAAATTTTACTTATTAAATAAACCCTTATTTTAGCTCTTCATTACATATTCTGTATCAACTCAAAAGAACATGAGCACCTTGGGTATAGGGGCTATGCCTCATTCATCTCTGAAGCCAGTGTCAGTATGCTGCTGAAAGATATCTTTCATAACAAATCGGTTAATAACAGCAAATTCTCAGCTTCATCTAGCAATGAGTACAGGGAGCCATGGACACGGCTACCAAGTGCAGGTGCTTGTCAGCGTCAGGGGTTTTGCCTTGATGGCTGTACTCGCCCATTTGGCAGGACTACCAATAGCTGGAAATGTCCTTTTGGCAGACAAACCTTGATCAACACGGGATCTCATAAAGCTGGCTTCCACCAAGGCCCATGGATTCAAATAATTGTGCAACAGCCAAACTTCAAATAGGATCCAAAGCCCCTAACTTTGATTCTAGCCTCTTTATGTGGTTCTTCAATCATCCTTTTTCAAGGAATTCTACAGAGGTAGAAGCAAGACCAATTCTGTTGGGTGGGGTGGGTGGGGCGATAAAGGAGGGAGTGAGGGAGGGAGAGGAAGAGGGAGGGAGGGAGAGAGAAAATACAGTCACTGAGATACTGACACTGAGATCATGTCAAGATGAAAATGTGAAAGAGTCCCCTTTCTTGTAAGCTAACTTGTTTTAAACTTAAGAATTAAAAAAAAAAAAGGTAGACTTGGCTGCTTACTGCTCTCAGCACATTAAAATTCTCAACAACCAATAAAAATTTAAACATATGTTATCACATATCTTGAGAATATGTTTAGAGATAGATTGGCTGGCTCAAACGAAAGAAATATGCTTAAATTTTAAGGAACTGCGAGGTGGCTTTGAAAGTGACTGTAGTACTCTTTAACATTGCCACAAGCAAGGCCTGGGAGTTTTCATATCTCCCTATTATCAGCAACTCTCAGAAAAATCAGTCTTTCTCCTACAGATATTATGTTATGGGTGAGTTGCCAGTTATCTTACTACAGTGTTAATTTTCATTTCTTCAATGGCCATCTTTCCATATGCTGATTTTCCTTTATTATTATTAATAATAATCATATTTATTATTTAGAAAAATTTTAAATTTAAATTTATTTTGATCATATTCTTCCCCTCTTCAATTTCTTCCAGATCCTCTCCGCCCCCACCTACCTAACTTTAAGATCTTTCTCAAAACCCCAAAACAACAGCAAAACCCCCCAAACTAAGAAAGCATAATAAAACCACATTCAAAAAAAACTTAAACATTAAAAAAAGCCAAACTGTAATGAAATAAATACAGAGGCACACAGATAAATAAATAACTGTAAAAAGAATGTGGAGCTCAATTTATGTTAGTCAACTGCTCTTGATCGTGATGCCTGTCCTGGAATGGTGGATATACCCAGAGTCACTCCACTGGAAAAAACTGTTTTTTCTTCTCCTAATAGGAGTAAGGCACAGTTAGTTCATGATTTGCACATATGTATGTAATACATTCTTGTTACTCTACTCCTACATGGTCTTCTTACCACCCTTTTCAAACCTGCCCCTTCCCTCTAGATCCCTTTCCCATGCTCATGTGTTTTGTGTTTGTTCTGTGATCAGCTGCGTTAACGAGGGCCATGTGTATGACCACAGCCATGGAGCTCTCTGGTGGAGCTTGGTGAGCTCACCAGTGAGTAAACAACTGAAGATAATGGCTCCTTCTCCTCCAGAATGCTTCAGTTGGCATTAGTTCAGCATAAGCATAAGCATAAGCCCTTCTTTTCCATAGGTATCCATCCAAACTTTATTTGTAACAATTGAAAACAAAATATATTAGCATCAACATGCAGACAGACAGAAAAAAAGTGTGTGTCTACGCAATGCATGTGAACTCACAGAGACTGTGCGGCATGAGCAGGACCTGCCCAGGTCCAAGTCAGATGTGGTCTCAGCAGTGAGAGGAAATAGGCACAAGCCCCATCCCTGACCCAGAAGCTCTCTCCAAATGATAAACACTCACAAAGGAAGATTTCCTTTTCTCCAATGGAGTCTCATTGGGAATACAAACCACACTTAAGGGCAGGCCCCAGGCTCAACGGTAGATGACCAAAACAAAACTATCTCAATGATATTTTTGAAGGATTTTTTTTTGTCTTACAATGCTTTTTCTGAGCATTTTCTCCCTTCAAGTCTTTGACATATATCATGTTTTCCCCATTTTATGTCTTTATGAGATTTCTCTCTGTGCATGAATTGGTATGTCTCAGCATCTATGAGTTTCTCATGCTTTTTTTTCCTTTGCTCTTTTTTTCTCTTCATTTGTTTATTTTGTCTTGTTCATCTTTGCTTTTATTTAATCTGATTTTTTTTATTTTTCTTTTTTAGATGCCTGTTTGATTTCTAATGATTGCAAACAAAAAAGGGTATGGATTTGGATGTGTGGAGAGGATGTGGAAGGAGTTGGTGGAAGGAAAACCATAATCAGAATATATTATATGAAAAAATAATAAAATAAAGTCCTAAATGGTCACTATATTTAAGAATAAAAATTTTTATCTAATTACAAGATAACGATGGTTAACAATACTAAATTTAATATTTCTGACTAGTTAATAGGGAGAATTTTGAATGTTTCCAATATATGGAACTAACATGTTTCAGGTGGAAAATAGACCACTTTCCATGATATGATCATTACATAAAGACATGTTTTGAAATACCATATTGAATTTTGAAATAATGTAACTATTCTGTAAGATTGAAATTGTTTATTAAAAGAAAACTTTTAAAAACAGAATATGGGTTAAATATATGGCTCAGTGTATAATGCATTTCCCAATCAAGGACCTGGGTTCAGTCTTCAGAGCCCAAGTAAAGCTGGAAGTACAAAATTTAGAAAATAATGCATAAACTTTTTAAATGTTCCAAAATGTTACATTAAACTCTTAGTACATGGAGAATGGAACTATCATTTATACAAAAAGACTTTCAAAATACCAAAATATTATTCATGATCCATCAATGTAAAAACAAAAACACACTTTCATAATCAATATTACAAATGGATTTTCTCTTTCACTCTTGCAATGAAAAACTGACTCGCATGTTACACTTGAGATCCGATACATAGAGAAGCATTCTAGCCAGATGCGTTGGAGAGAGTTTTCTAACAAGATCCATTCTCTCACAATGTCCATATTCACTTTCTGTTGGACTTTGAATCTTCTTTTATGATAATTTCCTATATTATAGTACCTTGCACTTCATAAAATGGTTTATAAAAATTAAGGAAATAAGTAATTTAAACTAAAGATAAGTTAAACTCTCTATTTAAATCAAAAGCTTAATTATTGGGAGAGACAGACACACAAGGAAACTCAAAGAGCCCATGGGCTTTATTTAACTAGATTCATGGAACATTAAATATCCAGGCACATACATTTTTCGTCCATCTTATTTAGACATGTATCATAAGAATATTTGCCTACCTGTCCCTTCTTGCTTGTCTGCTCTTCCTAATTCCCTTAGCCTCACTCCAACAAAAGTCTCTTTCTAAGCTCAAGCAGTTAGTACCAATCTCTAATAATTCTGCCCACCCACTCCAAGATCCAATAGACTTGCTCTTTCAAAGGTAATAGCCCTTATTGAGAGATGATCCACTCACAGAGGTCTGAGTCTAAAGTCCTATGATCTGAGATGCCAAGAGAAGATGATAAATACCTCTCAGAGTTTGGAGCATGGTCTCACAATGTCACTTCCAAAGTGTCCTGGGGCATCAGCTGCAGTTATATTGGCCACATTCTCAGAGGGAGTCTGTCCTCCACAACAGCCTTTCTAAATTTCTTTAGAATTTAACCCCTTCCTCTACGCTCCAAGCCTGAGAAAGCCCCACTCCCATTAGACCTGGCTCTATTTATGATTCTTCAACACTACATTCAATTTTTTATACTAAATCCTTCCTTTTTTACCTTATTTACTACTATTTATCTGCTCCTGACCAGACTCCGAGTCTGATACTACCTTAATAGTCCCAGAAAAACAAACCTCAAAAATGAGATTAATGGATTAGTCTAGTTGTATCCTTGACCATAAACAATGTACTGAGTTCTTGCCAACTCGAAATGAGAAATCAGTAATCCTTGGCATGCTGGGTATTGTGATTAATTAAATTGTCACCTGTGGCTGATTGTGATAAAATGTCTAAAGACACTTGTGGAACCAAGTGTCTTCTCTTGATGTAAATGGGCTAGAATGTTTTATTGCTATATTGGAGAGCATGCAAAACAGAAGTGACAAGCTCAGGCCTTTAAACTCTTAGTCCAATTAACAAAGTGCAAGAAATGCTCCATGCATCCCTGGAAGAATCTTTCATTTCACAGATAATCACCATCAAAATTCAAATGTGCCAGTCAGAATCAAGAGCAGTTGAATTCACAGACTGTCAGGAGTTTATATCTGAAATTAGAAAAGAGAGAAAGAGAAATGGGGGGGGGGCGTGGTGCTGTTCCATTCCCACAGGTCCTTATTTATTTGTTTGCAGTAAAGAACTTTCAGAAAGACAATATTATCTTGTAGTATTTTTATAGAAAGGACAGAAAGCATAATAGATCTTCATATAATTCTGTGTGAAACTTTGTTAAAGGAAAAATATCTTCCCAACCTCTTTAAGAAGTAGGTACTCTGTCCCTTGAACTTGATTTGAGACAAGCTTGTGGGAGCTGTTGACTGTGCATTGACAGTGAAATACTGGTAGATTTACTTGCTCTTACGGCCCTATATGTAGTATTTGCTTAGTTCTTTCTGCCAGGTCTCTACTGCCGTTGCTCAGGGATCCATAAAGGTGGATCAGTTCCCACACTGACCTTATGTCTTACCATGGACGGACATTTTTCAAAAACTCTTAAATGATTACTTATATGTTCCTATAAAATTTACTGAAATTTCGCAGAATAAATCATGATGATACTGGGTCTTGGCATAATTCCATATACCTTTTAAAGCCGTTTCCTCCTTGCCTACAGAATTCGGTTTATAACACCACTTCTCAAGAGAAGACATTTCATGCCTCATTTGACCAGATAAGACTTATTTACATAGCATGTAATTGCAAGTTAACACCTGTGATGAAAATACCTCCCAGGACCAAAATGCCTTCACTTCAATCTTGCCTGTGATGTCAAGAGTATTTGAGGTTAATATGAAACATCTCCCAAATGGTCATAATTTGAGGATTAGTACAAGCTGGTGGATGATTCAAATGTCATTAGATTGTGCAGGTTGTGTTTTAACAAGCGTGTGACCCACTGATGAATTCATGATCTTATGGCACTGATATTGGTAGAAACTAGTAGGTGGGAAGAACTGGTACAAAGGAGCCACACAGAATAGCTCAGCAAAGGGTGACCTTGCCCTCACTCCCTTCCTCTGTCTCTGCTTCAAAGCCATTGTGAGATGAGCGGGTTGTCTATGTTTGGTTTTCCACCATGACATCCTGCCGCACTACAGGCCCCAAACCTATGGAATCCGCTGAGCATGGAAAGAAACTTCAGAATGATAAGCTAAAATAAATTTTCTTTCTTCCATTAAGTTGGGGTTTCTCCTCTTATATTTTGTCACAATGTTGGAAAAATGGATAAACCCAAAAGGAAGCATTAGATTGTCAAGTCCATGACCAAATGCAATTTCCTTTCATAATTTCTCACCTAACTCCTATAATCCACTATGCTTATTGGAGATGGGCCAGTTTTCTGAGCACTGTGAATAATCCACAAAATAGCCACAGCATGAAATTCAGGGTTCCTGTTTTATCGGTACTTAAACTGAAGACTCTAAAAGGTTATGTAGTGAACCAAATTTCAAGTAGCTGGTATGTACTAAGGCTGGACTATTTTAACAGAACAGTCAAACTTCAAATAGCAAAGCCCATTCTATCTCACCATATTACATATCACAATATCTAATAGAGAAGTCTTTCATGTTTAAGTCTCCTGCTCCTGGAATATAACATGGCTATGAGCTGTGACTGTAGCTGAGTAAAAAGAGGAGGGTAAGAGGCACATTAAATACATAAGACTGGAGAAAACATAAAGGATTTAATGAAAAAATTGCCTGGTCAGACTTGTTCATAAGGTAATAACTCTGTTGAGAAGAGGACAAGTTAAATAAGAGAGCTGACGACTGTGAGAAATAAAGAACATAATCACCACATTAGGGGCAATAGTAGCATTCTAGAAAGAAATTGTGTATTCAGGAAATGTTATGAGGTATGTCAAGCTGAATTCAGAGACTGAATCAAGGATGGAGAGTGAGTGAACGAGTGGGTTAAGGGCAACCTGCAAGGTTTCTGACTATGAGAGAAGTAGATGTTAAAAGAACTAATAGAGGAAAATGGACTGCACGAAAAGATTTCTGTGGTGAACAATAAAGTTTCAAGTATCTGTTTGGGGCATTTGTTACAAAAGTCTTCTAGTTTCTCTTTGTAGACCTGTGTTTTTCTCTGACCTCAATTCTTTGTAAAAAAAAAAAAAATCGTGCTCATTCAAGATACTGAGCTAGGGTGAGTGTGGTGGCTCATGTCTTTAATCTCAGTATATGGGAGGTAAAGGCAGGCAGATATTTGTGAGTTCTAGGCCAGCCTTGTCTACATAATGAGTTCAAGGACAGCCAGGGCAACATGGAGAAATCATGTCTCAAAAATAAAGGAAGGAGGGAAGGAAGAAAGGAAAGAAGAAAGAGAGAAAGAGAGAGAGTAACAGCCAATCTAAATGCATACCCATTCAAAACATAGGAGGTGTGTTCTACTTTCCATTCAGTTGATAAACTGCCATTTAATTTTGTTATTGTCTATACATCTTTGCAAACTCTGTAACTCAATAAAAAAAAAAGTCAAGAATAAGTCCAGTGTTTCTTCTACCTTAGAGTACTGTTTCCAACACTAAGTAAAACAATAGTGGGAAATTCTAATAAAAAATAACAGTATACAAACTCAATTTTTCTAGCACTAGAATTTAATAAAAGCCAGCACAGAGGATGTCTTTATTGAATTGAATGGTATGTTTTAGTAAAGATAAAGGCCCATGATAAACCAGAATACATAGGCCCAAAAATCTAAAGTGTATAAGGACCATCTCTTGACCAAATAAAAGTACAATCTACAGACAGGATTCTTGGAACAGGTGGATGATCACAGAATTCCTCAGAATTTATTCCTAAGAAACTTATAGTTCTCTAAAGGCAAAATCACAATTTTCTGTTTGAGAATTTTGCAACACTCCAAAAAGTGGAGACAGCCTGGAAAACAGATTTTCAAAGGAAGGTTCAAGAGCATCAACAAAGAGAAAAATAGATAGCAGTGAGATGCAGTTTTGCCATTTCTTCTGGTACACCAGTAGCTCTTGAAAGAGACATAGAGTGGACGCCCCCAAGGTCCTGAAAACACCTAGCTGTTGCTGCCCCTATATGTATTTGACAATACATAAGGCATATCATATATAAAGTATATATCATCTATATACATGTATATTACAGGAATGGTTCTAGCATTTCTTTCTTATTCTCTCCACCGGCTGTTGCTTTGTTGGTGTTGCATCTATTATCTTGTTTATCAACACCTCATTTTTGGGGGCAGTACTTCTTTTCTCCTAAGCTATATTCTTATTATTTGATGCAGAGAAAGGAAGAATAATTCAACCCCAAATGTTATGGATGACTTTGTGAATCAGAGTTTGAAAAACAGAGCATCTAATCCAGCTCCTACCAGTAATTAGTCCAGTACAGTTATTATTATTATTATTATTATTATTATTATTATTATTATAACTTGGCAATGACAGTACAGTACTACAGACACTTGTGTCTCATATTTGAGTCATGAAAGAAAATCTAATTCTCTCTCTCTCTTTTTCTTTTCCTGTTTGAATGAGTTTGGATTTAAACCAGGAGCTAGTGGCCATTTTGTCACCAGATTGATTGAGCATGTCTGAAAATTAGGTCATCACACAGAGAAAGTAGCTAAGACAGGGGGAACTAGAGATACTGTTTCTATAGTTTTTTGTGGGATGTGCACCACTAGAGTACATTTTCAGCAACATAAATTGATGTGCTTTTCACAAGCATTGTTGTCATTCTCGTATAAGCCAATTATTTTCCCATTTTTTTTCTTTTGCTCACCTAAAATAAAAGACTCCTGACTAATCCCGCTCTAAACATATGGAACTCAACCTTCCTACAGAACCATGCTCAGTCTGTCCCATTTCCCAGCTTCCTTTATACTTCTCCATCTGAGAAGAGCCCACTCTAAGAAGCTTGCTTCCCAGCCTAACAAACTGATGACTTTTGACTCTATCTACAGCTAATCTGCTGATTTGCTTCTTTGCCTTAGCAGTTATGTACTGCTTGGATGGCAAATGTAACAATTGCTGATGTAAAGATGAGGATGTCTCGTAAGTCACGGAAGCTTCTCTACTGTGGTTATGAGCCAAGCACGACTTCTCTCTAGACTGTAACTCTGACTTCTGCACAGTGTCCATCATTTATCCCTCCAGAAGCTTCCTTTCCTGGCATGGTTGTTCTGATATAGTTCTGCTAAAAGCTGTGATTCATACATCTCAATAAGAATACAAGAGTATTTGGAAAATGATGATCCTGAAAGGGAAAAAAATACAACTACTAGTAGAAAAATAATTTATTGTGAAAAAAATATTTTTATAACTGCTTTCAAAGTAAACTCATATAAGAATATCTTAAACTATTACTCATCCAACCCAGTCACCATGAAGGATAATTACGGAAGAATTGTGACTAAGGCAAATTCCCAGAGCAACAGCCAATCTCTGGTTTTCTTCCATTTTATCAATTATCTCAGATTTAACCTTTCTCCAAAATCTGACTCTTCTGTTTGTATTTCTCGGATTTGTCTAATAAAAGCAATAAACGTGATTTTCTGAGGAAAAGTCAAGAGACCGAGGAAGCCAAAGGACACTGGAAGCAAGCCTGTAACTGACAATGCTCGGTTACTCATTCAGTGCTCAGTGATGAATCCACACCGCTCTCACTTCCAAGAAACGGTAACAGTAATAACACACATCTCCACATCCCAATGAAGACTTGGTCCTCTGGGCAGAAGGAGAAAACCAGAACACAAGATTCCCAAGCACAGAACTGCTTTTAGGCAAGCACTGTAATAAACACAAATGTGTGGGCCTTCTCTAAATATTAAAAACCCAAATTGAGTTTTCTGTGAGAATATAACATGCATATAGTCATAAAATGGAGCTTTTAAAGCTTTCTAATACAACAATATTGGAATGATTGAATTTTATAAAAGTGTAAAACCCTCATCTGTAATAGGAAATCAATGGATAGTGTTTAAATATGATACCGCAGTAGTAGAGCAGTTGAAATATAACTTTTAAATATATTGGCTGTGGTGGAGCATGTGTGTGAAGCCAACTTGTAGAAAACAGAGGCAGAAGGCTGTTGCAGATATAAGGTCAGTCTGTTTTACGTAGTGACTCCAGGCTAGCCAAGGTTGCATGGAAACTCTGTCTCAGAAAAAGATAAAGAATAAAGAAAAAACAGAAAAAGAAAGAAAGAAATAGGATTATAAGTAATATGACCAATATAATACTCTAATAAATACAATGAACATGAATTGACTCCAAAGAACAAAACTTGAAATCATTAAATGAAATGATGAGAAGGTGTTCTGTTTTTAAAATCTGGAAGGGGACATGGGGATATATTGAAATTCAGTATCACATAAATGTTATCCTTCACAATAACTGAGTCTCAGTGTAGAATCAGGTCACATTATCTTCCTTAGCTTAGTTTTCTACTCTAGTTTTTGTCCATGAATAAACCAGGTGTATTAATGCATATCTGTAGCCATAGTACTTAGAAGTTAGAGTCAGATCAATATAGAGTTCAAGGCTAAACTAAACTAGATAAGGAGTCTCTGCTTAAGACAATTATTTAATAGTTATATGATAGATATGTAGATAGATAGATAGATAGATAGATAGATAGATAGATAGATAGATGATAAATAGATAGATGATAGAAGATAGATAGATAGATAGATAGATAGATAGATAGATAGATAGATAGATAGATAGATAGATAGATAGATGATAAATAGATAGATGATAGAAGATAGATAGATAGATAGATAGATAGATAGATAGATAGATAGATAGATAGATAGATAGATAGATAGATAGATAGATAGATAGAGAAATGGGATATTTTTAGTAAAGCATTATAAATATGTTCACAATAATATGGAGAAGATGAAAAGATAGACTAGTTAGTAAAATGGTTTTCTTGAAACAAATGGATCTGACCTTGGTTACAAGAGTTCATATTTTAAGAAGTTGGTAATGAAGTGCTCTCTTGCTTGCTATAAAGAGGGAGCAGCAGATCCTCAGGGCTTTCTGGCCAACCAGCCTAAATTATTTGGCTCTCTCCAAGCCAGTGAGAGAACCTGCCTCAATATAATATAACAGGTTTTACTTAGAAAAGACACCAAAGGTTATCTTCTGGCATCTATGTGTACCTGCACACAAAGATGAACACACATGAACTCTTGTACAATACACAACACACATACACACGGAGAGAATACGTAAAGGGTAAACAAACATTATTATTCATGGGAGAATGATATATCCAAAGGTGAAACTCATGAACATGTAGAAATTGAAAGGCATTGGCGAGTGGGATAGTAACAACTCTCATAGACCATTCATCAATGAAAAGATTGATATTACAATTTCATAACACATCTTTCAAATATTTAATATAAATACTCAAAGCACCTAAACTTACACTGAACATTAATGCTCAAATGTGTCAGTCAAAAGACACAAAAATATACAGAGCATAATATGTACAGCCCCCTAAAATTGCACATTAGAATATCATATATCATGAGAATGAAGGAACCTATTTACCTAGCAATAAGATACACTCTTACATGCATTATTTCAACTGGAAAAACTTCATGAAATTCGAGAGTGCATGATATCAACCACATAAAATTTTAAAATAGAAAACACTGAGCTATGTAATTAGAAGTCACCGGTGATTACGAATGATTATTTAAAAGATCTAATGTAGCCCATTTTGGGTTATGATTATTTTCTGTTTCTTGATTAAGATTGCTTGGATAGAGTTTCATTAAAAATGTTTACTTATAAATCGTATGTTGTATGTATTGTTGTATGTATGCAATACTTAAATTGAAAGGTTTACATAAAATTTAAAGTCAAAGATTCCTTTCTTAACTAGTATCTATAATTTATTCAATAAACATGCTTTAGAAATTTTACATGAATCTGTCCCTTTCCTGGACATGAAGAGAAAAAGGAAAGCTACAATATGTTCTACATAGATTTGGGGAATTCTTCCCAGGGGTCTGAAGGAGTACTTGTAGTCTGCTGCCATGCTCTCCACATGAGCACGTGGGCTTCAACTTTAAAACGGATGCATCTTAAGACTTCACTGAATTTATTGTAAACAAAGTGATGTGACTGTAGAAATGGAAAACATGATGCACATGCAGTATCACTCCCGGTAGTGATACTTTTAGAAGATGTTCACATGTATCAATCCAGAAAGAAAAGTCCATGAAACAATGACAGTGTGTGACAGCTCCTCTTCTCATTCTGATGATAAAGTGTCAGATATGCAAATCAAAGGAGAAGGTTTTCTTTTGAGCCTTTTTTTTTTTTTTTTTTTTTTTTTTTTTTTTTTTTTTTTTGAGGAGCTATGAGAGCACAAACTTCATCACATCTGGATGGGCGAGAAAGTAGAGAAAAGGCCTGAAGGAAGACGTGACTATGAGCCTCAAGGCTTACCCACTATATGAACCACTTCCTTTACATAGGCTTTACCTCCTAAATGTGCCACGCCTCCCAAGACTGTGCCACTAGTTGTGAATCAAATATTCCAGCACAAGAGCGTGTGGGGAATATTTCACTTTGAAACCACAGCAAAAAGTCATCTGCAGCATATTAAAACAATGCTGCTCTCGGGTTTAGCCCCTGACAAGTTACCAGGAACGATCCTTGAGGTCGGGGTCCCCTCTGTAAGGAGTGTGTGACTTAAAGAACAAAGAGAAAGCAATTGTAGTTCAAGAGGCCGTCTGTGCTAACTGCTGGAACACCGGGCATGATGCTGCAGTCTGCACGGATAGCACATCTGCTACACAGACACAAAAGGAAGAATTTGCTCTAATTTACGTGTCACGGTGGGAAATGCGGGCAGCAGAACAAGTGCTAAGTAAACACTGGTCTCCTAGAAAATGGCAGGTGATTGATGCACGCGTGGAAATTATGTAGCCGTGGTTTTAAGCTAATTGGTAGCAGAACACTGCGGGATATTACTTGGATTCAGGTTATCTAACAGTTTCCAACTCTGCATCTCAGCTACAGAGTGCCCCTTCACTCTGTTCTTTGTTGTAAATGTCCCCCAGACACTCTGCCTGCTCCTGAATGCTCAGTTTCTTCCTTTGTATATCAATTCATGTGTAATGGGGTGAAATATTATTTATCATGATCAGCATTTCAATGAACAATAAGAAAATAAAAACAGTTTTACTGTGATGGTTTGAATAAGAATGACCCCAATTGGTTCATGTGTTTAAATACTTGGTTCTCAGTTGGTGGAACTGTTTGGAAAGAATTAGGAGGTGTGGTCTTGTTGAGGAGGTGTGTCTCTGGGTACAGACTTTGAGGTTTCAAAAGCCCATTCCCTTCCCAGTTAGCTCTCTTTCGGCCTCGTGCTTGTGAATCAGGTGTACTACTTAGGTACTTCTCCAGCATCATGCCTGCCTACCTACTGTTCTCTGCCATAACAGTCATGGTCTCAGCCCCAATAAACTATTTTTTTCTATAGTTGCCTTGGGCATGGTGTCTCTTCACAGCAATAGAAAAATAAGACATTCACTAATTTATTTAAATATTTGTTGCTATCAATATATTCAAGTAAGGTCTTTATTTTCTTACTTGATTCTCATACCAACCCCATCCTCTACACTTCTTATGACTACTACATAACTAAATATTTATTAAATATTTATTAAACTTGTCTTTAAAGATAAATTATAATATAAGTATAATTATATTTCAAGGGATTTATTAATATTTTTTGAAAGACTATGAAATTTTATTGTTAATAAAATTAAAAAGTGAATGAATAATCCAAAATAAAACTAAAAAGTAAATAAAAGAATTAAACATGAAATTTTGTATATTTTAAATATAGTCTTCAAGAATATAACTTGATTTTATTACATTGGTGTTTTTAATTATTTTCAAAATATTTTTGTAATTTTTTTCATTTATTGAAGATAGATTCTTTTCTCATACAATATATCTTAATTACAGTTTCCTCTCCCTCTACTCCTCCAAGTCTTTCCTCACCTCCGTTTCCTGCTAGATCTACTCCTTTTCTGTGTCTCATTAGAAAAGAACAGGCTTCTTGGAGATCAAAACCCAACATAACTGAATAAAATATATTAAGATAAAACAAAAAAAAAATTACATCAGGCTAGACAAGGCAACTCAACAGGAGGAAAAGAGCCCAAAGAACAGTTCAAGAGTCAGATCCACTCATTCACACATTCAAGAGTCCCATAAAAATACTAAGCTGAAAGCTATTAATATATATGCAGAGGGCTGGGTGCAGACCTGTGTAGAACCAGCTGTTTCTGTTTCAGACTGTGAGTTCATGTGAGTCTTGCTTAGCTGCTTCTCCTGGTATTCTCCATCCCCTCTGGCTCTTACTCTTTTTCCACCTCATTTTCCTTGGGATTCCCTGAGCTCTGATGAGAAGGGTTGATGGTGAATACCCATTTAGAACTGTGTGTTCCAAGATGTCTCTCTGTGCATAATGTCTGACTTGGGTGTGCACTACCTGACCACACCATGTGTAATCCATTGATGTCCCATCTACACAGCTCTGCATGGCACCTTCCACTCACTGCTCAATCAACATTTTAGGAAATAAGAACTCCTACTGCTGAGCCATTTAAATGGTACATAAAGCAGGGTACAATTAGACAAGTTTGCATTTCTCGTGAGTGCCTAATGATCAGGTACATCTATGTCCTTCTTTACAGAACCTGTTTAATACTACTTGCAAATTTTAAGCTACAGCTGGATGACAAAGAATGAAGCATGTGGGTTTTGTGGTTAAATGGCCTAAGTTAGACATCCAGTCTGCTATTCTTGGACATAGGGGCCAATGTCAGGCTACATAGTTATGTACACCCTAAGATTCTCATTGATGATGAGCAATGCATCTACTCATGGAACCATTCCCTGAGTCAACTTTATTGGCCTCTACCCCATCCCATTCTCCACAGAGTCCCCCTCCCTTTGTACAGTGTAAGAAAATCAAGTGACATGTCTGCTTTTAACAATGGAAGCATTAGAGGTAGTCTGTACAAGGCTTACCACCTAGCTGTCTTCCCTCACCCCTCTCTCTGATGAGCTTTTTCTGCCCTTGCTGGAGTGGGGTGGGGAACCAACCATTCTTTACACCATTAGGTTAAAATTGGGGAGTCTTCATTTCATTCTGCTGCAATAAATCCAGGATCTTCTGAGTTGGAAAAAGACAGAATACAAATAGTCTGGCAACAGATTCTGAGCCACCATTACTAAAGCTTCATGCAAATGAAACTCTGATTTGCAGGAAAGAACATATTCAGGGGAAAGCTGAGTTAGTATTCTTCAAAAATGTCACCCCTGAGAGACTGTGCTCTAGTGAATGATTCTATACCTGTGTATATGCTGGCAGCAGCACCAAATGAACTCTGCTTCTAAAGGAGCACATGAAGTTGGGAGGGGAAAATGGTGGCAGGGGTGCTAGAAAGGAATTAGCGTGGAAGTATGTTGGTGAATGTTGAACAAGCCATTAGGATGTCAAGCAGTACCTGATAGTATGTGGTACCTGTAATCTCAGGTAGCCTGCCAAGCCTTGACCCCTCCCCAGAAAAGGTCAAGACCACTCCCACAGGCTATTTAAACTGCTCCCCCAAAATTAAACATGTAGTTTTCCCTCTTGCTCTCCGGTAGTCATATTGGCAACTTCCCCGTTTCCCCTCAGGGCCACCCAGGAGAGCAGGTGTCTAATTAAACCTGGATATCTTTTAATTTGGTCTGATTGGGTTTGATTGGGATTATTTTGTGTCAGCTGAGTGGCTCAGTTAGGAAAATATTCCTAACAGTACCCTCTTCTCGTCTTCAGTCTCACTCACCAATAATAGAGGCAAAATACACCTGAGCCTTTGAAATCTGAGAAGGTATCTCTGGTCTATTTGTATCCATGAAGAAATAGAGCATCCTTCCTCCATCACACTCTCCATAGTGTTCCCATTATTAGCTTCCTCTTCTCATCCCCTTTGATCCCTGTTCTACTTCCTAGCCAGCCACACAGGTTGTAAACAAACCTTTTTGTCTGTGTCTTGCTTTTTAATATAGCAAACACTGGCTTAGCTCTCTTCTAAATGTCTTCACTATCTGCCAAGTACAGACCCTACTTCCTAGCACTTGTAGTCTGCTATGACAGTCCCTCATCAAAATGAGCAGATTGTTGGGATTAGCATCCTGATTCTGCCCTCTGGTAGTCATGTGACTTTGCCTAGGACTCCTCAGCCCTCTATGCCTCTGTTTCTCTGTATGTTTTATGAGAATATTAATGGCACATTCCTCACACAATATTAAAAATCATTTTTTAGAAATGACTTGTCTCTTTGTAAGTTCCCATAAGCACCTTTAATTATACTCAGCTATAACCACAGATTATCTGAAATCTCAGCTATAACCACAGATTAATACAGATTATCTTAAAATCTAGTCTAGCCATCTCCTTTGGAAACCCAGCTATCTTAACACAATTACACTCCCTCTTCTGAGTCCACCCTTGCATTTGATTTTTTTATGGAAATGGTTTTCTAAAATCTTTTTTAGTGAAATTTACTTAATCCCACTGTGAAACTACCTAAATATAGGTATTTTTCATATACTAAATATAGTATTCAATACATAGTAGGTATGTTAATATTTATTAATTCATATCAACATAAAACAAAAATATGAGATAGAATGTATTTGGCTCATTCATTTAACTGTTCAATCAAACAGAAAGAGTAATAATAAAAAAATCAAATTGTAGAATGTTATTTCCCTAGGAAATGAAATTAAATTTTAATCCCTGAAGGTTAAATAAATTTTTGTCTTGCCTATCAGATGTTCTCCACTGTACATCTTTATTCTCTACAAGAGTAAAAGTACAAAGGGGTAAAGAGAACAGAAAGCTTTTTTTTCTTTTATGAAAACATAAATTTCACTTTTTATTTATGCTCTTGAAAATATTTGGCAATCCTAATGAGCAAAGACCGCAGCAAAAAAAAGTAATTTTGGTATCCAAACACACATCATTCCCCAAACCCCGAATTGTTTCAGTACTTAAGAATCCGCTCAGGGCAGATTCAGCTGGAGCCTGCTGCGGAATGTGCTGAGTTGGGCATTTGTGGAAGGTAATTGGTTTTTCATGACACCTCCCTCTGTGCTGTCACTGAGAAGGATCGAGTGCCAGGTCAGAGGTCACTGTTGATCAGCAGGTTTCACACAGAAGTGATTGCTGGAGGTCTAGTGGAGCAGAGTGAGAATCAGCAGGACTCTGTCTAAAGGTGGGTGGCTTCAGAGCACCTGGGCCTTCACTTCACTTCCCCCTCCGAAATCTCATGCAAATGGATCTGTGAGGACCCAGCACAGTAGCATGCAAGCTTGTGGATTCTTGTAAGCATAGTTCCATCCTGACAGTGACATACAGTCCACAACAGCTAAGCTTGGTTTTTGTTCAGGTTATCGAACCCGGGTCCTCATATTTGACAGGCAAGAAGTCTTCCACTGAGCCACATCCCTGGTCCATTTCTCACTCTTTATTTTGAGACAGTTTCTTACTAAATTGCCCGCATTGACTTTGAACTTGCTATATAACCCAGGCCGGTTTAGACCTTGCAGTTCCCATGTCTCAACCTCTCTAGCTACCAGGTTCCACTCTAGTTTTTTTAGAAGACTCAGATGTGAGTGCTTTTGGCACCCGACTCAAAATGGCAAACAGAACAAACCCTATCAAAAAGCAATTGAAATATATAAACTGTGGTTTAGTCACACAGTTCAATACGAGGGGCCAAGCAGAGGACAAATAGCGTGTCTGGTAGGCAAAGCATTCTGCTTTCTTTGTGCAAGCAGTCACTCTTCCGTGTATTTCTCTGGATTCCTTTCTTCTCGATACCAAGAAGAGGCAGTAGAATTTGGACAAGATGTGGCAAGATAAGAGGGTCATTTGGAAACCAGAAGTTCTATGCTATTCTCTCTCTGCCGTAAACTCCACGGTAGTGGCATTCACTCACCTTATTCAAACTTCAGAGGTATTAACTCTGAAAATGAAAGGTGGAGCAGCTGTACGCTGTGCCTTACAACGTCATCTCCGAAACTAAATGGCACTATTCCTGAAGTAAGCACTCATCAAACACTAGCCTCAGTCAGGGCACAAGGAAACTTTCCTGAAGGCTTAGGGACTCTAACTGATGCTTAGGGACCCAGGACAGATTTTTAAGACTCAATGCTCTTCACCTCTCTCATGATATTTAAAGCACTACTTACATGGTTTTGCAGTTTTTAGCAACATTTCTAGTTGCTAGTGTCTTCTTCTTTGCAACTAGTTGGTTTTTAAGAAACAAAACTACACCTGTTTCTGAGAATTTGCATAGTTATGGTGAAACCTACAGAAGGCAGGTGAGTTGAGAGACAGTCTGGAACACGCATCTCCTTTAGCATAAAGGCAACTCATCCAGGTGAGGTAGGGCACTTTCTGTTGTCCCTGAGATTTTTAGACCACTGAGATTTAGAAAGACTCTGCTCTTGGCTCACAGCTCTTTACTAAAATAAGCCAAGACTAACCAAGAGACTATAAAAAAAATGGGCAGGATAGCCCAAACCTGTCTGTTCTTGCTTGTTCCCAGAGTGTGGCATGGAAATTACATCTTTTGAAGAGAATCTCTGAAATCTATGTGGATTATGGCCAAATAAGCTTGTAGAAAAAAACACTAATACTCCTCAAAATTTAGTTCAAAATGATAAAAAGATCAAATATGACCAGATCTATTTAAGTATAGGAGAATATAGGTTCAATAAATACTAAAAACTGAAGCCATTTTAAGAAGTGATTATCTTATAAATAATTTATATGAAGTATGAAATAACTAGGAAATTTGATCTGTATAGATAGTTCAAATTAAAACTCTTTGATAGAAATAAATCTATATTTGATAGACAATTTGATTTAAATGACAGAAACCACATACTAAGGGAGAGGTACCTGCCTTTTTAATCCCACTGCATGGGAGGAGGGCTTCACTGTGAATGAGCCATCAACACTGAAGGATTTATCAAATGGAAAACTGGGAAAGAATACATTACTCCATACCCTGCTCATGTACGCCTTTCTACAGTAACAACACATACATTATGATAATTTTGATTTTTGAAATCTCTACTGACTTAAAGCTTCTGTTTCTAAGATCTGGCAATGAGAGGCTTATGAATAAGGGATCTTGCAAATTTCAATAACATTTTGAAATTTAAATCATTTTTATATGAAAAAAACAGCATTTACCAAACAAACCTCCACAATTTATGTCTTTTGTTGGCACAATAAATAGACAAAATAGAAATGACTGTTTTCTTCCCTAGATCTATGTCTCATCCGGCTGTCTACGCGTATAATACAAATAGCAGCAATAGAAACGCATCAACTATGGGCTGTAATTGTGAGCGATTATAAGACTCATTGTTGGGCTAATTTGGGATTAAGAGCTAGAAAATATCCTCTTTGCTTAGTCCTTTACAAAGTCATTTGCATGAAGACATTTTACTAGTGAAAGTTTGTTCTTTAGTAATAAGTATTAATTGTACAAAACAGTAGGTTTTACTGAGGTATTATCATGTATGTATAATGCACTTTGGCTTTATGAGCCCGGCTTATTACCATTCTCACCTTCTTCTGCCTCTCCTGGCCAGTTTTCTATTCCTTAATTGCCCCATGTGCTTGTTCTATCTTTTTCTTCTCTGTTACATGAGAAGAAACATGTGGTACTTACTCTTCTGTATTTCACCTATTTTGCTTAGCATTACTATGTAGTTCCATCAATTTTTTCCTTTATTTTTTTTATTTTTTTATTTTTTTGCTAACAAAGACTGGGAATGCAGCTGAGCACTGTCGTAGCAGAGCCCATGCCTGGCATGCACATGGTCCTGGCATCCATCCCAGAACATCAAGAAAAGTAGGTGTATTTTCACAAAACTGATAGGATTTCTTGCTTTATGGGTGAAGAGTGCCCACTGTGTATAGAGAGCTCGTTCTTGTTAACCACTCGCAGGCAAGTAGGTGGATACCCAATATAAGCATGAACTATTAAGTGACAAAGTAAATATAAGTCTTATACAGACCTACTCTTCATGGTACAGCCTTAGCTCTCAACATAACCAAGTCCTTAAGAAGTACCTATTTATTACACAGAAGAAATGGTAAAAGAGAAAACACATAATTTCAGAGTATAATTAGCTCTTGAGATTATTTTTAAAGATTTATTTATGTGCATGAGTGTTTGTGTGTCCTTCAGTGCCTTTGGAGGACAAAAGACGTTACTGGATCCTTCAGAACTCAGTCATAGATGGTTGTGAACTGCCATGTGACTGTTGGGAACTGAGCCTGGGTTTTCTGTAAGAGCTGTCAGTTATCTGAACTGCTGAGTAATCTCTCTTGCCCAACTTTAGTGTTGTTTTATGAAGAATTACCTAGATATTATTTTTCTCAACTCACTATGGGTTTATCAATACAGATGTTCCATGACCCTGTAATCAAGAGCCTGGGCACTGAGACATCTCCTACATGGAAGTTTTCTATTATTTTCCTAGGCTTATTCTCCCAATATCATACATTAAACAAACAAGACTGAACCCTCATCATTATTAGAGAGTCATTCACAACTTATTTTTCACATGACTTTCAAAGAACCTGTACAAAATTCTTGAATTTAGTCTTCTCCTCACATCTCTTCTGCCAATAGCTGCCAGCCCCTGAAACCTGACGGAAAGTTGTTAAGAGTTTTTAAATAACTGTTTTCTGAGCAAGGGTCCTTAACTCAGAGTCAAAGGGTTGTGATGTGGGTCTGATAAGCAGCCATTTTCCAGATTAAGCATTTATCCCCTATCTCCCTGAGAAAATACACATGGTTTCCAAGTAATTTTAATTCTATATTTTAAAAGAGTTTTGAAAACATACCTCTTTTCTCAGTCCTGCAGTTACTCATGGCTTGGGGCAAGTCACTTGATGACTGTCCATCAGCTTCCCAATAGCAAGCCAGACTAATGTCCTTTCAAATGATGGGTATTTTAAGATGTTTGTAATCATGAACTGATGATTTATTTATTCCCTGCATCCCCTCTTGTGAGAAAGAGCTTGTGAAATTCAGTCTTCAGTTTAAGAAGATACTTTTTAGTATCTTCCATTTGCTTTGTGCCTTTCAAGGGCTCCACTTCAGTATTTTGCTTATGCCCACCATTTATATATATATATATATATGTGTGTGTGTGTGTGTGTGTGTGTGTGTGTGTATGTGTGTGTGTGTATATGTGTGTGTGTGCCTGAAAATATATTTTTCTATTCATTTCCCAAATCCAATAATTGAGAGTTGATGCAAACCATCAATACTTCACTTCTGCTCACCAAGATGTAGATAGAACCTAAAATAACCAGGCGAATTCTCAAATGATAAGAGGCAAACAGTAACTTTTAAGCAAATTCAAATATTCCAACAGGTGTTATCTAAATCACAGACTTCTTGTGTGGAAACACGAGATACTAGCAGATTGTTGAAGGGGTCGGTCTTTTTATGCCAATGTCATTCTCTAAACACAAAATATAAATTCAAAATGCTGAATTTTCATCCATTCCTGCCATGCCTAGAAAATGTCTTTTTAAGTGTTCTTCTGGAGGCCAGAAAACACTGAGTACATCATGACATCATTGTTCACTTCCAATTCCACCTAAATTTCCCTGAGGAATGCTACATACACATAGTACAAATTCTGAATTGCACTTTGAGGATTTTTGAAAATATCATTAAAACTACATTGTTTCAGGCTCATGAAAGTTGAAATCATGATGCTTTTACTCAGCTCTAAAGCTGGCTTTGTAGACTTAAATTCATTATAAACCATCATTCAGTCTCTGTACAAGAATGAACAACAACTAGGAAAGCAATAACACATGAAAAATTATAGCCCTTAGTTAAATTTGAGTTTTGAATACATGGCATTTTATTTTTAATGTAAGCATGTCCCATGTATTGAATAGAACAGAATAACATTTAAAAAGCCATATTGTATCAGTTGCCTTCTTTTGCTGTGATAAAACACTGTGATCAAAGAAACTTATAGAAGATAGAGTTTATTTGTGCTTACAGTGTCAATGGGTCTGAGCTCATGGTGGGGACAGCCAATAGCAGGCGACTGGAGCTGAAAGCTCAAACCCTGAACTTCAGGCAGGAGGCAGAGAGAATACTGGAAATAGCATGAGAATCTTTTGAAACCTCAAAGTTCAGCCCCAGTGACACACCACCTTCCATGAGGCCACACCTCCTAATCCTTCTCAAACAGTTCTACTTAAAACTACCATATTTCATTCCCTGATACCATAGACATGTGGCCATATCATAACACAAAACACATTTAATACAATTCAAGTGTCCCATAGCCATTCAATGTCAAAAAATATTTCAAAGCCCAAAGTATCTTCTTAATCTCAAGGCAATCTTAACTGTAACACCCTGTAGAGAGCAGTTTACACACTACCAACATAAATGGCACAGAATATATATGCCATTATAAAAAGGAAGAATGGAGATTAAGTGTAGTGGCATTTCATTTGTATTTTAATAAATAAAGCTTGAGAATCAAAAAAATAAAACAGCTTGTTGCTCTGATGAGGGTCTCTGTCTCTATTTCCATCTGTTGCCAGACAAAAATTCTATGGTGATATTTGAGATAATCATCAGTGTGATAGTGGGGCAAGGACAGTTCAGGCACCCTCTCCTCTGCTGTCCAAGGACCTAGCTGTGGACCTCCCCATGGACACCTGGGATCCCCTCTAGAGTCAAGTCTCTTGCCAACCCTAAAATGGATCCCTTAATGTAGGTATCTTCTTCCCTGCTCCTATATCCACCCTTCCTCCATCTCCACCCTCCCACTCACACAAGCTCTTGCCAGTCCTTCCCTTCTCTCTTCCCTCTCCCCCTCTTCCCTTCCCCCAACCTCACCCCCACCCCTGCCCCCACCTCCCTGCTCACAACTTTTGCCCAGCAATCTTGTTTGCTTCCATTTTCCAGGAGGATCTATATATGTTTAGGTCCAGTTGAAGGGCAGAAGGAGGGAGAAGACGAGCAAGGAAGTCAGGACCACGAGGGGTTGGTTCACCAAGGGAGGCAGTGTGCCTGTTCTAATGGGACCTCACCAAATCCTGCTGAACCGGATCTGAATGAGCATGTGATCAAACCGGACTCTCTGTGGCTGACAATGGGGGCTGACTGAGAAGCCATTGATAAAGGCACTTGGACTTGTTTGTATGGCATGTTCTGGCTTTTTGGGACCCTAGTCTATATGGATGCACAGCTCCCTAGGCCTGGAGGTAGAGGGGAGGGCCTTGGACTTCCCACAGGGCAGGGTTCCCTGCCCTCTCTCAAGCAGGGAGGGGGAGGGAGGACAGGGAGATTGGGAGGAGGGAAGAGAGTGTAAATAATTGAATGGAAAATTTAAAAAAAAAAAAAAAGTAAAGCAACCACAATGATCAGCTTTACAGACCAGGTAGCAAGGACACACAATAGCCACAAAGACACACACCTTTAATCCCAGTAGCCACACTAACTTGCCATAGAAACCAGGTAGTAGTGGTGCATGCTCTTAATTCCAGAACTAGAGAGGATTATAAAACAGGAGGAGACAGCTCTCAGGCTCAGTCTCATTCTGAGATTCCTGGAGGCAGGATCACCATTTCAGACTGAAATTGAGGTAGAAGCCAGTTGTTGCCTGTTTTGCTTTACTGACCTTCAGGTTGAACCCCAATTTCTATCCCTGGGTTTTTACCAATCGTGCTTCAACTGAGTAAAGAAATGCTAGACCAAGGTAAAACTAAAACCAGAAGGTCAAACTCTAGTACTATAGCTCCGTGTTTGATGTCAAAGGGTTTAGTTGGCTCTGCCCTTTGAATTTGCTCCCTGAACAGTTTTCTCTTTGGGGGATGGCTTACTTCCTATTTGTAGCTCTTCTTTTTTTTTTTTTTTTGGTTTTTCGAGACAGGGTTTCTCTGTGGTTTTGGAGCCTGTCCTGGAACTAGCCCTTGTAGACCAGGGTGGTCTCGAACTCACATAGATCCGCCTGCCTCTGCCTCCCGAGTGCTGGGATTAAAGGCGTGCGCCACCACCGCCCGGCTTGTAGCTCTTCTTGATATGTATCCCATAACCCTATGACCTCCAACATCATAAGCTCATCGTGCAACTCAGGCTTCACTTTTATCACTTCTCACAGTGGCCTCACAGGGTTTTTTAGCCTCTCCCTCTCAGAGCCTTCATACAGCACTGTAGACACATTTTACCTACTTTAATGGCTCTTCTTAACCGTGAAGGAAAGTCCCACAACCCCTTTATTTGTGGATTTTTGTGACTCTAAAACAGTGAATAGAAAAATAATAGTGAATAAAAGTGAATTAACTCTAAAAGTGCATACCACATGGACAACACTGCCGAGTTTGAAAGCCTACTTGGGATGAACACTGCCTTTCCTCTGGTACCGTACATCCAGCAGCTTTCCATTATTGCTGTTCTTCAGGAGCAGGAAATTTCTTAGGCACCCTCCTTTCACAAGTTGGAAGCTCAGCTGGGTGCGGCTCTGCCATGAAGGCATCTTTATTACAAAACAAGAATCATATATATTTTTTTCTTTCAGTTCCAACCTTGGTATTCTTCTTATTCTTATCTTCAAATTGTACATTTTATATTTCTTTTTGCCCACTTTTTCTCTTTTCCTGTAAATCTGCATAAAGGTGATTATTACTAACCACAAATAAAGTCAATATTTGGCTGTCTCGAAAAAAATAATCTTACATTTTCCAATTGAGCATCAAGTAAATTCTTATGACTAAGGCAGAAGGCAGTTAGATTCTTTACCAAATATCACAAGAAGATCTTTAGCTCATGTGCTGTTTAATCCCTTGCTTCTCTCTGAAACCTCTTGTGCTGGGCCTTCAGAGTCTAGATAGTTCCAAGCATGACTACCTTCCAAGCCCCTACTAGGGTGGCTCATTAATTTCTGCTTACAGCATTCAATCATTTTATTAGTCCGAAGTCTCAAAATCTTCCATATTCCTCCAAAGAACTGAATGGCCATGTCTGCCACAGGATTATACCTCTTCTTGGTACCAAGTTCCATGTTAGTTACTTTCTATTGCTTTGATATAACCCCATGCCCAAGGCAAATTATTTAAAAAAAAAAAAAAAAAAAAGAAAAGAAAAAAGAAAAAAACATTTAGGGCTGGAGAGATGGCTCCGAGGTTGAGAGCACTGACTGTTCTTCCAGAGGTCCTGAGTTCAATTCCCAGCAACCACATGGTGGCTCACAACCATCTGTAATGAGATCTGGTGCCCTCTTCTGGCATGCAAGCATACAGACAGACAGAATACTGTATACATAATAAATAAATAAATCTTTAAAAAAAAATTTAATTGATCTTATAATTTCAGAGGGTTAGAGTCCATGACTGTGAAAGAAAGAAATACTGACAGGAACAGCTGAGAATGTATATTTCAAACTGCAAATAGGAGGCAGAAACCATAGTGGGAAAGGGGCAAATATTTTGAAATCCCAAAATCCACCCCCATTGACACATCTCCTCAAAAAAGACCATGCTCCCTAAACTTTTCCAAACAGTTTCACCAACTGGGGACCAAGTATTCAAACATGTGAGTCTATGGAAATCATTCCCATTCAAACGACTGCACAAGTCACATTAAATTCAGACTTAACTTCTGTTCTTTAGTTTACCTGGATATCTTAACAATACTACATCAAGACATCATACAAGTGTCAAACATCAAAAACTTCATGTCCTGATGCCTCATCAGAGAAGGGCTAGAAATATGACACTTAAACAAACTGAACTCTTGATGACAGACACACAACCCACCCTTTAATTTATCATAACAAAAACATGGATTGTATGAAGGGTATGGAGTATCTTATTAGCCTTAGAACATTAAGGGAAACCTATTTTTTTATTTCTTTGTTTTGTTTTCTTATTTAGTCTTTGAAAAGGCCATACATGTCGTATTAGGCAGGGTTCTCTAGAGTAACAGACTTATATAATGAATCTCTTTTTTTCTTGCTCTCTCTCTCTCTCTCTCTTTCTCTCTCTCTCCATATATATGCATGTAAAGCATGTAAAGGATTTACTAGAATGGTTCAAAGGCTAATACAACAATGGCTGCCTATGAAGAAAGTCCTAGAATCCAATAGTTTGTTCAGTCCATAAGGCTGGATGGCACCGTTTCTCTTCAATATATGCCATAATCACAAAGTAGGCTCTACTCCCTGTGAAAGAATGGACTTGGTATCAAGGATTAGAGCAAGAAAGGAGAGAGGGAAAGGGAAAGAGAGAGGGAGAGGGAGATGGAGAGAGAGAGAGAGAGAGAGAGAGAGAGAGAGAGAGAGAGAGAGCTTCCTTCTCCCACATTCTTCATATAGGCTGCCAGAAGAAGGTGTGGTCCAGAGGATTAAAGGTTTATCTTCCCATCTCAAAGATTCATGGTAAAGTGGCTCTCCACACTTACCATGATTTAATTAAGAAGAAATCCCTTACAAGTATACCCAGTCATTAATTTCAGCTTAATTAAATTGACAATCAAGAGTAGCCATCACACATGCATACGGTGTACTTTGATCCTACCCATCCCTTACAACTTCCTCTAATACCCTTTCATCTCATTTCCCTCCCTATGACATGTCCTCCCTGTTAAACATTTTATTTAATGTTTATTCCACTGAATCTAATTAATGCTGCCTGTATGCACATGGGTGTGCTGTCTTCCACTGGGATTAACTTTGAGTGGCCATACTCCTAAATAAAAGGGAATTCTCCCCACTCAGCAGCCATCAACTTCCAATTGCTCCTCAATAAGGTATAGGGAGCAGAAATCATGATCCCCTTACCAATCCAGCCTTGGAATTTTTTTAACAGGCTTGATCTCTTGTGTAGGTAACCATTGAAGCTGTGGGTTCATGTATACAACAGCCATGCCAAGACCATAGGACAGCACCACTTGAAACAGTAATATGTTTCTGCATTTACCACTAACCACTGCAATAAGAACTTTCTCTAATCAAGGTTGGGAGCAGCACCAACCTATGCATATAAACAGAAATATTTAAAATGTAGTTTGATAACCTGACCAACATTAAAAACAAATCAGTTTTGTTCTCTCCTAGGGCCAATGACTTCCCTAGTCATGTGTTTTGACTGTGTCCACAGTATCAAACATGATTGCTTCCAATGTAGTAGCCTCAAATTTAATCAAGAGAGCAGAGTGGTTGGTTAGCTCCATAAACAGTCTGTCACTATTGCACTGTGGGTACATCTTACATGGAAGGTTTATATTGTAGTATGCAGGGTCTAGCATTGGATAAGAGTGCTGATGTATTTTCTCCCCAGTCACCTTGCATAGTGCTTTCTAACACTGTGAAATCAAGCCAGCAGGGAGAGTTTCCTGATCAGTTCAAGACTGACCCCCTTGTATTCGGTAGCTATGGCAAAAAGATCAGCAGGCAACCAAGAGCAATGACAATAACCTGTATTGTTTCAGGTACCTCTGTGGCTAACCTGACCAACAACTAGCAGCAAGGTAATTCATAACACTGAGATTTTCATGTAATAACCCATGTCTTCTGCAATAGTATTCTTCACTAATGTGGTGATATTTCTTTTTCAAAATCCTTTTTAAAAAAGAAAGAAAACTATTTTAAATTATCTCACAAGCTCATGTTGTTTCATCCTGCTATGTAATTCTAACTGTTCTGGAATTTATTACAGTCCTAAGCTGTCCCCAAACTTGGAGAAATCCTCTTTTCCTTGCCTCCCATGAATCAACATACCTGTAATAAAACAAAATTAGTACAGCAAAGAGGAGAAATTGTTTCTTGAATAAGTTTCTCAGCTTCAAAATTTTTGTTGTGTATGTCGGTTCTGTATCGTACCTCCTAGGACATTAAGAATGCTATTCATAACCTGGAACAGATTTAATGAGAAACACAAAATGAACAGAGAAACCTAAACAAATTAAATGGATCTATTCTTTCACTGCACAATAGATTTTAGTTTTGCCCCAAGGAAGTCTTATATTTCATCATTATTAAAAATGCCAGCAATATTTTGTCTACAAAGAGAACAAATTTTCCCTCCTACTTTTCGCTCTGACTTGAAACCTCTTACTGCATATTATATGAGTCACAGGGGATCTTAATTGCTGCTTTTCAGGATTACAAACTCTGAAACCCAAGGTGGCATTTTGCTAAACGCATTTTGTACATTTAGGGCTGTTGAGCATTAACAAAAAAAATCTTAATAAAATACAATGAGAAAAGCCATTCTTGATATGATTTTTCTTCATGTGTGACCTTCAGAAGTTGAAATAAAAGATTCTCAGCAAACTGAGCTCTTTCTTGCTTCTATTAACTGTAAGGTCTTCTTTTTCACATTGAGTGTCATGATCTACAAAGCCTCCTTAGCACCTTCTTATCTAATCCATAATTTGAGAAACATCAGCAATTCTACAGTATGGAAAGATGTGAGATGAAAGCTTGGACAAGTGCTTAAAAGCCTCCCAATTCTCCATTTGCTTTGTCCCCTGGGCTGCTTGATCCTAATCGGTTTTCAAGCTATCATTATATTCAAATGCCTCTGAAGGCAGCAAACCTGTTACTCTTGGATTTGGAAAGAATCAGGAAGATATATCAACAAAATGTGGGGTAAAAGAGATGTGAAAAATTGTGCACTAGGGAACTGAGAAAAATATTTATAAAAACTGCATTTTGTTTAGGGATATGGCTTGAGATTCTTTGGATTCCACATAATTATATGGTAACTTCAGCATAGTGGAAATTGTCCATCATTTTTATCAGAAGAATGAGAATATTTTTTTAAAATGCGTCTTTGTCTTCTTTCCTATTTCCACTAAATATGAGGTAGCTTGGTGTTTTAGTTTTCAGCTTTATAGGTAAAATTCAGTTACATAAAACTAGATAATTCTAATACTCAACCTATGATGTGAAACATTTTTGTTTAAGCCATGAGAAATTGTTCATACCCTTTGAAACATCTTCCAGAACCTGGAGAAATTTGCCTTGGCTGTATCTCCATGACTTGAACACAAGCATCAGGGTAAAGAAAACAAAGCCTTTATGTGACACGCTGACTTTCCTCCTGATGCCTTGAGAACATGAGACCCTAGAGGAGAAGGCAACATGGCTCAGACTTATGTCTACACGCTCAGATGTGAAGTGTGATCCATTGCAGATCTCCATAGTTCCAATTTAAACCCCGAGACCTTCTCTATACACTCATAAATGTTAATTAAATGCTGTTATCAATGTTTTTATAAATATTACTGTCTTTCTATTCAGTTTAATTTCAACAATTTTGTACTTTAATGCTCTAAACATTTAAAAAAAATGTGTCAAGACAGAAGTTGAAAACTTTCTAGAATTAAATGAAAATGAAAACACAATATACCCAAACTTACGGTACACAATGAAAGTAGCTCTAAGAGGCAAATTCATAGCCCCAAATGCCTACATTTAAAAAAGAAAGTGGAAAGAAGTCATTCTAATCACTTAAGAATGATACAATGATAATCAAGCCACAACTCATAAACTAGAAAGTGTAAGGGACTAGAGGGAACAGATAGATCTCATTAAGAAAGGAAAATAAAATAGATAGATGTGAATGGGAGGAGGGTCTGTAATGGTATCAGTTGGGGAAGGGAAGGTGAAAGGTGGTTATGGGAATTGGTGAGGAGAAAAAATAACAAAATTAAGGGGCATCTGAGGTGCTTGGGTGATCAAGAATGTGAGACTTGAGAGGCATGGTACCCAGAGGGGGGAAAATACTGGTCTAAAAAAAAGAAAAAAATATAAGGATAAACCACCTTGTAGTGATATTCTGATGTACTCATAGATCAATGCCTAGTTAAACTATAGGCAGAGCAGTTTCCTCCTGTATCAGATGGAAAAAAATAGAGAGCTCCACAGCCAGACATTATATGCCAAGTGAGAGTTGGAGCATTCAGCTCTAAATGGGCTGTCTCCATCGAATCCTTCCGCTCAGAGCTCAGCAAACCCCTGGGGAAGAGTAGACAGAATGGGTGCAAAGCCAGAGGGAAAAGAGGACATTAGGAGAACAAGGGCCTCTAAGTCAGCATGAGCAAAGCTCAGTTGATCTCACAGAGACTGAGGCTGCGTGCACAGAGTCTGCATGTGTCAGTGCCAGATCCTCTGCATATATATCATAACTTCCAGATTCGTGTTTTTATGGGATTCCTGAATGAGTGAATGAGTGGGTCTCTGACTCTTGTCTCTTGTCGCCTCTTTCCCTCCTTTGCCTTGTCTTATCCAATTCCAAAGTGATAGTTTTTGTTCTATCTTATTGTATTTTATTTTGTTATGGTTTTTGAATGAACGGATGAATGAATGAATGAATACTTACCCACAAGGGTAAATGTTAAAGCCTGAGCTGTCATTTATATTTGCTGAGAGAGAAGAAATCAGTTTCTCCAATAAAGTAACACTTGGTATATAAGCCACTCCAGGGTAGGCCACGTGTTTAGAAGCAGTTGACCAACATATAATGGACTCCACAGTTTTTCTGTGTGTGATTTTATTTGGTTACATTTTGGTGGGGTTTTGTTGTTGTTTGGTTGATTTGGTTTTTAAGTGGGTTGGTTTTCTTATTTTTTTCTTTTTCTTTTTTGGTTTGTTTGGGAGGGCATGCTTTTATTTTGTTTTCTTATTTTGGGGGTTGTTGTAATGTTTTTTGTTTGTTTGGGGGACACTTAAAGTTGGGTTACTAGAGTCAAGAAAAGGACCTTGAAGGACATGAAGATTGGGAAGAATATGACTGAAACATATTTAATTTTAAATTTTTGTTTTAAATAACAGAAATAAAGTATAATAAGTGAACTCTAATTAAGCCTATTAAAATGGTGTGCAGATTTAAATAGGTTATTCTCAAAAGAAAAAACTCAAATGACTGGTGATAATTTAAAGATATATTCAGTAGCCCCAGACATCAGGAAAATGTAGATCGAAACTACTTTGAGATTTTGCTTTATGCCTGTCAGAATGGCCAAGACCAATAAAACAAATGATAGCACATTATATCAAGGATGCTGAATAAGGAGAACACATCTATTGCTGGTGGGCATACAAACTTTCACAGACACTATGGAAATCAATGCCATAGTTCCTCAGGAAAATAGAGATTGTTCTACCTCAATATCCAGTTATACTGCTCTCAAATATATACCCAAAGAATATGCCATCCTATTACAGAGACACTTGCTCAACCATGTTCATTGCTTCACTCTTCATAATAGCAGATTTGGAAACAGCATAGATGTTGTCAACAGATAAAAAAATGTGGTAAATGTAAACAATGAAATATTACTCAATCATTAAAAATCATAATATCTTCAAGTAAATGGATTGAGGAAGAAAAACATCTTACTAGGTGATGTGACTCAGACCCAGAAAGGCATATATGGTGTTAATCACTTATATGCAAATGTTAGTTAAGTCAAAAATAAGCAAACTACAATCCATATAACCAATAATATTAGGTGTAGAGTAAAAGATAAGTTGAAAGAGACACATATCCTTAGTAAGCATAAATAGTGCAGCATAAATTCTAATTGGTGTTAATAACTCACCAAGGCCAGCTGGCCCAGGTCTGAAAAGGCATGGGTTAAAACCGGACTCGCTGAACATAACGGAGAATGAGGACTACTGAGAACTCAAGAACAATGGCAATGGGTTTTTGATCCTACTTCAGGCACTGGCTTTGTGGGAGCCTAGGTAGTTTGGATGCTCACCTTACCAGACCTGGATGGAGGTGGATGGTCCTTGGACTTCCCACAGGGCAGGGAACCCTGATTGCTCTTTGGGCTGACGAGGGAGGGGGACTTGATCGGGGGAGGGGGAGGGAAATGGGAGGCGGTGGCGGGGAGGAGGCAGAAATCTTTAATAAATAAATAAATAAATAAATAAAATAATAAAAAAAAAACGGAGTCAGATATAGGGATTAATGCTGAGCAATCAGAGAAGCAGAGCAGCTAGCCACTAGTTCTTACCTCTACTGAATCCTCCAACCAAAGGGGAAATCCTCTCTCTAGGAAAACTGAAAGCCCTGGGCTCCCATCTCCTCCCACCTTATATTCCTCTCTCTGTCCTGTCATCATTCCTGTCTCCACCTCCCTATGGCTGGGATTAAAGGCATGTGATCCCAAGTGGTGGAATCACCTTTGTGTGAGCTCTGTTTCTCTTTTAGACAGATTCAATCTCCTGTAGCCCAGGGTGACCTTGAACTCACAGAGATCCATCTGCTTCTGTCTTCTAAGTGCTGGGATTGAAGGTATGTGCCACCACTGCCTCTATGGCCTTTGTGGCCTCTATGACTAACTAGTGCTTTAGCTCTGCACTCTGATTTTTCAGGCAAGCTTTATTTGTTAGATCACAAATAAAATATTACTACAAAATAGAATAGATAGTTTAGTTAGGGATGAATAAGATGAGGATAACCAACCAAAATGTACTTTAAGACCCTACTTCATGAAATGGAACCTATCCAGATGCTGCTTGCGTGACCAGGAACTTGAATCTAGATAGTTCCAGGACCTAGGGGGAAACCAAATACTACCGTTCTGCTAGAGGAACTTAACAAAACAAGGGCATCTAATGACACTGTGCTCTACTCATATATGAGTATCTTCCTCAGCCTTCGTCAGAGAAGCTTCCTTTTGCAGCAAATGCAAACAAATACAGAAATTCACAGCCAGACAATATGCAGAGAGTGATAGTCTTTAAAACACTCAGTCCGAAATGGAATGTTCCCATCAAATTCTTCTCCTCGGTGCACAGGGAATCCTGTGGAAGAGGTGGTGGAAAAATCATTAAGATCCACAGGGAATGAGGGACGCCAAGGAAACAAAGCCATCTAAATACAACAGAAAGGACACAATCACAGAAGTTGTGGCAGCACTCTCGGGGCGAGCACAGGTGTTCACCAGATGGGGTCCTAGGGTTGAAAGGAGAAATGGACAAATGCCCCATGCCTAACCTGGAAGTTATTTCCAATTGATAACCACTTGCAAAGGAAAAAGAAAATGTTTCTACCAGGGAATCTCACTGGAGAAACAAAGGCCTCTTAAGGGTAGGCTGTATGCCCAGCAGTAGATGGTCAACAGAAAAGGCACTCAAGGGCATCTTTGGAGGCATTTAGTCTCATAGTGCTGCAATTTTCTTCTTCCCTTTTCTCCTTATACCTTATGTGTCCTTTATGTATATGTGATGGCTTCCCATTTTGTGTTTTTAATGGGACAGCTGTGGGTGCGAACGTGTGAGTCTCTGCATTCATGTGCGTTTGTTGTGCTTTTTTCTTTGGCGCTTTTTCTTCCATTTGTTTGTTTTGTGTTATTTTCATTTGTTTGTTTTTGTTTTACCTTTTATTTTATTCTTATTCCTTAAATCCCTGTTTGTTTTTTTAACAAGAGACAGAAAGTATGTGAATCCAGACGGGAGAGGAGGTAGGGAAGAACTGGGAAGATACAGCAGGTGGGAAAACTAACTGTGATTAGAATATATTGTGTAGAATATATTGAATATAGTCTATTTTCAATTTTCAAAAGTAAAAGACAAATAGAATCCAATGTGTATGAAGAAAACATTAAAAAGAAGAAAATGAAATATTAGAACTCACAAGTAAGATCAAGTGAATCAGAAATATCCACTTGAAAGTCATCAAAAACGATGAGTAAAGTTGAAATACTGTGAAGAGAAGATAGAAAAAAATGTTTTTAAATAGAATCGCAATTCATAAACTATCAAAAGTTCTGATTGTGACCAGGACTGGAATTTCTGAAGAATAACAGTGAAAACATTCAGAGAACTGGAAGAAGTAATGTTTGAGAATGTCTAGATCTGATGCGAGAAAATAATTTACAAATTTACCAAGCTTTAAAAACCTTCAAGTGGTTTTTAAATATGAACAAAATTGTGTCCGTAAAAATTATGTACATGTTGCTTATAACCAAAATGATGTGAGATAATTTTAATATTAGCAGAAATAAATGGCATGTTATGTTATAAAGAGAAAGGCAAATCAGAAACCATGGAAGCGAGGTGACACTGAAGGATATGTCTAATTACTGCATTTTAAAAAATGGACTCAGAATTCCATATTTAGATAAAAAAAAAGCCTTCTTAGAATGACAGCTAAAGAAGGCAAACAAAAGATTATTCCAGACAAATGGAACTAAGCAAGTTGGTTTCCACTGAGTCTGTACTCAGAACATGTTAGGGAAGATCTTCAAACAGAACAGAAAGACACTAGATTGACATTCACATCTTCAGATACAAGGAAGGTTTTAAATGATAAACCCCTATTTTGATAGACAATCATATTTCCTTTTAATTTCTCTAAAATGCATATTTATATTAGTTAAAACATAGACTGTGGTTTTTTGTGGGACTCAAACTCCATGTCAGTGGATCACTCTTGACGAATGACAAAGATCATTGCCTGTGCAATGTGCAAAAATTTTATAGCTTGTGAAAAATGGTTTAATACTAATTGTAAGTAGACTGCTGAATTACCTGCAAGCAGTTTCACCCCGAGAGGTCACTGAAAATACAAAAGTACATTTTTAAGCCAATCACTAAATTAAGAAAGAAAATTTAAAACTACTCAAATCATAAAATAAAAATCAGAATGAGATGAGGGGGAAAGGAAAAGATAGAACAAAAAGACTATTAACACACTTGATACTGAAAGCACAGCTGATTAAAGCTAAAATCAATTCATTAGACTTACCTGTAACTGAAACTTTTATAGGGTTAGGGACATCAATAAGACGATAAAAGTATGACACAGAGAGTAAGTAGACATTTAAAAATTAAATATTCAAGAAACCACTAGTATCAAGTTTATATAAAAATTCCTCAAAACCCAGTAGTTAAGAATATATTTGAAATTTTTTATATTGAATAAAACACCCATCTGCTTGCAGGAAAACCCTGTTTTCTAGGCCTGAGGATAGATAAGGCTGAGAGACTGTAGGTGTATGAGAAAGCACAAGGGTAAGATAGACTCTCACCTAAATTTAAGAAAACAAAGGGAACAAAAATGATATACAAGAAGAGACAAATGAGCTAGTGGTTCATCAGACATTTCCTGCAGGCTCTAGCAGAGCAAGTATTTTTGGGAAAAAAAAAGTTTGAATTAAGACGGAGTAAGCAAGGGATCTGTTATAACCTACATGTCAGAAGTCTTGTCTTAGAGAAAAGCTTGTGGGACCGTAACAGCATGTTCCTCACCTCTAAATCCTTCAAGATAGGTGATTTTTAAAGTCAATCAAGAGCAATTCCAGAGGTTTCTTTGTGTTTCTCTTTGATAATCTCACAGAAAAGAGATGCATTATGAATGTCTTTGCTTTCCTGACACATATGGCATTTGAGGTGATTCTGGGGTATTTTCAAGGGTATTTTATGGAACCAGTTTGTTTGGGTTTTGTTTGTATGTTTGTTTGTTTGTTAGTAATAACAGACACCCTGCTTTTGCTATCGTGTGACCATCTCAAATCCCATCGGTTTTAACCTGGTCTAGAGGGACCTTATAGATAGTAGATTAAAAGACCCAGATTGCATTTCTCTTCTGTCCCCTTGCCACGTGGGGTCTGTACTTATCTCAGGATAGGGTAAGATTATAATCCAACGAAAATAGATTTCTGTGAGTAGCTCATAGTTAAAATAACTGGGCACGTCTATTGTCTGCTTCCTTGAAAGGTTGCATGCCTCCTTCTGGGACCATGAAACTAGTCCACAGATCAGACCCATGTTGAATCCTCTGGATCCTGTGTCTGAAGGGCATGTTGTCTTCAGCAATAAGGACTTACTTCAAACTTCTGGGAGGCAGCCAAGGGCAACAGCAAAAGCTGATAATGTTTTAGGAGTCTTGGGCTCCCTAACAAACTACTCAAAGGGGAATTTCTCGTGATAAGTATTGGAATTTCTGCTAAATAGTCTGTGGCTCTTGTTGGGAGCATTGTCAACATGACACAACGACCCTAAAGGTGCAATAGTAGCAGGCATATCTTGGTGGTAACAAATATCTCTCTAATAGGATTTAAGACCCATTAAACAATAGGAAAACCATGTCTGCTACTGGAAATATAGCCAGCTACCTACTGTGAGGTCATGGATCTCGGAGGAAAATTTATAACCACCAATTTACTAAAGCAACATAATTATTAACTGCATCATATATACTTAATCTTATACCCACAGATAAGTGCATCTTTTCCCCCTCATTAAATACACTTCTCTTAGCAAAAGAGACCATTACAAAAACTACAACCAATCAAGATACAGAGAGAAAGCGATTGTTGGGTGTCAAGCCCTAGCGGATACATCTATAGCACAATGTCTGCAGCTAAGTTTCAAAGAACACAGTGGGAAAAAAGACAGGAAAAGTATAAAAGTCGAAGGAGCATCACAGCGTATTTGCTTATTACTTTATGAATAAATAAAGAATGGGAGTCAGATGTTAGAGTATAAACCTGACAGAGCCACAGAGTTACTGATAAAATTATCAGCTGACCCTTTTCTTCACCTTCCCAGATTGAAAGGGGCCACAAATTTTTCCAAGTCCCTTCTTATTCCTCCATGTGTCTCTCTATCTTCCTCTGAGTTGGCCAGAAAACTCTGTGGTTTATTCTGGCCAGCTGAATGTGGAGTCAGAGTGACAATGCAAATAAATCTGCAACAGAACAGAAGTCACTGTGAATCTATTTCCCCTAGAAATGCCGGGGAAGCCACACTCAACAACATGGGTGCCTAAACAACACTGTATAAGAATGACACTCATAGACATGCTAACATGGAAGGGGAAATATCACACGGCCCCAATTGTAGACAAAGAGCTACAGGCACCTAAGTAATGCTGCATGTAGAGAAAAGAGTCTTCTCCGGGGAAGAACTTCCCCAGTTAATTACCCAGTATCAAGTGATCAGGCCTGAGCTCACATCGATACAAGAAAGATGTTATACAAACTGAACAGGTTGTACTTATATCTTTAGGATATAAGTTGAATATATATATTCAACAATTACAGAAAAAGAGGCTATAAATGTGGGCGATCAAGGGAGGGCACATGGAAGGGGTTGGGGTGAGGAAAGAGAACTGGAGAAATGGTGTGACTACATTTCAGGTTCAACATAATGAAAAAAATAATTTCTGTGAGTATACACTTATAGAAATAAACTGTGAAATAAACACATACAAAAGTCAATATATGTTTCTTAGATGAGAAATGTAATTAATGTCGAAATAATAAGGAAACCAGATCAAATTGGACCACACATTAATAATCACTACAGGGAAAAGCCATAGGTAAACGCTAGAAGTGAGCAAAGGTTTAAAATAAATAGTATGATTACATGTCTTCAAGGTGTTTCCCCTCAAAGCATTTATTTCAGAAGGAATGATAGTAATTTGCTATGAAAAACACTGCAAGCTCCATTTTAACCAAGTGATAAAACTTTATCTCCAGGGAAGTCACACAAATATCACCCATGGGTCTGAAATTCTCTCCTTTCAAAGTCACAGATTTTAAAAGACAGAGAGGAAGAAAGGGTAAATCTATTAATAGGCAGTTCAGAAAAGGTTATGGTTTCCAATTATATTGGAAACTATGCCTACTGTCCCTAATAATCAGATAAATGCAGATTTTAAACTTTCAATGCTATTCTTCTAGATCGACTTGACTGGTTAGAAACTGAAAATACCTTCTCACTGTGAGAAGGTTGAAAAGAGACTCCTGCTTCAAGGGACCTTTTTATACACTGGTGCACGGACACCATAACCCCTTCGGAGGTTAATATTACTCTCTCTTCTAGAATTTAAACAACACATCCTCTTTTACTTAGTATTCCTTCCTTGACATTTACGTTACAGACACACGAGCCATCTTTGAAAGTATACTAGTTACATACGGGGCAATAGTTACAGCAGCTAATCCCCAGTCCCAGTGAAAAAGCACATTCAAAATAAAACACTGAAAATACAAAAAATTAACAGATGCTAGAATATTTATCAAAACTATACCAGGAAAGCAGTTTTTGTTTTGCTTCTACTTCCTGGCTATTATAAATAAAGTTGTTATGAACAGAGTTGAGCAAGTATCACTGTGGTATGATTGAGAATCTTGTGGATGTATGTCTGTGTAATGGTATTTTATTTGTATTTTAATAAATAAACTTGCCTGAAGATCAGTGAGGTAAAAAGCCCCATTGGTTAGCCTTAAGGCCAAGCAGTGGTGACACACACCATTAATCCCTGTAGCCACACTAGTTTGCCATAGAAACCAGGCAGTAGTGGTGGACACCTTTAATCTCAGTCCTAGAGAGGAATATAAAATGGGAGAAGACAGCTCTCAGACACAGTCTCATTCTGAGATTCCTGGAGGCAGGATTACCGTTTCAGACTGAGGTAGAGGTGACAGTCAGTGTCAGGTTGTTTTGCTCTTTTGACCATCAGATTGAACCCCAATTTCTTCTCCCTGGGTTTTTATTGATCATGCTACATGACCAAGAGTAGTATAACTGAGTCTTAGAGTAGATCAAACCTCACAGGCAGGACAGACTTTAGGCTGACGGTTATGTGGTTGGGTTGGCAACCCAGTCCCTTCACTGCAAGACCTGCCTGGTCACAGGAGTTGGCCAGCTCAGGCTATATAATCCTTACTGCTAGGAGATTTAGTTGGGTCATCTTCGTAGATTCCTGGGTGTTTCCATTGCACCAGATTGCTGGTTTACCCTGAAATGCCCCCCTTTCTAGTCATCTCTTTCAATACCCTGCCCCTCAGTGCCCTCACAACTGATCTCTCATGTTTCTGGCCCTAAAGGCCCCAAGTGCACCCCCAAAATCTCCTCAAAGTCCCCTTCCTGGGGAGATCTGAGCATCTCCCTTGAGCCCTCCTGATTACTTAGCCTTTCTGGGTCTGTGGATTGTAGTAGCATGGTTATTCTTTACTTTATAGCTAATATCCACTTATAAGTGAATACATATCATATTTGTCTTTTTAGGATGGGTTACCTCATTCAGGGTGATTTTATTTCTATTTCCATCTATTTGCCTGCAAATTTCATTATGTTATTTTTTTAACAGGTGAGCAATACTCCGTTGTACAAATGTACCACATTTTTTTGTTTGTTTGTTTGTTTGTTTTGTTTTGTTTTGTTTTTTGAGACAGAGTTTCTCTATAGCTTTGGTGCCTGTCCCGGAACTAGCTCTTGTAGACCAGGCTGGCCTCGAACTCCCAGAAATCCGCCTGCCTCTGCCTCCCGAGTGCTGGGATTAAAGGCATGCGCCACCACCGCCCAGCTAAATGTACCACATTTTTAATCCATTCTTCAGTTGGGGGACATCTTGGTTGTTTCCAGCTATTATGAACATAGTTGAGCAAGTATTTTTATGGTATGATTGAGCATCCTTCAATTTCCTTCTTCAAAGACTTGAATTTCTTGTCATACAGGTCTTCCACTTGCTTGTGTAGTGTTACCCCAAGATATTTTATATTATTTGTGACTTTTGTAAAGGGTGTTGTTTCCCTGATTTTTTTCTCAGTCAAATTAACATTTGTTTATAAGAGGGCTACTAATTTTTTGAGTTAATCTTGTATCCAGCCATATCGTTGAAGCTCTTTACCAGCTGTAAGAGTTCTCTGGTAGAATTTTTGGGGTCACTTATTTATACTGTCATATCATCTATGGATAATTATACTTTGACTTTTTTCTATTTGTATCCCCTTGATCTCTTTTTGTTGTCGTATTGTTCTAGTTAGAACTTCAAGTATTATATTAAATAGATATGGAGAGAAAGGACAGCCTTGTCTTGTTCCTGATTTTAGAGGAACTGATTTGAGTTTCTCTTTATTGAACTTGATTTTGGTTATTGGCTTGCTATAAATAGTTTTTTTAATCATGCTCCTGTATACCTGATCTCTACAAGACTTTTATCATGAAGGAGAATTGGATTTTGTCAAAGACATTTTCAGCATTTAATGATATGATAAAGTGTTTTTTTTTTTCAATTTCTTTATATGGTGAATTACATTAACAGTTTTTCATATGTTGAACCATCCCTTCATGTCTAGGATGAAGCCTACTTGATTATAATGATTGATATTTTTGATGTGCTCTTGGATTCAGTTTGTCCGTATTTTATTGAGGATTTTTACATCAATATTCATGAGGGAAACAGGTCTTGAGTTTTCTTTCTTTGTTGAGTCTTTGAGTGGTTTTGGTGCCAGAGTGACTGTTACCTCATAAAATTAACTTGGAAATGTTCCATCTGTTTCAATTTTGTGAAATAATTTGAAGAAATTTTTTATTGCAGAACTCTCCCAGACTTTCAAAGACCAGCTAACATCAGTCTGGTAGAATTCAGCAATAAAACCATCTTGCCCTGGGCTTTTTTTTTCATTGGGAAACTTTTACTTACTGCTTTCATTTCCTTGATAATTATAAATCTATTTATAATTGATTAATTGATCTTGATTTAATTTTGGTAGTTGGTATCTATAAAGAAATTTGTCTATCTCTTTTAGATTTTCCCAGTTTGTGGAGCACAGGCTAGTAATGCTAGTATTTGTATGACCTAATGATTCTCTGGATTTTCTTAGTGTCTGTTGTTATGGCCCCTTTTCAGTTCTGATTTTGTTAATTTATATATTTTATATGTGTCTTTTACTTTAGTTTGTATAAAGGTTTGTCTGTCTTGTTGATTTTATCAAAGAAGCAGCTCTCTCTTTCATTGATTCTTTGTATCATCCCGTTTCTATTTTATTGATTTCAGCTTTCTTTACTTATTCCCTGCTGTATACTCCTCTTGAATGTGCTTGCTGCTTTTTGTTCTGTTTCCGTTTTGTTTTGTTTCAGGTGTGCTGCTAAGTCACTAGTATGAGATCTCTCCAAGTTCTTTAAGAAGATCTCCTGAGTAAATTGGGAGCATGGGGACCTTGAGAGAGCTTTGAAGGGGAGGGGAGAGGCAGGGAAGGGAGCAGAGAAAAATGTAGAGCTCAATAAAAATCAATAAAAAAATAAAGAAGTCACTTAGTGCCGTGAACTTTCCTCTTAGCACTGCTTTCTCTGTGTCTCATAAGTCTGCATCCATGGTGTATTCATTGTTATTGAATTCTAGGAAGTTGTTAATTTCTTTATTTCTCTCTTGACCCAGTGATAATTTAGTAGAGAATTGTTTATTTTCCCATGAGTTTGTAGGCTCAAACTACAAACTGTTATTTCTGGTGTTGCTGAAATCAAGCTTTCATTCATGGTAATCTGAAAGGATGCAGGGGGTTATTTGAATTTTATTATATATGTTAAGAGTTGTTTTGTAACCAAGTACTTGATCAGTTTTGGAGAATATTCCAGGAAACACTGAGAAGAAACTGTATTATTTTGTGTTTGGGTAAAATGATCTATAGATATTTGTTAGGTCCATTTCAGTTATAACGTCTGTTAGTTCAAGTATGTCTCTGTTAATTTTTTGTCTGGATGAGCTATCCATTGGTGAGAGTATTGGAGTCTCCTACTACTATCAATGTGTGATTTAAGCTTTAGTAGTGTTTCATTCATAAACATGAGTGCCTTTGTATGTTATTTTGTATTTTTTTCTTGTTACTTTTAATAGACTTTCTTTGTTCTGTGTGTTTAGTGTCTTGATTACTATATACTGAGGGTTCTTCCTTTTCTGGTCCAATTGATTTGATGTCCTGTAAGATCCTTGTACCTTTGTAAGCATGCCATTTTTTAGGTTGGGAACATTTTTTTCTGAGTTTGTTAAAAATATTTCATGAGCCTTTGAACTGGAAATTTTTTCCTTCTTCTATTCTTTTTTATTATTATTTTTCAAACAATCTTTTTTATTTTATACATCAATCCCAATTTCCTCTTTCTCCCATCCTCCCATTCCCCCAACCTTCCCCCACCCTACTTCTTACCCATTATTCTTAGATTTGGTATTTTCATAGTGTCTCAGATTTCCTGGATGTTTTGTGTCAGAGATTTTTTTTGGTATTTAATATTTTTTGACTGATTTATCTATTTCTGTTTTCCCTCCTGTTGGCCGTAAGTCCAAATAAACAACTGTATCTTGCCACTGACATATGAATGCCACTTATTGTACCTTTACACATATATATCCTGCTGATAATTATTGTGTTCTTAGGTGTTGTAACTGTATGGGACTGTTTAGTTGGTTCCTTTCTCTGGCAGTTTGCATGGAACAATGGAAGCTATTAAAATATTTTTTAAAAACATAATTGTCACCTTTAGGGTTTTACTTTGATTTGAGTTACCTGCTAGATATTGAAAGGAGATAAAAAAAAAGAGGGGGGTCCTTTAGTCACTGAATTAAATACAAGCACCTGTATGTCAGGCTGTAGACTGAAAAGAAGGGATGTCTTAAAGATGACAGATGCCAACGCACTAGCATAGACACACAAGGGAAGACAGACCCAAGAGTGCTTAGGAATAATCTAGCCAGACTAGTGTAAAATAAGGTACTTCAACTTATTGACCCTAAACAATCATATGTGTCAATGTCAGCCATAACTTCAGACCTTACAATGCCATTTCTGGACACAGAAAAGGGGAAATTACATGACAATGATATTTAAAGAGCATCTGAATGCCTGCATATCATCTTCAAGCACGAAGGCTGGTGACAAATGCATCACAAAGATGTGTCACAGCAAGAATCTCATCTCAAGTTTGAAGGAAAACTATGATCAAAGGCATTTCTCACAGAACTATCTATCAAAGTAAGTTATGACTTGTGGGTGACATGATCTGAATTAATTATGACATTTGCAATATTAGCTTATAGTGTTGATTTTCCCTATCTGTACTTTAGCTTCACACATTTTATCACAGCGGGAATCCACTTAGCTTCTGTTTCTGCTGTTAATTCACAACAGATGAACACAACAGTTTACAACATCATTCAATGCTGAACCTAACTCATTAGTAATTTTTTATTTCCCCTACCCCTTAATTTACTGAATATCATTTCCTTCTATAGACACTAAGCAACATTTCAACAATTGTATTTTATAAAAGCCAGATTAACATTAAATCGGAGAAACTGTTATCAAATCAGACAGAAACTAATTCAAGTTACCCAGGAATTAGAATGTTTTTAAAGTAAATATATTAATGGGGAAGGAGGTTCACTAGGCAAAGTGCTGGCTATGCAGAATGAGCTGAAATTGGATCCCCAACACACATGTAAAAAGCTAGAAGGAGTGGTACCCACTACAGCCCTTGGGAAACAGAAACAGGGAATTCCACAGGGCTCATTTGCCAGCTGTTTTGTGGAAAGAGAGAGCTCCAGACTCAGTGTGAGACCCTTTCTCAAAGCAATAAGATGAAGATCAGTTAAGGAAGACACCAGATATCAACATTTAGCCTCTACAAGCAGACTAATAAGTATGTACACAAAACTAAAGATACAGGGATCCTTACATCTATATTTTATCATTATTAAATATTATATTTAGTCATTTGGGCAATTTTAGCATCTAAATATGATAATTACTTCTCTTAATATATTTTTTTTAAAAAAAGAGCTAGGGTCACATTGCTAGGCTGGATTTCCTCCATAAAATCATACCTTCACCATCCCTTACATACTGTCATTTCCACTATTTCCAGAGATTTCTTTCCTCTTAGGTGCTACAGAAAAGTAAATCTTAAGTAAAACATACTAAAAAACACTTTGACTTCTACGTAAGTGAATTGTAAGCAAAAGAGAATAGTTGGAATTTAAATTTACTCCATTTTTCATGTTGTATGGCCTATGGCCCACTGCGGAAGTCTTCTCTCCCAATAGGGCAAGCAACATGAGCTGCGGCAGAGATCACTTCATGCTGTGTGCCAAGTCTGTTGGCCCCGGGCACAGGATCCGCCCTACAAGCTGTTCTAAATCAGAAGGCAGTGCATGAAATTCCCAAATAATCAATAAAATATTGTGTTGAGAAAAATAAAATTACTCTATTCCTATGAGATAATGAGATAAAAATGAAATAAGCAAACGTAGGTGAGATCTTTTGGCAGAGAAGCAGTCAGAAGTCAAACAGCAGTGACCACCCAACCACACAGTAATGTCTGCACAGAACTGCAATCAGAAATAGCTGCTAGGAATGTGTTCCCTCCTGCTATCTGCCTGCAGCATAAGAACAGTAAGTTAGAGTGAGATTGACCAGGTTACAAAGGAGCTGAAATAGGAGCTGAAAGTACCATGGATGGAGAGGCTGGCTGGAACAGCAAGTGTGTTTAGAGAAAGGGGTGCATTATAGGAGCCTGAGGTTGATATTCATCATCAGATCCCTCCACTGAATAACCTGAGAAGGACTTTCAGCACTGTCTGGAGTAATAACATGATAGAAAGGTATAGAACAGTTTTCAGGCTCCACTCCAGGAAGCGTGACAATCAGGAGCAGACCACCAAGATAAATACAAGCGGGCAGACCTTCCACGCCCACTCAGAACATCACTAGAGAAAACCCTATGGTCACAAAAACAACAGAATCTAAGCTGTAACTGATGGGCACGGCTTCTCAGGCCAAGTTATCAGAGTGGAAATTAGAGTCCAACACAGAAAGTCTTCTCTGTAAGAAGACTTAGACCTAACTTCTTTGAATACTAAACCTAGCATCATCTCCTCCTGAAGACACTGCAACAAAAGACAACGAAGAGCAGGAGAGAAAGCACATCATCGCAACTAGAAAGAAATAAAACAAGTCCCCAGATGATTTGTCTCTTGGGGCACTTTAGTTCCTCTTTTTAATTTCTATCCCTTTTTACACTTTGGTGCAGTAGTAATTTTAATTATCTTGTATCCCACGTGAACAGGCTTCTGTGACTGCCCTTTCTTTCTCTGAACCTGTTGTATGGCTCCATAATAATTGCCCTGGTGTTACTAATGCCAACCATAGCCTCCCATAGTAACTATAGTTACTGTAACCTCCTCCATCATCACTCCTCTGCCCTCTGTCTATTGCTTCTCACTTTATCTGTCAATTATTAACACCCTTAACTCAAAATTGAAAAAATAAATTATATTTCCCTAGAAATACTCTAGTGTCATAGTATCTGAATATTATTATCAAAGTAGGTGAATGAATTAACACAATGGGATCAAATCATTGCATGTTACTGCAGCTGTCTTCTCCTCTAAAGAGCAACCAGGAGCATGAATCTGAGTGAATGTAACTCCTTAGGATGATTCACATAAAATAAACAAATTAAGATAGTGGGAAACAGGGGAAAATGAAAATTGGGGACACACCCATCTGCAAAAGCATGCAAAACATGACAAAGTAAGGCCAAAGCAACCCACCATGGCACATGTTTAAACTCCCAGCTCCACAGCACTAGAAACCAATGCCAATGCAAGAATTCAAATATCAGGAAAAAAGATTGCAGGGTCCTACTTTAAAATAATAATCAGACACATAATAAAGGACACAAATAAACACATGGACAGAATAAGAGAATCAACCAGGACCAAAATAAAAGAATTAATTATATAGATGAAATAGCATTTAAAAGAGAAATTAAAAAATATAGAAGAAAATTCAACAAGGAAATTAGGAGAAAAGAACTGAAAAAAGTATTGGAAATAAAGTCCATCAGTTATAAAAACAAAGTGGATGCAACATCAAAAAACCAAAAGAAGCATAAGAATTAATTTCAGAGACAAGGTGCAGACAGTAATACAATCAGACATGTATAAAGAAAACAATGAACATGATCAGAATTTCTAGGAATGAAGGGATTATATCAAAAATGCAAATCTAACAATTCAGAAAGTAGAAGGTGAGATAAATTCTGAAGGCATGGAAAATATATTTAATGGAATTATAGCAGGAAGATTCTAAAACTTAGACAAAGAAACATCTAAACACAAAACAAAAAAAAATCAAACAAACAAACAAACAAAAAAAAACATCTAAACACCGGAAGCATTTAGTTTTTCAAACAGACATGATCTCTCCATGGTATATTATCTTAGTTTCTGATCCTTTGTTAGTGGTAAAATACTCTGATAAATGCATTTTAAGAAATACAATGTTTGTTTCACAAAAATTACAGATTATAGTTCATTGTGGAATGGATGGAAGTCCCTGCAGCAGTAATTGAGAGGCTAGTCACATTGCCTCTGTAGACAAGAAGTAGAGAGTTGTGAAAACATGCTTTTGCTCAGTTAACTTTCTCTACCTATGAGGTAGAGAACTTCAGGATCCCCAAGCCAGGGAATGGTTCTGGCCACACTGAGTGTGGTTTTCCATTTCTATTAAAGAAACAAAGTAGTTCCCCTAGTCTATGACCATATGACCTCGAATGCTGGCTATCATCTGATGCCTCCCCACAGATATGCCCAGCAGTCCATCTCCCAAGTGACACTACATTCTGTTAAGTTGGTAATTAATGTTAGCAATCTCACACATGATAATAAAGAGGGCAAAAGGATAACAATATTACAATCCATAGACCCAGAGAGGCTAAGTAACCAAGAGGGATCAAGGGAGGACACATGGATCTCCCTGGGAAGGAAGAGGAAATAGAATAGATTTTGTTGGTAGACTGGAGGCAGGTGGGATGGGAACAGAAGTAATAAGGTGTGGTTGGGGGAGAATGGAGGGAGAGGATTCTGGGAGAGTTAACTATAATGGGGAAGCATTCAGGAGTGATGTGGAAAACTAGTGTAATAGAAACTTCCTGGAACCTACAAGGTGACCTAGAAAAGACCCCCAGCAATGGTGGGTAAGGAGCCTGAAAGCAGTCATCTTCCGGAACCAGGCAAGTCTTCCAGTGGTGGGACTGGGACATCAACCCAACCCCAAAACTTTTGACCTGAAATTTGTCCTGACTCAAAATGTTCTGGAGTAATAGTGGCTCAGAACTTGTGGGAGTGACCAACCAATGACTGGTCCAACTTGAGGCCTATGCCATAAGAAACAGTTTGCCCTTGACACTGTCTGGATGGCCAAGAACCAGAGACTTGATAGCCCAGAGAACTAGGTAAGAACCGAACAAGATTGAGGGGGAAGAGTCTGAAATGATTCCTAACGATATTCTGCTATACCCATGGACTAGAGTATAGCAGTCATCATCAGAGAGGCTTCATCCATCAACTGATAGGAGCAGATTCAGAGACCCACAGTCAACCAATAGGTGGAGCTTGGGGGAATTCTTGGAAGATGGAGCAGAAGAATTGTAGAAGCCATAGGGATCAAGGACATCACAAAAACACAGCTCACAGAATCAACTAACTTGGGCTCATTGAGACTCACAGAGACTGGAGTGGCAATCAGCTACCTATATGGATCTAAACTAGGTCCTCTGTACATATATTATGGTTGTTACATGGTATTCTTGTGGGACGCCTAACAGTGGGATTGGAAATTATCTCTGACTCTTTTATCTTCTCTTGGAATGCCTTCCCTCCTGCTAGGTTGCCTTATCTAGCCTAGGTATGAGGATTTGTGACTAGTCTTATTGTAACTTGTTTTGTGTGTTCAGTTGATATCCCTGAGAGGCCTGTTCTTTTCTGAAGGGAAACAAAGGAGGAGTGGATCTCGGGAAAATATGGGGGCGGGGGACTGGGAGGTGTGGAGGGAGGGAAATTGCAGTCTAGATGTAATATGTAAGAGAAGAACTTTTTAAAAACATAAACATGAGCTTCTAGGGAGATGACTCAATGGATAATGCTGTGCAAGTCATGACCTGAGTTCAAATCCCTGGCACCCACGTAAAGGGTCAGGGATGGTGACAGAGAGCTGTGATCCTAGGGCTGAACGGTGGAGACAGGAGGATCACAGTGGCTTGCTGACAGCCAGTGTAGACAATTGGTGACCTCCAGGTTCAGAGAGTGACCTTGTCTCAAAAGGGAAAAAAAAAGAAAAAGAAAAAAAGAGCACGCTCACACGCTATGCACATACAAACGCTCATGCACACAGTGTTGAAGGGCCCAAAAGAATGTTTTATTTGATTACAACATATATGTCCATACAGGAGAAAGAAGTGATAAGAAAACAGGTACAAGGCAAGAGATAAAAAGATTGAGAGGGAAGAAGTTACACACATACCTTAACATACATTTCTCTTCCTATTTTCATTCTTTATTTAGTTTTAAATAAACAACTGAGTTAGTATTTTTTAAATAAAATAATGGCTGGAGACAGTCAACTTTTCAGCTTCACTAAGCTCCTCTACACAAAGATGATAAGAACGTCTATCTCATAAGGCTACCGTGAAAACACAGTGTCTAAACTATTCTATTCAACAAGCTTGTGCGAGACATGCTGAGACCCATGCTTGAACACTCTGGCTGTTTTTGATGTGAGCATGCTGCTGCTGCTGCTGCTGCTGCTGCCCCACTTTGCAGTATTCGCACACTAGTTACAAGTCACTCCCACACTCCGTCCACCCTTACTCTCAGATTTTGCATAGAGAGCCTACAAGTCTCTTTCACACCCAGTCCACTTCACTTCCGATCTCGCATAAGTTGCCTGCTCTAGGAGCTCTCTGCAACATTTTACTTTGTCTGCATAAAAGCGCCATGATGAGAAGCGTCAGCTTTGTTGAAAGAAAATGTACCTTCCTCATGGGGAAATACCTACTCTGAGTCAGAAGTGCGAGAAATGCTCAAGTGAGCTTCAATACTTGCAGCATAAAGCTCTTCTTTCTAATATCCACCTGCTTCCTTGCTCCTAAACTGAACGCAAGCTTGCAAAGTGACTCGTATTTTATGTGGTTGTAAAAGAGATTTCTATCTCGTCCATTTTTATTGAATATTACTTTGTCTTTGGAAGCAAAGTGGGTGTTTTTATTAATCAGTTTTTGGAGATATAATTTATGTCCAATAAAATTACTCATTCTGGATGTACATTTCAATGAGTTTGGGGATATATACATAGGCATATAACCTCTATTATAGTCATTATATAAAAATGTTCTTCATCCAAAGTTTTCCCCTGCATTCAGTAACCTTCCCATATACCATTCCCAGTATTCCCATTTTCTTTTAGTTTCACTTAAAAAAAAATTCACGATGTTTTTCTTCTTAGCTTTCACACTCTTTTGAGCTTCACCCATGCTGTTGCATATGGTGTGGTACTCAGAAATTCATTCATCCATTGAGAAGTTATAGGAAATCATTTGTAGCAGTCAGCTATAGTGATTGAAGTGGTTCTGAGCATATGCATAACTATATGCTTTTATTGTTGTAGGAAAAACACATAGGAGTCTATTGTAAGCCTCATATGGAAAGTCTATGCTGTTTTTTATCGTCTCTAGTAAAACGTCTTTTCAAAATTTTTGCAAAATTTTATTCAATTATTTGGTTTCATGTTACTGAAAAGTTCTTTCACATTCAGAACCAAGGCCTCCATCAGACAGATCTTTGGTGAATGCATTTCTTTTCAATCCTTCAGTTTCCTGACAGTCTCGCCCAAGGAGCAAAGGTGCAGGCTAAGCCACCTCTTTCATTGTCTTTCTTCCCTGTTTGCGAGATCTTAGCCTACACCAAAAAAGTCACCAAGATTTTTCCAAAAGTTACTTTTCTAGAAATTTTACAAACTAGCCTATTTTATCTCCACACTTCATTTTGAGTTGAGTTTTATATATTCTGTAGGGAAAAATTAATTTATACATTTTCATGTAACATACAATAAAGTTGTTTGAGTATAATATATCCAAAGTACTTCCTGACCAACTTTATAAAAATAAAACAATTGTATACATGAAATTCTACTTCTAGCACTATCAATTCTATTACTTTCTTTGTTTACATCTAACAAATAAAATATTCTCAATTATTGTATGTATCTTTATGGTAAAACTAGAAATTGAGTCATTTAATTCTTCTATTTCTCTTAGTTTTCAAAATTTCAGGTTCTTCTGCACTTCAATATATTTTTTATAAAAATATGAGCAAAATAAATGTTTCAGGGATTGCTAGAGGGATTATTATGAGTCGTCAGACAAATGTAAAAAATCAGCAACCTAACAGAAAGTCTTAGTTCACGAAAATGATGTAGGTCCCCACTTCTTCAGCTTCCCTTAGACCTTTTGTGCTCGTTGATGTTATTATTATTGGGCTCCTAGTTGAATCTTGATGCTGTATCTGGAACTTGCTAACACCCCTGCGCTTGCACAATTACGAGTACAACCTGATGAACTGTAGCCAATATACCAAGCTGGGAGCATGTGATGGAGGAGTTAATTTCATTGGTTAAATAAAGAAACTGCCTTAGCCCTCTAATAGGACAGAAAATTAGGTAGGCGGAGTAGACAGAACAGGATGCTGGGAGAAAGAAGCCGAGTGAGTGAGTCGCCATGACTCTCCCACTCCAGAGAGACGCAGGTTAAGATCTTTCCTGGTAAGCCAGCTCGTGGTGCTACACAAAATATTAGAAATGGGTTAGATCAATATGTAAGAGCTAGCCAATAAGAGACTGGAACTAATGGGCCAGGCAGCGTTTAAAAGAATACAGTTTCTGTGTAATTATTTCGAGGAGTAAGCTAGCTGTGCGGGCGGCCAGGTGCCAGGAACGTAGCCTGCCGCTCCTAATACTACAAGCACGACCCTATCTTCTGAAGTAGAGCCATCGTGTTTCATTCCATTTCCATTGTGAGTTAATTTACATACAAAATATAAAGAGAAAAAAATATAAAGAGAAGGTACCAATCTGAACTATCAGAATATTATACCATGTCCAAGTCCATTGCCACTGCATAAAGTGGTTACCATTGAGTTATCAATCTTTTAACTCCAAGAATTCAAATTACAAGGCAGAAGGCAAACAAGTCACTTGGGATTCTCGATGCATAATATTTTATCCCCATATATTGTATTTTCACACCTGTTTATACATCCTCTTGCCCCACAAGATTTCATTACAGAGACCATCACACAGAAGTGACAAGAATCAATCTTCCAAGTCTCAGAAGTCTTGGTTAGAAGATAAATTGTCTTGATTACCCTCCCTGAGTGCTTAGATGATTTTAAAGCCATGGCAAAGGGTTTGGAGGCACAGGTGGACTGCCAAGTCCAGGTGGGTCTGAGGAAGGGCTGAGAACGCAGGGCTCTGTAGAGATCCACATGGGCCTGTATAGATTTACTGTAGAACAGTCAATAGCACAAGGCAACAGGGCTGAAATTTAGCCCCACCTACTTTAGTAGTCCCTAAACTTATAGACCAGAGTTACACTGGAGGAGAGACTTTCCCACGTTTACAGGAAGGCAGCATATGAACTGTGAAGCTACGGACTCCACAGTCCATCTACCTGTTCCCAAAACCTGGTCAGAGGGAAAAGAAGCCTGTTCAAAGGAATAGAAATAAAATAAGTTAAATGTCTTGAGCATGAAGGGAGACTTGTTGAAGGATGCAGGGCTGTCTCAGTGAGCCACAGAAACTTCACATCTAGCAGATGTTCTCCACTCTGCCTCTTGTTTCTGTGTCAGCTGATTGCTAACACATGATGCCACTGGATCAGATACAGGCTAAATGTGCTTCCAAGTTCAGTTCCGTGTTCTTCAGTAGACGCTTAAATGTCTAGTAGATTCAGATGGTAATGGGACCCACACTTCGACCAACTAAATATAGTAAGTTGGGAGCAGGATTAGAGGGAAAAACGATAATTTTTCTCAAACCATATATGTATAAAGCAGATACCTTAGGAGTATAAGGAGAAAAAAAACCTTCCTAAAAAACAGAAATGCCTTTTCTGACACTGATGCAAAAAGAAGTGTCTCACAAGATTACATGAAGAAAAAGTTTCAATAACTAACACATAATTGAATGCGGCTCCTTAAAACACAAAATGGAAAAAGTCATAGTCTATAAACAGACAGCCATAGACATCAGCGGTCCCATTGCTACTAGCCTCGAATATTAAATCTGTGTGTTGCATGCATTATTCCCATGCAGCCTCATTTCCCAGTGGCCCCATGGCATGTCTCTTTCTCTCTAAGAAGGTACCTGCATTCATCATATACTTAGTGATCCATTTCTTGCCTCTCCTGACCACTTTGTCAGCTCCTGTTTTTACTTATTAATTATTTTATCTAAGTAGTTCATCTATTCCACATTTTAATCTTCTTAACTGTATGGCAATTATGGCTTGCAACACACATAACTAAGCATTACTTTCTTTGGTCCTTTGATGTGTACTGTCTGGCTAATCTTCTCTGGGTAGGGCGGGATTTATCATTACAAAGAACTGAAAAGTGGGACCCACAGTCTTCATAAACAAAATAGATTCATCTGAAAATTAAGATTATAAGGCATATCTAGAAGGTATAATAAATGGAATTTGATTAATTGATTTTCCATAAAAGTGTTTTATTTGATGATTTCATCCCCAAGATCTTATACTAGTAAGTTCATCATGAAGATGTAAAACATAGGACCCTGAAGGACTAAAGCTGGCCTTTCATTCAGGAAGCGGTTTCAATTTTCATGTTGCACAGTTTCTTGAAGCCAGTGTAGTTCTCTCACTGCCATATGTATATACAGTATAATACAGCTTGACAGGATATTCTTAAGTAATCTTTCTAACATGGTTAGAGCTTCTAAAACTGAGAAATGAGTAAGGTTCAAAACTGTTTCCTGACTTGCCAAAAAGGATCAGATAAATAATCTGAATTTCACAAAATCTAAGTCAGTGAAGCCTTAATAACTGTAATTTCTGTTTATATGACACCCACCCTGGTACCCTGAGAAGCACATATGCACTTAGATGGAATTTCAAAGAAAACCAAAAAAGCGGGAAAATATTTTCATTTGACTTAATTCCCTAAACTCTTAAAGAAAGTATTTATGAAAGATTTGGAGTGGGGGTTATTAGTCCAGTCTTGCTGATTGACTTCAACCACGGTGTAAACTTTATTACTTTCCTTGTTGCTTTTGCTCTTCCAATTTAAGAATTACGTATGTTCAAATGTATTTTTCCTTTAATAATGCAATGGTGTTTTCCATGTCTATCTGGCAAGAGCAGAAAATTGAAACCAAATTGATCTTTTGAAGTTGCACCCAGAATCATCTTCTTCCTATCTCCTCTGACCACTTTCACAGACATATGTTTCTGAAGGAAATTAGATCCACTGCTTGTATCAACCAGTGTATTCAGCTGGTGGCTATGAACATCCAATTAACTGTGCTAACAATGGCTGAAAATAGCTGATGGTGTTTGTAGGCTACTGGAATGTTTATGATTGGCTGTTCCCTCTTGCATCTTTTATGCTAGATCATAAACATAGCTCTGAAACATAGTCCATAATCTGGGAGACACTGGTTGCGTAGAAAAGAAGAAAAATGTTCAAGTTCTTCCATGATCCATTTGAGCTTTTATTTCTATATGTAAACATGAAGATAAGAATTATTTGAACTAACTGGAATCAAATACACACTAATGAAAACCAAAGGAAAAACACATTTTAAAGACATCATTGAGAAAGAAAAGCGAGCAGTACATTTAAAAATATAGTATTTTCTACCATTGTATGCAATGTTATCACCACACACTGCAGATAAAAACCCTTTCATTTTTTTTTACTTTGACAAGATCCTTTATTACTTCTGATGAAATCAGTATTGACATACACAGAACACTGTGGAAAAAGCTAAATAATGCAGTACTCTACCCAGTGAAGTCAGAACAACAGGTGGTTTATATTTTTAGCCTGCACATATATCATCCATTACTCAAAAATTATTCATGACATGTTGAAAAATGCTACACAAGCATTAAATCTGTTAGGTACTTTAAGGTAGACTTCAACTTCTTACCCAGTAAATAGGAAAGGCAGTGTTATATTTCATCACTTTTGAAGACTTTCCTAAAATAGATGTAACAGAAAGATTAGGTTATAGCTTAAAATATATGTACTGATTTTTCTCTAAGTACAAAGGCAGCATGAAGTATATAGCATAATTATTTTAGAAAATTTAAAGCATAGATATTGAAAATAGAATACAGTTTGAGCGATAAAACAGAATTTGGGTTTAAAGAAACTCATGGGAAGTTAGTGAAAAGAAACTTGAGGAAAGTTAAGACTGTCGAAAGTTAAGACACACCTTGACTGTGTCCACTAGTGAGCAAAAAGGAGAGTTATTATGCTGGTAGGGTGGACTGAATTTATAGAAAGTAATTATAGCAGTGTTATTGTTTCTAGTAGAGATTGAATATAATATAAAGAGAAGTGTATGAATGGCAAGCTGACAAAAACTTGGGTTCTCTAATCTTATGCCAATAAGAATGCAAAACAATATACAGATAACTTTCTAAACATTGATATGGGCATATCTGTGGAAATGAGATTAATTTCTTATGCATATATTGAGTAAAGCATGTTGTTCTGTTGGAGGAATTCCTACAGCCAGCAGCCTTTATGTTACCCACCCACTTGGGCGCGGCCTCTTATACTATTTCTGCTGATGTGAAGTGTGCCTCTGGCCTCTCTTTTCTGGCTGCGGGATTTGGTTTCTGTTTCCTGAGTCAGCAGAGGATTGTGATCTGTAAGTCTACCCCTAAATAAATAACCCTCTATTAATCTCAATTCTGAGTTAGTGTGGGATTTCTTTTAAGCATCCTTACCCATTGTTTACCTCGGTGTGGGTAAAAAGAGAAGATAGAGTAAGGCACGTCAGTATCTCTATCTTCAAGCTGAAGTTTTGTTTTCTATCGCCTTTCTGCTTGAACTGAAAGTACATTATTGGCCTTTTTAAAAATTACATTGAAAGCAAGAGATTCTGGATTTCCTACTTCAGCCACAATTCAGTATCTACAGCCAAAATGACTGACCTCCACCCACATCTCCAATTTCTCCTTTCTCTTTGCTTCCATTCTTTACCTATGTCTGCACACACACACACACACACACACACACACACTTTACCTATGTCTGCACGCGCATACACACACACACACACACACACACAATTCTGTTGACCTGTTGCACTCAGGATAATGTAGAGACTGAGTGGTAGAAACAATGAAAACATTGTATTTTCATAGATACAGCTTAATTGCAACCAAAAGCACAGATATTTCAAATTTAAATTACTACTGAAAGTATGTAATTTTGTTATTGTTTGAAATGCTTAATTTTAAATCACAGTGTTGATAATTGGTAGAATTCACAGTTGTCTAAGACAATAGATCCTACTCTGGTACTATTTGATTATGTAGCCTTCATTAATTCACTTAAGGAATTCCAGATTTTCCACATGTTACCTATGAATAAGATAAACTTTAAGTTCTGTTTTATAGATCAAATAGCTCTTCTGAAAGCAGTTTTCTCACCAGAAGAGAAGGAATGACATTGACTTGAGTGTACATAAGTTATTCTTAGAGAATTTGCCCTTGCTATATGACAGTGGAGCTGGAAATCAGGTTGGTCTGAATCCACTGCCCATGTTCTAACCTATTGAGGTGGGAGGTGATGTATGCTGTGAATATGTTTTATTGTCACTGGTTTATAAAGAAGCTGCTTTTGGCCAATGACTTAACAGAGAAAAGTCAGCCTGAAAGATATATAGAGTAGGCAGAGTCAGGGATAAGCCACGTAGCTGCCAGAGGAGAAAGACACAAGCCTCCGGCTGAAACTTTGCTGGTAGGCCATGAGCTCGAGGTGGTGCACAGAATAATAGAAATGGGCTAGTTAGGATATAAGAGCTAGCTAGAAATATGTTTATGCTATGGCGCAAGCAGTGTTTTAAACAATATAGTTTCTGTGTGATTATTTTGGGGCTGAGTGTTTAAAAAATATAGCTTCTGTGTGATTATTTTGGGGCTGAGCAGCCAGGAATGAACTAACAGTCTCCCGCCAATAACCTAGCATGTGCTTTGTGTTGTTATACTGATCTAACATTCTACCATTGTAAGTTTAATGGATTATAGGAATTTATGCCAGAGTATTTGGGCTCTTTGAATAGTGTTGCCAACCACTGTGGAACATTACCCTCTGGGTATAACTGTCCTGAAATCAGAACAGCTCTGATTACCCATTGAATATCCAGGCAAAATTGAACACTCTAAAATTCTCACACGGAGGGGAAGGGTTCTCATGAGGCACAGACATACAACAGTCCCTGTTCCAGAGGATATGTAAGTTATTAATAGTTGTTGAAGTAAGGAGTAGACTTTGTTCAACTGTGTATGCCCACAAGTTGTACATGTTCTTGTACACAACCCTTTACCCATGCTCCTACAAGTAATATCAGCCAGACACATTCGTTTACCAAGACAGAATTGAGAGTTAGAATAGGGTCTTTGCTCTGTTGTTGGAACTCTATTTGGAACAAAGAGACATTATTTTCATGTCTCCCCAGAAAAAATTATACAACAAAAGTATATACATGGAAGTACCAAGCATACACATGGACAGAAATGCTCCCATATATTTGACATGCATCTAAAATTATTTGGAATTATACTATAAAAATGGGTTGGTATTTTCTGTCCATTCTGCAACAATAAAGAAACTAATATTAAAAGGAAAAAACAAAGTAAAAGAATAAACAGCCAAACTTGAACCAATACCTTTATCTCCTTTTCTTTTTTCTTGTTTTTTTTTTTATTGAAAATAGGTTCTTCTCTCATACAGTACATTCCAAACACACAGTTAATGCTAGATATACTAAATCTACTTCCATTCTCGTGGGAATTTCTTAGGACTAAATAGAAGTTCTTATGCCCATTCTGCAAATAAGAAAATTACTCAGAGATATTAAGTAAGATACCTAAGACTATATAGTTTAAAAAATTATTTAGATCCAGGTCCTACGTATTTTCCTTCAATCAAATGTCTTAGTTTTTCATTTAGCTCATTCACAGTATATACTTAAGACCTCTTATAATTTTACTTTCAACCCCTTATTTAAAATCCCTTTTTGGCTATACTTTAGCAAGGCATGTAAACACAGAGGATATTGCTTTAAAGCAATATATTGAAGAAGTATGAGAATGCTGATCCCTTCCCACCAGAGCCATTTCTTTCTCATACTTAGATGTCAAAGAGAGAAATCTTAGTAGTGTGCATGGCAGGGTATCTGTGCACAAAGCTTTATGACTTACACTATGAAACCTATGTCCATAGACAGAGACATATCAGGCATTTAGAATGTAGTTTATTCATCCTTGTTTTCCCATGTCATCTACCTAGGTGGTTAGAGAACAAAATAATCTAACCCGAAAGTGGGGTCAGTAGATAGAAATACAGAAAGGGAGGTTCATCGATTAAATCTACCACAAATCAGAAGAGCCTAGTTGTGAGGCCTTTTATCATAAAGAATTTTAATGATATAGGCTGTGTAACTGGCAATGGAGAAAACATTTTATCACCGTCTAATGCAGCTTTGGCCAGGGCTGTTGGGAACAGAGGGTGAAACACAGAAATGCAGAAATGTCAGCCAAGACAATTATATTTGTTATTCTTATCAAATTTCCTCAAGCAAAATGATTTCTAGAAAACACCAATGGGCCATAAAACAATGTTTGCCTCTTCTAGCAAGGCCAAATGGCTTCAGAATTTATATTAGGCACATGATGTTATATCTATGATTATCAGCTGAAATGTAGGGGCCTAGAGTTCAGGAGGAAAACATTAAGTCTTCTTTTTTTCTTGGAAGCCAACGTGGAGTAGAGTAGGAAAACACAGAAAAATTATAGCCTGTCTTTGATCTGGCTGAGAACTAAATTACAGTGTAATTGTGAGCAAAGAGCAATATTTGAGAGCTGTCCTTATGATCCTAACTGTTATCATGTCTGAAACTTGAGAGACAGTTACCCTAGTGGAGCTCAGGTAGAGAGGAGACAATCTTAGATTACACCACAAGCAGAAGAATAGTAGCTCACGACGCACAGAAAGTCCTAAGTAATTGGTTTCTGAAAAGTCCTATGCAAGGCAGAAATTCATAGCTGTGTGCATTCAAACACAAAAGGTCTGTCCGATATCCTGGGCACTTGATGCTCGCACTGGCTTTGGCAAGCTAGTTAACGAAGTTTAAACTTTATTTCATCATCTGTAAAGTAGGAATGCTGCCACAAGGGTATTAAGCAAATTAGTGCCAAGAAGACAGCTTATCCTTAGAACCCAGCATGAAATAATCCTTCCATAAATGTTCATTATTTCTAAGTCAAAAATAGGAATAAATCATTAAGACTGCTATACCAATTACTTTACTTGTTGCTGAAACCAATGCTGAAAAAGTAACAACTTTAAAAGAAAACAATGATTCGACTCTGTTTGAAGGGGTAGAATCCAGTGTGGCGCAGAAGTCATGGCAACAGGAAGGCAGGAACAGAGGCTTCTGGTCACGTTGCATGCACAGTAAGGAAAGCAAGAGTGGACTGACAGTGGAGGCTTGTTCTGAAATATTGAGGCTCACCCAGAGATTCATTTCCTTGAGCAAGGCTCCTCCTCCTAAAGGTTCTAAAACTTCAGAAACAACACCACTACCTGGGGAACACATTTTCAAACATATGAATGTATGGGGGATATTTTACAATCAAGCCATGTTCGGAGGTCAGCAATTCATAAAACTCTATACATTAAGCTAAACTATAAGTAACAAGTAACTGTGTTCAAATACCAGCCCAAGTTGCTCCTCGATTGAGATTCAGTGGGTTCTAGGTGGAGAATTCAGCAGGTTGAGGTGAACAGCAGAGTTGAAAAGATCTGAGCCAAGGCTGGATTGGCTGGGCAAGTCACTCAAACTCTTAGTCTCAGATCTCTTTCTAACATGAGAATAATAATGACGTCTATGTATTGATTAGCTCTCTCTTACTATGATAAACAACACAAACAAAAGCAATTTAAGGAAGGAAAGGGTTTATTTTTAGCTTACAGCTCCACAGAGCTAGCAATCTGTACGACAGGGAAGGAATGACAGCAGAAGCAGGAACTAGAGAAAGATCACATTTCATCTATACACAGGAAGGAAGGAAGGAAGGAAGGAAGGAAGGAAGGAAGGAAGGAAGGAAGGAAGGAAGGAAGGAAGGGAGGGAGGGAGGGAGGGAGGGAGGGAGGGAGGGAGGGAGGGAGGGAAGAGAGGGAGGGAGGGAGGGAGGGAGGGAGGGAGACAGAGACAGAGACAGAGACAGAGAATGAAGGTAAGGTTCTAAACCCTCCAAGCCCACCCTTCTTCCACCGTGACTTATTTCCTTCAGGTACCTCCTAAAGGTTTTGCGACCTCCCCAAACAGCACCCACCAAGTGGGGACAAAATATTCAAATACGTGAGCCTGTGAGAGACATTTCTCATTCAAACCATGTTAATAGATTCCAAAGCACTGTTCTGGGGAGTAAATGTGATGATGTTTTAAGTACTTAACTAACTATTTGATACTAAAGACTTTAAAACAGTTTTAAGCCTTGTTGTCTAAATCAAGTGCTAACTTGAAATGCGGGAAATGAAGATCTTAGATATGAATGACATTATAATGGAAAGCGTGGGGCGCACCCTCTATAACAAGGCACTGTCTACCTTCCTAACTTGGCCAAATACACTTAGCTGTAACTGTTAATCAAAGATATATGACTCCTGGAATGGAAGTGTGAGCCTGACTTAATTTGCTAAAAGGCTGTGGAAATAGGTTTTTAAAAAGAATTTTAAAATTTATACCTGAAAATAAAGCATGTTATCATCCAACGTCCCCCTTCTCCCATGACCCAGCAAAGAAATACTTCTTATGATTCTCATTAGCCAGAAATAAAAAACATAATATCATTAAACTCTCCACCAATAACAACCAAATTTAGGATCTCTGAACCCAGCGCCCACTGGGGATGGAGAGACTTGGATTGGAATTCTAAGCAGAAAAGCTGATGTTTCATATGCCTCTCAGAGGACAGGCAATTTCAGCTTTCTAAGTACATTTTCTTATTCTTAATACTACACATTTTTAATGTTGCAAATATATAAAGCATGATAAATAGAGGAACATGGAACAACCATTAGGATTATAACATGTGTAAAGAACCCATTGAAACAGTCTCTGCAAATAAAAGACCGTAGAAATGTTAATAGCCCCACCTCTTATGGGTACTAATAATGTGTCATCTGGCTGAAACAGTTTCTTAAGTACTTTATGTTCTCTGCTGGAATCAAGTCATTAATCCCGTTTCTGCAGTTAACAGGGAAGTCCTGTGTCCAAATTAAGGTCCTGAATGAAAGTACTGGAACTAATGACAAAAGGGAATAATTTTTTCGCCACAGCTGTAATATTGCTTTGCTAAATAGCATTTTTTGAACCTGAATGTTACTTGGAATACTGAATACTCAGGCCTGAAAAGAAACATTTTGTACCCTTACATCTATACTGTGTTCGGGGTGGCCAGTCTACATGATGAGGCCTGCCCAGTCACCTCCCTTCTCTAAAGCACCCATATCCCCATTGGTCTACAAAGGCTCTCAAATTTGTGATGCATCTCTCAATCAGTGCAGTGACTCCGTATACCACACTACACTTCAAAAACCCTTTAAAATAATGCATCTCTAGTCTGTTCCTTCTTCTTTGTGAGATACAGTGAAAAATAGTGTATAGAGAACTCTAGGGTCAGCCTCCTAAATATATCAGCAAAGAAGTTTCTGGTAATATCAGTTTCAGGCTAGTTTTCTTTATTTTTCAAGTGAATAAAGAAGCAAGAAGTATTATTAGATAATTGTTTGGAATTATTAATAAATACATGAAGAAGGAAGGGGACAATGACACAAGGTCTCTTATAGAGTACCCACTTGATGGGAAAGTTCCCTGAGAACCCTGGGTGGAGAAACCTTCCCCAGATCCCAAAGCTTTTCTACCAGAATCTGCCATGGTCTCCTTATCTTTATGGGCTTGGGAACAAAAGTATGAATTGATAAAGAGCATCAGCCTACGTCAAGGAACCATTCAATTTAGTTTTCCCCCACCTAGCTCACCTCTGCCCTATCACAGGCCAAGGCAGCTTCTTTATTCATTAACCAATAAAAGCAACACATAGACAGAAGGACCTCCCACACCATAACATTGCATATGTACATTATTTTAAGTGACATAACAATACTTAATTTTAAAAAATCACTGGAAAAGGCTGTGTCATGTCTAAATTGAGACAAGAACTTCTCTCCAAACATGACAGTTGACAAAACGTAGTGTTTATGACCCTGTCTAGGTGGGCTGAGATGAGCTGAAAGTCGGTGTAAAACACAACTTGCCCAACTTCACTCACCAGCATCAGGAAGTTTCAGTTATTAGATCCTGTGCTTCGGTGACTCAGTTATTACACATATTCTCTATCTGCTGATCAACACTGCACCATAAAAATACATTCTCTTGTCCATGTAAATGTTCCCAGAGCTACTTAAACCTCTTTTCCTCTCTTTTGCTTCCTCCCGTAACAACCTTCCTAATCAGTGTTTTATCCACTCTGGCAAAAGCCATGAAGTTTTCAGGACATCAAAAAGAGATCTGGAAATTTTGTATATCTATATCTCAGAGTTTAACACTTAAAAAAAAACACTCAAAAATAAAGACATGATTATAAAAGAGGGCCTGGTTTTGATAAGAAAGAAGATCAGTGTTATGGGAGACTAATAGAAGTAAATATAATCAAAATACATTATATTCTTTATATACACAGATTCTCATTGCATTTCTATTGTTCTGAGACAATAGCTGACTAAAGAAACTTTAAGAAATGTAAAGCTATTAAAGTAATCTTATTTTGCATCCCAATCCTACTTCCCTCTCCTTCCTGTTCCCTTGCCCCCCCAACCTTCTCCCCACCCTACTCCCATCCACTCCTCAGAGAGGATGAGGCCTCCCATGGGGAGTCAACAAAGTCTGTCACATCACCAGAGGCAGAACCAAGGCCATCTCCCCAGTATCTAAACTGAGCAAGGCATCCCCATATGGAATGGGCTCCAAAGAGCCAGTTCATGTACTAGGGTTAAATACTGGTTCCATTGCTACTGGCCCTACAATTACAGATCACAGTCCACCATCACAGGGATATTAAGACAGAACTTGAAGCAGCCTGTCACATCTACCACCAAGAAGAGAGAGCCAAGAGAAATGAATGTGTGCAATCTTGCCAGTGCTCAGCTTGATCTCTATATTTATATAGTCTGTGATCTGGTTTCTACGGAAGGGTGCTGTCCACAGTGGAATGGATCTTTCCAAATCAATTAACAACTGATCAAGACAATCCCCCACACATGTGCCTGCATACCAATCTGATCTAGCTCCCTCATTGAGGCATTTTTTCCAGGTAATTATAGATGCATCAAGAGGGCAATTAAAAATAAACCATTTTAGCATGCTTAAAATTAAAACTATTCCTTGCTACCTTTGAACCTCAAAATAATTCCAGTTTACACTAAGTGTGATTTTTAATGACATATCTCTTCTCAATCATTTGCTTTCCTTTTGAGACTTTCTGAATTAAAACGCTCCCTCCTTCTATGTATTTGATGTCTTTCTTTGCACAGTACCATCTCTACAATGGTAGGCACATAGATAACAGGGTAAGAAGTAAATGTTGCTCCCTCTTTCAGACAAAAGAGAGGATAAAAGAAGAGGTCAGAACCTGTCCACATCACTCTAAAGGTGTCCCAGACCTTGTTTGTGGCTCCTTTTTCTTCTAGATAAGCCATTTACATTAATTAATATTCAATCACTGAAACCAAACACCAAGACAAACTACTTCAGCTGGGAAGGAGATGTATTTAGGCTCTTGCTTTAAACCCATGATCATCTGGTTCCATTGCTTTAGGTCTGAGGGGAGGAAGAGCATGGCAGCAGAGCTTGTGGTGTTGCCTTCTTATGTGATATTTAAAGTCAAATAGAGCCAAAGTCACCAAGGGAGATTTTAAAAAAGTATTGAAGACTGAATTCCTTATCTGGAATAACATATTCTTGTCTTGTGTACCAGATAATAAAAGTGATAATGTTTGCTATAAAAAGAGAGAGAACGCAACAATTACAACTCCAGATACCTAAGATCAGATAATGTTACATTTTAGGCTTAAGGGTTTGCCAGGAGTTAGGTTGATGACACCATTTCCCCTAACTGAAATTTTCACTCCAAGAACCTCAAAACCCCAGCCTTGAGATGAACCAAAGACTTCTAAAATATCTTACAGAATCAAAATTATATCTTCCTTTTTATTTTCCGTTTGAATATCTATTTTAAATAAAGAGAAAATCAGATAATATATTCAAGACAATGAAATTCTTTGTAACTCAACACTAACAGTCATTCAATAAATATTAATGACCACCATCAATGTTTGCCTGGTCCCAGTTGCTTCTTTGAAATAACCAACACTGGATATATAGATTTCTTGCATACTGAACTCTAATCTCTTCTGGTCTTCCAAATAATCTCTCTATGGTGGTTTGAATGAAAATGGCCATATAGGCTTATTGGGAGTAGCACTAGTAAGAGGTATGGCTTTGTTTGAGTAGGTGTGGCTTTGTTGGAGGAAGTTTATCACTGAAAGTGGGTTTTGAGGAGTTAGATGCTCATACCAGACCGAGAGTCTCACTCTTTTCATGCTTCCTGTTCATCCAGATGTAGAACTTCTCCAGCACCACATCTTCCTGTATGCTACCATGCTTCCCGCTATGACAATAATGGATAACACCTCTGAACTACAAGCCAGCCCCAATTAAATATTTCCATTTATAAGTTGTCATGTTCATGATGTCTCTTCATGGAAACAGAAATCCTAACTAAGACACTCTCTGTCCCCTTTTTAATGTTTATGGAGTGAACCTCCCTCTTCCTACCCAACCTCCCATCTATTGCTCAATCCTCATACCTATGTTCTTCCTAACCTTGATTTTGGAGCAACTACTTCTGATTGTACTGATGGTATTAAGTCAAGACATGAGGACATGTCACTAAAAACCTAATGGATGTTGCCCTGGAACACAGTGGAGGAAGGACTTCAGAATGGGTTTACTAGGACAGAGTGGAGAAATGATTTGGGAATCTAAAAAACTGCTTTAAATATGATTCCATGTATCTTAGCATGATAAACTCATGTTCTGAGAGTTGAGCAAAGGAGGAGCTAAAACGTTTGGGTTGAGTTTGAAGGGAATGTTTCTCATGTCCTGTTTGACAGCCACATTGTTTCTCCTGCCAAAAGATCATGACCTTGTAAATGACCCCAGATTCTCATTAGTCCCAGGGTGCAGATTTCACTGGAAAAGCAAATTTGCTCTCATTGATGGTTTTGTCGGTCCCTTCTTTGGAGCCCTGGGGCCTTATATAAGGTAAAATATCTCAGTTTTGTAAAATAGCTTCTCATATCAGATTATTTCTTTAACTAGAACTGAAGACAAAGTCCTGGAGGAGGTACTATGAAGACTCAGCAAGGTAAATATTATCTCTGTCTTTCACTGCTGTCAAGATATCTAGTGATGAAACTCCATAAAGATGAGAGAATACCAGTAAAATGGCATTGAATGATAGAATCAATTAGTTGTAGAGAATAAAAATGAATTTAAATCAATTTTTTCTCTTATTTCTATTGATTCAGAGGTTCTAATTTTTATTTATCTTAAGATGCAGATTTAATATAGATTAGAATTTCCTTAATAAAAGATGGCTCCAGAATACATGCCAAGAAAACCAAAATTGGTATTATATTATAGCTCATTGTTACTTTTTTTTTTACCAACACTTCTAATTTAGGAGACCCCAGAAGGCAGTCTCCTTAGAAGCCTTAGACTCTTATACTTCAACAAATAGATTGCACTGAACAGCAAACTAATCTTGTACACCTAGCCATGAATGTCAGCACTCAGTCTACAAAAATGCAGATAGTTTTAAATGGAGCCAAGGGTAAAATATGCAGCACAACTTGTTGCCTATAGCAACACAAACAGCATGCAGACCACCTATCAGGCACCAATACTGACTTTATAACAAACTGAGGGAGATATGACTTACAGGGTCAGGGAGATCTCTTGACAGGAAGAACAGCATATTAGCTCTTTGCTCCTTTACTGTCTGATAGCAAAGACAAAAAGGCACATGTTAAGAAGAAACAAATTTGGGCTGGAGATATGGCTCAGAGGTTAAGAGCATTGCCTGCTCTTCCAAAGGTCCTGAGTTCAATTCCCAGCAACCACATAACCACATGGTGGCTCACAACCATCTGTAAGGAGGTCTGGTGCCCTCTTCTAGCCTGCAGACATACACACAGACAGAATATTGTATATATAATAAATAAATAAATAAATATATTTAAAAAAAAAGAAGAAGAAGAAACAAATTTGAAAGAAACAGGGAACAACAATATTCCCTGCATTGTATTTACATTTTCCCTTCTGACTTTCTCCATTTGTTTGCTTGAAATTTAAGTCTTTCGTTTTGTGGTAATTTGAAAGAACAACAAATAGTAATGTGTTCAGGCTTTACAGTTATCTTCAGTGATTCCAATAAAAGCAGAAAAGAGAGGATCTTGCCTAAGCCACTAAATATAGTCATATTTTACAAGATAACTCTGAGCAGAAATTCTAAAGTCCCTTTTGTTTCTAGGCCTTTGAAATATCTCTCTTCATTGGGATATCCATTCAAAACTATCATCTGCCTTATTTCTTACTACAGTGAATGCTTTAGAGTCTAAAATTTCCAAGCAGTGAACTGCTATTTTAGCCTTTTGGAACATGTTACACTATATCTTAAGACACACAAAAAATTTCTCCTCTAGATAAATTCCTTTCAGGGTTTTTAACTATTTTGCATGCCTACTACAATAACCGTATAATGACTCCAGCCCATGTTGGCTCAAGAGAAAAAGTAAAGAATGAAGCCACTCTATATTCATAATCTTCACTCTCCACTTACAATGAGGCTTAATTCATCACCAAGCCATTCTTACCTCTCAGGAGCTGCTATGAGTGTCATACAAATAAACGCTTGGCAGGCCATGCCACCAGTTGAGAGACATGCATGAATTTTACTGACAAATGAGCTAACTTAATCCTCACACTCTGTCTCAACATCCTTCATTTCTGACCACATAAAGATTGGTAATTATATTTTCCTCATCTCTGCTTTATCAGTGACACCATCATTGCCACCTTAAATCTTGAGTGAGGTTGTTCATTCAATTAGCATGACATGCTAAGGAGGATAAAGTCTTGGAAATTTGTTACATGGTTCAGTGAAGTCTAGCCGTGGCCTCCTAAGTCTAAGTCTTTAACTGGCCCAACCAGGCACATCATAGGAAGTATCCTAAAAGCACAAAGGGTACTCAAAAAAGTAGTGGTTCTTCGGACAATTCTAGGTCTTCTCAAAGGGAACCTACTTTAGCCACCTCAAGATGACACTGAATCTATCTTTTAGGAATCTGAAGAATTCTTATTTTGGAGGTGAGGTTTTCAGTTGTGGAAAAAGGGGCAAAAAAAAAATCAGATAACTCAAAGAACATGCTTTTATTTCTCACTATTTTAGAGGTTGAGCCTAAGACCAGCCATCTCAGTCAAGAGCTTTCTTCTATCATCCCAGCTTCCTTCTCATTGTGCCAGAAACAAGAGTGGGAGAAAGAATACTCCAAATACTTTGTGATACGTGCACTAATTCCATTATAAGGGTCTTACCCTAATGACTCAATCATTTCTGCAAAACTCCATTTCCAAATGAAATAACATTGTAGGTTTGGGCTTCAGCAGTTGGGTTTCTAGGGAACCTAGTTCAGTCTGTAGAAGGAACTGACTATTGTAGAACCACTGAAGAAGGTCTAGAGCCCAAGAAAATTGAGAAGGCTTCAGCTTTGTGTAAAATTTAGAATGCAAGAATAGCAGGGCATTGGAGGGAGAAAAGGGATGCTTTCACATGTCAAAACACACTGAACTCAGAACTACCTGCATCTCCCACAGCTTGCTGGGCCCTCCATGCCATTCATTAAGAGACAAAATGCCCCCCAAGATTTACACAAAGGCCAATCCAATGGAGACATTTTTTTTCAGTTGAGGGTCCATCTTCCCAGATGATTGCAACTTGTGCCAAGTTGACAAAAAATACTAATCATCACATACACTATAATACAAATTAGCCCTAAAAGACCCTAGAACTATTGATCTAAAGAGCAATATTTATGTAAATGGTACTCAGTGCCTTGTGAGATCATGGTTCATGTGAATGTCTAGCTAAATACCTGATATAATAGCTAGCACTATTTGACATGGAACTTCATGTCCAATCTTATTCCCACCTTAAACCTCTATCTCTCTAATACATGATTTCATACATCATCAGAACTTATGAGGAAATGGCAGATTCTACTTTTTTCTTTAGGGAACTACATGCTCACTAATCTTCACCTCTTTTTTGCTTTTTTTTTATTAATTTTATTGAGCTATACATATTCTCTCTACTCCTCTCCTTGCTCTCCCCTCCCCTTTAGCCCTCTCTCATGGTCCCCATGCTCCAAATTTACTCAAAAGATTTTTTTTTACTTCCTATGTACATTAGATCCATGCATGTCTCTCTTAGGATCCTCTTTGCTGTATAGGTTCTCTGAGATTGTGAATTGTAGGCTGGATTTCTTTGTTTTATGTTTAAAAGACACTTATGAGTGAGAACATATGATATTTGTCTTTCTTGGTCTGTGTTACCTCACTCGATATGATGTTTTCTATATCCATCCATTTGTCTGCAATTTTTGAGATGGCATTATTTTTTTCTGCTGTATAGTACTTTATTGCGTAAATATACCACATTTTCCTTCTCCATTCTTTGGTCAAGGGTCATTTAGGTTATTTCCAGGTTCTGGCTGTGACAAACAATGCTGTTATGAACATAATTAAGCACATGTCTTTGTGGTATGATTGAGCATCCTTTGGGTATATAATCAAAAGTGGTATTGCTGGGTCTTGAGGAAGCTTGTTTTCTAATTTTCTGAGAAATCACAATACTGTTATCCAAAGGGGGCTGTACCAGTTTTCACTCCCACCAGCAATGCAGGAATGTTCCCTTTACCCCACACCCTCTCCAGCATAAGTTGTCATCAGTGTTTTTTATCTTGGCCATTCTTACAGGTGTAAGATAGAATCTCAGAGTTGTTTTAATTTGTATTTCTCTGATGGAGATTCATATCTAACACCATGCACAAAACTCAAGTCCAAATGGATCAAAGACTTCAACATAAACCCAAACACACTGAACCTAATACAAGACAAAGTGGGAAGTATACTTGAACACATTGGCACAGGAGCCCACTTCCTAAATATAACCTCAGGAACAGAGACATTAAGTGAAACAATTAATAAATGGGACCTCCTCAATATGAAAAGCTTCTGTAAAGCAAAGGACACAGTCAAAAAGACAAAATAGCAGCCTACAGAATGGGAAAAGATCTTCACCAACTGAACATCAGACAAAGGGCTTATCTTCAAAATATTCAAAGAACTCAAGAAATTGGTCATCAAAAATTAATAATCCAATAAAAAAAATGGGGTACAGACCTAAACAAAAAGCTCTTGACAGAGGAATCTAAAATGGCTGAATCATCACCTCTTAGAAACCTTTGAAGGCTTAATAAATTCTCCATCAGATGAAAGGCTATCCCAGTAAAACTGAGCTGTCCGGGAAGGGCCTTCTGGCAAAGAATTCTCATTGTACTTGGATCCTATAACTTTATCACAGCTACAGGTCACCTGACTTCCTACCTGTAGCCTCTGCCCTCCCCTTATATCCATTCTGACCCAAATAGATTCCTTGCCCCCTGAATGAGATAAGGGTGACCAGGGACACCAAGTTTGTTGATGTTTAACACACTATTAAAAACTTTTCATATATTTTCTTGTTTCCGCAGCACTATACAGACCTTTTCAGTTATATTGTAATATTTCTGTTTTCATGTCACTTTCTCACATTGAAACAGTGACAATTTTAAGGTCAAAAACCAGTATTTATAAACTCTATAGCATAACATGCAGTTGGCACCTCTAATTAACAACATAAACTAATCCTCAGCCATGATTACATTATTAGTATCTCTATTTTAGGTGAGGGAAACTAAGGCACAGAGAACAATACATTGTCTGAGATGAATCAGAAATTATGTAACTCTAGAGCTTTGAATCATAAAACTATGTCTTCCACAATAAACCTAAAATACTTTAGTTACTCCCAGTTCTAACGCAGTTGCCTTTCAGTGTGTGTTGGTCACCTGACCAGACAAGTACAGAGAAATTTTAGCCAAAGGTGCCAGAGCTTAGGCACCAGACCCCAAAGATAGGGCCCTGTCTTTATCACTTTTTGACGGCTCTGAGAGAAAATAATGAATAAAATATCCTCCTTTCCCTACTCCACAATTACTGCAAGCCATTCTACAGACCCATATCCCCAAGTTCTGTAGCACAAGTGAGGCCATATTTGAAGCTCAGGTGACAATTTTCTAAGCATCCACCCAAAAGGCAAAGTGAAAAATGTTACAAAAGACAGGCAAGTGCACCCTAAATTCCCTAGAAATATATCTTCATACTTCATTAGCAACTAACTGGGCATTCCCTACCTTCCAATTTCCGTGTGTTAATTATCTGCCTCGTACTAAATGCATCCAATTAGAAGGAATGGCAAGTATAGCATCTTTTGCATCATAGAGAACGAGATTCCAGAAAATGCCACTTGTAGAGGATCTCAATGCCTGGGCTTGCTTTGTTTTGTTATCACTGTATACTCCCAGAGAGACCACATGAGAAGTCAAGGCAGCATTGTGTTAGTGTACATTGTCATGAGGCATTTGTGTTACCACTTAAACATAACTAAACCTCATGTCAAACAGAAACATGATCCTTTGTATTCTGAGAAAAGGGGGAAGGGGAGTAACAGAAACAAGGAAACCAAGTTTAGATGGAGGCAGAAAGGAATGGAAGAAGTAAGAAGATGGGTGAGAAGGAAAGAGAGAGGAATGATGGGCAGTGACGTGCTAAAGGAGACCCTGTCTGTCAACAATCATGGGCTGGCAGTCACCTACTGAACAGCATTTGTTATGTCTTAATAGAATATCATAAAACTCAGCAAAGCTGACATCCATGAAAACTGGTCAGTAGCACATATAGATACAAGTCTTTAAAATTCTCTATTTTCTTAGCTCTACCTCCTTTCATTCTTATAAAGAAGTGAAAAACATGTTTAGAGAGGGGAGGTACAGATAAGTGTGTTATTGTGTATTCTAACTTTCTTTTCCTATCTGAACCTGCCTGTCTACCCAGATCAGTTTTGTCTGTTTCTTAAATGCATGGAGACAAGCTATGTTTGAGTTTGTGTTAGGCACCAACACATGATAGAGAAATTCAAACCATTCAGACTACATGGACACTTTCTTGCAACCAGATTGTAGAACTAGACACCTACGCTTTAACTAATTAAAGAATAATCCCAAAGTAATCATCAACAAGTGAAAAATAAGATGTTTCCTCCTACTTAATTACATATTTATGCTCTCTTTGTAGCTTTATTCTGCTATTCTGTTATCCCATTCAGAGTTTACAGAAACCCTTAATGAACACCACTAAAAATAACATCCCTTGGAGACACATATGACTTACCTTGATAATGATGGTTTCATTGCTTCTCTTATTTTATTTGTGCAGCAGGTGATCATTAAAATTAAACTCTTGATTAAAATTACCCAGGGTAATTTATCTCAGGCTGAATTCTCACTTAACAAGTGGAGAGATTCATAAATAGTGATGGGGCTCAAGTTTTCACCATGCTTAGTAATTCCTTGGGGTAGAAAGTGTTATGTTAGCACAATATCACAATAATTAACTGGAATCTAACCCTCGAGTATCAACAGAAATTCGTAGAGTCATTGGGAAGCGTAATAAAGAAACTGTCACTATTATCCACATTTTATGTAAGGCATTATTACCTAAATATAAGACTAAGCCCCCAGGAATGTTTGAACAGAGAGTAGGACGTTTTATCTGACATTATTCCATGTTAAGTGCTCATGAGCAGCAGTGTATTGTGTAATTAAAGAAACTTCTTTGTGGGAAAAAAAAAAGGTAAATAATCAAACTATGGTTTTGAGCACAAATATATGATCAGTACTGCTAAATGTTCCCTGACTTTGTTTTTATCACACTAGTGATGAAATTTTTGTTTTTCTCATGTCCCTATGAATAGAATATTAAACCTCACTGCTTCAAATAGAGGAGACTCTGTGCTGCTAGTGAGGCTATTCTGAATGTTGCCCACACTATGGGAACTTGTCTAGCTGAGAAAGAGTTAGATCCAGGCCTATTGCCTTAACGACCTCAAAGGCATAGCACATGATAGAATGAACCTCTTGCCAATAAACTTTGACCTGGAACGTACATGATCAAAGAAGCAGAGTTATTTTCAAAATCATGATGGTCACAGACCCACAAATGCTAGTAAGAATTTTTTAAAAAAATACTGTTTATAAAAATTGGTTATATTTACATTTGATAAAAGAGAATGCATTTAATTCTCTGCCAGTTTTACAAAAGAAAAAATAGAGCATTAAAGCTATGATCTGTCTCCATGTATAATGTGCACATGTGTGCATGCATGTATGCTTACATGTATGCATGTGTGTGTACATGTGCATGTGTGCGTGTGTGTGTGCATGATTGAGAGGTGGTGGGTGTTTGCCTTCATGCATACCTGGTACACACGGAGGCCAAAAGAGGCCATCAGCTTACCTGGCACTGGAGTTACAGATGGTTCTGAACCATCGTTGATGCCAGTTCTCTGAAAAAGCAGCCAGGGCTCGTAACTGCTGAACCATCACCCCAGACCTTGGTCCCTCACATCTTACTGTGCCCAGGCTCTTTCCTACCCAGTTGTGGTTCTGTCTTGCCTACCTATATTGTATACAGACAGTGACTTTTTATAATTGAATTAGTGTATAATTTTATTCATAGTGAACATATCAAAATTACTCCTAATGACTTTTTCCACCATGCATATTGAAAAATAAAAGAATTGCCATCCCATTTAGGCTATTTTAATGTTTTTAATCATATTATTTATTCATTCGATTATATGTCATCAAAAAGTGCTTTCCAGAAAACAATAAACCTTAGCAGTAAGAAAAAAGTGGGAGTGTATTTGGAACATTAGAAAATCGCACAAGGAATTTGAACTATCCAGGGCTGACATAATTTTGTGAAATCATGTAATACAAGGTTATATTTGAATAATTATCTTTTTATTAATAATTGCTATTTCTATAGGGAGATAGCTGGAGAAATCTATGTGGAGATTATAATTTTAAATAACTACATTAAGAGCAGTTTTGAAATAGCTTTTGAAGTCTGAATGCATTTGAAGCAGGTTTGGCCAGGCCATTTCCATCACAATAGAATTTTTGAAGTGAGTGCAGAGGGTAAAGGGAGCCCATTATCAAGTCACCTGATCCAGTCATAGAGATAGATGTGAAATTGTCCTATACCATAATCTCCACAGGGCTTTATCCAGACTAGTATGGAATAGATGCCCAAAAAACACACACAGTTCTAATAACTTTTCTCCCTTATTTTGATCCTGGAGACCTATTTCCTGATAAGAGCAATGATTATCCCCCTACCAATCCCCCTTTTGTAAAGGATGTAACAGAAGGATTATATGGCCATCATCATGAAGGAAAGTTGCTCATGGCATCTACATGTTAGGTAGTGGTAGTTAAGGTTATATGAAGCATATAAGTACCAGCTTATCGGCTGTCTGGCAGAATCAAATGTGTGCCCAGAGAACCTGAGTAAATGAAGAGGGACCTGAGGAACAGAGACGTCAGGTGTGCAGATGGACCCAAGTGTGAAGAAGAAATGTCGGGGTATGTTCAACTCTGAGTCTAATCTGCAGAGGATGCAAGTGCTTCTGAAGCAGGAAATGGGTGCCTACGAGCTATGATCTATACTACAACTCCCAGATATCACATCCGTCGGTCTGAACTTCAGTGATACAAATCCTGGTTGTTCTGCCAGAAACCATATTATTTGCAATACTATTTGGCCAATAGCTTAAGTGTATTTCTGGCTAACTCAAATCTTAATTAACCCATCTCCATTAATCGGTGTATCTCCACAAGGCTGTGGCTTACCAGGTAAAGTTCTGGTGGCTATCTCTGGCGGGGCTACATGGCTCCTCTCTGACATTGCCTTCTTTATCCCAGCATTCAGTTCAGTTTTCCCCACCTAGCTCTGTTCTGCCCTGCTCTGCTATAGGCTCAAAGTGGTTTCTTACAGAAGGGAATCCCACACTAATGGGTAATCAAGTCATGGCAAAAAGTAAAATTTAAATGGTGGTGCTATAAAAGAAACATTCCAGCCTGATGCAATTTCAACCAAATGACTCCAGCACGAGGTCATCTGGGTATTCGTTATGCCTTGCCTCCTACACATCCCACGCTGGCTTTCTCAGAGTTCTAGAAACCACTGTGATCTTTATAAAATGGCATGTCTGCCTGCCTTCCTTGGCATCCCAACAGCTATGCAAGGATAGGAAAAACTTTGTAGGTTAGGAGGCATCTGTTATTGATAGCCAACCCCATTTACAAACTATGTGTGCTTGTAGCCCACATATACTTTTGGGGATAAGAGAACAAGTTTTAATTAATGTCTGATTAATTAAAGAAATGGAGAGAAATTAATGGAGAGAAATGCAAAACTGCTTGATACCATATACGATGGACTTCATTTGGACTTGAGAGATTAATTCAGATGTTTAAGGCCAGAAGTGGTTGCTGAGAGCTAACAAGCAACTTAACAGCTTCAATGTGACTTCAGCACTAAACATTAAATTGGTATCATTGTCCCAAACCCTACTCTATGTAACAAATTACTAGTTGTTATTTCTCAAGGTTGGATACCAACTCCTTGAATGCACTGGTCAGCTACATGGGCTGTGTAAGTTACCCTTATATTCCCAGACCTAGAGTAGTGTTTAGTATACATAGGGTACTAATTATTGATTGAATGAATGGAAGACTTTATGCTGACTATCAAGAATATGTACTGTTGTCTATTTGACAATCAGAAATTAACCTCCAGGAACATCTGTGAGGAGTTATTCATACTAGGTTAACATCATATAAATATGACAGCCTAATATATAAATATCTTGATTAAGTCAGCCGTAAAGGAAGACCCACCCTACTACACGGAACGGAGAAAACTAGCTGAACATGGAAATTCATCACGACTTTCTGATGGCGGGTGCAACATAATCAGCTGCTTCCAGCTCCCGTCACCTGACTTCCTGCCACGATTAAACCCTTGAGTTGGGGGTTTAAAGTGACTCTCATCACTAGAAGCAGCTATTGGATTTACCTACTTGCAATCAAAGGAACCCAGAGAGTAAGTGGATGAGAAGCCTCTCCGTGAGGCTGTCTCCCTCCTTCTCTGCTGTTTCAGTTAACACCATCATCACCTACTCCTCTGGGCTCAGTAAAATGGGTAAAGAAAACGGCAAGCTGGAACAAGATAAAAGTGAAATTATTTACACCAAATAGGATCCATTGGAAAGAATTGCATGTCGGTGTGAAAGCAATAAAAAGCTGTCATCCTAGAAACCAGACAGACACTTTCCTGAGGCGTCAACGAAAGCATTTCTCTCCCCATTAACACACATTACATTGATTAATGTTATGGAAGCACTATGAAAGGGTTGCTACTGGGTTTCCTCATTTCCCAGAAAAGAACCAGCAGGCAGAAAAACCTGATATCTTCTCCAAGGACTCACACACAGCTCTTCACAGCCAGGGTAAGAACTGACCACAGAACGCTACTTCTTAAGGTTTGTTTTTTTCTTTGCCCCTCAGGAGACTGGGGAATCATTTCTAGTGCAGAGAGGCTTGAATGCACAGCATAGAGATAACAGAAGAATTTGATTGTACCATCCTTTCTTAACACCTGCTCTGCTTGACTGCTCCCCTGACAGCAAGACGTCTACTCAACCTCAGCATGACGCTGCCTCTCAAAAGTGTTTTGCATCTCTATAGGATGTGAAGCAGATTAACATCTTTAATCCAAGCACTAAAGAGGCTTTCAATTATTTATCAGTATAAATGAGAAAGAAAAATGTGTGGCTTCAGTTTCATTGAAGTCTAAAACAAATACATGTGCACACAGGCACACTCACACATGCACGCACCACAGGGGTCCTGGAGTTTGGCATTTGAGGTCTATTCTTTCTAAATATAGCGTTTTCCTCATCAGAACTCAGATACTCTTAAGTTTAAGTACTATCACAGGATTTCTTTTGTTGTTATTCAGAGATTAGAGTCCCGTAGAGTCCAGGAAGCTAACTGAAAGTGGGCACTTCAGTTCCGCCTCACAATATTGAATAAAATCTCGTGTAATAGAAGCTTTAGTCAAGCAAAGCAGGTGTTTGCAGGGCACGATACCATCAGAGTCTGCCTTATCTCCGGGCTGCAAGCCCAAGCCTTTCTACTTCAGGAAGGATTTACCAGGCTCGTGAGGGAAAAATGAAGCAGACATCAGAAATGAGAAGCTGGAAACAGCTGCAGGAGCTGTTGGGTGACAGTGGCACTAAGCGGGGTTAGTGCATCCGAAGCACTTTCTTCCCAACATTAAGTGCTAATATCAGATGAAAGATGTCTATTGGATTGGCCTCTAAAACAGAAAAAAAAAAAACTGTCCAATTGCATAGCTGATGAAAAAATTAGCCTGCTACTGAGCATTAAATGGATCGATAATCTATTAACTCTAATCTCGTTAGCAGTGATTTTGCACTACAATGTGTGACCCGTCTTTATAAACAAGCTTCCCTCACTGTCTTTGACTAAAATGGTTTTCTTTTTTCCGTATTCAGGATTGATAAACTTAATACTCCATATTAATTAAGAATAGATCTGGGCCTTTCTTCAAATTCTGGTCACCTTCAAGGACTTTTGGAGATCATTAAAGGTTTGCCTTTTCATACAGCTTGTAATGGTAGGAGGTTTATTTAGTAGCCAGAAACCATAGCAGAGGACCCAGCAATACTCAGTATCTCACGTCAAGCTAAAGTGTTGTGAAGCCCTGGATGACAAATCAGCTTCTCACTGTCTTAGCAGAAAGAGTTTGTCTCACACACTCCCACTGGGGGAGAAAAAATCAGAAAAGGACCATTAGAAAGAAAAAAAAAGTTCTGATGGAGAATTACAGAAAGAATTGAGCAAATAGATTCAAAAAGCATACTTTTATGGTGAAATGTTCATGCTTACACAAAGTTAAAGAGAAATTAGAAAGCCAAGCTGTGTTGAGACTGGAGGGCTTAAAGGAACCATCATACAGAGTGCCCTGTGAGGAGAGTACACTGTATAGAAATCCTGAAGATCAGACAGCGTGAAAGACTCGGCCCAGGCTGGTCTCAGGTAGTCAGTCCTGTAAGCAATCCTGAAGATCAGACAGGGTGAAGAACTCAGTCCAGGCGGGTCTCAGGTAGTCAGTTCTACATAGCAATCCTGGAGATCAGACAGGGTGAAGGACTCGGCCCAGATGGATCTCAGGTAGCCCTCTGAAGGCAAGAGTGAATGTCCACATGAAACTAACTTCAGTTCCTGCAGTGACCTGACCCTGACCATGAAAAGATTCGGGCAGAGAACACTCCAATTCCTCCAGCTGTGAAAAGTCATGAGAGAAGACACCAAAAGTTCCAGAGAAAATCATAGTCCCATAAATCAGAATAGAAGAAACTAACAGGAAAAGGTCAGAAAACAGTGATTTTAGGACAAAGACTCAGAAGTTCTCTTGGATCCAGAGAAATAAATATTGAAATAACTAACAGGATTTGACAAACTCCTTGAGCGAGGCAAACAAGTATTGCAGACAAAAAGCACAGGCCATCCTTGACATCAGTTAAGTATCTGTGAGGCACTGTAAGGTGAAGGAGAAGACAGGCCAGATGATGGAGTTGAAGGGCCTTGGTTCTGCCGAAACAGTGGTTTCTGTTCAACCCACACCATCATTGTTACAAGCTGTTTTCTCAAGCACCATACAAAAATAAAAGTCCTCCATTCCTAAACTAAATCTATAAATCTGGGCGGGGGAGATGACTTAGTAGGGAAATGGCTGGCTGTGCTGTGTTGAAGCGTCTGTCTCATATCCCCAGAACCAGTGTAAGGGATTTATGGTGGCTTGTCAGTCAACATCTGAGATCAAGGTATGAATAACCCCTGCTCATCTGCAGTGTCTGGTGGAAAGTTTAGTCTTCAGCGTGTGTGTGTGTGTGTGTGTGTGTGTGTGTGTGTGTGTGTCTGTGTGTTCAGGTATTCCTGTGTGTATAGGTGACAGCATGCCTGTGATTGTGCAAGTATGTTTGTGTGTGTGCAAATATAATTATTTTTCTTTCTCTCCTTTCCCTCTCTCTCCTCTCTCTCTCTCTCTCTCTCTCTCTCTCTCTCTCTCTCTCTCTCCCTCCCTCTCATTTTCTCTGTGAGTGTGTGTGCATGTGTGTAGTGTATCTTGAGACTGAACTAAAATCAATGTATTCAAATGATACTTTTAAGGCCTTAATCTCCCTAAATATTCAAATTTCCATATAGTTTCCAGTTATAAATTAGACAATTTGATCTATATAAATATGTTGCATAATTGTTTATTTTAGGTTAGTTACAACATGACATGGTAGAAAAAGTAAAAACTAAATTGTGGCATGAGATAGACTATTTTATTAATATTTCTTACTCATTTTGTGACCTTGATAAACAATATCTTTGAAAAACTCCACTTTTTTATCTGTAAGATGGATTTAATTTTTTTTTTTTTTTTTTTTTTTTGGTTTTTCGAGACAGGGTTTCACTGTAGCTTTGGAGCCTGTCCTGGAACTCCCTTTGTAGACCAGGCTGGTCTCGAACTCACAGAGATCTGCCTGCCTCTGCCTCCCGAGTGCTGGGATTAAAGGCGTGCTCCACCACCACCCGGCAAATGGATTTAATTTGTCTTGCTATGGAATCCGGTCATTCGACATCATGTTTGGAAAACAGTTAGTTTCTGTGAGACAGACTGTGGAGTCAGAATAGCAACAATTCTGACAGGAAATTGCCACATTCTACTTCATTTTGTGTGTTTCCTTTGATGAGCAGGAGCGCTTTGATGTGTTTTAACACCATTATAACTACTTTTGGTGGGTTTTGCTGGTGACTTTGGTGCTATAGTCAAAGTATCATTGTCAAGGACTTGTCTCCCTATGTTTTCTTCCTTTGCAGTTTCTTGTTTTATTTTTAAGTCATATATTTTATCATGTTTATATTTTTCTTACATTTAAGTCTTGAATATATTCCATGTTAAGTATTGTGCTTGGCATAAGATAAAGATCCAATTTCAATATACTACATACAGATATCAAGTTCTCAAACCATCATTTAATATACTCCTTTTTCCCAGTATGTATTCCTAGCATCTTTGCCAAATACTAGTTGACTATATATAAGTAGGATACTGTTTTTGAGATTCGTTTTTGCAATGTAGCCATGGCTGACCTACAACACACTTTGTAGCCTAATCTAACTTCAAATTTGAATCAATCTTCCTGTCTCAGCTTCTCAGACCCAAAATAATCACATAAAACTGTATTAATTAAATCACTGCTTGGTCTATTAGTTCTAGCTTCTTATTGGCTAGCTCTTACATCTTTAATCAATTTCTATTAATCTGTGTATCACCATGTGGCTGTGGATTACCAGCAAGGTTCTGTCTCACTACACCATAATACATGTGAAAAATGTATAACCCAATTGAAAAGTGGATGGTGATCTTGAATTATCATTTTCCAATAAGAATATGAAAAGCTGTTCAGTATGAGCCATCAATGGGGGAGTAAAAGTGAAAACCACAATGAGGCTTCACTTAGGAATATCTATTATCGCAAAGACAAGAACTAACTGTTGACATGGTGTGGAGAAAAGGCAAACCTTGTATACTGTTAATGGAAATGTAACTTGACACAATTACTGAGGAGATCAATGAGGAGCTCCTTAAAGCTACTGACAGAGACTTCCTCCCTTCTCATTCAATAACCCTGTCCATGAACATTTATCCTAATAAAATGTAATAAAATACCCAGGAGCTGTCTGTCCTCTCATGCTCAATGCAGCATCATTCACAATAACAAAGTTATGGAAACAATGTAAGGATCTGTCCACAGATGAATGGATAAAAAAATGTAGCGTGTGGGCTGAAGATAATGTGCATCTGGCATTTTCCCAGCACTTATAAAGCCATAAATCCAATCCCGGCACCCCAAAAGCTGGACAAAAGTTTGACTTGTAATTCCAAAACTCAGTATATGAAGACAAGAGGATCTGGCATTCAAGGATATGCTCAGCTACATAATGAGTCTGAGGCAACCAGGAATACATGAGATATGTATATAATCACTAGCTGTATGCCTTAGATGGATAGTTTTTGTTTGTCAATCATACTTCAGTAAAGCCAGGGAAAGATCTAAAGAAAGAAACATTACCATGAATTTCTCAGTATGAGAGCAATTCTACATAATTAAATAATTGATTAGAAGCTTGGATACCCCTAATACATTTCAAATTATGGTAATTGTAACATTCAATTTTCATAAGGAAATACAATAAACAAATTACCATATTCTAAGATCTTTATATCAAGTGGTTCTAATTACAGTCATTTTCTAGGAATTACTTTGATGTGAAATCTGATCATGGTTGTTAAATTCATTTCCAAATGTGACCACATTCTTATCAAATAATAATTTTGTAGTCTTACCGGAAGAACCAAGCTGATGTTCTATGGTACCTACATTGATAGATGTAATTTCACCCAATGAATTCTGAGGTGAGAACTCTCTTTCATTGTCTGGTCTGGTCTCATAATGATTTTCAAAGAAGCTTCGGTATGATCTTAGTGGCAGTAACAGACCAGTTGTGGAAGCTACTTGGATAAGAACAAAGAGAAATAAACATTAAAAATTAAAAAATCTTCCCAGAACTGTTGGTCCTGAAATGGGAAGAACATCAGAAGATTTACCGTGCCTACACAGTTCCCTTCATTAAGGAGAAGACGAAGAACGTTCCCTGAGAGAAATTGTGATTACTCACAACCAGCCATGGCAGCATCCACAAAGACCCATGGCTTGCTTAGGCAGTTCGAGCCTCCTTCCCTCCCGCTTTCCCAGATCACAGTTGCAATGAGTCCTTAGCTCATCTGTTCTGCATGGAAAGCAACTTCACCTAATAAAGTCAAGCCCGCTGCAAACATTGGATAAGATGCCAATGCTGTCAGAATATCAACCACAGAACTTGGGAGATTTTTCACAAACCACAAGGCTATAGCTAACCTATGAGAAAAGAAGGTGGTTGTTCCAGTACTATCAGACATGGGAAATGAAGTACTGGGGAAATAACAGAAAATTCAACCCAGAATCTGCACTTCGTTTCCTGGGACATCCTCTGGTCTCCCAGCACTACCAACAGCAGGGTCACGGTAGAAGCTGAAAACTAAGCACAAGGACCTCGACTTTAAGCCCTCTGAGGTTGGTCCTGATTGTACTACTCACTCACCATCCATGCCTGGGAGATTATTTCCCCTCTCTACTCCTTGGGGTCTGTGTGTAAACAGAAATTATCCTTCTTTATTTATTCTATGTCATATGCACATATTTGTGCCTTGAAGAACAAGGTAGAAGAATTATTGAAAATTTCTAACCTAACTATAAACTTCCACATATATGTACACACATGCTCCCACACACATGTGACGTGTGTGTATACATGCATACAGCCCACTCCCCATGTGTTCACACACATGTTCCCACTCACATGTGAGTATGTATGTATACATGTATATCATCCATACAAACATATATAAAAAAGGAAAATATTTTTAAAGCCAAGTAAATGAAAGATTTTGTGGTTTTCATATTTAAAGGGAAAATTGTGCCAGGAAACATGTTATCGGGTGATCCTACCAATCACTAGCGGCCTGGCCTAGTGAGCCACTTTACTCTCAGTCTCCGTTTCTCAATGAATAGAACGAAGGAAAAATGTAGCTTGTGCATTATATTGAATTGGAATTAAAATCTAAAAATGTAAGCTTTGTTTAATATTTCTACCCTCTAATTCAACATTGCAATTTATAACATTTACTTGAGGAGGTAATTCAAGAAGAGAAAGTAATTTCTTCATGTTCAGCAATTTAAAAATTATAGAAGCATGTTTTATTTCACTTAATCTTTTTTACATAATTTGCACTAGAATACACAATTAAATATTATTTGTTTTAAAATGTCCATTGTGTCGTATAAGCTGCACTCTTCTGTGAGGAAATGTTTATGACAAAATAGTAAGCGGAGGGACTGGGGAGACAGCTAGAGAGCTCGCTCTGTGAGAATAGATTCTTGAACTGGGGAGTCCTCAATATATTAATAAGAAGCCAAGAGTAACTGCTCACTCCTGTAACAGTTCTGGACAAAGGGGATGGGGAGAGAGGGATCCTTGGGCTTCTGGCCAGCCAGCTTAGCAAATACAGATCAGTGAGAGACCCTAACTCAAGGGAATAAGGCAGAGAACAGCAGAGCAAGGAAACTGTACCACCTCTGTTCTCCATACACATGCACACATCTACAAATACACATACACAGACACATAAAATGATAATAATACATGAAAAAATAATGCAAAAAATATGAAAATGATAAAGAATGAGAAAAAGAAGTCATTTTTCATTAAAAACACTGGCTTTTTTCAAGTAGATCAATATAAATTTTTTTAAATGTACTTTGAAAGTGGCAAATTTATGTATTAAAGGAAGTCAGCAACACACAATTTCATTCAGCAGAAAGACTTCAATGTATGATTGTGTCTTTCCTGGTAAATTTATACCCACACCAGAGTATTAGTCCATAACTTAATGAAGGTGTTTTATCTTGTAAACAAGAAAGAGAAGCAGCTTCCTGAAGCTAGAAACCTCTTAAACTTGGGACTGTTAGCCGACATGTACAGCTTCAAAGAAGCCTGTCAGAGCTCCGGCTGTCAGGCTGCTGCTTGTCTGATGAGCACTGCCTGCTGTGTGTCAGTTATTCTCTTTTCTCCAAATCATTGTGAAGCAGAAATAGCTGATGTGTGGGCTTGATTTATTGCCTGTCAAGATTTGGTACCCTGTGCTTCCCTTGACCTCTGATTTAAACTGCTCAAAAATGCAGTCTGCCTGGCATACCTGGACCACTCCTGCCTTTGCTTTTCACAGTCGCATGCTTTCCTTCAACTCTCTGGCTCTCGCAAATGCAAAGACACCTGAGGCATACGCTTCTAAATTATCTAGATGCCTTAACATAGTGATTTGGAATATAATACGATCTTGATTATTTCCTAAGTCTGACCTCTCATTATTTAGGCAGATGAAGAAGAAAGGAAGGAATGAGTAATGGAGGGGAACGGGAAGAAGGAAGGAAAGGAAGGAAGGAAGGAAGGAAGGAAGGAAGGAAGGAAGGAAGGAAGGAAGGAAGGGAGGGAGGGAGGGAGGGAGGGAGGGAAGGAGGGAGGGAGGGAGGGAGGGAGGGAGGGAGGGAGGGAGGGAGGGAGGGAGGGAGGGAGGGAGGGAAGGAAGGAACTATAGGTCTGAGTCATAGAATATATAGTATGATGAGAGAGACAAAACTCTAAATCATGGAGTAAGCACTAAAGTGAGACAAACAGTCCTAATTCCAGAAAGAGACTACAGTGAGATGCTATGGCCATCCAAAGTCTTTAATTAAGAATTTACAAATTTATAGCCAGACTTGCTACATGGTATGACTTGACATCGTGTCTGTAAAAAGCATAGCAAGTAGAAAGCTACTAATATACAAATGTTATTGATTATAACTCCATTATATATCCAGATTTATCAATTTCTTCAGGTGCTATAAGCATTTGAAAAATCATTATTCTCGCTATTTTATTAATTCATTTACTTTTTTCCAACAGATGAAGCCAATAACCAGTCTTCCCGGAAGTCATACAGCTTACTTGCAGACAAGTTCTGTATTCCTTTCCTTGCTTGACCCCAACCAGTCTCAGCAAGTTTCTCAGCAGCTTGATAACAACCCAGTCTGGCAACATAATTTGCAGGATCCAATGAAAAATTAAAATTTGGGGCTACTTAAAATGTATTAAAAAATTGAGCCAGAAATAGCTGGCTTGAAAGTTTTAAACTAAATGGAGGGCCTTTTTAATAGCTGCATAGGTCACAGGACTCTGAGGCTGACCCTGCTGACATTAAGACATATTAAACTGAAATCAATAATCCAGGAAGCCGCTAATTGAAAGAGGCTAAGAGTTGGATATATTCCAAGTCATCACTCTCCAGGAAGTCCTGAAATGTATGTGTGGCAGATGCAATCCAAATTATACCTTCATAATCACCCCCTCCAAATAAATTATTCAGATTAGAAAATGCATGCTCATTAGTTTTTGGTGAAATAAGATAAACACGGTTTACCCATGATCTTCACTGAACATATTAATGTGTGTTTTTCCCCAAATGCAATGCACTGATAGGCTTCAGACCATGGCAAGGTAAAGGCATCAGGAAAGTTCATTCAAGAAGATGGAAACCGTCAAATTAGCTTGTAGCTTGTAGGAAACAGACTCTATTTGCTCTATGGTCCCAGCACGACTTCTCAGAATGAGCAATTTCAGGAAGTTGTCTACACTGCTGCTGTCCCAGTGAAGTGTAAGCTGGAAAAGGCACTTGACTTGATGCACCGTCAATGAGCAGCAGGTGTTTGACAGCGGGCTGGGAGCTGTGGCCTTTATTCCCAGGAAGGAAAGACGGCAGTCTCTCATTGCTCATCACCTCTGTGAAATCCTCATGCTCCATGAACCTAGCTTCATTCCTTGTGAGGCAAAAGTAGTTTGCCTTCTTGTAATTTACACCTTCATCTTTTTAGGTGGCATGGTTTCACTTACTCAGTCTAGCATCTAATTCTCAATGGAGCCACACCTGGCTTTGAACTCCTGATCCTGCTGTCTCCACTCCCCAGATGCTCATATCCAGCTTCATAGTTTCATCTTAATAGAAATTTTGTTTGTTTATATTTTGCTGTTTTTCAAGAAAGTATCTCTCTGTGTAACATTTCTTGCTATCCTGGAACTTACTTTGTAGACCAGGCTTACCATGAACTCACAGAGATCTGCCTGCCTCTGCCTCTTTAGTGCTGGAATTAAAGGTGTGCGTTGCCACCACTGGCTTAACAGAAATTTTTGAAGGTGCATTCTTCTCCAAAATGCCTCAGAAAATTTTAAAGGGAAATATATAGTAAAGAGTGGACAAAGTGATCATTCCTAAATAATTAAAGTTACACAGTTTTCTATTAAAAATATAGTATAAACAGAAAAAGCATTTAAATAAGTCAATCATGAAAGAAAGCAAGAATACAAATTTCAATTTTATTCTTCAAATCAGATGCCTGTGGGTCATATTTCATTACCAAAGACACTTTCCTATTTTCTTCTTTTGTTCTTGCAGCCTCTCACTGCCCATAACTTAGTTATTATAATAAAAAGCTACAAACTGGGTAGCATAAAGGCATCTGTTTCTCACAGACCTAGGAGTTGGGACATTCAAGGCTGGGACACTTGTCTACGTTTTTTTCTCATATGGCAACCATCTTGCTATGTGCTCACATGAGGGAGGGATAAAATGCTGATAAGGGCAGCATTCCTGGGCGTTCTACCCTCAATTACTCATCTACATCCACAAAATCCTGACCTCTTAATACCACCACCTTACAAACTAATGTTTTTTATTATTATTAAAAATAAATTCTCTTTCCATATGATTTTTTTCTAACCACAGTTTCCCCTTCCTCCACTTCTCCTAGTACCCACTCTATATCCATTCTTCCCCAGTTCCACTTCCCCTTCATTTCCTCTTCAAAACAGAGCAGGTCCCCAAGAGATGACAGCCAAACAGGACAATATATATATTGATGGTGGACAAGTCAGCCCAACAACAGGAAAAGAGTCTCAAGAGGCAGGCGAGAGAGCCAGAGACACACCTGCCCCCACTGTTAGAAGTCCTACATAAAAACCTAGATAATAGCCACAACATATATGCAGAGGATCTGGTGCAGACCCTTGCAAGACCCACGCTTGCCGTTTCAGTCTCTGTGAGACCATGTGAGCCCCGCTTAGTGCTCCACGTTCTCCTGGTGTCCTCCATCCCCTCTGATTCCTACAATCTCTCCTCCCCTACTTCCTATGAGGGGAAGGACCTGACGGAGACCTCCAATTTAGATTCTCTCTCTGCATAGTGTCTGGCTGTGGCTCTCTGCACCTGCTCTCACCCGCTGCAGGAGGGAGCCTCTCTGATAACAACCGGACAAGGCGCTGATCTAAGAGCACAGAAGAATATCTTTAAGATTCATTTTAATTTTGTTAGCTTGTTTGGTTGGTTTTGTTTTTTTTTTTATGTCTTTTGTCCAGTCATGTGCAGTTCTATCCAAGGTCTCTAGACTGTCCAGTCTAGTTTCAGTGAGAACATATGAAAAATGCAAGCAGTTTTTTCTACTACAATCTTTCTTTTTATTGTTTTTATTGTGCTATATATTTTTCTCCTCTCCATTCCCTTCCCCCCTTCTACCCTCTCCCATGATCCCCATGCTATCAATTTAGTCAGGAGATCTTGTCTTTATCTAATTCCCATGTAGATTAGATCCATGTAAGTCTCTCTTAGGGTCCTCTTTGTTGTCTAGATTCTATGGAGTTGTGAATTGCAGGCTGGTTTTTCTTCACTTTGTGTCTAAAAGCCACTTATGAGTGAGTACATATGATATTTGTCTTTTGGGGTCTGGGTTACCTCACTCAATATGATGTTTTCTAGCTCCATCTATTTATTTGCAAATTTCAAGATGTCGTTATTTTTTCTTCTCTGTAGTACTCCATTATGTAAATGTGCCACATTTTCTTTATCCATTCTTCAGCCAAGGAGCATTTAGGTTGTTTCTAGGTTCTCAAAAACACTCTTATAATCATTGTCTTCTTCAATGATTTCAGTATTTTAAAAATGAATGCTTCTTAGGTTGTGCTCTTTGGATACTTTCATCATGATTAAAGTTCTTTACTCTTCGTTACTAATATGGGAGCAGTAATGTGTCCTTCCTCTGCCCCACATGGAGGATACTAATTTACATTGCCTAATTGAGGGGCTGCCAAATTTCTCCAGTTTAATGATTACTGTATTCCCACCCTTGTAACTAGGAAACAGTCTCTGGAAGACACTTTATAGCCATGCAAATATCTTTTCCATCATCAAAAATTTCCCCCTAGATACAGCATTTATTAGGAATTCTGGCCTGGTACAATGTTTACTGCATTCATTGGCAAATGATGTTTCCCTAATTTAAGCATCACTGATTCAATCATTGGCCAATTCCCAACAATCTGTTGTTAGCAAACCTTTTTACTTACGTATGTATGTGTTTGCTGCGTACATGCATGCATGTATAGGTCTGTGTTGTGCAGATGCATGAGTTGGTGTAGATACATGTGTACATGTGGGAGGGTGTGCATATGTGTGTAACAACAGAAGTCAGCCTTGGGTTTCATTCCTCAGGTGCTGTCTACTTTATTTTAGGCTAAACTGGCTGGCCAGTGCATCCCAGGAACCCACTTGTCTCTGTTTCCTTGGTGCTGAGATTATAAATACAGGTCACGTCATCGGGGTTTCTTTTTCTCTGTTGTTTTCCATGTTGTAGAATTCCATCTTATTTTATACCTTCTCCATTATTTTCCATGTTGTAGAATTCCATTGGCTTCAGCTATTGTCTTCCTACATTCCATTTCCCTAAGCTTCTGAAAAATCAGCCTCCATGTGTGTGAGCATGTGTGTTTACTTCTGTGAATGGTCAAATGTGGTGTGTCTTTACTCCTCAGTCATGCTCCTCTTTACTTTTTAAGATTTATTTTATTCGTATGTATGATGTGAGTATTTGCACACATGTATGTGCAGGCCCACAAGCCTATTCAGACAAGAAGACTAGAAACTAGAGTGAAAGACTGTCTTATTTGGTCAGCTGGTAAAAAACAATCTTTTCTGGTTGCTATGGTAAAAATACCTTGACAACTGAAAGGAAACTTCGCTTTAGTTCATAATTCCAGGGTACATCCAGGAAACTCAGAGGCAAGAACTCGTGCAGATGTCACTTCCATGAGCAGGAACAGATGGCAATGATTGTGTACATGCCAGTGCCCAGCTACCTCTCTTCTCTTAATGTGGTCCAGAACCCCCAAGCCCAGGAAATGATACCCACAACTGAAAGTTCCCCACACAACAATTAACGTAATTAAGACAACCCCTCACAGGGATCATCAGAAGCCTTTCTCTCAGGTAATTCTAGATGTTAAGTTGATAATTAAAATTACCCATCCCATGAGCATTTGCATGGTTCCCAGCTTGTTGTGTGGGTGGTTAGAACCAAATTGCAAACCTCGTGATTGGGCAGCAAGCATTCCTAACCACTGAACCATCTTTTCAGCCACCCCACCTTGGTTTTGAGACACAGTCTCTGCATGGGACCTGGAGCTCCACCAATTGGGCTAGATTAATCAATCAAGTTCCTAGGACCCTCCTTCCTCCTCAATACCGGGATTATAGGCACATTCCAGAATGCTTGCCTTTCACATGGGTGCTGGGATTGAGCTCAGGTTCTCGTGATTGCACAGCAAGTACTAGGCCATCTGAGTTAATCCCCTTGCCCCAAAATCATTCTTAATAATTGCTCATATGCAAGTGTTCTTTTAAAACATAAGATAAACATAAACATAAAACTAACCTGCTCAGAAGAACTGACTGAAGAGCGTCAAAATCCAAGGGTAAACTGATTCCAAAGTATTTCCTCCTCTGCGTTTTCTTCATCTTGTTCCTTTTTCTCCTCTCTACACATGCCCAGTCTTTGCTTAGTCTTACTGCAACTTGATGTGCAATGTTTTATTGATGCATATGGGAGACCTTCTCTTTCCTGGATGGAGACAAAAGAGGAGGGTATTAGTGGGTAAAAGCAGGATGGAGAGAATGAAGGGAGGACCTGGGAGTGGAGGATAGGAGTAAGCTGTGGCTGGGATATAAAATAATTTAAAAAATACTTTAAAGCTTCCTCAGTCACTGCTTTACACAGTCCCTTCATTTTAAAGATTTGTTTTATTTTCTATGCAGCTTAACATATTTTTATCCTGTGATTGGCTCTTTGTTCCTTTAATTATTTAGATGCGTTTAGTTTAGTTACAAGTTTCAAGGACACCCTAGTTATCTTTCTAATTTATTTTGTCTGTGGTCACAGAACATACCCTGCATGACTTCAATTTTATAACATGTATTGAAAATGATTTATGGCCTGGTATGAGGCCCATCCTGGGGGCTCCCTGTGCATTGGAAAGGACTGCTTGTACTTCCTCTGAGTGCTGTGCTCTGTAAATCACAACCCTCCACTGAGCGTGCTGTTACAATCTTCTATATTATTCTGTATTATTAGTGTTTCTTGGTAAAAGTCATTAAAACAAATCTCAATCTCCAAGAATTATTATAATTTTACTCATTTTGCTTCATGTTCTTTAAACCTCTTGTTACTACATGCACATTTAACAGTGTGAGAGTTGCACATCCTTACGGCATTTTATTTATCCCTCGAAGTGGTCCTTGTTCTACACATCTAGAGGTCGTTCTAATGTGACCCAGCCACGCATGTGACTGATATTGCATGGCTTGTATGTGCTTTCTCATCACATTTATCAGTTAGCAGCAGCATCTCAGTACCTCCTTAAGCCTGATTGTGTCATTTGTTTGTCTGATATAATCTGTTCATCTTCCCTGTCTACACTGAGGTGAGTTTGGGGACAGTAGGCATCTGTTGAGACATCCACGAATCAATGGTATTGCCCTAGAGTTTCATCCCACTCCTTTCTTTGAGATAAGAACATCCATGCGTTCTTCTAATTCTCTAAATTTCTGAGTCCTTTTCATAATAAATTTCTTATGAACCATATGACCATAGCTGGTCTTGTTTTTTTTTCTTCATTACATTTATTTGCTTGTTTGTTGTGTGTATGTGTGTGTGTGTGTGTGCATGCCCCATGTATCAAAAAGCAGATTGTAGGAAGGAATATATTTTCTTCCACACTGTAGGTCCCAGGAACCAAACTCAAGTCCTCAGCCTTGGCACCAAGTACCTCTACCTGATGAGCTATATTATTTGTCTCTGTATCTTCCTTTTTATTTTTATTAAAAATAGAATTTTTCCCATACACACTATTCTGATTATCATTTGCCTCTCCCCAAGCCCCAACTCCTCCCCAAACCTCCGTATGTCCCCACTCACCAAATCCACATCCTCTATTTCTCTCTCTTATTAGAAAACAAACATGCATCTAAAAAAAAAAGAAGAAGAAGAAGAAGAAATAAGATAAAATAAAAACAAGCAAACCTGAACAGGAGGAAATCACAGCAACAAAGAGCCAAAGAAAAAGCACAAAGAGACACAGAGATGCCATACATGGGCATGCCCAGAAATCCCCTAAAATCTTAAAACTGGAAACCATAATATATAAGTAAAAGACCTACTAAGAAGAGAGAGAGAGAGAGAGAGAGAGAGAGAGAGAGAGAGAGAGAGAGAGAGAGAGGAGAAAAACATTCCAAAAATACCAGTGAATTAATTTTGTGCTAGCCATCTATCTGTTGCTGAGCATGGGTTCTGCCTTTAAGAGGTGTTTGTATCCCCAGTGAGATTCCATTGGAGAAGATGAAAACTAATTTTTCAAAATCTGTGAGTGGTTATCAATTGGAGATAGCTTCTGGGATACAGATGTGGGCTTGGGTCCACATAAAGGCATTGCGCTTGCTGCCACAGTTCCTGTGAGTTTGTGAGTGTGGCTGTCTTACTGTATGTAGAAGGCCACGTTTCCTTGGGGTCCTCCATCTCCTCTGGTTCTTACAATCTTTCTACCTCCTCTTAGACCGAGTTCTGTGAGATGTGAGGGGAAGTAATTGATAGAGACACTCCATTAGAACCAAGCATTCCAAGGCCTCTCACTCTCTGCACATTGTCGGACTATGAGTCACTATATTTATTCCCATCTCTTGCACGAGGAAGCTTTTCTGGTTACTGCTGAGCAAGACGCCAATCTACAAGTGTTGTAAGAGATTCCACGGAGACATTGTGTTTGGCTTGAATTCTGGAGTGTCAGCACCTGGGCTTTGAACTACCTTTCCTGATTACTACCTTTTGTAGTAATTTTGTGATTGTTATCTTTGGTTTCAAGTGTTTGGTTCTTATCTGTGTTCTTCCTGAGAGATTCCAGAGCCTTTAAATAACTTAGTTATGAGACAACCTGGAAAACCAGGAGGTCAATAGCTAGGAGTCATTCACCGTCTTTGTTTGGTTTGTTTTTATAACAAAAGTAAAATATAATATAATTAAAATAAGATTTTGTTTTGTTTTTTATATTAAAAGAATTGATTTTGATCAAGTCTTTAGTATTTGTGCTATTTTACCATTTATTAAACATAAAAGCGCACGTGAATATTAATGAAATGGGTCACTTGTTTTATTTTACATAAAGGGTAGCATCCTAACTGTATAGTTGCTAGAGTGGGACGTGAGCATTGTCAACAGTATTTTCAGAGTTTATCAATTATTTTGAGTTTATATTCATCGGTACTAAGAATCCTGCTTAGCGTAAACAATGGGCAGAACAAATGGCAGAGCATGTTCCAGATAATTTAAGAAACAGTTGGAGATTCTGATCTATCTAAAGTCAAAATTCATTTTATGATTTTTTTAATAGAACTTAGGATGGTAACTAAAACACCAGTCTTTTGAAAAAGCAAACATTTACTGACATTTATTGATAGATAGATAGATGTGTTCCTTTTGTATTTAAGTTCACTCAAAATGGAAGGAACGACAATGAAAAGGAGAAATTCCTACTGTAGCCAAAGAGGTAATAGCTAACAGTGAAACATAAGCTTTAAAAGTGCTATTTTGCATATTATTTTTATTTAAATTACTATAGTGTTTGCAGGGCATTTTGGAAATTGGATCCTTTGTTAAATATTCAATTCTAAATTTATTATACAATGAATTTGCATGAATAAAACTCAGCTTCTCTTAAATAGAAACAACCTTGTTTTTAAAGGCAGGTCCCTCACTGGGACCTATGGCTCCAATTAGGAAAGGTGTGCTGTCTAGAAAGCCCCTGGGATCCAGCCGACTGTGTCCTGCAGTGCAGTCCTGGGTTTCAGGCATACACCATCATGGCCTGCTTTTTACATGGGTGCTGAGCATGGAAAGGTGTGCTGTCTAGAAAGCTCCTGGGAGCCAACCAAGCTATCTCCCCGGCCCAAGCTTTGAGTTTTCAGTTTAATGAAGCTAAGCGTCTGATTACTTTTCTTTATTATTTGGGTTTTTACACCACTGAAATGAATTCTTCCCAGTTCCGATATAATAGTCTTCCACATTTCTCTCAAATGTTTGAAACTTTTGCTTTTCACACTTAGTCTTTAACCTAACGGAATCTCTTAACTTGTACTCACATTTTGTCCATCTTTTATGAGTCCTGCATTCAGCCCACTCCTTCACCTCATCCCTATACCTAAGTCCTGAGTGTTTTTCAGTTAGTCTTTTACAAAGCTTTCCCTCTAAGTAAACGAGCTACAGCAAGAACAACAGAGAAACCCCCAGCCCAACCCTCCTCTCCTTCCAGCCTACATCCATTTGCTTTTACATGTATGTCTGTCTTATAAAAAAGATGGAGTGCTACTTAATTTCCACATAAACTTATCACATTCACTGCAATTGTTTGGCAAACTAAGGGAAGATTTATTAGTATAATAAACCAAATGCCTCATAAAAATTAAGCGAACTTTAAAGTATTCTCTTCTAAGAGGAATTGCTAAAAATAGGCCTGGAACAGCACAAGTATCTCACTGTGGAAATGAAAATCTAAATATGAAAATGAGAAAGCATACAAGATACTTGCATTTTGGAAAGCAGGCCGGACCCATCCCATAATAGGCTACTCTGCAAATTAGAATAGACTGTTCTCCAGCATGCATCCCTACTCAGCCTTCAGGGCAGGGTAGCTCTCTGGTTAGCACTGTGAATATACACAGGCAGAAACCCTTTATAAAAGGATTGTAGAGGTTCAGGCTGTATGCCTGCCTACAGCTCTTGACTCTAAAGAACATCCACAAATCTGAGCATCTTTTCTCCGTAGAGATGAGGAAACAGATTTCCACTTAGACAGGAGAAAATGAGGGTTTTCAAATTGTCCCTGGAAACACTGTTGTTTCAAGCAGTCAACCTGGGCATCAGCATCTCCGCCCTGGGTATCTGTTAAGAGAACTACTGATTGAATAAATGAATGAATTGAGTTTTAGCAGCTTATGGCCTTTGGTGGGCGGTTCAGGTCTTCTCAGCCACTTAAAGAAAACAAGAAGGACTCAGTGAAAGCATTCTCAACAATCAACAATCTTATCACCAGGGAAACCACCTTTTACCCTTAATCACTGAGAGAAAAGATTTAGTGTAAGGGATGTGTCATTGTTTGTTCTAATTAGTGAACTTTGAAGAAAAATAGCACAGTATAAAATCCAGAGCTCCCATTTCTTTATTTGTATTTATTTTAGGAATTACAGGAGCATGGGGGGGGGCAAGGTAGAAGGAAGGAGAGAAGGGGAAGAGGAGGGAATAAGGGGAAGGTTGAGGAGAACTTGAGGGAATGGGATGGTCAAGATGGAGGGGGGGCAGATATGAGAGCAGGGAAAGAGATGTCTTCACTGAGGGAGTCATCATGGGGTTAGCAAGAAACCTGGCTCTAGAAAAATTCCCAGGAATTCACAAGGATGACCCCAGCTAAGACCCTAAGCAATAGAGGAGAGGGTGCCTAAACTGGCCTTGCCCTGTAGTCAGACTGATGATTGTCTTGAATATCACCATGGAACTTTCATCCAACAACTGATGGAAACAGAGGCAGAGACCCACATTGGAGCACTGAACTGAGCTCCCAAGGTCCAGTTGAATAGTAGAAGGAGTGAGAATATGAGCAGAGAGGTCAAGACCATAAGGGGTTCATCCACTGAGGCAGTTTGCCTGAGCTAATGGGAGCTCACCAACTGGGAATGAACTGGGAATGAACAAGTATAGGATCAAGCTAGTCCCTCTGAATGTGGTTGACAGTTGGAGCAGATGTCAGTGGCAATGGAATTTGTCTCTACTGCATGTACTGGTTTTTGGGGATCCTATTCTCTTTGAATGTATACCTTGCTCAGCCTACGTGTAGTGAGAAGGTCCTTGGACTTTCCACAAGGTAAAGTGCCTTACCCTCTCTTAGGATTAAAGGGGGTGGGGTGGGAGGATGTGTGAAGGGAATGGGAGGAGGAGAGGGAGTGGGAATTTGGATTGGCATTTTTTAAGTAATAAAAAATTTATAAGTAAAAAAAGAATTTCAAACATGTAAACTATCAACTATGATCACATCTACCACCCTTCTTCTCCCTCACACCCACCTTGCCTTACAACACTCCTAACACACTCCCACCCAACTTCATGTCTCTTGTTTTAATCAACTTTATAGAATTGAGTGATTTGGAATGTTTAAGAGGAAAAAGATGGAGGCTTTCATGATTGTTAGATCAGCATTCATACTGATAGCTATCCAGCTTAGTATTCTCATTTCAGAGTTGAAAATTTGATAGCCAGAAACATGATAGAATGTACCAGTAGCCGAGCTAACTGGTGACTGTGATCAAGAGCCCAACTCATGTGCCACTCTCCTGCTGATCACTGAACACTTTGGGGCTACTTCCCCTCTTTTGGAATGATTAGAAAATGTTTCCCAGAGGGGCAAAGATATAGATATTGGCCTTTCTAACCATGATATGAGCTACATTAGCCCTGGGCTTTCTGTTTTCCTGACTTGTTCAAAGATTTTAATAGAATGATCAGAATTTCTTTTCCTGTGGAAATGAAGGACTTTTTCCCATTCCTTCAGCGCTGCTATTTAGAATGAGAGCAAAATGTCTATGAAAGTCATGCAAATGCTACTGCGAGCAAAAAGAGTCTGAGATGAAAGCATCCTTATTTCCCCTTTGACCCAAGGTGATGTGATGGCTCCTAGTTCCCAAACACTTTGGTAAATCAAATAAATAAATAAATAAAAAATACTTTAGAGGCCAGTTAAGGTATCAGGTTGTATTGTCTTTCTGGATATAATATTTTCATCTATAGGCTGCCCTCCAAAACTTAATTCCCCAGAATTATCCTTACCTTTGTGTAAGTGTTGCTTTACTCAGTCATCACTCAGAGTTCCTCATGGGTTGGCTGCCCAGTAGATCTAACAATCTTTTATCTGCTCCCAAGTTTGTTATCTCTAATACACCATACTCTAACTTCATGTCCTGCTCACAGACCCTTATGACTGTTGAAAACAGCAAGCCTTCACCTACTGGTCAGAAATCAGCTTTCAGAATCCAAAGTTGGCTCTTAGAACTCTTGGGGTAAATGAAGAAAAGAAAAGGTCAGATTAAAATTTGGCCATATTCCAAAAGTGCTGATCAGAGACTGAGCCCTGGAGATGTGTGGTGCAGCCTTGATTTCCTAGGGTAAGAAAAAGAAAAGGCACAAGAAGCAAAATGAGAACACTGAGGCAGCACGTGAAAGGGACAGATTTTTTTTTCTTCTGGCAGTGTTGTCATTCTGAACTAACGCTTGCTGCCACTACGTGCTTCCCTATTCCCTTGGTCCCAAGAAGACTAAAGAATTCAGAATTAAAATACTTTATTGCATTCGTATCTCATGAACCCCCTAAGAACACACTAGTGATTTGGGTCTTATGGCTTGCTAAGATGCTCCACCCCTGCTCTCTCTCTCTCTCTGTCTCTCTGTCTGTCTCTCTCTCTCTCTGTCTCTCTATCTATCTTTCTCTCACTCCCTATATATATACATATATACATGTGTGTGTCTGTGTGTGTGTAGTGTGCTGTGTATGTGTGTGTATGTGTGTGATAAACAGTCCCTTGATATTTTAAGTTGCATTCCTCTGATTATTATAAGAATAATGTGTTTCTTATTTGGTTTGATAATTATAATTTCCAATAACTATTCTGTTTGGTAAAGAAGAACTCAAGAGAAATAACTTCCCAAATATTGCAACCAAAAAATTAAGGCTAGTTGTCAAAATTATATTATAAATATATTATAAATCTCTTCCAGGAACTAATAAAAAATTATATATACTATTACTTCAAACAATGAAACTGGTTTTCAAAAGGACAAAGGCTGAATTCATAAGCAAAAGTTTTTGATTTTTCTGTTTTCTCTGTTTTATCTCTGAATTAATTATCTTATTAAAACACAAATGCATATACTAGCATCCCAAGACGAATTAGTGTAACAAATTTTCACAGTATACACTGCTTAAAATAATAAAAATGTTTTTCCTCTCATAGTCTTAGAAAGTCATAAGTTTAAAGGATATATGAGACTACCCTGTTCCCTATGAAGCTTTTAAGGAAGGACATCGTGCTTCCAGTAGTCTCTGGAAATATCTGATTTGACATCAAATCAAGCCATATATCTTAAGTTAATTATGTTTTTAATAATTATATTTATCTCTGCAAACTGAACAGAGATCTTAGACATTATTCAACCAAGACTATCATTTCAAGAATTAAGTTTCAACTATCAAGCACTGCCCTGGTGTGTGTGTGTGTGTGTGTGTGTGTGCGTGCACACACACATGGAGGACAGAAGTCAACCTTGTATCATTCCTCTGGATGATGCACATCTTCTTTGGTTTTATTTGGATATAGGATCTCTTATTGGCCTGAAACTTTCCAATTCAGGTAGGCTGGCTGACCAGTGAGTTCCATAGCAATTCCTTTCTCAGCCTCCCAGTGCTGGGATCGTAAGAATATACCACCACACTCAGAATTTTCACCTAGGTTCTGGGGTTCAAACACTATTCTTCATGGAAAACGCTACCAATGAGCTATCTCCCCTGCCATCTGTTTTGTAGAATACCGCTATGTCCCAAGATAGAGCAACAGCACAAGAATTGGTGAGAGAGAGCAATGAAGTGTCAGGGATTCATGGGAAAGTAAACAAGTTTAGAATAGATGAATGAATCATTGGGAATAAGAATTAAGCTTAAAAAAATCCATCATATTCTTTGGTTTCTTCAAAATCCATTTCAACACCATCCATATCTATAAGGGGATCAGATAAAATCCTATCTGCTGTCCTCAGCACTGTAATGGTGAAGATGCCTCCTGAGTAAGACCACAATGATAATTAATAATCCATAAATGTTGACTACAACCCTTTAAGTCATTGCAAAAGAAATAGAAAGTGAAACCATAAAATAGAGAAAGAATCTGATTATGTTGCATTGCCAAATGCTCTTTATGTTTCAAAAGTGGGTAACCAAGTCTGGTAAGAAATAAGGTTAGTAAAATAGATCAGGAGTCGTGAATAGGCTGAGACAAAATTAATTATGAAGATGAGTATGTAGGGAGATGAGTACAAGACTTCAGAGAGGGGAAAAATTTACCTGAGGATGTTTTGCACTTGGTCATTTTCTATTTCCCTTAAAGTCACAGATGACAATATACTCAGGGAAACAAATTTAGAAGACGCTGCAGGGGTAGGCCAAAAGTTGTCAATCTGAGCACAGGTTAACTTGGTAGAACAGAGGAAGGAGAACATCACTGCTGGGCGTTAATAGTCCATCAATTGGAAGCATTTAAAATAGTACATCCTGACCGCATGGTGCATTCCAACAGTTCACAGAATCCTTAATTACTTGCCACTGTGTGGGACCTTTGACTCCTCATAGATATGCTTAGCTTCCAGGAAACACCATCTGCAGTTCTGAGAGCTTCCTGCTGGATAAGTTGCCCAGCTGTTTCTCAGCAGCAAAGAGAGGAAGGGCAGAACTCGACCGTCTCAAATGATGAGTTTTTCAAAGGTTCTCATTACCTCCTTTTTCTACTAAAAATCTTATTGAGTGGCTCCTGGGAAGCTCACTGTTTAACCCAACAGTTATTACCTTTACACGAAGAATAACAGCCCTGATCTGTCGTCTGTGTTAAAGGCATATTACTTCTGTATTAGACACAGCTCGCCACAGCTGTCACCGAGGAAAGAGAGGCTCTGCTCATGGAAGTCCCTATCCAGCTATCCAGCTAGACACACCCAAGAAGAGCAAGCTCTCCTTTCTGCAATTAGTAAAGTGTTGCAGTATTACAACATTCTAAAGTGCATCTCACTTCTCTTGGGTTACCCATACTCTCAAAGGAGAAAAGTATGGCTTGTTTTTCGTGCTTTCTCAACCTGCTTCCTATAGAACTCAGGATCACCAGCCCAGGTTTGGCCCTACCCATAATCAAGCTAGGCCCTCCTCCATCAATCACTAATTAAGAAATTAGGAAAGTCTTATAGACTTGTCTATAACTCAGAGGCATTTTCCCAATAGAGGTTCCCTCCTCTCAGATGACTTTAGCTTTTATCAAGTTGACATAAAGCTAGGTAGCACAATGATATACTCTCGGTTTTTAAGCTAGACACTTGATTCAATTTATTTCAAGGAAGTACTAGCCCCACCCCCAAAAAAAGAAAATAAGAAGGCATATTCAGGAATAAATTATATGTCAACTAGGATGTATTCAACGGTGAATAACTTTTATTTTCTTAATTTTTGAGATTAGACAATAATTACAACATTTCTCTCTTCCCTTTCTTCCCTTCAAGCCCTCTCAAACACTCATCCCTGCTCCCCTTCAAAATTCAGGATCTTTTCTTGCATTAATTGTTATTGCATGCATATATGCAGATGTATATACATGTATATGTTTCTAAATACAACATGATCAGTTCATATGCTATTACTTGTATATGCTGTTACTTTAAAAAAGAATAAAAGCATATTCACAGAGATTTAACAACAGCATTTGTCATATAGTTATCACAGAGTTTGGAGATGAGCAAGTCAACGCAGCAATCATCTCAGTATCACATTCAAAAGCCCAAGATCCTCTGGAGTTCAGCTCGGCCACCCTCAGTGTATTGACTTTTCACTCTCTGGTTTGTTTGTGTCTTCAACTTCACAAGATGCCAAGTAGATTACCAATCGCACTTAAGGAAAAAGGAGCTATTTCTTCCTACTGAGAAGTGGAACAGTAAAACTATCTGCAAACCGATAGAAATGTCTCTAGTCTCAAGATAAGAGAAGAATTCCCCCACACCTATGAAACAGTTGGAAGCATTTCCGAATCTGTTCTAGAAAGTTCTTATCTTCTTCTCACACTCCTCTGAGCACCTCTCCAGCCCCATTCACGGTTTTGTCTCTCTGGATACCCGGGACAAACCACAGAAGCTGAAGCAAATCCTGGGAAAGAACAGGAAAGTCATTCTCTGAAAACAGCTTAGGTTTGAATAAGAGAGCATTTTCAAACCTATTCAGTTGCAGGAATAGAGAGTTGAACCATTCAATGGGCAGATTAAAACTACAGCCACTGGAACCTTGAATTGTAAAAATAAATAATAAATAAAACAATATTGAGAGCTTAATTACAGAGAGTAGGATTGCTTCAAGATAAAGTCTCATTAAGGTCATTTTAAATGGAACTTTTGCTTAAATCTTGGCTCTGAAAACAGTTTTCCAGATGGATCATGTAGTCAGGGGTTTGGGAAGCTGTCTTCTCAAGACTGTCCTTCTCCTCCTCTGACCACTGTAGCAGTCGGCTTCAATCCTAGTGCACGTTGCTCCAGCATTAATTTCTTTCCTTGCTTAAAACATTTGACTACTCAGTGTCAAGGTGAAGGAGTTGCCTCAGACAAATAAAACTCTGAAATGTGTGGTCATAATATTTCACTGCCTCTTCTGTGACTTAGGAAGTTCAGATGACGGTCTATGACAGGTGAATTATAAAATATGTTTTCAGTTACTGAGATTCTTAAAAAGCTTAAACTTTACCCCAACTGTGGATATACTTGACAAGTAAAAGCATATATATTAATGCTACATAAGATTATGCTTTAGTATCTGTATGCATTATAAAATGTCTAAAAATGATTTACATTTGCATTATGCCACACATATTTTATGACAAAATAATATTCAGTAGCCTTTCCCTTGACAATCATTTAGGACACAATGTATTATTATTGGCTATGGCCAGCATACTATAGAATAGACTCCACAGCTTATACCCTTTAACTAACATCTCTCCGTTCCACCCATAGACCCCAGCAACTGTAGTTCTGCTTTCTGCTTCTGAGTCAGACTTCTTTTACATTTCACACGTGAGAGCACATAGCCCTGCCCTTTCCATACCAGACATGTCACACATCGTAATGTCTTCTGAATTTACCCATATTGCCATAATAGCAATCTGTCTTTCTATTTTGACTTAATAATATTCCCCTCTATAACTCTACAGCATTTTCTTCATTTGCTGAATTGTGAACAGAAAAAGATCAAAGATCATCTTATAGGTTACGGACTCTAGATGAGTGAGAGGAAAAGAAACTCCCCCTCATGCCAGGCAGAGCTCTATGTGAACGTTCCTCTCCTTTAACTTTTCAGAGTGTTACAGTGTGTGTTCTCTCTCCTTCCCTCCCTCCCTTGCTTGCTCTCTCTCCATGCTCTACTAACTTCCTTTCCATCCTAGATAAGCAGGTACAATGCCTCCAGGAAAGAAAAGACAAAGGAAAGAATCACCAGCCCAGATGAAAGTCACATGAAAAGCTTTCTCCCTGGGATGAGGGAGACTCTACTCTTTCTCCCCAAGAAGCCATAACCCACTAATTCAATGGAGATACACAGAACTAGGTTCACAGAAAAGGCATTAGTCAGGGGCCATTACCGAGTGTTGGGATGGGACACCAGGGAAACAGTTCAATTGACAGTTTTCTGTACAAGCAGGAGAAGCTGAGTTCAACCTCAGCACCCTAAGGTAAACAGGATGCTGTAGTACACACCTGCAATCCCAACACTCAGGAGGTGGACACAGGAGAATCTCTTGAGCTTGGTGACTAGCCAGTCTAGCTAAATTGATAAGCCCAAGATTTTGTAAGAGATGTTGTCTCAAAATTAAGATGAAGACACTGGACAGGCAGCTCGGTAGTTAAGAGAACTGGCAAATGACTTGAGTTTGATTCCCAGCACCCTTATCTGACAGCTCATATCTGTCATAACTTCAACTCCAGGGGATTCGGTACCCTTTCCTGGTCTCCACAGGAACTCAAACTCATATGCAAATCCACACATTAAAAAATAAAATAGCACTTGAAGAAGATACCTAAGGTCAATATCTAACTTCTACACACATGCTACACATTCATAGCATTAACGCACACACCTACACACAAACACACACACACATATACACACAATGGTTCTGTAAGGACATTTTATACTCCTTTAATATTGTATATATGTGTGTGTGTGTGTGTGTGTGTGTGTGTGACTTCCTTGGTCATCCCCTTACAGAGAAGTCCACTTGAAAGGACTCACTGAATGAGCCTTGGTCATTATTTTATCACCAGTTTTCATATCTATTTGAGTAAAGGTTAGCTCACGAAGGCCCATATTAATCTGACTACAAAGTTTGTAAATTGATCACAACTTGATATTATAGTTTGTATGATTCTGCTCTCCAATGTCCTCTGACAACAAGCAAAAGTTTCAAAGTGCACCAAACTACCTCTTTTCACAAAGTCTCCAAAGAAAAACCCAGCCAGATAGAGAAGTGGACAAATCTAACTCACATGTCTCCTAAGCCAGCATTGTCTTAATTAAGATGTGCTGGAAAGCTTCACTGATAGATTTCAGGAGCCAAGCCACAGATTTCATTGATGAAGTGCTGAAGCCAGGCAAGCTGCTTCTGCATATCTTCTGCAAAATTATTTCAAATTTATGAGTAATGGCTTGTATAATCAAGCTGAAATGGAGTACACACGCACAGATCGGAACTATGCTGTTCACAGGAGTGAAAAGTACTCAAGTTTCCTTTTATATGGTTCAAGACAAGTCTGACGGTTAAGATCTGGCCCTGGGAAGCTCTTTGTTTTGATGGGCATGCTATAGTTGTAGAATCATTTTTCTATTACGCATATATTTTCCATAATACACTGGATCATACGCATGCTTAACTACACATAGGCATTAGTCTCCCTAAACCTTTTCACGGAGAACAAAGCTTGCTATACTGTGGTGCATGAACTCAAAACAATTCAGATTAGATCAGTCTCATATCAAGATATAACTGTGAGCCTCTTTGAATAAAAACAGTCCGTGTTTGATGACTGCTGGGACATGAGCAACTTATTCCACTATTTATAGTACAAAGTGTGTGCATCTCAAAGCAGGTGGAAGGGGCAGTTCCTACACTTCTGGGCACCAGGTTAAATGAGGGATGTGTGCACAGTCCAAACCAAGTGGAGTCCTGAGTTGCTAAGCCAGTCCTTATGCTTGTCCGCGCCTTCACTAGAATTGTAAATGTGGCATGCCCATCCAGAGAACATCTTACTAGAGTTTCATAAAGTTATACATGTGTAGTTATATGTGTGAAACTAGAAATACTATGCACCCCAGGGATGCCACTCCTGGGATTTGTGACAGAGAAATAGAAACTATGTAGAATGCTGTAACAATTTTTATAGATACTCTATTTATAAATTTCCTAAATAGAAGCAAGCCTCAAATATCTTTAATTAGCAAAGGCAATAACAAATTTTGATACAAGCCTTCAGTGGGATGCTTCTCAATGACAAAAGAAAGATACCACCGCTATTTGCAACAATTTGGATGGACCAAATTGCAAAGGTACAATGCTGAAGGAAAAAGAATAACCCCAAATAACCGTGTGTGGTATGTTCCTACTGACACCTCAAGGAGACAAAAATAGTATGGCAGAGAATTCATTTTGGTTGCCAGAGGTGAGGGATAGGAGAGTGTATGATTCCAAAGAACTGACAGCAGCCCATTGGCAGCAATAAGACTATTATTACCTTGACTGTGTTTCTAATTACATAAGTCTATGTATGCATGCAAAGTCACAGTTCTGCTTGCAAGAATAGAGGAAGCCTTTAAATTTAATGCTATTTGTTAAATTAGAGAAAACTAAAAGGTGTTAGATTTTGTACTCGAGTTCTAAGTGAATCTTGTCACAATCATCCTTTCCTTGTACATCTTATTAGAAATCACACAGTCCTGTAGATTGGATATTGTTAGCTCCATTCTACAGATAGAAACTGGGGCTTGTGAAGGTTAAATAAATAGCCTTCGCATTTACACAACCACAATGTGTAGAGGATAAGTAGGTCTGACTCACCTGTGGACACACATGCATTGACTCACATTTTAAACATCCACAGATAACATCCCTCCCCACATACCCCAGGATATTTATTACTTTGAACATTTAATATTAATCACAGCTGGGAATTCTATGGGCAAATAGATGTACAACTGAGTATTAAGTTTAAATACTTATCCAGCCATGATATATAGCAGGGGATTCCAATTTCAAATATTTAAAATACTTCTAACAGTCACAATATATAACAGTCAAGATTTTATGTACTTTTATTTTTATAAATTACCTGCTCATTTCAGTGCACTTTCTAATCAGTGTAACTGAATATAAAAAAGCTTAATAGTTTATAATTGGTTTGTTTTTTCTCCAGCATTCCACCAAACCTTTGCATTTTAAATGTTTTGATGACCTTCAAATGCCCCTTTCTAGTTACAGAAAGTGGTGTCTTCCTTGTTGTTGATGCTGCTTTTGTAATTGCACCCTTGTTCCATTAATATGTCAATTTTAATGGGAGCTTTATTGAGGTAATTTAAATATCAATGAGAATGGGAGTGTTCTCACCATATAGATCCACATGAAGGTCTAACTAGTTTCAAATTACCAAGGACTACAATCTAATTGCAAGTCCCATGATGATTTGCTTTCTTTGCTTGCTCATTTATTTGGAATTCTTTTCCGTGTCATTACCTCTAAAGTATGTACATTTCATTAATTGTTTTTTATATCTTAATATGTCATGGAACAAACCTATAATTTTGAAAATTATAACTGTCTGACAGCTATGCACAACAAAGACTGTCCTCTGAGGGCTAGTATTAACATGATAGTAATTAAACACCGTAGCACGAATGCTTTGTGGCAAGATGCATTATGATTTTAATACATTTCTCAGATAATAGGCCTTTAAATTTTCCCTTCTGTATTGAAAGTTTAGAGAACACAAAAAGAAAATAAATGTAGCATGGATGAAATGTTTAAATTTTAGCAAATGGTAAAAGAAAAAGCTTATTTATCAAGCATCATATTGTGCCAAGAATATCACTCATGTACCTTATGCTACATTTTAAATAATGCTATCATACTTTCATTCCCATTTCACAGACAAAACTGCTGAGGCTTTGAACAGTCATGTAGCTTTCTTAACTCAGATTGAGGGAAGCACTAGAGGCAGAGGGATCAGCCCAGCCCAGTGGAGGCTAAAGTCAAAGAAAGAGGAAGAGTTGAAGAATTAACAGAAAGCCCATAACTGGGGTCCTATAGCTCAATGAGGGTTCAGAGGAGACGCTCAAGGACAGAAAGGGGAGCTCAGATAAGGGTTTCTGACAAGAGCTAAAATGTGAGGACCTGAAACAGTGGGGCCGATCTATTGGGAGCTCACCAAGGCCAGCTGGACTGCGACTGGAAAAGCATGGGATAAAACCGGACTCTCTGAACATGGCGGACAATAAGAGCTGACGAGAGGCCAAGGACAATGGCATGGGGTTTTGATCCTACTTCATGTTCTGGCTTTGTGGGAGCCTAGACGGTTTGAATGATCACCTTTCTAGACCTGGATGGAGGGGGGTGGACCTTGGACTTTCCATGGGGCGGGGAACCCTGACTGCTCTTGGGACTGGAGAGGGAGGAGGGGAGGAGTGGGGGAAGGGGGAGAGGGGCGGGAGGAGGGGGAGGGAAATGGGAGGCGAGGAGGAAGTGGGAAAATTTTTTTTTCAATAAAAAAAAATGTGAGGACCTAAATTTCCCTCAAGTTTGCTGCAGTGTGAGAGGTAGAATGGAAGGGCAGCGGTGTGGGAGATTGACGTCATGTGGCTGGGAAAGCCACAAAAGGTCAGAGCACATCTTCTGCACTCACTAGATCTAATTAATGGACAGCACACCTACAGGATGATGGAAGAGGAGCAAAAAGGGAGACACTTGGGGTAAGTCTCAAATTTACAGAATTCTGGGTTATGTGCATGCTGACCCTTTGTCTAAGAACAGCCTCTTCAAGGAGAATTGCTCAAGATAGTTCAAATGCACAGCCAGGTACATCTGAGACATGGAAAATTGGCTCAGCGGAAATATTTCAACCAGAGATACATATTTAGGAACAAATATCCTGACCATTAAATACTTACTGAAATGCTACCAAATTGTGATTTAGAAATTTTGAACCCATAGCTCAAATCCATAAATATAATTTTGTAAATCAACATTCTCAGACTTTTACATACATCATACCCACCTGGTTGGAGCAGAGGAAATAACTGTAGCCCTAGATAATCAGGTATACAGACTGGAAGTCTAGCTCTGAAACCATCCGCATAAACTATGCAACTTGATCATTCAACATCCTTCTCTGTAGGATGGGGAAGCTAAACCTACCACAAAGCACAGATCTTGAAGACCAAACAAGTTCACTAATATCAAGTTCTAGATACAAAGTCTGAAACACAGTAAAGTATCATTACTTTCTGGGCAGTTTATTAAATATTGGATCATGTACTCTAAACCAGGGTTGTGGCACTTAGTTCACTTTTCATTTAAGGTCATGTCTTCCTAATCCACATAATGCATACCTTTTTCATCATCACTTATATCAACATATTCATAATGCATAATGAGCAATAGTATCTGCTCATAATGAAACAAAATTCAAGAAAGTTAATAATAGCAAGCAACAGTTTACTATCTCCTTGTTTCTCATCTGAAATCTTACTTCTGAAAATTGCCATTTTTAGAATTTTCCCTGGATTTCTTATTTCTATTGCCACAGCCTTGAGTATTAAGCTCATTTTTGAATAAGTGTGTTTTATAAAACACACTTTTTTCCTTTGTGCATGCATTGTCTTTGCTCTGCATTTACATCTCCGCTTTTCATTATTCTTCTTGTTGCTATTTAATTCTTGCTTTGTGCCCAAAGAAGGAAGAGAGCATGGTTCTGAGATTATATTTAAACTCCAGCTCTTAACATCACAGCATCACGTATTACAAGACAATGCTTAGAGTAATTAAAATGATAAAGTAATCATAAGAACCCAGGAGTGAGGAGATAGCTAAGTCGGTAAAGGTGCCTGATTGCAAGCATGAAGCCTGAGTTCAGGATCCCAACATCCACACAACATAGCTGCCATGGTTCTATACATCTGTAGCCTTACCACAGTGGTGGCAGAGGTGGGCAGATTCCTGCAGCCAACCTGACATCCAGTCTAGTCAATCAGTGAGCATTAAGTTCCATGAGAGATTCTGTCTCACAAAATATAAGGCAGCTAGAGATCCAGGAAGATGCACATGCATTCACCAAAAATAAAATAAAAAGAATACAGTCAGAAGTGAGTGCAAAGCTCAGGCGAAATATAAAAACTTGGACTTCTGTGACTTTCTTTGACAATAACACATCTTTTCCTCCTTGCCAACATCCTACCCGCAAGCTTAGCATCTATGGGAACACGTCTAAATGGATTGCTTACAACTTGAATTACATTGCTTCACTTTGCTATCCATGGAGTTTGTCCTTTGATCCAATTTTCTGAAAAATGCAACACTTTTCTTTCCTGAGACTAGTGGTTGCAGCTTTCATTTAAATCGATGCCTCAGATCACAAGCCAAGATGAATACATAAACTACCATCTCCCTCTTTTGTTTGAAAAAATGGATAGACTCTGAAGAAGAATGTAACCGTTCAGAGAAGAGATGGGTAGGAATATAATGGTGAGTATAAACTGAACCTCAGAGCTAACCTCTGGTCCTGACCTTTGGAGGCAGAGACAACAAATTCCTTATATTCCCCTGTAGAACAAATTTTAAGTTAGGTTTCTGTCACTTGTAAGCAAACCTGCTATGGTGAAGTGCTGCGGTCTGGGATAGTTGGAGTTTCCTCTTAGGCTGCAGGTACTGAGATCTGAATCATCCCACTGTGAGGGATGTAAGGTGGTCAAATGTAGAAATTCAGTCTGATGGTGATTTTAGAAACAGGGCCTTTGGGGGAGTGATTAGCAGTACATAATTTTAGAATGGAGCCTTCAGGATTGAGCCCTGGCGCCACTGTAGGAGGAGGAGAATCTAAACAGATGTAAACCTGAGCACCACCTACCTCATGCCCATGTTGTGCCAGAACTGGCAGACAGAAGGCCATCACTGCTCATGAGTCCTTGATCTTCCAACACCCCAAGGTAAAAGTAGGGGAGATGTCTCCATGGATAAATCACTTGTTATGGATGAGAACTCAAGTTTGGATCCCCAGAACCTGTGTAGCTGCCAGCTAGGTCTGGTGGTCTATCTGTAACCCCAGTGCTCCGAAGGCAAAAAGAGGCTAGCTGGATTCGTGACATTAGCAAATTCCAGGTTCAATTGTGAGGCCCTGCCTCAATAAATACAGTGGAGAATAATTTGTAAAGACATTAAGACATTCAAAGTCAACCATGGGCTTCCTGTAGTACGTGCAAACACATGTCCCCATATTTACATGTGCATATATGTGTGTGTGTGTATGTATACACACACTGCATATACAAAAAATCATGTGAACTAAAAACTCACCTGTGATATTGTTTTATTAGGAAACAAAACAAAGGGTTTGTAATGCCTTGCATTAGTCTTTCTTAATTTTTTTATTTTATTTTACTTCTTGTTTCATATAAAGTATGAACCTAATTGTTCCCCAAGTAGTATTTAATGTAAGAATTCAATAATGAAAACAATAGGCATTAGAATGTACGCCTGTATGTGTTCTAAACAGCAAGTAACATGAATCAGAGAACCTAAGTGTGCCCTAATACAAGTGGTTATTAGCTCTCAGACATTACTTTTCTGCTCACCAAAATCCTGTTAGAGTAGTATCCATGTATAAAGATATAAAGGTGACTAAGTCAGATGTTTTCAGGGAACACAGCTGTTCTCTTCTGCTATGACAGAATACTTGACTAAAGCTGATTAAGGACGGTTTTGCTTTGACCCAAAGCAGATGTAGCATCAAATACCCAGAAGGCATTGGGGCAAGGATTGCTCTGGCTGTGGTAGCCAGAACATGAGGCAGCTGATCGTACTACATATGCACCAGGAAGCAGAGAGGTGACTGTACTGTCCACATTCAAAATCAGTTTTCTTTTTTTAGACAAATCTCTTTCAGAGACATTCCCAGAGGTGGGTGATTCTCCCACATGACCCTACTTAATTCAAGCAAAAGTTGACAGGAAAGACTGGTCATCATAATATCCGTGAGGGATTGATATCCGTGAGGGATTGATTCCAGGGCCTCACAAAAAAAAAAAAAAAAAAAAAAAAACACAGCAAAACCAACTGATGCCAAGGCCATATGTAAAATGACATTATATATAGTTTATATATAATTATTTATATGTAACCTGTGAATATTCTCCTGGGTACTTGAAATCAATTCTAAATCATTGAGAACAGGAAACGTCTGATGTCCTTTGCTATTGTTACCCACTATGAGCACCACACTATGAACACAAACAGAATTTTCCTTGAAGACTAACAAGCATAAAATAGAAGACTGGTCCCACCTATCCCCAAAAGGTCAGAGTAAACAGAGTTGCGAAATAGTAATAAATCAATACCTAATGGAATTTGGATTCTCTTCAATCTAAGATTAGCTGAATCCACAGATGCAGAACCTAGGATATGGGGACTGGACTATAAATGAATAATTCCTTAGAAACAGCATGAAAATGTCATTAAATAATTAGCTAAACATAAAACACTCATTTTCTAGCTGTTTAGAACACCTCATAATCTGTTTCAGTATGATCCATAATTGTGATCTGAAATGCTACACAGAATTGATGAATTATGCAGATGTTTGTCTTCTCTCTAGGGGGCTACAGCAGCATGGACAGGGCTTCTCTGCTAGAAAAAAAAAAGGAGAGATGGGAGAAAATGCTACATTCTTGAGTAGATGAAGGAAATGATGCTGAGAGATATCATAAGCGGCCTCCAGAGAAATGGATATAAGGGACTTTGGGATGAGACCTCACATATTGGGGATGCTCCAAACCCCTTCTCTCACAGAAGGAATCTATAGAGAAAATTCTCCAGAAACCTTAGACAATATGATGCCTACTGCAAGCATGCAGGCAGAGGCGTATCTGCCTTCCTCTTTTTGGATGCCACCTATAATGCAATTTGCCAGCAAAGCTCCACACTTAAGATGAACACTCCATCCATTAGTGACTGAAATGGAATTGTTATCCAACACAAATAAATGCTATTTGGAGCTAAAGGTTGTTCATTGAAATGAGCAGAAGGATGGTGCTTGGATATCTCGGTCAATGGGCTTAATTAACAGCCATAGGAATGTCATGTTTCATTTTTTTGGTCCCAGGCTTTGATATTCACTAAGACACTGTGTGATATTCAGCATCACAAACAAATACTTCACCCAGACCTGACACCAGGAAAGTATGAGATTTTAAAGTCAGAATTTTCATGTATATATCTTCTTGCATCCTCCTACTAGATGTTCAAAGGCATGTGTGATGAAAAACCAACTGCAATGTTTAGATTATGTTTAGGCATCTATAAAGAAACCCATTTCTTTCACTACCAACCCCTTATCTTCAGACATACATTTACAAACATGATATCTAGCTGTAGATTGGTCAGGGGCTACCACCTCTAGAAAGGCAAAAGATTTCCGGCCCTTCAGGTTGAGTATGGGCAAAGGGGGCAAATGTCAGGGGAGAGAGGAAAAGAAAAATGTCTCAACAAAGAAGTTGGTAGGGTTAAGCTGTCTTCTGTACTCAGATCCCCAGGAGGAAAGGAGGACAAATGTCAAGCCAATGCTCACAGAGACTGAGGCTATAGTATTGATGTGTTCCTATTTGCTCTCTGGGTTTGCTCTGTCCTTTCCGGGATTGGCAATGCCAGGCTCCTATGCTTGTCAGTCTTTAAGGAAGGTCAAGGGTATGCCTAGACTGTGGTGCACATCCTGGGTGAAAAGAGCAAAAGGCAACAAATGTCTCCTGCCCACAGAGGCTGTGGTTTGTTAAAGACAGTGCTTATTTGGATTTTAGAGCAGACAAATATGCTGTCTGCTCCCTGCGTTTTTTTGTTTTGATCAATAACAAACAAATATAGTATCCGAAAATTTGACATTAAATATATCAAGTATACAGCTTCTAGTTACAATGTGATTATCTATCATCAGCTTCTACTTCCTGTAACAGTGAGCTGAGGTCTAGCACCCATCCCTATAACCGAAAGTGCACACTTCACAGAGGGATTGACCTGTCTAGCACCTGTCCCTATAACCAAAAGTGCACACTTTACAGAGGAATTGGCCCATCTAGCATCTGTCCCTATAACCAAAAGTGCATACTTCACAGAGGGATTGACCTGTCTAGCACCCATTTCTATAATCAAAAGTTCACACTTTACAGAGGGATTGACCTGTCTAGCACCTGTCCCTATAACTGGAAGTGCACATTCTCTGTCTTGCTCTTCATCATCCATGAGTTTGCACCTCAGAATTCATACTCCGAAGTAAAATATCAGCAATAAGATAGTGTAAATAAGATCATAAAATGACTGACTTTCAGTCAGCTACAGGTGTACCATTTTGAAAATACTCCCTTTTTTTTTTCAGTTACCAGTGCTAGTAGAAAAGAAAGAAAGAAAACAGCCCTCAGAAGTAGATCAAATAAGAACACAAATGAACAAACTTGTCTGGCATTTATTGTCTGAGACTTCCTCTTTGCTCCTCCTCGCCTTCATGTCTCAGACAAACTAAAGAAATGATGCAAAGTTTCTAAGAGTAAAATTTTTTTAAAAAGCTAAAAGGGTTTTGTCAAGACAGATGCTGAGCAAAAGGGAAATTTAAAGTTAGTTTTCATAGACACAAAGAAAGACTAGAAGTAAAATGAATTATTTCTGTCAAAGAGATTCCCCTCCCCTTTTCTCTCAGATTATTTACTTGTAAACTTGGCCATTGTAAGCACTTTCCCCTCTCTCTGAAATGCACATAGGCATTTTAGAAAATCACATAGGCCTTTTGTCAGTTTTATGACTAAGTTATTATCTGTCTAAAGGCCTGAGATCCATCCTTTAAGTTATAAATATCAAAGGGGAACAGAGCTTAAGGATTGTTTTATTTTGTTTACTTGGTTTTGTTGTAGTGGGTTTTTTGTGGGAAAGAAATGAAAGTTAGGTGTGTAGGGATAGGAAAAGGATCTGGAAGGACTTGACAGAGGGGAAGAAAATCATTAAAGTTTATTTAAATTGAAAAATTGTTTTAAATAATTAAAATATAAAAACAAAAATTCATCTTGTTCAATAAATAAATATCAAGGAGAAGAACAACCCTATCTTCCATGCCTGTCAGAGAGAGCCTGAAGGAGATGAATTCCCTTCCTCAAGTTACAGAACTACCTTCTGTTGTAAAGCTACATGAATAGGAAACAGGTTCATTTAAGTTACAAGAGCTATTTGGGAGCAAGTCTAAATTAAAGTCCAAGTCTTCATAATTAATAATAATACTATCATTATTTGGGGCTAGTGATCCCACAAAGGAAAGTCTAACCACATTTATATTATTTGTTAGTTAGTGTATAGACACAACTTCTTAACACAAACAGTAGCTTATTGTGTGAGTACTGGCTTCAGGGCAGGCAGTTGGGAGTGGGCAATCCCACATTGGGTGCCATATGATGAAGGGAGCCAAAGAATTACTCTACCATTTAGTATCAAGTAAAATCTATGCACAGTAATTGCAAGAAAGAATGGGGGAATCTGTTCCGCTGCTGCCTCCACTTGCCTTCCTTGTTCTAAAAGGGTCTGAGCATCCCTCTGCTCCACCTTATCTTTTGGTCATGCTTCCTAATTAAAACTCTGCTCTTTGCTAAGAGAGAGACATACATGCATCTAAACTACATGAGGAATAGTAAAAGACAAGATCACCTGAGTAAATGGGAGCATGGGGACCATGGGAGAGGGTTGAAAGAAAGGGAGGGGAGATGCAGGGCGGGGAGCAGAGAAAAATGTAGAGCTCAATAAAAATCAATAAAAATAATAACAAAATAAAAAGATTGTCCATTTTACATAGTGAGTTCCAGGACAGGCAGGTCTACATAGAAACCCTGTCTCCAAACAAACAAACAAACAAAACCAAAACAACAATAACAATAATAAAATAAATATTTAAAAACCCTGTAAGGAAAAAAGAAAACTCTGTTCTTTGGACCAAACAACTCCTTTTCATTGGCTAGCAGACTGCTGATCGAATTCTGTAACGTAGTTGGCCATCCAAAGGGGGGATTTGACAGCACCCTCTGCCACTCATAGCTCATCCTAGATGAACCTGGAAATTGGGGTATATCTGTGCTGGGTAATCACATTTGTAGAGAAAAAAAGCAGTTTTTTTTTTTTTATATATTCTGCACCTGGCTTTTTACCTCTTCACCATTCTGTATGTCTAACTCCCTCCATGTCTTGCTGGCTTATCCCGAGCACCTAAATTTATCCCAAGTTCCTCTCTGCCAGAAAGTTCTGCCTACTCTCTCCTGTCTAGTCATTGACCATTCAGCTCTTCATTAAACCAATTACAACAACACATCTTCATAGACTCTAAACAAATATCCCACAGCATAAAAAGGGGTGAGATTTCTATTTTTGCGGTCTCTTAGAAGCTACCATGGAATATGGCATATTTTAGTTTAATGCTTATTTAATAACAGAATTATTCTCTATCAGTTTTGTTTTGCTTTGCTTTGCTTTTTCTGTGCTGGGGATCAAACTCAGAGCCTGGAATATGCTAGGCAAACTACTACTGCTGAGTTTTATCCCATCTCAAGGTTTTCTGATTTTTGAAAGACTTTTCAAAGTAGACCCTAGTTTAAATCACAATAAAGAGAGAGAAAGACAGAGAGAGCGAGATTTTCCAAGCACTCAGGTCACCTTCAATTCACAGGAAATGGGGATTGTCTTGTCTGTTTTCCAAGTCCCATAGAGCTAATACTTTGTTATGTTCAGCCAGATCCTATTTTATTCATTGAATCTTTGTTACTTGCCAGCAAAATAGCCTGCTGTGTATCCCTAAGTTCCTGCTAGACTTAAAATCAACTTCTGATGGCTTCAGAACAGAAATTCCCTTCCCTTGTATACATGATGTGTAAATTAATCCAACAGTCTTTCACAAAAAATTAGTAAACACCTCCAGAAGTTCCTTTATTGTATAAGATTGTTTTGGCTATCCTGGGTTTTTTGTTTTTCCATATAAAGTTAATTATTGTCCTCTCAAGATCTGTGAAGAATTTTGATGGGACCTTGATGGGGATTGCATTGAATCTATAAATTGCCTTTGGTAGAATTGCCATTTTTACTATGTTGATCCTCCCAATCCAAGAGCAAGGGAGATCCTCCCATTTTCTGGTATCCTCTTCAATTTCTTTCTTCAATGCCTTAAAGTTCTTGTCTGCAGACAGGAGCAGAGGACAACTTTGGATGTCAGTCCTCATCTTTCATCTGGTTTGATTAGGGCCTCTGTCATTCACTGCTGTGTATTCCTGAGTCGCTGATTCACAAACTTCCAGGCATTCTGCTGACTCCACCGCTCATCAAACACTGAGGATTCTCTAGATTCTCTCTCTCTCTCTCTCTCTCTCTCTCTCTCTCTCTCTCCCTCTCTCTCTCTCTCCCCCCCTCCCTCTCTCTCTCTCTCACACACACACACACTGTGTCTGACATTTATGAGTATTCTGGTGACTCAAGCTCAGGTCACTGAACTTACGGGGCAAACACTACTGCTGAGCCATCTCCCCTGCCCAAATGATGCTTGTTCGCTACTAAGGACCTTTCTCTTCTTGCCACTCTTTTTCAGTTACCAATTCTCAAGTTTCCTGGTGCTTCATAAGTCTCATTGTCCTTAAAGTTTCTCTAGAAAGATAGCCTGTCACAGAACTCGAGGATGGCTGTACCCGTTCTTGCCCGCCGCTTGCAGGGAATGTGCTGGATCTCCCTCTCACCGAGCACCATGGTGTGCAGCAGCTCTTCAAAGGGGACTCAAAACACTGGGCTCTACTTTATTTTAGAAAATCATTTTACACTGGGAATTAAAAACACAGATCCCAGCTCGCTGGCAAGCATCTGCTGCTCATTGATAACACCATCTGGTATTTCAACTCCTTTCTCTGTTGTAGAAGCTTCATGTCACTGCCTCCCTCAAATTAATTACTCCATAACAACTCAAATTCTGGAAGTACAGGCCATATGTAGTAATTTTGCCAAAGGTTACTAACTCAGTTCTCTGCCTGTGTTTCACTGGGTATTCATGGGCTATCACCTGGTCACAGTCCGAAGTGTTTTAGGCCATTGTGTTTGGGGTAGAGAAGAGGGAAGGGATACATACATATGACTGCCTAGAGCAAGTTGGGGGAAATGCGTTTATCTGCATTTTATAAGCTCATGAGAAAGCATGTCTTAATTTGAATAATTTATTTAGAGGGAAGATTATGATAATCCAGGCTTAACTGCATCTGTTTTAGGGGCTTAAGAAGTGCTCGTGAGAGCGGTGCTTGTCTTTAATATAGCCATATCCTTCACCTCCTGCAATTAGTGGCTTCTTCAACTATCGATCTCATCATTCAATTTGCAGTGGTGCCACAATGTTCCAACACTGGAACTTGGCTGCTCAGCCCAAGCCCTGCAAAGAAATGAGCACTGATCAGGGTCACTACCTAGCCTAGGGAGCCCCAGCCAGGCACTTCATCACTCAGATCTCATGTTCTCATTAGTAATTAAGTTGCCTTGACATCACCTCCCTGGGTGCTGTGATGCTCAGATGTGAAAAGGGTGGGCAAGACTGTGTCATAGGCCAGCAGTCAGCAATGCGTGAATGTTCCAGATTTCATGTGTTGCCTTATTTTTCACACACCACACTGCACTCATCACTTGCATCTTCAGCATCTATGTGGATAACAGAAACATTAGATAACACGGGGCTTTCTCACTTGGACACTCATGAGGTTCCATGTCTAGACCTCACGTGAATAGAACCTCTGTTAGCATGACCCAGGAATCTGTGTTATTTTAAAGTAAGTCACTTAACTAAAACAAACAGTGAGGATGAAAAGCCACTTTGGAGTCAGACTCCCTTGACTCCACCATTCTGCTCATCCCTTATTTAAATGCACCTAGTTCGACACTCTGTAGATGGCAAATGTTGTTCTTTACTCTTTTTTCCTGACTGCAGTTAAGGGTCTCTATCTGTGTTTGTGTGTCTACATCTGAGTTATAACTTCACTGAAAATAGAGATTGTATCTTACAATTACTCTAAATACCCTATAGCTCTTCAACATTACACTAAACATATAGTAGGTGTATACCTAACACCTTTAACCACAAGTTTTTATTTATGTATTGGCTGAAATGAGGTACAAAGTCATCCTCAACTCTGCCAAATATATATTAAAACATCACAATTATATCCAGAAGACTGACTGCAGGTCTTAATGGGATGTTAAGATTGGCTCATCTTATCATGGAAAATATTTTCTGCAACAAAACTGGAAAACTTCAGTTTACATACCACCTTTACAAAAAAAGCATTTTTTCCCAGAGTGTTTCAATTGATATGAAACACCAAAGGGGGAAGGCAGATGCTATGCATAATTCTGAATGTACAGCATGGATTTCACCTTTGAAAGAATCGATGTGGGTGTCACAAGATTTAGGCAGGGGGTCTGTGTTAGTTTAAATCAGTTGTTCTCAACCCTACTAATCCTTTAATACAGTTCCTCATATTGTGGTGACCTCCAAACATCAAATTATTTTCATTCAAACTTTATAACTGTAATTTTGCTACTGTTATGAATTGTAATATAAAAAACAAATATCCAATATGTAGATGGTTTTAGGGGACCCCTGTAAAAAGGTCTTTTAAAAACCTCAGGGGCCAGAATCTCCAGGTTGAGAATCTCTGGTTACATGATTAGATGACTCTTGAGAGAGTGGATGGACAGGGATGCTGGAGACAATGTGAAGAGCCAGAAAGCACCATTTCTGTGTCACCTCAGACAGGGACACTGGAGACAATGTGAAGAGCCAGAAATCATCATTTCTGTGTCACAGCAACAAAGAGTCTCTTCATCTTTTCTGGCAAAGACCCTCAGGTTGCTCTTAGGAGCTCAGCAGAGCCATCTGTGAGACTTGAAAAGGAAGAGAAAGAAGAGCAGAAAGATGCACTCCCTCAGTGGGACATGAGCATATGGCCACAGAAGCATCTCCTCTCGTCTCCTCTCCTCTCCTCTCGCCTACTCTCCTCTCTTCTTCTTTCCTCTCCTCCCACATTGAAAATATGCACAAGTTAAGGCAGACTAGCAGCCTCCAGTGTCCTGGGTGGTCACTGTATTAGTCCACAAGGTCTATGGAGAATGATATCTAGGAGGTATTATGACAATCTTTACAGAATTAGTGCTTCACCATCCCCGTTGCCATCAGACTGTCTTGTGTGGTTTCAAATTTGTAAGTTCTGGATTGAATTGATAGTCACAGAGGCCAATTTTGTCTCTGCCAATCACTGGAGCTGCTCATCGTTTTAGCTGCACATTCCAAGCTTCTGTCCAATATTCTTTTAAATTTCTCACTCCACACACATAGTTGTGACTCAGAGAGTGAAGGAGCAGATATTTGGCTAGTATTGCAAGTCACTGTTAGTGAGAGAACCTTCAATAACACTGAGATATATTTCACAGGGTGTTCATAAGATTGCTGATCCACAGAATCCTAGACAACCAAGTCTTGGAGGAAGTTAAACAAAAATAATCTGTAATTTTGGCAAGTGGAAAAAAAAAGATAGAGCAATGTAAGCCAAACATCAAGGAAGACAGAAGCCCCAAACTCATGGCTTACAGTAAATCCTCTGAGCATAAGGGTGAGGGCCAGGATTGGAAGCAAGGTTTGCTTCTACACAAAGCCTCTGCTGTGTCATTTACTGTACCACTGCAGGCATGGCAAGGCTGGCAAATTGATGTGGGCTTTGTCCAGAAGAAAAGAGCCACCACCAGATCCAACCACAAATCCATTTTTACTTTCAGTTCTTTGGTTAACCTTCCTTGTTCAGGTATCAGTTCTGTGCAGTAGCTGCTCAGCTTACTAAGCCTGATCTTGGAAACAATATGTATGGATGAGCATTTGGAGAGAAACAGTTCTGGGCCAATGTCTTTCTTTTTATTGGATTTCCATTAATATCATATTACCAAGTAACTATTTTCATAATGCACTTTTAAAATTTGATTTTTATTCATGACTTTTGTAATATAAAATCTATGACTAACACCAGAACTTTAATCTGTTTTGCATTTCTTTCCTATACTTCTAAGTACATCATATACTACATGATTATATTTGTAATGTAATGCAGTTCAGTGACTTTTGCCATTTAATGTCATGAAATTTTTCTCCTAGAGAAATACAATTTCTTCATTCATGGAGATAATAATTTCCTATGGCAAAGTTAATATTATATTAACATTAACATAACATTAGCATAGCATCCATGTAGTCTGGCATAAAGCTCATTTACACTAATACAGCATTCAATTTTATTTACCTAAGATAAGCTACCTAAAACAAAAACCAATAATTTATATTTCTGTTCTTTCTAATTGTTTGGTGTTTTTGAAAAGGTTTCTTTCTTCTTTGCAATTATTTCTTTCCTATAAATCCAGGACACTGGATTACCAAGTCAGTGATCCTGAAAATGAAGAATTTACAAGAAACGTCTGCATAAGGTTTTTGTTTTAACACTCAAATTTTTCATCAGGAAAGCAAAGCATTATTGTTCTCCCCACTTCACAAGCAGGACATCTGAGCTTCTGAGATTGGGTGTGAACTGTAGCTTAACTAAAATATACATTCTCTAGTTGTTGGCTTTTTCTCTTAAATAACGAACATAAAAACAGGAGTCTGGTTTGGCTGTTTTGTGTTTTAATTGCCACTGTAATCTCTCAAATTAATGTTTTTGCCAAAATTTTAGAAGCGAGAATATTGAGAGATGAGAAATTCTATAGTGAATTTGAATAATAAAAGCCATTTTGAAATTTTAAAATCTATGATACTTATTTTGAGGATCCTCAAATAACAATATTTGAGTCCCTCAGTTTTCCCAGTTATCCTGTAAGTGATTTACATCAATGGGGTGCTGTGGTCAGGGAGCTGATTCTATGTGCATTTTCCTAGCTTGAAAGGGCTCCAGTGGAACTTGGCAGCATGGGGACTCAAGAAAGCTGACCTTCTCACACCCCAAGAGCGGGCGGTGAGGCACTGACTACACCATCACACGAAACCAAACAGTCCTGTGCGTCAGTTACATTAGTGATTCTCATTCACAGGGTCCATGAGCAAATATCTGCAAATATTATTCTGCTATGATGTCGGAGATTTGGACTCTAAGCAAGGCACTGGATTCCAAAACTTAATATTTCACCTCACTATTGTCTGTTGTTGATCTAAAGCAATGCAGATATCTATAATACAACCATGGATTCTTAAGGGAGATACTGGGCTGCAGATTTTTATTTCACTCCCAATCCCCACAGATGGATAAGGCTCAATTTTGAAAGTATCTTGCTGCTTTTCATCAATGCCACTGTGATTCTCTGGGGGTGTTTAGTGGTGGTTGAAATGCAGGTAAGCCTACAGTCTTACAAAGGAATCATGTATTCTTGTGTTCTTAGGGCATAAGTTTCTTGCCCTAGGTAATTACATGAGTCAACAATCCATACAGCCTCCTCAGACCATTAGGCCTGCTCCCTGTGATAGATGAGATGCTGAGTGCCTTCTGCTGCAGACAACAGGCCAGTGGAGGCGGGTGTTCAGAGGGCCGCAGTGAACTGTCATGCAGCTCCGTCACTTCATCTGACGCCGAACAACCATGGTTGGATATATATATATATATATATCCCTTTTCTTCTCCCTTCAAAATCTTAGACATGTTAATATGTTGATGCTTTCCATATATGCCATTGGTTACACACTGTCTTTCAAGATACTGTCATTCCATAATTATTCGGCTGTTGCTCTGGATGATTTATATAAATGGTTTATTACTTTTGTAGAAGTAGAGAAGTATCAGGTTGCAAACCAACAATCTGTAGTAGCAACTAACAAAAGGGAGCACATGAATAATCAACATGTTAAATCACCACTATTTGGTTTGTCAACTGTAGGCATCACAAAGAAAGAAAGCAGCATCTCTAAGAGGCTAGAAACTGCACTACCTGTCAATCACATAGGATGGGAAAGTAATCTTGTTTTTATTTAAAAGACATATATTGGGGAAATGACCTTAATACTTACATAAGAGTGTTATCTTTGGGATAATTTGTAGAAAGTTTACATATATAAAATACACATATAAAATATATTACATCGTGTAAAGACTTGTGAGTATCCATAATCTTGGAGGAAGTCAATATCTGAGAAGTGATGGAATTCATTGATATCTCAGTTCTCCAGTTGCAGAAGAATTAAGGCTTCTTTTTATTTGAAGTATATCATTTCCTATACTTCCAGTATTATACCATGTCCAGAAAACATGTCTACTCATTGAGGTACAGAAAATATTCATTCTAACTTCACATCAATAACAGTAACTCATGCTTCCTTGCCCCTACTCCAACCCATTCATTGAGTTCAAGAAAGCAGAAGGGCTGGAGAGATGGCAGCTAAGAGCACTTGTTACTCTTCTAGAGGACCTGAGTTCAGTTTTGAAAACACACATCAGACAATTCAAACCACCTGTAACTCCAGCTCCAAGGGAATCCTCCTCTGGCCTCGACAAGCACCAGTGCAGGCAGGCCCACAAACACAGACACACACACACACACACACACACACCACAAATAAAATAAATCTTTTAAAAAGGGAAAGAAAGTCAAGCAGACATTTCTATTTCAAATGTGCAGTTTGAAACAGAACTGGAAACTCATCAGTGCAATTCTCACCTATTATCTCTTCAATTAACTTTGACATGTTTGCAACAGTTCCTTAAGAAATGTTTCTAAAGAAATTTGATTTGTTATATCTTTGGGAAATTTAAGTCTAAGAAATTTTTTAAATGTGAGATAAAATCTTGTCTTCTACTGTGACTTAGGGCTGGGATATTAAGTTACACAAAACCTGCTTGCCTGACAGCAGCAGGAACATGGACGAGGCGGTTTGAACACTCACTCAAGCACATATGAAAAGCCACAGGTTCCAGAACCAGTTCCGGAAATCCTTCATCTGACCCTGACTGTTTGTTTTCTTGACTCACCTAAATACCATACCCTAAGTACTCCAAGGAATAATCTTATGATTTGAGGTCCAAGTTCCTCTAAGATGAACACTTTCAGTCACTCAGTTGGTCAATATGTGAAGAACCTTAAACTTCTTCAAAATACACTTCACAACTCCACCCAGAGTGCCTGCTATCTTCTTGGGTGCTCATTTGTATGTTAGATGAGGTCTTGCCTGTACCCCAGGCTGCCCTCAGTCTTAAGTATCCTCCTGCCTCAGCTTTTCATGTAGTTGTGATTACAGACGTGTACGTGATACCGAGTTTCGCATATCTGTTCTTTGTGAGGAAAGTTACTTGTGACTTGCTTAACATACTCTGTTATGAGATAGTGTTGAAAGACATGGGTCAAAGAATCCCAAGCTAACTACAAGATTCTCCAATTATATTTTCTTTTTTATAAGTGGCAACTCATGAAACAGGAATGAGAAGTCCAACCTCAGTTGTGTAGCATGACAACCACAGAAAAAGAGAACCCTGGGTGGGCAGGTGTTTTTTCTCCAGGTACCCAAAAGGTCATGCCTTAATCTGGTCTAAACTCTTAAAGATCATTGGCTGACACAGAGTCCCCCATTAAGATAGCTCTTGACATTAATGTGTTCAACCTTGTTTAGTGGCCATAGAGATTTGCATAATGGGAAAAGAATGAAAATCTAGTCAAATGCTAGTCAAATGTAATAAATGTTTAGAAACCATTCTTCGGCAAATGGGATTCTAATGTTAGTACATACAAATGAAACTAATAAATTTAGTAAATACGGAAAACCATAAAACATCAAGATACTGTAAATAAAATAGACAGCAATAGAGGAGGAAAATGCTGGAGAATTCTTGAATCCAGGGCACCAAAAACCAGTTATAAACAAAGATAACCCAGATTCTGACTCATAATCAGCTGAAGTGAATCTCTCTTGGAGATGCTGAATAACCTCTAGCTCTAAAACTCATAAGAAAGTCATGTGTTCCAAAAGGAAGTAGCTGCCAATGGTATACCCAGCAGGTGAGACAAAATCTCAATTTGTTCTCAGCAATGTGCATGGGGAGACTAGTAAAGGGTTCTTGGTGTAGACTTAGCATAAAGGATTCTGAGAGCACACAGCAAAGCAAGAAGGTTTACTTTAGTATATGGTAAGAGACTTGCATGTGTTTTGTGTCAAAGGAAGTAGGTAATGGCAGAGACCAATGGGATCTCTCATAGACTGTACTCAGAATTACCAGAGCTAATTACCAACCGACCTGTGATCACAACACTTTCCATGTAGTCTGCTAGCACTGAAGCATGGAAATGTAGCAGATGAATTCACACTTTAAATCTGAGGACCCATGCAGGGATTAAGGAGGGCAGTTTATTTCACCACAATTGAAGATTGAGCATGCCTGTGCTTAAATAAACTTGCAATGGTTGAATTAGAAAAAGTGCCTGAATATTTAGTACAGTGGGAATATATTAAGATATCTCAGCAGAAGCATCTAAATGCAGAAAAAGAAAGGAAAGGAAAATTGTTTAATAATTCCTTGAACCAAAGACAAACACTAATTAACATTTTGCTATTAACCTTATAGTTCCTTGGTAACTGTGTATGTGTTCATTTATTCATATTGTACAAATTTTGAGCATATTCTGTAACTAGTATTTTATAACATACTTTTCTTACAATACATATGAACATTTTTCATGTTATTACGTATTCTCTTCAAGTGTGACTTTCATGTCTGCCTTATTTCTCCACCTTGTTTAGTTTGCATCCTATTATTAGATTCCATGTCCTTTCTAATATTGTCTCTGCTCATATGTATTTGTGTCTCAATGACTGTTTTCAGGATATATCTCTTAATTGGGAAATGCTGGATCAAAGAGAATAAGCATTTTTCTTTAGCTTTCGGTAGTTACTGCTGTCAACCAACAGCTCTAACTATCACCTCAAAGAGATAAGAGACAGTCTATACTGAAGCCGAATATGAGTAGACATGGCCTAGGAACACAGAATTACTCTGAATTCTATATTCTGATGTAACAACGGGATGTTTTATAGTAATGATTCAAAGAAAGTCATAAATTAAAACACTTTTTTAATATGTCGCTGGAAATGCAGAAAGGAGGTAGTTAAAACCAGGTGGGGCAATCTCTGCCTTGGCCTTTGATCAACAACCCTCGGTGTTTTGGTTGGTGGAATCTAGATGTCAGTTAATACATTCTAAATGGTTTCACCTGTTAACCACGAGGTCCTCAGGTCAGACACAGAGGAGGGAAAAGTATGTCCAGTAAGGGGGCTAAAAATAGTAAAAGATAAATTGTAATTAGCTTCTAGACCGTAGCAGTCCAGCTTATTCAGAACCATGAAGTTTTAATGAGTTAATGAGCCCTGTAGAGAGTTCAGTGGGAGGTGGTGTTCTTCTCAGGAACTTTAGTCCACACTGACAACTAGCTGTCTTTGTGATCTTCTGCCAAGCTGGGTAGTGGCATTGTTTGTTCTTCTTTGTTTGTTTGTTTGGTTGGTTGGTTGGTTAGTTGTTTGGTTTTTAGATATGGCAAGCATTCTTTTTAGAATTATAACATAATTACAGCATTTCTCTTTTCCCTTTCCTTGCTCCAAACCTGCCTATATACACCTCCCAGTCTTGTTCAAACTGATGACCTCTCCCACCATTCGTTGTTATTGCATCTGTGTATATGTATATATTACCGGGTATATTCGTAAATATACCCTGATTAGTCCATACAATGTATTTGTATATGTGTTTTTAAGACTGACCATTTGGTACTGGATAATCAATTGGTGTGCCCTGGGAAAGACAATTCTCCCACTCCAGCTTTCTTCAGTTTCCCCTTACACTTTGGCATGTCCAGTGAACTCACTCTTTCTCAGTTCATGTTTAGGCAGTCGTGTTGTTGAGAGTTTATGGATGTAACTTCTGCCATTACTAAGGAGATACAATCTCACAGCAAACTCCCTTACGATCTTCCTGGGCCCCTGCTCCCTGCCTCAGTGTTTCCTGAGACAGAAGGTTGATAGGTAAACACTAGTTTCTGCCACAGTTTTCAATAGTTGAACAAATAGAGCTATGAAGTCTTGCCTTGTCTTCTATATTCACCTGACCTCTCACCAACCAAATCTCACTTCTTCAAGCAAGTAAACAAGTTTTTCCAAAGAACACACTTCCAAAACCTTCAGGATGAGAAACAAAATGTTTACCAAGAGTTTGTCAAATCCCAAACCATGAATGTTTACAATGTGATACACACACTTATTTCAGACAGTCAAAAACTAAAATCCATTGGTTGCAATGGCTCCTATTTTGATGAATAAAGATGCGTTTGAAACTAGTTATAATAGCTTAAAATTCATGGTCTGAACTCACAATTCCTTTCATATTTTCATATATCAACTTAATAGAGCTGGGCTGCGTTCTTGCTTACATTGTGCCAGGCAGTGCTTGCTCTGAGGGATTGATGCCTCAACTTCTCAAATCCAAAAATATGTAATTCTGGAATCAGTTCTCTCTGGAATTCAGATTCTCCTTGGGCCATCTTTTTCTGTTATGAAAACTTGAGATATACAGTTAAAATTAGATACTAGACTCAAATGGAAATTCCCTGAAGCATGCTTTCTAACAGCATGTGGCAGACCTAGTGCTGACTGTTTTCACTGGCTACTGGACACTATGGGGTGCTTAACAGGGATGTTCAGTCAACAGAGATGTCAGTAAGGAAATTAATAGAAACTGGGTCTTTTGATCCCTTGTATGGTTTTTCTGGGAAATCATTTTATAACTAACTTGTGATAGATGATGAATACCCTTGGATTTATGAAATAAAGACAGAATGAAAAGATATAACACAAAGATATTTCTATGTGAAGAATAAAATTGGGGGAAAATACTAATTGTCAATTAATAAAACATTTGATAAGCCAGAGTGCTATATAAAAGCCTGTATCCTCGCCAGCCAGGTTTAAGATGCTGGAGTACAGCTCCGTTTATTTTCTTAGACAGTTGAGTGTGATACACTGCTATGACAAGCACCAAGGACAACGTGGCCTGTTATATATGAATTTACGCACATACATCCATAGCTCATCTATGTTGCTAGGTGGCATGATTTATTTTTTACTTTTGCTATAACCTTGATTTAATATTATTTAAACTGTCTGGCATACAAGAATGTTTTCTGCAAAATAATATGTTTTAAACAGAGCAGTTCTGAAGGATTCTGCCTGCCTCTTTACTCTAGCTACATTAGTGCTTTGATGGCTTTAATCACCTGGACTCTCTTCTTAAAAATGCAGATTCTGATCCAGTAGGTGGAGCCATAAATTTGCATTTTCAGCAAACACTAGCCAAAGCCTATGCTGCCAAATGGGGAGTACTTAGCAGTACAAGGGTCTAACTGCTGCTGCTAATTACATTTAGCATGGCTTTCCACCATGCAGTATGTAGTCTCTGGCATTCCTAGTCCTAAACAGTTTTCCTCTGGTTGTCGGTGCTGGTGATTTCTGAGCAAATGGAACTCTGGAGTGTTCTTATTTTTCTTGTAGATAATAAACAGAAACACTAGGGAACACTATTTTCAACTGCTGGATACACATTATATAACTGGAAATATTCCTCAATAGTTGTTTCTCCCACCAGGTAATTTTTATCTTGATATTTGTGATGGAGGCTGTAATAATGACATTGATTGTTTAAATGTATGAGCAATTGGAGAGTAATTATGGATTAGAGGAAAATAGCAATGACAGACTGCTCAGCAAGTGAAATGAGGCTGTAATATGAATGCTAATTTCTTAATGTATTCTCCAAAAGAAAATTAAATAAACCATTTAAAGAATGACTGGATGTGGCAATGGCCTAACATTTATGAAAGTAAAAAGGTTAAAGACTTGAACTTGCGAAGAAAGTTGAGTGAAATAAGATGGTTTCAAAATTATAATCTAACCAACAACCATAAGGTAAAAACCAATGCTACCATAATGCCCACATCTATTGAGTGTTCACAAAATGATTCAGGATGCTCAACTTGATGTGTGCATGATTTCAATACCTTCTTTAAGGGCTGCAAAAGCTTAATAATCCACCCAACATAACATGTCTGGCACATGGTGGTCAATATTTCAATTATATATCAAGTTTTAACCACTATATTTTGACACTTATTTAACTGAGGGCTTGCCTATTATGTTCCAGGTTTTTTCAAGTAATGGGGAAACATAGTGAATATAGATATATGAATACAAAATCCTTGTCTTTGTGGGGTTTACCTTACAATGGAGATAAACTAATTTTATATTTATACTGGACTTTAATCTCTTAGCTACATAGTCTAAGTGAGAAATAGAATGGTAGCTTCCTTCTTTGGACTTCAGTTTTCTCTGTTCTAGAATGAAGATTTCACAACAAGTTTTTAAGTTTATCAACCCCTGCCAGAAGAAGTTCAAAGCTTTTTATTGACCTTTGCAGTTCCTGTTATTGATAGACAAAAGAGCACTAAGTTTACTTAGACCTTCTGACTTCATGTCATTGGTGAAGAATCCTATTCTAAAACTATGACTATATTAATGTTATTACTGCTACTACATTTGTGGCGGCGTAAATGAATGCAGAAAGATTATAAAAATATATACAGCTTTAATAAGGAAATAGACTTACAGGACCACAGGTTCCCGCGGAGAACAGGAAAAGCAGAGCAAAAAAGGGCTGCTGGGATCACGCCCAGCAGATTTATCAGTAAACATTAGCCTGAGGCGAACACGCCCCCAATGGGTGGGGCTATATCCCTACACTACATTATTATTGCTATTACCACTGGCAACAATTTAAAAATGGAGCACAATGAACTGAGTTGTTGAATCTCTGCTTTAGAGTGTAAGCAATCATGCCCCACCCGCCATACCCTTCTTTTTGATGTCTGCTAATGGCCCACCATCTTAATTGCAGGACCTTCCATTGTTACAGATGAAACTAATTCGCTGGAGTCTGGACTCCATGTTTAATAATCATACACAATCATTATAAATTATTTTTGAAAGCACTTCAATGAGTTTTCATGAACTAAAGCAATTTACCCACCTGGTTTCCAAAAGAAATTGTCTAGTTCTTTATTCAATGGGGTCTCCTTTAGGACTTTCACACCCATTTTGTGCCTACCCCTTCAAAAAGTAGACAGTACTGTAAGTGGCTACAAAAGGAGCGTAGGTGTGGATCATACTAACACTCTTCTGTAGAAAATAGGTGCCAATAGAAAATCAAGGCAGACTTGCCAGAGTTCCTTTCCAATCATGAATTCATTCACCCTCATCGTTACATTTTCTACAGTCTTTAATGACTAAAGCTGTTTGCCAATCTTCAGATCTAGTGTGGACAGGATTATAGACAGTCTCTTTTACAGAATCATAAATAAAGCGTTCTCTTATCTATTTGTACGGGTCATACTTGGTGCCCACTACCAGCATGTACCACTTTTTGTAACCAAAAACAAGTATCAGGTTTTGTCCTGATCCTCATTACACATGAAGAGGTCAGAGAATTTCCCCTAAAGGAATTTCTTGCTGTGAACTAGGCCCTTATCATATCTATAAGGCTGGTTGTTGTTATACACTGCTTTTCTTATTGTCAATGCTAGCTTCTTCAAAGTCTACCAGTATAGTTTATAGAGTGATAGACTAGAGTAAGAACACAGTGATCTTATTCCACAGTTAAGAATAACTCTATATATTTATTTGACACATTTTTTACAGATATAAGTTTTATGTGAGAAAGCACATCATTTCCCTCATAATACAGATTGTTCTTTATATTGCATTTTCTTCCACTATTGTTTAGTTGATGTTCTTTTTTTAAAAGAAAAAAAAAGGTTTCCTATTCTGAAGTTTGAAGACGTCTACTAGATACAAACAATCATTAAATGCATTAAAGTATTCAGTACCTGTAGCCAATCATAACCATATTTAGATCCATCCTTCCCTAATTCAATGGTTTCCATCATCATCAACAACAACAACAAAATATTGGTGAGGATATGAAAAAAGCAGTGGAACTGGATCTTTGTTTTTGTGTTTTCTTGTTTTTCAATTTGTTCTTTGAGAATTTCCTACAATCTTCAACAGCATTTTGATTATAGCCACTCTTCATCCTTAACTCCTCCCACATCTATGCCCCTTCTATTTCCACCCAATCTTGTGTCTTTTTTATTTTAACATATCAAGTCCAATTTGTACTTTTATATACTCTTGGGTGTGTGACCTTCCACTGGAACATGGTCTACCTAATAGGGGCTACACCCTTAAAGAAAATTGAGTCTTCCTCTCCCAGCAGCTATCAATTGTCAACAGGATTGAACCTTTATACACTGTTGTTATGAACGTAAATTAGTCTAGCAACTAAAGAATTGAGTATGGCTGTTTATCAGAAAAATAAATATATAAAATTAGATCTACAAAATGATGCAGCTATAAACTTTCTGGGGATATACACAAAAGAATAAAAGCCAGCTTAAAATAGTGATTCTCACACAGCTGTCCTTGGAGTGGCACTGTTACAACATTCAATTACAGAATCAGGTTATATCACAGATGACAGATGACATACACAATAGAGTTTCATCCCTCTTTATTCAGAATAAAACCATGTGCTTTGTGGGGAAAACAGGAGTAGAACTGGATATTATTATGTTGAGTAAAATAAGTCAGACTCACAAAGATAAATATTGTATATTTTCTCTCATTGTAGAATTTGGGGGCCATGATAGTACAAAATGATGAAGGAGATGGAAGAGAAAGCAGGTAAAAGACACAAATAGAGCAGAATATTATCAAAATACATTGCATGCAGGTAAAAAATGTTATGATGTTCAATATTTTGTACAATTATACGCTCTGTAAAATAGAACAAAAATTATTCTGCTTCCTGAAAGTCTTGCGGTTCCAGCATCAATGCTAAAGTAAACAATCCATTGGTAATTTAATTTTGTGTACTGGATAAATTAAGAGCCAAAATTATCTTTTTGTGCAGATACATAGATAATCTGGAGTCAGTGTTCCTTCAAGCATGGCAATCCTCAATGCTGCTTTACTTTCCAACTTAATGTACTATGGATAGTACAGCAGACCAGTCAGTATTGAGATTATGAAGTGAAAATTAAAATGGTTATGTGATTTTTTTCCAAAGTGAAAATTAAAATGGCTATGTGATTTTCCTATGAATCCATTTCAGACTGCTCTGCACCATGTCTTACCAACATTATTCTAAGAGACAATTCTACATTGTTTTCAGGATGACTTCAGATGGCCAGTCTGTAATAGAACCTATTAACCCTCTTCATTCAATTCTAAGATCTTATTATGATAGAAAAACTTTGTTCAAATCAGGTTCAATTACACTAAGACTTGAGCAATAATTACATAGCTGCCTTTAATGTAGTTATTTAAAAGCATGGTCTCGAGATAAGTTCCTCTTTCTTATTAAAAACTGGTTATTAATAAGAAATAAATGATTATGCCCACATTTTCCTTATTACTTGATATGAAAGCACGTACCTTCTAAATGCAACAAATATGGAGTGAATGTTTCCATAGTTACAAGTATACTCCTGCCTCTTTTGTTTCTGATTAGAAAATCTTTCTGGAAAACCTTTATCGATGTCTTATAATAACAAGCTTAACACATTTAAATAGTTCTGGTGAGTGACAATGAGCTTTTCTTTCAATAGATGGAAAAAGAAACTGAAGTGTCTACTTCCTTTCATGCTCTTACCATACAGCAGGCTCCATTCTAAATTCATTCTAAAAGCTGGTCTGCAAATATTAGCCTAAACATCTCATTACAAAACTAAAAGGAATCTAGCTTGTGTAACAAAAGTCCTGGGTACCACAGGAAGAGAGTCATGCCAGAAACTGCATCTGTTACTACTTTCGTCTTCATAGAAGCACAGACTGGACCATCTCTAAAGTAATATACGGTTTCTCCTAGGAACTCATGGGAAGATGAAGAATTTTAAATGCTTGCACTTCATGAAAGACCCACAGAGATCTCCACTGTCCACTTTTTCTACAGCTCACTCTCGTCTCTTCCTTCTCTTTACTCTTGAGCACCTGTAGAGACTCACAGACTTCAGTACAGATGATTTTCTCTTGTTCTTGTTTGAGAGGGTTAAACTCCTTGGATGTTGGCTTGGACTTTGGAATTGTGTTACTTGTTTTGACATGTGCCATTCAGTGAAGCCTGGTGTTTGACATGCAGATGACCAATAACTCATCACATGTTTATTTCAAACACTGATCATTTAACATGTATTAAGCCCTGTGTATATGAGGTTTAATTGAGCTTTTGGTAACTGAATTGTGCTAATATCCTATTTTATAGATGAGTATACTATAGTTTGATGAGAGAATCTTGCCAAAATTCACATTAATAGTAATCAGAGTGAAGAATTTATTATATTTTAAGGCAATTGACACAGATATTGTCTCAGACCACAGCCTATGTTCTACTAGAGCATGGTGGATTAGAATCATCTTGATGATTATTCTCAGAAATGTCACTGATGCTACTAGTCTAGGCCAGTCTTCTTTTGTATTGTGTCAGACACCAAGGCAATTCAGACAAGTCAGCACTTGCTGTGTCTTACATTCTAAGGTAGAAGAAAATAGTTCCATTGCAATGATCCACTAATGAGAATCATCACTAAAAAGTACAGATATATGCATTTTCTTCTCTCTTCTTAACCATTACCTTTGTCCTAACTACTAATTTGTAAAGATATTATAAATCAGTTCTGAGGAATTTATATCACACTGTAAAATCAGGATGTTGCTTTCCTGAACCTTCCTCATTCAACCTAGAAGGACTTGCCAGCTCTAAGAGAAGAAGTGAGAACCTTGAAACACCACTAGCTGCTACATTTGTGTGGACCATGTGATGTTATTGTGGCGTCCCTGTACTTCAGCTCTTAAGAACCAGTATGTGTTGTTCCCTTAGTGAAATATGCCTTTGACATGAGTGTGTATATATACATATGTGTGTGTGTGTGTGTGTGTATACAGCAATCCAAAGATGTTTTCATGTCAAGTGGAAAATATAATTCAATATAAAATTTTTTAGTGTTAATTAAAGAGCAAAAGGAGCCTGTTCTCTCACTCTACAGATGGTATTTATCTATTCAATCATCAAGAAAAAGGTATAATTTCATACAAGGTGGTAATTATAAAATGGGAACATTTTTCAGAGAGCTTAAGTGAGTAAGAGAAGTAGGGACCAGGCAGTAGGAAGGGGCATGCTTGTTGGGTGGATTCAGAGCAGTGTGCATTTTGAAAATTTGGTTTAAAAAAGTTGCTTAATAAATGACAAGCACAGAACAAAAACTAGATTCCTTAGACATTGGACAGGGGCTTTTAGTGAATCTCAGGGAAGGAGTTGGCTAGGCAAGGAGACTAATACGCTGGTATATGATATAATAAAGCATCTCCATTATAGAGGTTACAGTGTTATGGAGTCTTAAACCCTAAAATAACCAAGCTTTAAAATAAAACTTCATATAATCCTTAAATTTTAATTTTAACTTAACAAATCCAATTCAAGAAAAACATCATACTCAAAACTTCACTTAATAAAACAAAATACAGGGAGACACCGGCAGTCAGGCCCGGCAGGCAGGCCTAGGCGGCGGAAGCACCGGCGCGCAGGCAGGCCCGGGCGGCGGAGGCACCAGCGTGCAGGCAAGTCCGGGCGGCAGAGGCACCAGCGTGCAGGCAGGCCCGGGTGGCGGAGGCACCGGCAGTCAGGCCCGGCAGGCAGGCCTAGGCGGCGGAAGCACCGGCGCGCAGGCAGGCCCAGGTGGCGGAGGCACCGGCAGGCAGGCCTAGGCGGCGGAAGCACCAGCGCACAGACAGTTCCGGCCGGTGGAGGCACCGGCAGGCAGGCCTAGGCGCTGGAAGCAACGGCGCGCAGGCAGGCCCGGGCAGCGGAGGCACCAGCACGCAGGCAAGTCCTGGCGGCAGAGGCACCGGCGTGCAGGCAGGCCCGGGTGGCAGAGGCACCGGCAGTCAGGCCCGGCAGGCAGGCCTAGGCAGCGGAAGCACCGGCGCACAGACAGGCCCGGGCGGCGGAGGCACCAGCACGCAGGCAAGTCCGGGCGGCAGAGGCACCGGCGTGCAGGCAGGCCCAGGTGGCGGAGGCAGCGACAGTCAGGCCCGGCAGGCAGGCCTAGGCGGCGGAAGCACCGGCGCGCAGACAGTTCCGGGTGGCGGAGGCACCGGCAGGCAGGCCCGGGCGGCGGAGGCACTGGATACAGGATAGTGCGGGCAAGAAACAGTGAAGCCTGCACTGAGAACAGATTGCCCCGCTACAATTAAATCAAACCCAATAGATAGCATCGGTAAGAGGAGATGGGCAGACGCCAAGGCAAGAATTCACCCAACAATCTGAAAAACAACATGAAAACACCAGAACCCAATGATCTTACAACACAAGGACTTGAACACCCTATCACAGGAGAAGAGGAAAAAACTGACTTTTTGAAAGCAATAGAGTCCCTTAAAAACATGTAAAAAACGCCCTCATAGAAATGGATGAGAAGTATAACAAAAAGTTTGAAGAAATGAGTAAATACGTAAATGATACCCTGGGAAGCCAAGAAAAAACGATCAAACAGGTAATGGAAACAGTCCAAGAATTGAAAACTGAAATGGAAGCAAGGAAGAAAACACAAACTGAGGACCAGCTGGATATGGCAAATATAGGTCAATGAGCAGAGACTACAGAAACAAGCATAATCAATAGAATACAAGAGATAGAAGAAAGAATCTCAGATTCTGAAGACAACATAGAGAAAATAAACGGACTGATCAAAGAAAACACCAAAACCAACAAATTCTCATCACAAAACATTCAGGAAATATGGGACACAATAAAAAGACCAAACTTAAGAATAATAGGGATAGAAGAAGGAGAAGAGGCACAGCTCAAAGGTCCAGAAAACATTTTTAACAAAATTATGGAAGAAAACTTCCCCAACATAAAGAAAGATATTCCTTTGAATATTCAAGAAGCATACAGAACACCAAACAGACTGGATCAAAAAAGAAACGTCCCCTCGCCATATAATAATCAAAACACAAAATATACAGATTAAAGAAAGAATATTAAGAGCTGCAAAGGAAAAAGGCCAAGTAACTTATAAAGGTAAACCGATCAGACTTACACCTGACTTCTCTATGGAAACCATGAAAGCCAGAAGGTCCTGGATAGAGGTACTACAGAAACTAAGAGACCATGGATGCAAACCCAAACTACTATACCCAGCCAAGCTATCGTTCACTATCAATGGAGAAAACAAGACATTCCAGGATAAGAACAAATTTAAACAATACGTTGCCACAAATCCAGCCCTACAGAAAGTAATAGAAGGAAAATCACAACCCAAGGAATCCAACATTGCCAACACTGCCTACAATAACCCAGGCATCTAGTGACCCTTCAACAGCACAACTCAAAGAAGGGAGACACACAAACTCTTCTACCAAAAGCAGTAAGAATAACCGGAGTTAACAACCACTGGTCATTAATATCACTTAATATTAATGGTCTCAATTCACCAATAAAAAGGCACAGGCTAAGAGATTGGATACGAAAACAGGATCCAACAGTCTGCTGTTTGCAAGAAACTCATCTCAACCACAAAGACAGGCATCTACTCAGAGTAAAGGGTTGGGAAAAGGTTTTTCAAGCAAATGGTCCTAAGAAAAAAGCAGGTGTGGCCATACTAATTTCTAACAAAACTGACTTCAAACTAAAATCAATCAGAAGAGATCAACAGGGACACTTTATACTCATAACAGGAACGATTCAGCAGGATGAAGTCTCAATCCTGAATATCTATGCCCCTAATATAAAAGCACCCACTTATGTAAAAGAAATATTGCTAAAACTCAAGGCAGACATCAAATCACACACACTAGTAGTAGGAGACTTCAACACACCTCTCTCACCAATGGACAGGTCAATCAGACAGAAAACTAATAGAGAATTAAGAGAATTGTTGGAGGTAATGAATCAAATGGACTTAACAGACATCTATAGAACACTCCACCCAAATAGGAAAGAATACACCTTCTTCTCTGCAGCTCATGGAACCTTCTCGAAAATTGACCACATACTTGGAAACAAAGGAAACCTCCACAGATACAAAAAAATATCAGTGTCCACCTGTGTCTTATCAGATCACCACGGATTAAAGTTAGAAGCCACCAACAAAGCTACCCCCAGAAAGCTGACAAACTCATGGAAACTGAACAGTCAACTACTGAACCACACCTGGGTCAAGGAAGAAATTAAGAAAGAAATTAAAGTCTTCCTTGAATTTAATGAAAACAAAGAGACAACATACTCAAACCTATGGGACACGATGAAAGCAGTGCTAAGAGGAAAGTTCATAGCACTAAGTGCCCACTTAAAGAAAACGGAGAAAGCATACATTGGGGACTTAACAGCACACCTGAAAGCTCTAGAAAAAAAAGAAGCAGACGCGCCCAGGAGGAGTAGAAGACTGGAAATAATCAAACTGAGGGCAGAAATCAACAAAATAGAAACACAGAAAACAGTCCAAAGAATCAATGAAACAAAAAGTTGGTTCTTGGAGAAAATCAACAAGATTGACAAACCCCTATCCAAACTAATTAAACGACAGAGAGAGAACACGCAAATAAATAAGATCAGAAATGAAAAGGGGGACATAACCACAGACACAGAGGAAATTCAGAGAATCATTAGATCTTACTACAAAAGCCTGTATGCCACAAAACTGGAAAATGCAAAAGAAATGGACACTTTTTTAGATAAGTACCATATACCAAACCTAAACCAAGACCAGGTGAACGATCTAAATAGACCTGTTAGTCGCGAAGAATTAGAAACAGTTATCAAAAATCTCCCTTCCAAAAAAAGCCCAGGGCCAGATGGTTTCAATGCAGAATTCTACCAGAACTTCCAAGAAGAGCTAATACCTATACTTCTTAATGTATTTCACAATATAGAAACAGAAGAGTCATTGCCAAATTCCTTTTATGAAGCTACAGTTACCCTGATACCAAAACCACACAAAGACCCAACCAAGAAAGAGAATTACAGGCCTATCTCACTCATGAACATCGACGCAAAAATTCTCAATAAAATACTGGCAAACCGAATCCAAGAACACATTAGAAAAGTTATCCATTATGATCAAGTAGGCTTCATTCCAGAGATGCAGGGCTGGTTCAACATACGCAAATCTATCAATGTAATCAACCATATAAATAAACTGAAAGAAAAAAACCATATGATCATTTCATTAGATGCTGAAAAAGCATTCGACAAAATTCAACACTCCTTTATGATAAAGGTCTTGGAGAGATTAGGGATACAAGGGGCATACCTAAATATAATAAAAGCTATTTACAGCAAGCCGACAGCTAACATTAAATTAAATGGAGAAAAACTCAAAGCCATCCCACTAAAATCAGGAACACGACAAGGATGTCCACTCTCTCCATACCTCTTCAATATAGTGCTTGAAGTTCTAGCAATAGCAATAAGACAACATAAGGGGATCAAGGGGATTCATATTGGAAAGGAAGAAGTTAAGCTTTCATTATTTGCAGATGATATGATAGTATACATAACCGACCCCAAAAACTCTACCAAAGAACTCCTACAGCTGATAAACACCTTTGGTAATGTGGCAGGATACAAAATCAACTCCAAAAAATCAGTTGCCTTCCTATACACTAAGGATAAGGAAGCAGAGAGGGAAATCAGAGAAGCATCACCTTTCACGATAGCCACAAATAGCATAAAATACCTTGGGGTAACTCTGACCAAGGAAGTGAAAGATCTATTTGGCAAGAACTTTAAGTCTTTGAAGAAAGAAATTGAAGAGGACACCAGAAAATGGAAGGACCTCCCTTGCTCTTGGATTGGGAGGATCAACATAGTAAAAATGGCAATTATACCAAAAGCAATCTATAGATTCAACGCAATCCCCATCAAAATCCCATCAAAATTCTTCACAGATCTGGAGAAGACAATAATCAACTTTATATGGAAAAACAAAAAACCCAGGATAGCCAAAACAATCTTATACAATAAAGGATTGTCTGGAGGCATTACCATCCCTGACTTCAAACTCTATTACAGAGCTACAGTACTGAAAACGGCTTGGTACTGGCATAAAAACAGAGAAGTCGACCAATGGAATAGAATAGAAGACCCTGACTTTAGCCCACAAACCTATGAACACCTGATTTTCGATAAAGGAGCTAAAAGTATACAATGGAAAAAAGAGAGCATCTTCAACAAATTGTGCTGGCAAAACTGGAAGTCAATCTGTAGAAGAATGAAAATAGATCCATATATATCACCATGCACAAAACTCAAGTCCAAATGGATTAAAGACCTCAATATCAGTCCAAACACACTGAACCTGATAGAAGAGAAAGTGGGAAGTACTCTACAACACATGGGCACAGGAGAACACTTCCTACGTATAACCCCAGCAGCACAAACACTAAGGACATCATTGAATAAATGGGACCTCCTGAGACTGAGAAGCTTCTGTAAAGCAAAGGACACTGTCACTAAGACAGAAAGGCAACCCACTGACTGGGAGAAGATCTTCACCAACCCCGCAACTGACAAAGGTCTGATATCCAAAATATACAAAGAACTCAAGAAATTAGACCGTAAAAGGTTAATCAATCCAATTATAAAATGGGGCACTGAGCTGAACAGAGACTTTTCAACAGAAGAAGTTCAAATGGCCAAAAGTCACTTAAGATCATGCTCAACTTCCTTAGCAATCAGGGAAATGCAAATCAAGACAACATTAAGATACCATCTTACACCGGTCAGAATGGCTAAAATCAAAAACACCAATGATAGCCTCTGCTGGAGAAGTTGTGGAGAAAGGGGCACTCTCATCCATTGCTGGTGGGATTGCAAACTTGTGCAACCACTTTGGAAAGCAGTGTGGCGGTTTCTCAGGAAAGTCGGGTTCAACCTACCTCTTGACCCAGCAATACCACTATTGGGAATATACCCAAGAGATGCCCAAACATACAACAAAAGTATATGCTCAACTATGTTCATAGCAGCATTGTTTGTAATTGCCAGAACCTGGAAACAACCTAGATGTCCTTCAATGGAAGAATGGATGAAGAAAGTATGGAATATATACATATTAGAGTACTACTCAGCAGTAAAAAACAATGACTTCTTGAATTTTGCATACAAATGGACGGAAATTGAAAACACTATCCTGAGTGAGGTAAGCCAGACCCAAAAAGAGGAACATGGGATGTACTCACTCATATTTGGTTTCTAGCCATAAATAAAGGACATTGAGACTATAATTCGTGACTCTAGAGAAGCTAAATAAGAAGGTGAACCCAAAGAAAAACATATAAGCATCCCCCTGAATATTAACCTTCATCAGGCGATGAAAGAAGACAGAGACAGAGACCAACATTGGAGCACTGGACTGAAGTCTCACGATCCAAAGGAGGAGCAGAAGGAGAGTGAGCACGAGCAAGGAACTCAGGACGGCGAGGGGTGCACCCACACACTGAGGCAATGGGGATGATCTATCGGGAACTCACCAAGGCCAGCTGGCCGGGGACTGAAAAAGCATGGGACAAAACCGGTCTCGCTGAACATAATGGACAGTGAGGACTACTGAGAACTGAAGAACAATGGCAATGGGTTCTTGATCCTATTGCATGTAATGGCTTTGTGGGAGCCCAGGTAGTTTGGATGCTCACCTTAATAGACCTGGATGGAGGTGGGTGGTCCTTGGACCTCCCACAGGGCAGAGAAACCTGCTTGCTCTTTGGGCTGAGGAGGAAGGAAGACTTGGTTGGGGGAGGGGGAGGGAATGGGAGGTGGTGGCGGGGAAGAGGCAGAAATCTTTAATAATTAAATTAATTAATTAATAAAAAAAATCAGCAAGAAAAAAAATAAAATAAAACAAAATACATTACTAAAGCTTAAATCATACATCAAATTAATAGTGGGAGACTTGAACACCTCACTCTCACCAAAGGATAGGTCATCCAGATGAAAACTGTAAGCAGAGAATAACTGGAACTAACAGGCACTATGACTCAAGTGGATGTAAGAGATGTACACAGAACATTTCACCTAAACTCAAAAATACTATACCTTCTCAGCATCTCACAGAACCTTCTCTAAAATGATCATGTTCTTGGTCACAAAGCAAGTCTCAGCAGACATAAGAAAACTGAAATAACCCCAAGTATCTTATCAGACCACCACAGATTAAAGCTGGATTTCAATTGCAGTAGAAACAACAGAAAGCCTACAAACCCTTGGAAACTGAATAACTCTCTACTGAGTCAAGGCTGAAATAAAGAAATAAATTAAAAACTTCCTAGCTTCCTAGAATTCAATGAAATGAATGCACAACATACCCAAATTTATGGCACACAATGAAACTGGTATTGAGGAAAGTTCATAGCACTAAGTGCTTTCATTAAGAAATTAGACCTCTAGCCGGGCGGTGGTGGTGCATGCTTTTAATCCCAGCACTCGGGAGGCAGAGGCAGTCGGATCTCTGTGAGTTCGAGGCCAGCCTGGTCTACAAGAGCTAGTTCCAGGACAGGAACCAAAAGCTACAGAGAAACCCTGTCTCGAAAATAAAAATAAAAAAAAAAAGAAAGAAATTAGACCTCATATTAACACACCTGAAAGTTCCAGAACAAAAAGAAGTAAACACACCCAAGAGAAGTATACAGCAGGAAATAATCAAACTGAGGGCTGAAATTAATAAAATCAAAACAAAGAGAATAATACAAAGAATCAATGAAACAAAGAGTGGTTTCTTTGTGAAAATCACAAGACAGACAAACCCTTATCCAAACTAACTAAAAAACAGAGAAAATAAACAAATTGACAAAATCAGAAATGAAAGGGGGTACATAACAACAGACACTGAGGAAGTCTAAAGAATGATGAGTTCATACTTCAAATATTGGTGTTATTTTTAAGTCAATTTACAAATAATTTGAAATCAGCTGATTATAGACTTTTTTATGGTTTGTCTTTTACACTTTAGACACTAAGCAGAACCTCTTAATCCAATTACTTTGAAAATTATGTTTCTTGTTTCCTTTTTTGTTTGTGGTTTTAGCTTTTTAAATAAAGGTTTATTTTTATTTTAAAAAAAATTGTATTCCACAAAATTGGGGAAAAATCTTTAAAAAAATGGATAAATTTCTTAATAGATACCACTTACCAAAATGTCTTAGTTAAGAGGGTTTGGTTGCTATGAAGAGACATCATGACCAAAGCAACTCTTATAAAGAAAACATTTAGTTGAGGGGTCTTGCTTAAAGTTTCAGAGGTTCAACACATTATCATCAGGGCAGAAAGCATGGTGGCATGCAGGCAGACATAGTTCTAGAGTAGTAGCTGAGAGTCCTACATCTTGCAAGCAGCAGAAGTCAACTGAGGCACTGGGTGGCATCATTAATTTCCTCAGCATAGGAATCCTTAAAACTCACTCCCACATTCACACTTCCTCCAACCAGGCCATACCCATTCCAAAAGTCACATCTCCTAAGAGTATCCCTCCCTATGAGATTTTGGGGGCCAATTCCATTAAAACTGCCACATAAAGTTAAATTAAGGGAGAGAGTATGTTGAGAGTCAGCTAGAATTAGGTGGCAACTTAGAGACAAGCTAGAAACCTAGTGCAATGGAAACTCCAAGGAATCTATGAGAGTGACCCTAGCTAAGACTCAGAGCAGTGGGGGATACAGAGCCTAAATTGGCCATCTCCTGCAACCAGGCAAGACCTCCGGTGGAATGATTGGGATAGCAACCCAGACACATAATTTTGACCTACAACATGTTCTGGCTACAAAATATGCTGGAGTATAGGTGCAGTGGCATTTCAATTGTATTTTAATAAATAAAGCTTGCCTGATCTGAAAGTAAAACAGCCCTATTGGTCTGCCCTATAAGTCAGGTAGTGGTAACACGCATCTTTAATCCTAGTAGCCACACCAGTTTGCCTTAGAAAGTGGGCAGTGCATGCCCTTAATCCTAGCCTTAGAGAAGATTATAAAACAGAAGGAGACCGTTCTCAGTCTCTCAGTCTCATTCTGAGATTCCTGGAGGTAGGATCACCATTTCAGACTGAGGTCAAGGTAAGAGCCAATAGCTGACTGTTTTGCTTTTCGGATCTTCAGGTTGAGCCCCAACTTTTACTCTCTCTGAGTTTTTTATTAATTGTGCTTCATATAGGTGGTGCTGAAAGCCAACTAATGACTGGTCCTGCTTAAGACCCACATGATGAGAGGGGTCCCACCCCTGGCACTGGGCCAGGACCCAGAAACACTGGATAGCTCAGAGACCTAAGATAGAACAAAACATGACTGACAAAAAGTCAATGAAATTATACCTAATGATATTCTGCTATACTTATAGATTGCTGTCTAGCCCAATTGTCAGAGAGACCTCATCCAGCAACTGATGCAGAGACCCACAGCCAAATATTAGGTGGAGCGCAGAAAATCCTGTGTAAGAGGAGAAAGGATTCTATGAGTCAAAGAGGTCAAGAACACCAGAAGAAGAAGAAGAAGAAGAAGAAGAAGAAGAAGAAGAAGAAGAAGAAGAAGAAGAAGAAGAAGAAGAAGAAGAAGAAGAAGAAGAAGAAGAAGAAGAAGAAGAAGAAGAAGAAGAAGACGACGACGACTAACCTGGGCTGATTGATAAGTACCAACAACTAACAACCAGCTAACAACCAGGGAGCCTACATGGGACTGACCTAGGCCTTGTGCATATGTTACAGCTGTGTAGCTTGGTCTTCTTGGGGGACCTCTAACAGTAGGAGCAGATAGATGCTGCCTCTAACTCTTTTGCTGGCTTTTGAGACTTCTTTCCTCATACTACATTGCTTTGTCAAGCCTTAATCGGATAAGAGATGCCTAGTCCCATATTTTATTGATGTCCATGAGAGAACTGCCCTTTTCTAAGCATAAACAGAAGAGGAGTGGATGGGAAGGCACAGAAGAGAGGTGGGGTGCTTGGGAGGTAAGGAAGGGAAACTGAGGTCAGAATACAAAAAAAAATTAAAAAATAAAACAATTCCAAAAAGAAGAGAGGTAAGGGCTTTTAAAATGTAACCAAAAAGTCTAAAATCTGAGCCATACAGAAAACAAAATTTAAAAATATTAGGAATAAGTGTAATCTTATCAGTGATAACATTGATTGTAAATAGGTTAAGCAGCCAACCAAAACGCAGAAGTTATCAGCTTGATTTTGAAAAATGATATTATATACATTTATGAGTCACACACTTTATAAAAGAATCAAGCTAGAAATAGAGTGATGAAAATACTGCGTGTACCATAATGCAATAATAAAAAAGCTAATTTCAGAACCATCTTTCAAGAGAGAGAAAGTGATAGATATTGTGGCAACGTAAATTTTGGGAGACTATGAAGAGAACTCAGGCATCCATTGTACCCTCTTTAAAACTCTTGTGTGTATGAAATTTTTAGTACCACTTTATTGTTATTACTAACTTAGACACTTAATGCTCCACAAAAAGTCTGCTTTTTTGGTCTCTTCAATTTTTTAAAGTATTATCAAAGTACTCACACCACAGCCTTTGAACTATAAAAATGTAATTGCCAACAAGAATGATAATCTAAAAAGAAAAAAAGTAAATGCTTATATTTTGACCAATTGTGAAAGTAGAATGTTCCAGACAGTTTTAAAATTCATAAGAAAAGAAAAATGTGCCATTAAAAGTCTCCACTCACATCACTAAAAGGCTAGTGGAGAAGAGTAGGGTTTCTCATGATCTCAAGATATTAACACTCCTCAAACCGCTTCCTCAGCACAAAAAAGATTTTCTGTGATGAACTAGTCCCTGGATGGGATTAATGTAGATGAGTTTCCCTACTATTATGCTAATCATCATCTCTGGAGTTTTAACTTTTTTACTTCTTCAAGGATTTGCAAAGAAAAGAAATAATTTTTTTCCATTATAAAAGTATTAATGTTTAATAAAAACAAATCCACATTACATTATTAGTAGAATTTACATTGAGCCCTCCTATATTTGAACAAGTGTGCTAAACTGGGCCGTATAAATTCACAGACAAGAAAACAGTATGAGTAACCTGAAATTTTTCAGGTTGACAAAGTATTTGTTTGGTGGACTGAAAAACAGCCAGTGACTCTGTTGACAAATGTCACCAAATTCCTCTTCCATACCAATCATCTCTGAAACTCTTGTTAGACTTTTGAGCAAGTGTCCAACCAATTATCCAGGAGATTGACCTCCAAAGTAATAATGAATTTCCCAAAAGAGAAATAATATCAATAAGGTGTTTTGGTTTTTCACATTTCCTATCACATGGCAGTCCTTACATGTGACTGCCATTGCTAGAGCTATCCTACAGCTAGATACAAAAACAACCGTCACAGACTAAGTTAGCTGTTGGGAAAGCAATGTTTACACCAAGTTGCATAGGCCAAACCAGGTGAAAGGAACAAATAATGAAGCTGAAACCACATTACTTTAAAAATAAATTTCTTGTTCACAAGGTCCACTTCGGTTTGGTCAAATCTTTGCTAAGTTATCACTTCTCCATCTGAGCCACAGAGCCTGGAAGACACAATGACAAAGGGAAGAGACACGGGGCTATATGAAGCCCTACTTGTAGCAGCCAGCAGTGACACAGTTTCTATCCCTCCTATTCAGCCATTTGATCTCAGCCCAGCTACCAGAGAAATCTGGAACTACAGTCCTCCTGGGTATCCAGAAAGATAACATGACATGAGGATACAGTTGACATTTCTGCCACCGTCCTCCCCAGTGAGATATCTGCTCTTGCAGAATGAGCCCTGGGAGTATTTGATGTCAGTGTATGTTCATGTCAGTGCCTTGATGAGGAAAGTACGTGACTTGGAATGAAGCCATGACAAAAGAAAACAAAGCAGAGGCAGAGTGCTTGGTTTCACTACGTAAGTCTCCTCTTGTCTGGGCTAATAAATAATGTACACCTGGTTTTTGTTAATTCCGTTTTCTCTCCTACTCTGGAAAATTTTCAGCTGAGCTTAAAGTCTCTGGGTGGGACTCTCAAATTCACTGTGCAGGCTTTCTGCTTTACGAAGTCTATCCTAAGCAGTATAGCAATTGTCCTTGTCTTTTAATGAGGTCAGCATAACGGATAAGGAGAAGATGAGACTGAATGATAGATTATTGGGACAAATGGATCACAATGGACATTTCAGGGAGACATCAGGTGTACTAATTTGAGATTCATAAACTACAGCATCTTTTATCATAGCTTTCTATGTCAGTTTCCAAAACTGTGTATTCTTGAGAATGAGATAGTCTTAAGAGAATGTCAGTGTGGGATAGTATCCTATTCTGATTAGCACGACAAACGAAGTAACTTAAAATAACTCTCTCTCTCTCTCTATTTTTTAGCTTTAGGCATTCATGCATACTGAGTTGGGTTCTCATCTTAGGAACAGACCTACAGCCAAAGTACTTAACGTGGCTGGATTCCAATCAGAGCCTTAACTAAAGAAAGGTCTGATTTCAAAATCTTTCAGTGTGTTGCTAGAATTAATTACTTGGAGAATCTATGCAAGCTAACTTATTCAAAGCTAGAAGCAAAGGCGTAGCAGAAAAAGAGAAGAGAGAAAGAGGAAGAATGAGAGACTAAACAGAATCATATAGTAGTGTGATAGTGGAAATGACATCACTACTCTGACTGTAGGTGTTGGAATTTGGACTTCATCAACTATAAAATTCCATCAGTTAGACACAGCCATAAATTATGCCCCAAATCAAAACAAAGTGAGAATTAGGACTTTAGGATACTCCCAGCTTCCCCCTATAATAAATAAATAATAGTGTGAGCCCTTTGATATTGACCCTCGCTATTTGCATACTTTGGAGTGTAGAGTTGCCCTTGACACCTACAACCTTCTAGAAGAATCCACCATTTCTCCTAATCTTTGATGTCCAATTTCTCATTATCTGTGGAAGCATGGGTAAGACTAAGCAGTGAAATTAAAAGAATTCTAAGTTTTTCTCTTCAAACAAAGAAGAACAGAAGCAAAACTGGGAATACTAGTGGCCAAAAATAATATGAAAGAAATTAAAATTTTTACTCTATTAAAAATAATGTTTCCAGCACTTAGGAGGCAGAGATAGGTGAATCTCTGTGAGTTTGAGGCCATGCAAGTCTACAAGAGCTAGTTTCAAAACAGGTTACAAAGCTGTAGATAAACCCTGTTGTGAAAAACCAAAAACAAAAAAAGAAAAGGAAATTTTAAAAAATAATAATTTCCTAAAGTCAAAGATATTAAAATGCCCACTTATTTTCACAAATGTGATTTGAGTCATGTAATTCACATTAAAAATGAAATTAAAGTTACTTCATTTAACAAACCACAATTCTATACACAGATTTAATATTCAGCCATAGCTTTATGTTCTGAATATGGGTAACCTAAATCTATTTTCTATTCTCTCTTGAATTACATGTGAAAAATATTGGCTATATCAATGCTTTAGTGAAATAAAGTACAAAGTGGATAGCTTCCTCTGCCTGGTATACATCTTTTGGTGAAATACCACAATGTCATAGTTTATATCAAGTAGTATTGATTATATTATCTATTTTTTGGCTTACTGGTAGAAAGTTGGAGGTTGCCAATATATGGGAAATTTCTTCTTCAAGGTAAATTCTTAGTACAATATTACTTTAGGGTCTGTTACTGTCTTCCAGCATCTTTTCAGTTAGAGTAATCATAGCATACAAAAATGACTAAGGTTCAGACTTTTTATTTAGTTTTTTTAATTATTCTAGATAAACAATTTGAAATTATTTTATAGGTTAAATAAACTCTAAAACACTTTAACCAATGTCTGAGAAGATGTAGAGTGCTTCAGTTAAAAAAAAATCTCTCTTCATATTCTCTTACTAGAAGTCGCAAATGTCCCAACTATGATTTTCTTTAATGTTAATAAAACCTGTCAATATTCATTCTATAAATATCAATCCACAACCATGTTCCAGGCACTCTCTGGTGTCAGTCATAAAATGGTGAACAAGAAGGGCCTGGTCCTATATGAACTGGAGATGTGTTACTGCCATGAGGAAGAGAATAGACCCCTGAGCTAAAATGAGTGAACACTCAGTACCTTGCCTGGTGCTTCCGCTGGAGGATAATCATGTCTTCAAGTGGACCATCTTTAGTAGGATCTATACGTCTTATCAAGACATTCTCAGAAGCACCCGTGGCAGCTTCTCTTACGTCACTTGGCACGAACTAGAATCATCTGAGAAGAGGGAACCTCCTGAGAGAAATGCCTTCATAAGATCTAACAGCAGGCATGTTCTTAATTAGTGACTGATATTGTGGGTGATACCATCCCTGGGCTGGTGGTCCTGCCTTCTTTAAGAAAGCAGGCTGAGCAAGCCATGATGAGCAAACCAATAAGCAGCATTCTCCATGGCCTCTGCATAAGCTATTGCTCCTTTCTCCTTCAAACAGGCCTCGGAGCAACACTCTCAGAGTAGCAGACCAGTCTATCTCTCCACCAGCCAGGCAGGAAATTCAAAATAGCTTACAACTCTTTCCACATTTCTAGAGTTACAGACCAGAGATTAAATCTGGACACATTCTCATTTTTGCTTTGTATTTTTAAGAGTACACTGGCTTTTAAGCATAAAAGTTCATATCTAGTTCATAAAAGTTCTTAATCTAGTTCCCTCTGGATGGCACAGTTACATCATGGGAGTTAATAAGCATCTTTGGAAAAAGAAATTAAATCCTCGGGGACAATGCAGCTTTTCTTATGGGGAAGCAGGGAGGGAATATCAAATAATTATAGTGTAATATGATTAGTGCAATAATGAAAATCTGCCCACAGTGGACAAAACACATAGAGAGAGGAGAAGTTAATTCTGTCTGGGAAAATTAGAAAACAGCTATGATAATAAGGTGGGTTCTCAGAAGAAGAAAGTATACCAAACAAAGGAATAACTGCTTTCATTGGGACTGTGTGTCTTCCTAGAGACCAGACTGTGATGTACAGATTATGGAGAACTTACTGATTTTAGGAACAGAAAAGAATAATCCTGTGTATAACTAATGTTAATCATGTTATTGATAGACTAACACATCTCCATCAAAGCCAGAGAACCACCATTGTATCCGGTCTGCTCGGTTTGTCAACATCTACCCAGGCTTCTACTTTGCCTCTTTGAGATTCTTCTTGAGCCTGGGAAGAATGAAATTCTCTCTCTTATGACTTGAAGTAGATAAATTACAGAATAGATGGTTCAAGAGCAGTGGTCCTCATCCTTCAGGGGTCTACAGGTACCTTCATCAATTAACAGGGTACACTTTAAAAAAAAATTATCTGGAAGACAGCCAGGTACCGTGCTGTACCAAGCTGTATGTTATTTGTTTTACATTAGCTCTGCTATTTAGTCCTCACATAACCCTGCAATGATGATATGGGATTCCCCTCTGTGTACTGTGAATACTGTTAGTTAATAAAGAAGTTGCTTTGGGCCTGTTGATAGAGCAGAACTTAGGTAGGGGGAAAACTAACTGAACGCCGGGAGAAAGGAGGCAGAGTCAGAGAGAAGCCATGTAGCCCTGCCGGAGATAGATGCCAGAACATTTTCCAGTAAGCCACAACCTTGTGGTGATACACAGATTACTAGAAATGGGTTAAATTAATGTGTAAGAGTTAGCCAATAAGAAGCTAGAGCTAAGGGGCAAGCAGTGATTTAATTAATACAGTTTCTGTGTGATTATTTAGGGACTGGGCAGCTGGGAACCAACAAGCGGCCTCCTTACTACACAACAATTATCATGAACCTTGTTTTACACATCAGGAAACTAAGACTAGAGTATATGTTTTCCTGAAACACAGAGCTTGTGAGTGACAAAAATAAGATTAAAACCCAGTTCACCGAGCTTTAAAGTCCACTGACTTAATCACTGTGCAATAATAAATTAATGAATTCATTCATCATCTGTCATCTCCGGAAACTTGGCTTAGAAGGTTGACACCATTATGCCTTAGTCACTTACCAGGTGTAAATTTAAAGCAAGCATTATTGAAAGATTAAAAATAGATTGTGTAACCTGGTTGCAGCAATGTTTTGTTGTTGTTGTTGTTTTCTGATGTTTGCAGGGTATGGTAAGAGTACAGAGGAAGCCATAGCATTTCTGATTTCCTGAGATACATAAATATAGCATTCACAAAGATTATCCCAAGAGTTGGGGTATAATTCAGTGGTAGAGTATTTGTCCTGCACTTATTAGGACTCCGCTTGATAATTCAACACTAGGCCAAAAACAAACACAATCACACATAGACACAAACACATGGAGGGGGAATCCCCAAGTAAAGGAGTCCTTCTGCCCAGTCTTGATGAAGCTGCTAAACTATTATAACACTAATTCTAATTGGTATTAATAATAAAAATCTAGAGTCAGATATTAGAGACTGGAAACTGAGAGGTCAGAGAAACAGTGCAGCAGCCACAGAGACCTCTTCCCTTTGCTGGGTCCTCAGACTGAAAGGGCGATCCTGTCTCTACCAATTCTCAAGCAACTGCCCAGACTACACAGCCAGACTGAATCTTATACCGCCACCTCAGACTGAATCTGAGCCCTTGTCTCCTCCTGTCTTATATTCCTCCCTCTGCCCAGCCGTATCACTTCCCATCTCCACCTCCCTGGTCTGGGATTAAAGGTGTGAGCCACCACTGCCTGGCCTCTAGCGGCTTAGCTCTATACTCTGATCTGAAAACACCAACAAAATACCACCACAACCCATAAGGGAAGATATCAGAGTCAGAATAATGGTCCCCTGTAGACAGAAGTTTCTACAGACATTCAGATCCAAATAAGCACACAGAGGCTTATATTAATTATAACTGGTTGGCCTTTTAGAACAAGCATATTATTAACTAGCTCTTACAACTTAAACTAACCCATAATTCTTGTCTATATTTAGCCACGTGGCTTGATACCTTTTACAGTGAGGCATTCTCGATCTTGCTTCCTCTGCATCTGGCTGGTGATTGCATCTCTGCTTCCTCTTCCCAGAAGTCGTCTCATCTGGTTGCACCAACTGTACTTCCTGCCTGGTTATTGGCTAACCAGCATTTTATTAAACCAATACAAGTAACAAATCTTTACAGTGTACAGGAGCATTATCCCACAGCAGTTCCCAGAGATACCAACACTTCAAACCCCTAAAATCTATTTCTTACAAATTTCACCTCAATTTCCATCTGCCTTTCATTTAGCTTGCCATCTCTGGCACATTCTGTTTTGGAGAAACTGCACTTCTTCATTAAGACCAATAGTTTCCCCTTCTCTGCAGCACTGTAGTGTTTAGGACACCACCTTTTCTTTCCCTTGGGTTCAGTCCTCCCCAACTGATTTTTCATCTACCTTGTTGGCTGTCCCTTCTCCTTTTTATCTTTTCTTTTTCCTATATCACCACATTCAGCATGGGGTAACAGGAAATAAAGAAAGGATAAGCACACAGAAAAATGTATAAAAAAGCTGGGGTTAGGTGGTCCTTGTTCACTCTGCTTAAGTAGCCCCAACCAAGTAACAGAAGCACCTAAAGTGTTTATTCTATACAACATGAAAAGGAGCGCTTGAATAGTCTGTGCGCAGAGTCTCTGTAGAGAAGCTGTCTCACGTGGCAGTCATCCTGTTGAGGGTACTTGGGTTGCTAGCTTTTGTACACACTGCCAACATCTTCACAAAAACCAGAGAAAGGGTTTGCCAATTTCCTGAACCTGATCCAAGAAAATCTTTTCTAATTCACATTGATCTACAGCATGGGGCCTCGCCAATCATTAACTCTGCCTCAACCACACCTTACATATTCTTCAGGATTCCTATGCTCCCCAGATTTTTCAAGATTTCAGGGTCTAACCTGGACACTCTATTCAGTCTATAATTTCCCATTGGTATTTTTGTCTTCATGAAGAAACTTCTAATCTTATACTCCCAAACACAGATAAGTCTCTGAGAGTGTCAAGTCCTCAGATGTTTCTGTTCACATCTTTCAAATGCATGATTCTGCATATCAGGGAATGTAGAAGAAATGTTGGATTACATATAGTAAGCAGGTTAATTACACAGCATGTGAACTATATCTCAATTAAAATGTTCTATGGAAAAGTGTGCTGATCTGAAATAATAGGTGGTCACAGAGGTAAATCTTCATGAGCTCCAGAAGAATGGCCAGTTCATTGCTTGTGCCACTCAGGGGTGTCTCCACACACAGAAGAGAACATGCACATAAAGTCACGCATGCACCTTCAGGAGTCAAACTGCTCGGCCTTGAGCACTGAGAGTTCAACTCTCACTTCCTCCTTGTAAAACCCTGGACTTACGATTTATGTTCAGTCTCCTGATCTTAGCAACAGCAGTACATGTCTTAAAATGAGAGGAGAGAAATCAAATGAGAATACCCAGGTGTATAAATCAGCATCTGATAACCACAGTGAGGGTGTGGGGCTTGGTTTGTATTCCTTTACCATTGCTCTTGGGTTTACTGAGACAAAACACTGTCTAGCTGCATCCCTGCCCCAGCCTCTCTCAGATGGGTTTGCTATCACCAGGATCTGTTCAGTTTACTCTTCACTCAGTCCCAGTATGCACTGCGTTGTGTTCCAATAGCTCTAAGGCAATGAATTTAAGGTGGGGAGACCCTAGACTTGGCATTATTTATACCCCTCTTGGAGAAATAGACCAGTGGCTCTCAACCTGTGGGTAACACCCCCTATGAGGGTATTATGACCCTTTCATGAGGGTCGCATATCAGACATTTGCATTATGATTCATAACAGTAGCAAGTTTATAGTTATGAAGTACAACAAAATAAGTTTATGGTTGGAGGTCACCACAACATGAAGAACTGTGTTAAAAGGTCACAACAACAGGACCTACTGGCCTAAACTTTAGGTTTTGATTGTGAAATTAGTCTCCTGAATTCCAGCACAATGATTTATTTCTTAAGTTTATCCTTTGATCTCCCTGTTCTGAAACAAGATTACCTAGAGATATTACAGCCAAACCATGAGTTGAGAGCCCTTAACATTCAACACTGCCTTTGACAAAGTTGTTTCCTACAGAAATGAATGCTCTACTCAACAGTTCTCAGTGGCATTTGTAATGAATGCATTAGTTACTGGGAACCATAGTCCTCCATCCACCTCAGGGTGCTCCTTTTCCCAGACAACTGCTCCCATTTACAGATAAAATCTCTACATGGAATTGGTGACACACACACACATCAACTTTAGTCAAATCTCTAATCTCTCGTAATTAGAAAGCTATCTAATAGATTGAAATATTAAGGAAAACGAATGCATACAGACTTCAGTCTTTAGTTGATTTCTTTATACTGAACCAAACTTTTCCTCTCACCTTGAAAAACTGGCCAAGCCTCCAGGAAGCATCTAACTGAGCCTTGGGTGGTAACTGACTCAGTACATGTCTTCATGACTAGGTTGTATCTTCCAGACTCCGGAAGACTGAAGGCAGTATCACCTACAAACTTCCATTTCAGATTTAAACAAAAGTGTGCAGTATCTTAGTTCTCTCTCTCTCTCTCTCTCTCTCTCTCTCTCACACACACACACACACACACACACACACACACACGAATACATGCACATCATCCCTTGTTTTCCTAGAAAGAGGAAAAGTATGGGTAAATGATGAGGGGCAATCAGTGAAATCTAAAAACAGAACCACCTTCATGGAAGAAAATTTTCATGTACTGATCTGTCTCTTTTTGTCGCTGCAGTGTGGGTTATAGCAAGGCCCACCATTTGCAAAGGTCTGGGGCTATAAAAAAAATAGCCACCATGACCTTGCTGTCACTCCTTTAAGAAGTCAGAAAACTACTTCTGTTTCCCACCACTGTCCTCCCGCTTACTAGCAGCTCTCTAATCAGATCTGCTCCATATTGCTATGTCAGGCATAATCCCCCATGAGAATAGGCGGGCAGCCATATGGAGACTGCACCTCTGAGGCAAACTGGTTCTTTTTGTTTTTTCAAGTTTATGATGAAAGCTTTGGATCAGCTATTTCTGGCAATTGCCTGGGGGTAGCCTCATGGAAGGATTTGCCTCTGTTTTTTGATGAAGATTGAGTAAAAGGACTGGAGATTTGAGATTTTCAGTTCTATTAAACATAAAGATTACTTATTAAGTAAAAATGTATGACTTAATGTACTATGAATAATTTAACAAAATATTGTAAGTATGTAGCAGGGCACAGTGCTTGGACTATATAGACTGTTTAAGAAATAAATGCTAGCCATAATTATTTCCATTATGTACTTTAATACCTATTTTGAATTTTGTTTTGATATTTCACTGTCACACCTCTACCCCAAATGATGAGTAGAGACCTACATGGCTTCCATGCTACAGTCTCTCAGGTGTTCACCGTGAGATGATAATGACAATATGGAACAAAATGGCTATAGCTACCTTAAAAATATTAGGCTAGGAATCAAATTTCACCCCTCAAATGACTGAATCTTAATATTGGACTCTGGGAACAGGCAAGTCTGGAGCCTACTATTCAGCCAGACTAGCTAATCAGTGATCTCCAGGCTTAGTGAGAGACCCTGTCTCAAATATAAGAGGTAAAGGGCTGCATACATGCCTTAGCACATAAGGACACTTGTCACTAAGTCCAATGAGCTTAGTTTGCTCCCAGGAACCTACATGTGTAGTGGGAGCCCACCTGTTTGTTCCTGGATGCTCAGCTCAGAAACAACCACACAGAAACTGTATTAATTAAGTCATTATTTAACCTATTGGCTCTAGCTTCTTATTTGCTAGCTCTTACATCTCAATTTAACCCATTTATATTAATCTGTGTATTGCCATGTGGCTGTGGCTTACCAGCAAGGTTCCAGCTTGTCTGTTCCTAGTGGCAGCTACTTGACATCTCCCTGACTCAACCTTCGTTTTCTCAGCATTCAGTTTAGTTTTCCCAACCTAGCTCTACTCTACCCTATCACAGGCCAAGGCAGTTTCTTTATTTGTTAACCAATAAAATCAATACCTATACAGAATGATTTCCCCACACCATGTCCCCTTTTCTGTTTAAATAAAAAGGAAGGTTTTAACTTTAACATATTAAAATTAAATACAACAAGGTATCAAACAAGAATGACAGTTACAATATTTATATCTACTTTATCTTTTATTATAACTAAGGAAAACTATAATTACATCTATTCTTCAACTCCATCAAAGATTCCAGAGGATATAATATTATCTAAGCTAACAGAAAGTGCATTGTAAGCAACTTCCAAAACTTTAGAATTGACAGAGACATCTTGCTGCCTGGATAGTCACCCAAAGTTCTTCTGTAACATTTTAGGCACCCATCTTTAGTCTACTCGCCCATAGTTTCCAGCAGATTTTTCCATTAAGCATACACCCCACATGCACTACACAGACATGCGCATTGTGCACACTACACAGATGCCAAAGAAGAGGAGGATCCTGAAACCACACACTTCATCATGTTTGCACAGTGCAATCTACACTACAAGCCTTTGATAACTCAGGGTTTCAGTGTAGTGAGAAACCATGTCTTCTCTGGTAAAGAGTTGTTAATGAGTGTGAAAACATCTCCCTCAAAGAGAGCACTCAAAAACTATTCCCTGACAGCTCAGAGACAGATCTGAAATCTGAATATTGTCAATTTGCTAGCAATTAAGACTGATGGCATTGTTTTTTTCATGTTTTTCAGACCTTGTCATGAAATGGTAACCTTTTTCATTTCCACAGTTCTCTGTTTCTGTTTACTTGATATTAACAAAGGCCAGGGCTCTAACTCAACTCAAAATCAATCCCTTTTAAAAATCAGGACAACTTGTTAACTACATGCTAAACATTGATACGCTTCCTGATTAGCTGCCTTGGTGGTTTCCAGTATGTAATTAAACTTATTCAGGAAAATTCAAAAGAAGAATTTTCTTCTTTCTTTTTTAAAGATATCCTTAAAATTGCATGATAAATGTCCTCGGTGTGAATATTCCTTCTAGAAAAGGGTTAGAGGGCTTTCAAAAGTGACAGGCAGGATGTGATATCTGGTTTATTTTATTCCTAATTTTTTTTTAAATCAAGCTTCTACAGATCATCAGAGGCCTGGTAATTTGAACATGCACACATAAGGTCACATGAGCCCTCTGTGCTGGTTATATTTTGTGTCCGTAACAAAATCACCAACAGGAACAATTTAAGTCCAGGGAGATTTTTTTTGTCTCAGGTACGGCAGAGTGGCTTTGTTCATGGTGGTGGGAACAGGTGGTGGGGACTACCCACATCAAAGTGAATCAGGAAACATCAGAAACCAGAGATACGAGTGTAGCCTTCGAATGCCAAGCTATAGTGACCTCTTTCCACCAACTACACCCCTCCTCCTCAAAGTTCCACCAGCCCCCAAAGTAAGGCAGTGGAATGGAGAACACGCTCTCAGCACGAGCCCATGGGCCATGTTGCAGATTCAAACCACAAAAGTCTCAACCATACCAATTTCTTCCTTGGTGCATGACCAACAGAAACCAGCTCCCCTGGCAAGTGTGTCAAATGCTGACCACCTCTATTCAAGCAAAAACACTCTTGCAAGAGAGTGGAGACTCCAGACCAGTACTCAGACAAGGGGGTCCCTGAGACTCTTTCCCTGGTGCCCTCCAACATTCAAACTCTCCAGGTTGCTAAGCGAAAGCACTACTCTCTCCCTCCCGGACTGGCTGGGAATATTGATGGCATCGTTTTGCTCTGGCGTTTAGAGTGGCTTGTCTGAACTGTCCCTGTGGGCACATCTTCAAGGAGTATTATTCTTAAAAAGTGGAATCAATAATGTTCTAGTCATAATGATAATCCTAAAAAGATATTCCAATTTTATATTTAAAAATTTTAAAGATACATAAGGCCTATATTTTTAAAAATGTTTCTAATCTCAGTTACCCTGTCACCTGCTACTTCTCAAAGGCAAATAGTTTTGCCATTTTCTGTGGATATTTATTTAGCAAAATAAAATTGAATTGTGTATTTCTTTGTGCCTACTTCAGATACTTAAATCTGCTTCATTCCTGCTTTACTTGGTGGCTGATGTATCTTGAAGATCATTTTCCATATTTTAGACAACTTTCCACATCAAGGCATATCGAGGTTCATATTTCTTTTTTCTTTTTTGTGTATATTATATTGAAGACTTTATTATTACTTCATGAATACCCGCCTGACCAAGACTCAGCTTGTTTCTCTGACATGATTTGTGGTCACAAATGGTACAGTGATATAAAATGTGTGCTTGCATTGCAATGTGGAACAGCAAAAGTGAGCTAACACTCTGGAGTGAGATCACTAGGCACATGGTGTATGCCCTTCAATGTGTGGTAAACATTAAAGACTTTGTACTTTGAAGCTCACACCTACATCACGGAACCGAGTTTTCTCGTGTGAGTTTGCCATCCTGGCACGTGAAAAATGTTATTCAATAAACTTTAAATTGTGTTTTCCCTTTATTTGTGAACACTGACATTTTTCATATAAATAAAAACCACCAATATACCATATTTATGTATTCTTTACCAGTTTCATACATGTATATAACTTTTAGCCATTTTCAAACCTATTGTTCCCTAACAGCCTCCCTTTCTTTTCTGCCAAAAATCTTCCCTGTTGTATAAAGCCGCTTGTTTGTTTTCCTGGCCATCCAGACTCCTGAAATAATAACACAGAAACTGTATTATTTAAATCACTGCTTGGCTCATTCGCTCTAGCTTCTTATTGACTGACTTTTACATATTAACTTAATACTTCTCCATTAATCTGTGTGTCGCCACATGGTAGTAACTTACCCAGTAAAGTTCTGGTATCTGTCTCACAGAGGAGCTACTGGCTTCTCCCTTAACAGTGCCTTCCTTCTCCCAGCATTTGGTTTAGTTTCCCCTGCCTAGGTCTATCCTACCCTATCAGGCCAAGCCATTTTCTTTATTAACCAATGGTGTTCACTGCATACAGAGGGGAATTCCACATCACTTCTCAAGCTACATTATTTGTTTAAATTACCTTCCAATCTTTTAACAGAATTTTACTAATTTTTTTGTATTTGAACTTTTTAGCTTGCTTTATATTAATAAAATTAACTTGTTTTGATTGCAAATGACAAGCTCTCTGAAGGGCTGAACAGAGAAGCTTTCAAGTCAGTAGATGAGCATTACATTGGTGATGGAGAAAAAGGAGAGAAAACACAGTCCTAGCTCTGTTTTGTGAAATTATTTATGGAATAAACACACAAGTATTTGCCCACTAGGTTCACTGGCAATACTGTTTTTTCCTCATAGAGGGCCCTGACTTGTTTGTTTGTGATTTTATATATTTATATGGGTGGGGAGCATAAAATAACGTTGATTAATAAAACCAAGGCTAAATCAAACCCCCAACAAATGGGAAAGTTACTTGTATTATAGTATGGAATGCAGACTAGTAATGATAAAACAGCAACTAAAGTCTTAGTTCTTTCTACTTGATATAAAATAAGGTAAGAACAACCATGAAAGGACGTACTGTCTGGCCATTCCGTTAGGCACATTAAAAGGGAGAATTGCTCTCTATGACAACCACAAGTAGCATTGTCCTTTTAACCTGCCTTAAGAATAGGAATTCAGGCCTTCATAGAGATACAGGAGAACACTTTTTCATCTCATTAGCACAGCGTTTTTTCAGATCACATTAATAAAAAAAGAAAAACAGAGAACAACCTATAATAGGAAGGATCTACCTTGGCTCATCGTCTCAGAGGGTTCAGATCTTCATGGCAGAAAAGGCAGAACATAACAGTGATGCACATTTTGGCTGAGAGAAAGGGATAACACGATGCTGCTGTTTAGCTGTTTGCCTTTTTAATCTACCCAGGTCCTTTGGTCATGGGATGCTGCTGTCCACACTCATAGTGGGTCTTTCCACTTCCAGTTAATTGAAGCACGATTAATAAAAGCTCAATGATTGACTGATACTGGGGTTCAATCTGAAGACTAGAAAAGCAAAAAAAGCCAGTCACTGGATCTTACCTCTACCTCAGTCTGAAATAGTGATCCTGCCTCCAAAAACTTCAGAATGAGACTGTGTGTGAAAGCTGTCTATTCCCATCTTATAATCCTCTCTAGTGTTGAGATTAAACTACTGCCTGGTTTCTATGTCAAGCTAGTGTGACTACCTGGTCTATAAGACTAGCCAGTATGACTGTTTTACTTTTCTGATCCTAATGCAAATTTTATTTATTAAAATACAATTTAAATGCCACTACAGTTCATCTCTTCTGGATATGTGCACAAAATCACACCCAGAAGTGTGTTTCACTGGTCTCCTACTGGTTCCAAATTCAGTCAAGGTAACAATGAAGACGGCCACATCAGATTCCTATCTACATTATCTTTTCCTCATCCAGCCAAAAGTCTAGTCTCTAATGCATTTATGTAAGGTATTTTATAATTTATTTCCACAAAAGCTATTATTAATAAATATTCTATTTCCCATCTTGAACAGATTTTCTGGAGCATATAATAAAGAATGATGGCAGGGAAGTGAGTGGAAGGCAGAGCTAAAAAGACATTAGCACCCTACCCAGTGCCCACATGCCTTCTCATGCTCCCTTTTGCAAACGCCAGTGTACACAGGTGACTCCGTTCCCAACTAAAGCTGCTGAGAACAGTGACTGTAGTCTCTTTAGGTGTTCTAACTTCCAAGGGCCAAATATGGAACTTAAATTTATAATAGAAATGCTCATACTCATTTCTTCCATTGGGGCAGCTTAAACAATCTTTTTTGTCAAATGGGAACATGCCATGGTGATTGTTTTCAGTAAAAAAGTACATCTAAGCTGCTCTTAGAACAAGATCTTCAGTGTCTAACCTAAGCATTGCAGGGGAAAAGCCACGTGCTTTACATCACCTTGCCGGCAAGTGCACAAGCCTAGAGATGGTATGCAAATGAAGGCATGAGAGAGAAGTGAGGCTTATGACTGAGACGCTAAGAAGCTCTTACGGGTAGGGCAGGTGACTGAAACAGACAATTTTGAAACTGTCAGTGGGGCAATCGTCGATAGACTTGAGAGGCAAGAAAATATTTCTGTTTATCTTTCTGACTTCTCCTTCTATACATTCTGACACTAGTATTAATTAAACAAGAAGGATCTCCCCACCCTCTCCACCTTTAGTCTGGTCTCTCTGTAGATCCCGGAGCTCTTATTTTGCTTTCACAATGACGAGAGTTGGATATAAGGGTAACAAGAGTCTAATGTGAGTCCACCATTTATGGAGCATGTAGTGGCTCACTGTCAGGTTGTACGTAAGCCTTGTGTTATTTCATTCTCAACACTACCAGATAAGTACAGGTACAGGGTACATTTCAGATGTTGAAACCAAAACTTTAAGTGCCCCAAATTTCATGTCTATGGAATGCTTGTGCTGTAATGAGAAATCTCTTCATTCTTTTGCTTTGTGTATGGGTTTATTATTGTTCAACTGATACGATTAACACCAAAGCAGTGCTCTTTGTATTTCTGGGCTGGAGGCTTTTTACAGAGAATAGAAAAGGGCACTGTGATGCTGTTTGTCCATCTCTAGAAAAGCCCCTGCTCGCTGCCAGTTGTTGGTGTTCATACCATGCTCCCAGTACCATCCACGTTGACCCTGGCTTTGATATTTAAAGATATATGTTGCAAAGGAATTTTGGAAGGCCTAGGGTTGATTTTTTAAAATCAGCAGTTTTGAAGCAAGAGGGAAAATGCGAGTAAAGAACTTAAAATCAACTTCCCCTTGCTCAAGATAAAAAAAAAATCTTAGTTATGTTTCTACTGCTGTGATGGAATACCATGACCAAGGAAACATTAAAAAAATTAATTGAGATTATTATTTCAGAGGGTTAGAATCCATTAAGGTCAAACAAGGGTATGGCAGCAGGGACATCTGAGAGTTTACATATTGACCCATTAGTAGAAGGCATAGAGAAGACTCAATAAAAATGCTACAAACTTGAAATTTTAAAATCTATCTCTCGTCATACACCTTCTCCAACAATGGTAAGTCCTAATGTTTCCCAAACAGTATCACCAACTTGTGACCCAGTGGTATCCTCATTCAAACCAGCACAATACTAAACAGTATTTCTTATTAAATAAATACAAGTAGTCAAGAGAAAAGTTCATTGTATCTTGATTTTTATCAGGTTTCTGCCTGAGATATTTAGAATTGGTTATTGATCTCATAATGGGTTTAACTATCAAACAAGCAAAGATATAATGGAAGCCAATCTGGCAAAGTTGACCCAACTTTATGGTTGAGGATAAGGAAATCCATTGAGAAACTAACAAAGTGCAACCCAATTAATCTGTTTTAGAGAAAATAAAAGTCATTAAGTAGAATGGCATTGAGAAGCCTTGCTCCAGAGCTGCTTATCTCTTTCATAGCAACATTCTATTCTCAGAAGATTGTACTTCAGAGAAGCTTAGCCTCTGTAATTTTCATAATGCATTAAAGTCAGAAACACGCGTCTGCTCGTCGTTTTACGGGACACATGTGGTAGAACTTTGAAGACTGCGCTTTGATTGTGATCAAAGAGAACTTACCGGGCTTAAGTGGGGGGTCCCTAATCAGGAGAGGGATGCAGATTATCAAGACTGATTTTCAGTCACCAAAAAGTCAGAACACACCGAGTAAATGTTTAATAATCCCTTTAAATTGCAAAAAAAAAAAAAAAAAGAATGTGAAATTGTCACAAGCTTATGCTTGGGGTCTACTGTTCTGGTACACAGTTAATCATCCTATCTAAAAAATTTAATATTTCAAATCAACTAATTTTATGTTAAAAATCCAGCCTTTTGGTCATATATAAACTGATAGAATTTAACTACAGTAAAGAAATTTAAGGGATCATTCACTTTAGTACCCATACCCAGTACACATTTGACAATTGATAAAAGATGGAGACTTAGGAACTTTGATGACTACTTATGTCAAAATATTAATCAATAGCAGAACTGGTGAGAATTCAGGCTTCCTAACACCTTCTTCAAACACAATCTGCTTTTCTGTTGCCACAAATTCAGAAATAAAGCTCAGTAGCATTCTAGTTGATTATCTTTCAAGTGTTTAGAAATATTTAATTGACAAATAACAATGTGCTTTCATGGAAAATGATATTTTTATCTATGTATACATTATATCAAAGTAAAAATTTGAATATAGAACATAATAAATTTTTACCATTCGTATGTGTACAAAGAGTTCCATGTTGAAAACTATCTTAAGAAGACATTATAATAAAAGAGATTGGGATGGTGTTGTAAGACATTTCAATATCTAATATTTTGAAAAGTTTCTCATTTGATTTTCAAATATTATTTAGTACCAGGTATTGTGTAGATTACTGAATGTTCAGCATGGATAAGACAACCATTATCTTCATGGGTCTTACAATGTATGGAAAGTAATTACAAATGAAACATTTGTTCTAAAGAGAATTTCTCAGGATAACCATCAACATTTCTTTCTAGGTTTATAAAGAAAAAATAGTAAATGCCCTAAAAAGTTTTAGACAGGTGTGAGAAGCAAGAATCTGAGCCTGAGTCCAAACTCACAATTCTTGTCATACATAATTGTCTCTACCCACAGTCTTAAATTGGCTGACTGCTGTGTTTGTTTTTAATGTTTGATTATAGTAAAAACTGTTGTTCTTCCCGCACAAGATCTTTTTCTTTTTAATACTAATGGGGATTTTCTTTGCCGATAAATTTCTTCTCTGTGCATTAGCATGTCAGTTATGTACATACATATGCGTGTGGATAAGTACAAGTGTATGCATGTCTGACTGTGTACATGTTTGTGATGTTGGTCTCACAAGTATGTGCAAATGCATGCGCTTGTGTTTGGGGGTAACATAAATTCCATTTGGCCACAGTGAATGCTTAACCCTAGTTAATTCACTCACAGCTTCTACTCAAGGGAAGCTGAAGCCCTCACCTCCTGGATTTGAGGTGTGGATGCTCAAACACTGTTGCCATGAGACTGGTGGTGGACACAGTCTGTCTGAGCCCGAAGCCAGAATTCAAGAAAGTGAAGTCAATAGAACCTCTATCAGCAGTGGCACCTAGATCTCAAAAGGTCTCTTCACAGATGTAAAGAGATTGTCTTCCGGTTTCGTCCAGATTGAACTGCATTTCCTTATACTTCCAGTAAGAAGAAGCCTGACTGACACTCCACCCACACGAAACCGGCTAGAGTTTAACTGGAACACAGCAAATCTACAGAGTCGAGATCAAGCATCATGGTTTGCATTAGGGAGATTTGCAGGGCTTGGTATCACAAGCACAAATGACTAACGTACCACCCACGAGGAAAACCCAATGTAATGGCCTAGAAATTGGGGAGTCCCTAATGCTAATCTTTAATCCTCTACCTTGTTCTATAATCTGATGGAGTTTTGCAAAATTTGATTTGCATCAAAATCTCTTTGAGAACACAGACGTGGTAATGAAGGAATCCGATGGCCTTCTTTCTGCCTAACTGCAGAGCTGCTAGTAGAATTCAGAGTGCATGCCTGACAAAGCAAACTTCAGAATCAACAGACTGTGTTATAGGACTTGACTTCTAGGTTCCTCTGTGCAGATGAAGACTTGGGAAATTGAACCTAGCACTGTTAATAAATCTGTCTCCTGGATTCGGAAACTTGAAAAATGTAGGAATCTCTACTGCCTGGAGGGGGGAAGAAAGTCTATTGTTAGCATAAGTGCACACACTGTAGGGAAGAGGCCTTCCATTCTTGAGACTAAAGAGAAGGGAACTAAGGGCATAAACAGCTAAAGGTTGAGAGCCACTACATGTATGATCTTTTTCTTTACCCTCTCTTTTTTTCTGATAGGGCCTTTTCATGTAGCCATACCGGTCCAGATTTGCACATGAGATCTTCCTACTCTGCCTTCCAAGTGCTAGAATGCTGGGATTATAATTACATGCTACGACAGCTCTCGAGCATTGACCCTTGGCACAGTTGATACTAGTTGTTAAGGGTGGCTTAGGTTCCTGAAAAAGGCAAACTCCCACACAAGCTCTCGCAGTCTAGAAAGTGATAAGGTGGATAGTTACAATAGAGGGATACAAGACCCCCCTTTCAGGGTACTTCTTCCTATGAAAAGTTCACAGAAGGAAAGGTTACCTATACCAAAATATAAATGATATTTTGATGACTCTCATGACGTCAAGACTTGTGATGGTGGGGATCTTTTGTTAGTGTGTGTATTTGTGGAAATGCCATGGGACCTTAATTATTACAATGGGAAAAAAATGAAGGATTTTTAAGCACAAAGAGGGCATTTTATCATCAGAAGATGTTGGGGGAGGTCCTTCCGCTCTTCCAGCCAATAGCCGCTTGGGGCGTGGTCTCTCAGGGACTATTGGCTGGAGGAGCGGAAGGACCTCCCGCAACAAGAAGACACAGCTACCAAGATGTAATGTCAATTATCCTCTTTGATTCATATTCAATTACTTCATACCTAACTCTTTGTCTGCCTGGCCTCATGAGGTCTTCCCTGTAGCATACTTCAAAATAAAATGATGAAAACAGTTCAGTTGTACAAGAAATTAATGAAACCCATCATTGTATATCCATGAAGTCGAATATTACCCACCTATAAAAATGGCTGAGAAATCTTTCCATGAGTTTTAAAAACTGTATGCTTCTAGCAGAAAAGAAGAACAGGGCCAGTGGGCTACTATATATATATATACAGAAAAATCAAATATATGGATATGTCACTTCAACTTTGTAAACTATAGAGGAAATATGAAAAGAGTAAACTCTCTAGGTGAGATGGTTTGGTGAGTGAGAATATTTTCTGCATAAGCCTGAGTACCTTAGTTCAAATCTTCAGTAACCACGCAAAGAACTAAGTGTTGACCTGTGCACTGATAGCCCCAATGCTATCAGGGTTAGAGACAGGAGATTCCGTGGGGTTTACTGAATGCCTGTCTCACTCCAGGCTTAGAGAGAAGCCCTATTCCAAAGAAATAATAGGAAGAGTGAAACAACAGGCCATCAATGTGTTAATTTGTCTGGCCTCTGTACATACTCCTGGACATACACACACAGGTAAATATAAGATCGAACCTTCATTCTTGTCCTTAATTATATTTTATATGTGTTAGTATTAATAAGACAACATATTCAGTATTTTGTAGAGTGCATATTAAGAGGTGTCTTAAGTTGTTCCTAGGCTGGACTCTGTTTCTCAGAATAACAAAGAATCTTTGAGGGAGGAAGATATGGATGAGTTCTGATACAGCCCATGTAGCTTAAGAGTGTAGTTGGTTTTTTATCACATTTGGGGGCCCTACACCCAGCTCCCAAATACATACACAGAGCATTCCTACTAATGAATGCTCAGTCTTAGCTTGGCTTGTTTCTAGCCAGCTTTTTTAGCTTAACTTAAATTAACCCATTTTTCTTCTTCTACATTTTGCCTTTGGGATCTTTACCTTTCTTTATTCTATGTCTTTCTTCCTTCTTACTCTGTGACTGGTTATTTGGCTGGGTGACTGGCCCCTGGTGTCCTCTTGTCCTCCTCTTCCTCTCTTGAACCTAAATTTCTCTTCCTCTTTATTCTCTCTGCCTGGCTGCCCAGCCTATTTCTTTCTCCTGCCTACCTAGCTAGCTGTTCAGCTCTTTATTAAACCAATTCAGGGTTTTATGCAGGCAAAGTAATACAATTTTACAGAGTTAAGCAAATGCAACATGAAAACTTGCAACACATCTTTGTACGAAGAAACAAATATTCCACAGCATAAAAAAAAATTCAACTCATCTTAAACTAATATTCACAACGTAAGAGCACCTGTGTACTTATGTCCCTGTGGTGGAAAATAGCCCCTCCTTTTTGCTATTAGGCAAAGCTATTGCCCTGCTGAAGCAAAATTTAACTCCAGGGAGGCTTTTGGAGGATATACTGGGAGGTTCTTAATAAAAAAGCACCATGTTGCATGATTTGACCTGGAAGGACTATTTTTCTCACCCATCCCTGACAATTATAGAAAGATCAATGGCATAATAAAGAAATGAGTACACCCAAACTCTGCTTGGTGAACCAATGAGTCTGTTGGGGTTACTTAGAGGATCATGGGTAACTGAACAGGAGCAGCATCAGTGCAAAGTCCCACTCCAACAGGGATAATTGTTCTTGAAAGTGCCATCACTGAATTTCCCTATATACCATATAGGCAACCCCTTACCAGTCTCCTTTCCCCCAGCAGTTTACTGATTATGTAATCTCAGAGGTAAGCATCATGAGTTCTGTGAGATTCTTGTGATTGTCATCTCGAGGAAGAAGTGTTTCAATGCCAAGAAAACACCTGCAACTACACAATCATCACCATGATGGTCTGTCTGTTCACTGGGCCGAGCATTGCTAGGGAAAAAGTGCCAACAATTCAACATCTACCGGTTCCTAGGATCCTGAAACATTCCAGCAGAGTGGGGGACTTCTTTCTTCTTTCTAATCTAGCTCCACTCATAGATCATATCATACCCAATTTGGTAGGGGTCACTATTATGAGCGTCATTAACAGTTTACAAGTTACCTGCTTAGTTGGACTTTGTTGACATCAAGTCTCTGTACTCTTTCATTTAACAGAAAGCATGCATGCAAAAGCAAGTAGACCATGAGGGCTACAAAATGTGAGGTTCCAAGCAGGGTAGATATAGACTGAAATCCTACTTTGGCACCTAACCCACAAAGTGACTTTGGAAAGCATAGTTGATGTATCTAGAACAGTTTTCCCATCTAAAACAAATTTGTTTTATGAAATAAAAAAGAAAACATCTTAATCCATTATCTTTGCTTGAGATGCAGAAAGAATTCAGTGAAGTGTGCAGCAGTTGACAATCAGCTCCGTCTGTGAAACCCCAAATAGAATGATCTCTCAGAAAGAACACATAGTGAATGGCCCTTATAAGTGTCTTAAGATCACTTGCAATAAAAAGAGGTATGATCTTTCCCCTGAATTCTACGGAAACTTCTTTAATTTTCTTAAAATAAGCTAAGGGGCAATACAGCTTCTTCATGTATCCATAAATATGTTCTCCATTTAAACTATATATGTAACCAGTGACTTACAGTCATTTAAGATCCATTAGGATCCTCTGCTGCAATTTGGCTACATCTAATTAAGCCTGTAATTGCATAGTAAGGACAAATTGGTTTAGCCAAGATGTCGTCATCTGGGAATAAAACCACACAACAGGCCCCCCAGCTCCCTCTTTTTATAGTACTTAAGCAAATATCCCTCTACTCCAATCAAAATATGAAGGTAAATGACTGTTCAGATGGGACTGAGTCTGGCTCCAAGACTGGGTCCTGTCTAATCAGGTTCACAAGAAGGAGAAATCTGGTAATGAGGCTGTAAATTCTCTGGGGAATCCTTTCTCTTTTCCTGTCGTTCAACCTTCCTTTCTTTTCTATTAATACAGGAACTTTTCTAATAGAACCAAGAGGGTTGACTATTGATACACCCATTTTGTGCATTTATTTTTCTTTAGAGAGAAGGTAAGTTGGTCAGTCAATGACAATTTATATATACTAGTATTAGCTAATATACACAGCAGGTGCCAGGGGCCAGAGCCTACCCATTCAGCCACCCTGCTCTATTTCCTCACATTCTCGAAGGTAATCACAGGCTACTTGCCTTACAGAATTTGGGGGGGTGAATCATCGAACTTCCCTGTCTCTGTCCTTTTCCAGTGCCACAATGGAATGTGAATGTCACCAAGGACATTCATCAAGAGACTGGGGTTATTTTGAGGGTCCAGCAATGTCCTGGGTTTTCCAACACAAAACCATCATGATCCATAGTAGCCACTTTTTTCCAAAGAGTTATTCGGAATTCAAAGAAGAATCCAGGGGCAAAGTGTGTTAGTCAGATAATGAGCATTCCATCTGCTGGAGAGGGATAACAGATCTCCTCTGAACCACACGCTAATACATCTTCTTAGGGAACATAATTGGGGCTCAGGGCTTCACCATTAACTGTATCAATGGGATTAATGGCTCAGTTCCAGCAGGGAATGTGAAACACTTAAGGGACTATTTCGTCCCGGTGACACATTATTATTAGTAATGAGGGTGGAATTATTTAGTATTCAGATGGCCCCTCATTTGCTGGGCGTGTTTGATGGCTTTCCTACACACATATTAAAATACTAATGGTCATTTTGCTCTCCCATTTGTTATGTTTGTGTGAATTTGCATCGTTCAGCCATTTGTGATAATAAGTTAAGTAAGTGTTGCTGACGGCCTGCAGCTTCTTCCTCCGGTGGCCTTTTGCTCCATTCATTCACAGACACTTGTCTCTCCTGCCATGGACCCTACAGCCAAGGCACCACACCATGCTGGGAAAGTGTCTTGGTTTCTTGTTTTCCTTTGCTTACGTTGTCACTCAAATGACCTTAAAATACCCGATCTTCGGTTCATCGAATCCCAACTGTGGACTTATCGAGAATAATGCAACACAAACTCTGGTTTGCTGTAGGTTTTTTCCCACCACTCTTCGCTGTAATTCCATTTTGGATGCTCCTGTTGTCTTGTTTTGTGAGCTGAGCGGAGATGGTAATGATGATGATGGTCAAACAGTAACTTAGTGAGCACATAAATCTGGAGCACACAGCAAAGCACTTCTGAGTGTTTTACTCCTGACAGGAGGCCTAAGAGATAGATGTCATTCTCGTGCTGTGCAGGCCCTGTTAACCCAGATATCCAGGGCTCCACCTGGCACTCCCATCCAGGCCATCTGATTATACAACTTCTTTGTGACCAGTAAACACCCCTTAGCTGCTTTAGACTTCTTTTGTCTTGCAGCCTGGGGAAATTTTGTTTTATCTTTTTAAAATGGTTGCATTCAGTTTAGTTTTACCTATGGTACGCTCTGTTTAGGAAAACTTTGGGGACCACAAACTGGATACAAAGAGCAAAAAGATCAGAGAAATCGCCTCAGAGCTGGGATGCTTCTCTGTTTTTCCTTCTCTTTCATTTTATTAATTTTTTCCTCCTACAATAATGGCTTATCTCCATGTTTCAATTCTCTTTTTTAGAATTAAAGTTAATTTTCTTCATTTTATAATTTAATTCTTTTCATGGCATATTTTAACAGCAATGTGGCAGGCCTTAGGGATTCCTATTAGATGACAGAAAGATGATGAAATAGCATCTAACAAGACTCTCCCAATTCTTCTCCTTAAGAAATGTGAACCTAGCTTAACACCTCTTGGCAACCATGCTCTAATGTTTTGTCTCGGTGAGCCTTCCCCACCCCCTCAGCTATCTGACAGTTATCCAGTACCTGTCCCTTTTTGTGGCCTGTTTCACCCTGAACAATGTGTTCACATTCCATTCATGGTAAAGCAGACTCTCCTTCCTTTCTGAGGCTGGAGAACTTCTGCCCCATATGCAGACCACACGTGGCCATTTGCCCATGAATGAACAGTCAAGTTCCTTCTGCATTCTGGCTTGTGAAAACTGATGCTATGACTGTAAATGCACGAATATCTCTTTGCAGTGTGCCTGAGCTAATGGGAGCTCACCAAATCCAGCTGGACTGGGACTGAACGAGCATGGAATCAAATCGGACCCTCTGAATGTGGCTGACAATTGGGGCAGACTGAGAATGATAATGACACTGGGATTTGTCTCTACTGCATGTACTGGTTTTTTGGGATCCTAGTCTATTTGGATGCACACCTTCCTAAACCTAGATGGGGTGGGGAGGGCCTTGGACTTCCCACAGGGCAGGGTACCCTGCCCTCTCTCAGGACTGGAGGGGGGAAGGGTGATGGGGGGAAAAGGTGGGAAGTAGAGGAGGGGAGGAAGTGGAAATTTTGATTGGTATTATTTATAAAATAATTTTAAAAAACAAATAAAATAAGAAAAAAGGAAATGTGAACCCATCTGCAACCTGATTCTCTAAAATATTCTCAAGCCTCTTTTTGGGTCTGGCTCACCTCACTCAGGATAGTGTTCTCTATTTCCATCCATTTGCCTGCAAAATTCAGGAAGTCATTGTTTTTTACTGCTGAGTAATACTCTAATATGTATATATTCCATACTTTCTTCATCCATTCTTCCAATGAAGGGCATCTAGGTTGTTTCCAGGTTCTGGCTATTACAAACAATGCTGCTATGAACATAGTTGAGCATATACTTTTGTTGTATGGGATGTACTCACTCATATTTGGTTTCTAGCCATGAATAGGGGACGTTGAGCCTATTATGCATGATCCTAGAGAAGCTAATTAAGAAGGTGAACCCAAAGAAATACATTTAGGCGATGAAAGGAGACAGAGACAAAGACCCACATTGGAGCACCGGACTGAAATCTCAAGGTCCAAATCAAGAGCAGGAGACAGAGCACGAGCAAGGAACTCAGGACCACGAGGGGTGCACCCACACACTGAGACAATGGAGATGTTCTATCAGGAACTCACCAAGGCCAGCTGGCCTGGGTCTGAAAAAGTATGGGATAAAACCAGACTTGCTGAACATAATAGACAATGAGGACTACTGAGAACTCAAGAACAATGGCAATGGGTTTTTGATCCTACTGCACGCACTGGCTTTGTGGGAGCCTAGGCAGTTTGGATGCTCACCTTACTAGACCTGGATGGGGGGGTCCTTGGACTTCCCACAGGGCAGGGGACCCGGATTACTCTTAGGGATGATGAGGGAGGGAGACTTGATGGGGGAGGGGGAGGGAAATGGGAGGTGGTGACGGGGAGAAGGCAGAAATCTTTAATAAATAAATAAATAAATATTCTGAAGCCATTTGAACTTCCTCTGTCCTGTGCTCCCAGCCAACAGCTCAGAGTCATTCTGCTCGTGTAAGAAATGGCCTGGCTGAACACTGGTCACAGTGGGTGGTGGTAACATGATGTGGTATCTCTGCCGGTAGCACTGTCACAGACGACCGTGTGTGAAAGACTCAAAGAGAAGGCCTGTTTGTTAGGTGCTAGGATTTTAAATTAAAGTAGTCATGCAAGTTCCTCTCCCATTATTCAACTGAAACTTCACCTCAACCTTACACAACAAATGCATGGCTCAGTTTCACGAATAGAGATATAAGTGATTGCTTCATATGGCACATCTTCATCTGGTAGATGCGGGAAGTAGGTGACACATCTGGTCCATTCACTCTAACATTCTCTTCCCCATGGGCCACTCTTCTATGCCCGCACACAGATGGGCCCTAATGAAGACTAGCTCGGAGCCACGCTTCACTGCCAGAGCGATGATGCGTCTTCCCACCTGTAGTGGCCATCTCCCTAGCGGCCAGAGGTGACACAAGAGTGATTCCTGAACCCAGCTGTAACTGAGGAATCAACCGTCATACACTCCAGACCCAGCTCGCCTTTGGACAAAAGTAATAGCCTTCCTTCTTTGGGCTGGGAAATGAAAAGGTATCTTGCATGATGAACCGAGGGACCCAGTTACTAGCCACCTGCCAGAAGCATGCTCCAAGCTGAGGGCTTTCTTGTTTCTCTCATAGAGAGTTCATTCTTCATTTACTTGACAGGAAATCTGTGAAACAAACCCTGTCTGAGGGAGCAGATGACTAGAAAATGACTGTAGATAAGTCATTCAGCTTGGCTTTTGACCACACAGGGCATTAGAGCAGAGGAAAGCTTGTGTGGTAGTTAGCATCTTGACAGCACTCTAGTACCCAGCTAGGTAACCAAACACTGTATGTATTGCTCTGAGGGTATTTGCTCAATAAAATGTACCTCATCAAAACCAGGTCTTAAATGCAATGGGGTTTCCCAGGGAAGTCTCAGTGGTAATTATCAACTCCTCACTAAGTTACTGGTTTATAAGCCTACTCTGTAAGTTTCAAACCTGCCCGTCCTTGTGGCAAAGATATTTACTTATATAATTCTACTATATTTGTATCTGCCTCTAAATCTGCAATAGTTCATATGTTTATGTTAAAGTTCTTGGAAGCACAACTCAGGGTAAAACATGTTGCTGCCACCTTTCTCTGGCTAAGGCGTCTAATTCTCGGTGTCTCCCTGAGTCACTCTGTAGATGCCACTGTCACCTGACTCAGCAGATGATAAAACCCATGGTCTGGAGCCTTGTATGTCTATCCCCATTGAAAGACTTTTAAAAAGAGCACCGTGTGTGCAAACAGTTGTCGCAGAGACCTGAGTCACAGCCCCAGAATGCCGGCATGCCTCTTTCTACAAAGCCTCCACCCACTTCTGCAGACTATGGGCTGCTCAGCAGCACCTTGCTGTGCTCCCTCAAACACTAGTTGGGAAGATCTCTGGCACTGTCCAGGCCTTTGTGTTGTCACCATTGATAGTATCACGTCAACTCCAAGTGGTTTCTCTCTGACAGATTTAAGCGCATCAAATACTGGCAAAAGAACATCTGAAAGGCCTGTCTCCACAGACAAATACGTGCACCAAAGTCAGAGCAGTGGTGTTTAGCAATACGATGCTCCTAACCCTGGAAGCATCCTTTACTGTCCAAGAACATGAAATTAAGTATTACTTCCAATGTTAATTTGAACTGTGTTCTCTGTATTATAAATAGATCCATTTTTTTCCTGGTTGGCAGCCAAGCTTCTAGAAAAGTAGTGACGGTTTGCGTTTTTATTTCACCCTGCTTCTAATTCAGAGCTTGGGATAACATTGCCAGGCATTGGGTTAAAAGAAATAATCATAATAGATCAGTCAAACCATTTTCAATTATGTCCAATGAGAAATAATTGGTGTTATTGGAAAGTCTCTGGATTGCATTGATTTTCCCATCCAAGTTGAGAACCCTGGAGACACTTTATTAAACTACCTTATTAGCTATGAAAAGGTCTCTGAGGAAAAATTATATCAGTCACGAGCTCTTTGTATGTTTCTTTTTCCATTTTCCTGCAATACCTGTTCTTGGGCAGAAATAATTTCCCACTTATTGGATACTGACTCTTCTGTGCCTCTCCATGCCCTGTTCTGGTAGTGTAGCAAAGGGTCCAGCCAGTGGGTGAAGCTGGAATGCAGCCACAATCTACTATCTGTCTGGAAGGTGGGACATAGTTTTCTTATTCACATGAGGCCCCTGAGGTAGATCTCTTAGTATGTTCAAGTCGTGGGCCAGAAGGTCAATACATGCCATTATGTTTTCAAATCAGAGCTTTGAATATGAAAAGGAGAACAAAAATGCTCCCTTTATTGTGGGATTAGAATTGATTATATCAGTGTAAACTCATTATAGATGAGTAAAAGAGACAAATACAAAGACAAACAAGAGTGTTGTGTGTGTGCGCATACGTGTGCACACTCATGCACGTGTGTGTGTCCGTGTGTGTCTGTGCATGTCCGTGCGTGTATACTTATTTTTTTGTTTGTTTAGTTGGTTTCGTTTGATTTTTCAACATAGAGTTTCTCTGTAGCTTTGGCGCCTGTCTTGGAACTAGCTCTTGTAGCCCAGGCTGGCCTCAAACTCATGGTGATCTACCTGCCTCTGCCTCCTGAGTGCTGGGATTAAAGGCGTGCGTCAAAACTGCCCTGGGGTGTATACTTACAAGGCAAAATTGGATTTAATCTTAGCTCCACATCTACACAACTTTAGTCAAATCATCTATTATTAGCACTTATAATCCTTCCTAATCCATAAAAAGAAAGAGAAAGAGTGCAGAGAAAGGAGAGGGGGAGGAAGAAGAGGAAAAAAGAAAGTGGGGATGCTAATGGTATCTACATCAAAAGGCTGTCATAAGGGTTAATGGAGGCATAGGGCATTTATCACGACCTTATCCAAACTACAGTTCATAGAACATTGTCACTATATATTGACCTAATATGGTTAAAAAATTTTGCTCAGCCACCTGAATAGACCCAATTTTTAAGCTTATACTTCATCTTTTTATTTTCTCCCTGGATATGAAATTTAATTTGATTTGAGCTACCAAAATCCAGTCAAGATATCTTCAGGGCCTTCACAGGTCCAGTTATACCTGTAGATAGCTGCCCTCCTCAATTAGTAGGGCTGAGCATGGGATAAATCAGAAAGCCTCTCTCTACAGAGGTCTCAATGAAAAAGATTAAACCCAATCACAGAGTAGCTTAGAAAACCTGTCTGTGCAGAGACACCAGCTAGCTAAGGCCATCCAAGAAAGAAATATTTCATTTGTATTATAATAGCCAATAATATCCCTACCATACACTGCTTGAACTTTAAGAAATACATCAAAGAATACTTTGAAAAGCCTGTCATTGTGGGGGAGCTGATTTAATCTGATTGGTAAAAATTACAGTGGCAAAATTCGACAAACTTTCCTACCTGGTTCAACCAAAGCATACTGCTATTGCAAAATGACATCATAAGCCCACTGAGGAAAAGTTCTTTTCAGAAAAAATTTCTGAAGTGAAAAATTATCATCCATCAAGCCACATCATCCCACAGACTAAGTGCAAATCACTAAGTTTGGAAAGGAAGCCATATTTCATCTCTTGCTGGATGGATAATTAAAAGACTATTTGAAAAAAAACTGAGATCTTACAAGTTCATGATGGTTTTGTGGCTTTAATGATAAGGAAAGAGATCATAGGGGCTGGGGGTATTGAACATTACTTTGACAACTGTAACCTGAAAGACAATTTAAAAAAACAAAGTTTTTCATCCAGCACCTAATTATGTTATGAGAATTTCTCTCATAAACACGTAATTGCTTTGGGAGAAAGAAATCACCATTTGTTAAATAAGAAATATATGTTTCACATATTGGCACACATTTCTATTAGGTCCTTGAAGGCTTCCATACAGTATGTGATTAAAAGGTTTGGAAACTTTTCCTAAGACAGGAAGACAAGCAAGGAAGAGACCTTTAGGCTAAGCAAAAGTGGGGAATAGGAGCAGGATTTAAGAGCAACTGTTTACTGGAAAAAAATGAGGTGAGGTCAAAGGCCCCAAAGAACATGAGCTACCTCAAACAGAGTTTGGCTGAAGTTCCAATCTCTCAGTTATCCGAAGCATGTCCTTTAAGCACGCATCAAAGTCAGCTTGGGCCTCCACTCCCTTTTCTATGGAGGGTGGATATCTAATATACTTTGAACTGCTGCAGCATGATTGTCTAACACCATTGTGGCAATTATCTGAGACTTCGTATCTGGCCCTGGTCATCTGAGTTATTTAGCTCATCAGGACTTTTTGCACACAGTAACTCAAAGATCTTCTCATGTCACTACCAATTAATAATATATCATATCCATGCCTTATTTTCCCCCAACTCCTCCCAGAACCCTACCACCACATCCCCCTCCCAACTTCGTGCCTTCTTTTTTTCAACCCTCTGAGTCTAGTTAGTGCATCATGTGTATAGAGTAGGGTTATCTGCTGTAGTGTGGATATCATACCAAGGGCTGCATCCATGAAGAAAACAGACTCTCACCCCAGTCCATACAGAAATGTGATGTCATGTTGCTGTACATCAGAGCTGTAAATTCATGAGTGCAAAGGGACACTGATGTGGGAAGTCCTGCATATGTGTTGCTTTGATTGGTTAATGAATAAAGGAACTGGCTTGGCCTGATAGGGAAGGCCGGGAAAACTAAACTGAATGTTGGGAGAAAGAAGGCGGAGTCAGTAGAAGCCATGTAGCCCCACCAGAGACAGATGCCAGACAAAAACTTGCCAGTAAGCTACAGCCACATGGCAATACACAGTTTAATGGAGATGGGTTAGTTTAGAATACAAGACCTAGCCAATAAGAAGCTAGAGATAATAGGGCAAGCAGTAATTTAATTAATATATTTTCTGTGTGGTAATTTTGGGTCTGGGCATCCGAAACGAACCAACCTCTTTACAACAAGACACTGTTTCCCAGTGATCCTCCCAAGTCTCTAGCTCCAGACCCCTCTTCCATGATTCTCCCTGAGTCTTAACAGGATGGGGTGTGATATAGATGTCCTATATAGAGCTGAACACACCAAACTTACTTACTCTTGGTACTTTGACCAGTTGTAAGCATCTATATTTACTGTTATCTACTGAAGAAGAAGGAAAAGAAAAAAGAAAAAAAAAACTAACGAAAGTTAAGTGCTGCTCTCGTGGAGAAGAGACTTGGAGGAATCTGGGTGGAGGGTCAGTTAGTTTGATTCCAATTATCTGCTGTTATCAGATAAACAAAAGAAAAACTAACTGATTTAAATTTATCTTGGGGCATAAATCTTTCATTTGAAATAGTAAAGAAGTCATAAAATTTATGGTTCTCCCAGTCAGTATTATCAGGATTAACTGTCTGGGCTCCCTGCCAGTAATCCTTCTCAGAAATCATCCTGAGGAGCCTCAGAACTCGGGGGTGGCCCTAGGGCATCTCCCTTGGAGTTTTGGCCCTGTGGTGACATGACTATATTGTTTTAAAAGGCTTAAGTGAGTTAAAATTTGTCCAAATCAGTGGTAAGGAGTTGCCCGGCACAACAGAAACCAAGAATACTCATCTCTAGTCCCTCCAATACCTTGGTAGGGTCCCAGTTGCGGGCCACAATTAAAAGCTGGTCATCTCATATGTTTCCATGAGGATGGACTTTCAATATGTAAGGTATTGATAAAATCTTACAGCATGACACATACACTAAAAGCACACAAAAGGAGGCCATTTCTTTTTTGGGGGGAGGGTTCAAGCTGAAGATCAGAAAAGCAAAGAAGCCAAGCCACTAGAGATCTTACTTCTCTCAAGGCTCAAACAAAGGGGGGATCCTGCAATGCTCTCCACCAACCTCAGACTCCACACTTCAGTGAGCCCCTATCTCTTCCCCTTTATATTCCTCTCTCTGCCCCGCCACATCACTCCTGTCTCCTCCTCCCTAGTGTTGGCATTAAAGGCATGTGACTCCTTGGTACGGGGATTAAAGGTGTAAGCCACACCACCTGGATCTGTTTCTGGATTGATTTTGTGTAGCTCAGGGTGACCTTGAACTCACAGAGATCTGACTGCCAAGGAGGCCATTTCTGCTGGCAGAAAAGGAGTTGTTGCTGTCACTGTGGGAGCATTGCTGTCGCCCTACAAAAGCACCTGAGATCTAGACTCCTTAGGGATGACAACTTGCTCATCAGCATGCTGCCTTTCAATTATAACGTGAGTCACTTCGTTCACACCCCAGCTGCCTTACATTTTTACAAGTTTTAATTGATCATCATTGAGTTAGTGTAAATTAATGAGCCTTTCTTGGCAACCTCTGTTTTGGAAATCTATTAAGTAGAGGCATCGTTGTTTTCTAGGAAATGTTCTCCTCTTTTGTTCTTTGAGACTTTCCAAAGCAAAATAACTATGCCCATACTCAGACCAGTGCTATCTGCAACACAAAGCACTGTCCCATCTTGGGCAAACATTTCGTGCTTGTGATGTGGGGGTCCCCTCTGTGTGCTGTGATTACCATTAATGAATAAAGAAACTGCTTTGGACCTATAGCAGGGCAGAATTTAGGTAGACAGGGAAAGCTGGACTGAATGCTGGGAGAAGAAAGGGCGGAGTCAGGAGATGCCATGGAGCTGCCACCAGAGATAAGATGTGCTGAAACTTTGTTGGTAAGCCAAAGCCACGTGGCAATACACAGATTAATAGAAATGGGTTAAATTAATATGTAATAGTTAGCCAATAAGAAGTTAGAGCTAATGGGCCAAGCGGTGATTTAATTAATACAGCTTCTATGTGATTATTTCTGGTCTAAGCTAACCAGGTGGCAGGGAAGAACAAGCGGGCCCTCCTCCTACCTGCTTGCTCTTTCTTCTGGATATCTCTACTAGACTATCATGCAAAGCCTAGAACTCTATTTATGTATCAGAGCAGTATCAGCACCCTGCCAGTCACCCACTTTGTGTCTTACATAGCAGCCAAGGCATGTATGAGTAGAGTCAAGCATCCTCCCCTAAATTGCCTTCCAAACATGTAATCACTCTGAGAGAGGGGGGATTGGACTAAAAAGTTTCAGGATAAAAGAAAGTGAATGGGCAATTATTAATTCTAGAAATAGTAATTATTAGATATTCACAAGGCTTGCAGCCTGTAATGGGAGATGACTACATACAAAACTATAAACAAATGAAAGACAATGTGTAGTCACAAAATATATTGGGGAAAAATAAATATATCATTGTAGAACATGATATTTTAAGGTAATGCTTGAAGAAAATGAGTAAGATTCGAATAAAATGAAATTAATTTTAAGTAAAATTAAGATTTAAATGAATAGGATACTGTTAGATTGGGACTCATTTTTTGGGTGACTTAGAATATCTGCCCTCGAGCTCCACTCCTTTATTATTTCTTTCTGCTCACTAGTTATATCAATTACTTGTTGCTATGAAAAAATGCTTAACAAAAATGACTTAGGAGACAAAGGATTTTGCACACAGCTTGCAGGATAGTCTGTTGCAGCGGGGAGGTCTTGGTAACTGCAGTGTAAAGTTGGCCACCTCACAACTGCAGTCAGGAAGCAGAGAGTCACGAAAGCAGAGATCAGTTTGCCTTCTCTTCAATGCAGTTTAGAAACCCAGGCCACGGGATGACACCTCTCACATTAAGGATGCGTCTTACTACTGTAATTATCCAAATCTAGAAAGTCTCTGCTAAACCTAACAGAGGACTGTATTCTGGATTATCTTAGATCCTGTCATCTGGACAAAATCAGCCATCACAGGGGTAAATTTGATCACAGGAATGGCATGAGACCCTTATTCTCTCTATGTGATAACTATGTGCCATTCAATTTAATTCCAGGTCATCTTTTTACAAAAAAAAAAAAAAAAAAAAATTCCTAATCTTTGTAAAGTCTTTGTCTGTTCATGCCTCTCCATTTTCTAATAGACACAGATTGTCCAGTATGCCTTTTCCTTCTGGCCACACTTAATTGGTTCATAGGTGGGTGCCAGACCCAAGCTGGACCAATGAATATTGCTCCCCAGTAATTTTTGAAATAGGAAACAGGAAGAATATTTCGACAATCTCTGATGCTAAAGCCATGAAATATAAACCAGTTCTGATCCTGACAGTCAAGCTTTGAACCATATACATAAAGCAGCAGAAGAAATGATTGTGGGCAATAGTCAGAAACAAACAAGAGAAGGTGCTGTTACAAGGATCCATCCATAGACTTGTCCTCACATTCTTGGTTCAACTTTTTCTTATGAAAATACTCAAATATGTACAAATAATCATATAATTAACAGTAAAATAATCATACAATTAACATTTGGCTGTACTTATTATATCTCACACCTGTCCAACCATTACTCAAAACTTAACTTTCTTTTTTATGTATTTGGACTTAATCTGCATAAATTGTTATGGAACATCGCTATACAAATCACCATATATAACCTAAAACATATTTCAACTATAAAAGCACTGCCTGCCTTTTCAAAGGTCCTGAGTTTAATTCCTTGCAACCTCATGGTGGCTCACAATCATCTGTAGTGAGATCTGGTGCCCTCTTGAGGAAGAGACCTGGTCAGTCTTTTTCATCAGCTCAGACCATGAAACCCAATATGGACAAATTCAACAGAACCGCCATATACGGTCTGCCCATGCATGCTTCAGCAATATTTTTTTTTTATTTTACAAAGTTGAAACATAGTGAGATGTACAAAATTTACAAGGGATGTTCATTGAGTTTTGCCTGCTTTTTTTTAATTTTCCAGTCTATATAGTTTATAAATTTTGTTTTTTCAATTTCATACATGTATATAATGTATCCTCCTCTAATCCGTATGTCCCTCCCACCCTTACTACCACCACCCTCCTTTAAAAGTTCCTTTTCCATGTTTACTTTCTGTTTTGTCCTCTGCCGTGCAGAGTTTTACTAGGGCTGCCTGCATGACTCTGGGTTTAGAGCTAATTATCTATTAGAGCCTGGTAGCTTAACCAGCAGGCACACAACTAGATACTGTGTCTTCCCGTGTCCCATAACCTGTTATTTTTCATAGACCCACAGTAAGTGGAAGGGTCCCCTGAGCTTCTTCCCCAGTCCACACCTAACTGTCAGGAGCCTGGACTTGTGAGCCCAGCTACTGGGAATCCATGGTTTCCATGAGGGTGTCATGACGCAGTCAGTCTCCACCTCCTTCCTCTCATATCCCTTTCACTGAGTCTTCCTCTTCTGTAACACTGTAACTTGGGAAAACGGCTCAAACATTGTCTTTAGGGCAGAGCCCTCAAGTTTTTGTTCTTCTCGCCATAGCATGCAGACATGAGCCTCGGCTTTCACTTCTGCTCACTGAGTGGAGGGGTTTCTTTGTTGACACCTGAGAGTAGTCTTTTTTTCTGGGAGTATAAGCACAGACATCTAGGGTGCAGCTTGATGCTGTGCCAGCTTAACTAAGAAGCAGTTTTAAGTTTCTCCTATGGCCTAAAACCTCTTCAGCCACAAGTTTTCAGCGACTTTCCAAGAACTAGACATATACTCTCTCTTGTGAAGTGGGCCTCACACTGAAAGTTTGACAAATGCATAGAGCCATATAACACAGATGCTTGTCAAGATACCTATAATGTTTTTCATAAATTTATGGTTTGGGTTTTTAAATTGCTATTTTACTTTTATTTCATGTGTACTGGTGTATTGCCAGCATGTATGTCTACTTGAAGTTGTTGGATCCTCTGGAACTGGAGTTACAGACAGTTGTGAGCTGCTGTGTGGGTGCTGAGAATCGAACCAGGGTCTTTTGGAAGAGCAGCCAGTGCTCATAACCACTGAGCCATCTCTCCAGTCCCCTATGATTTTATTTACATTTCATTCTTTCTTAAAATATTTTTGGTTTCTTGTTTCCTCCTGTAATCAAAGATGCCACCATTAGATTTTAACAAACATGCAGCTGAATTGAGAATTGAAGCTAGGTACCTACCAAATACAGACATAGGTGCATGTTTGCAAATTAAGAGTTTTTCTTTGACCTAACATGGTCCCATCATAGTCTCAGGGACTTGAAAGGACAGGGCTGAATATCACCCCGTGTTAAAGGACCTTCACCGTAATGTGTATTCATGTACAAGGACCTTCAGTGTGAGCCAAATGCCCTGTCTCGTATTTTGTTTCTATTGCTTCCCAGATACTGTTTTTCTGCTGGCATTTGGTCACTGACCAAAGTATCCTGAGGTGTTCATTCATAATGGAAAGCCATCCCTCCTGGTCTCTGTAAAAACCCACAGAAAAGAGGACTTTTGTAGAGTGATCCTGGATGCAGGACTGTTCATGCAATGAAACAGAATGTGCTGAGAAGTGCAAGATATTTATTTATCTCAAATCAGCAGAGCGAGAAAAAGATAAATTGGTGGGTGAATCATGAATGCAGTTTTTGATTACACTAGACTTAGATGCCAAATAAGGTTCCCTGGGATACTGTAAATTGGCATTTATGCATTATATTGGAGACAGAGGGGAAGTTGTGTTACAACTAGAATTCATCAGCAGATAAAGTTATGCTTGTGCAGGTGTGGTGTTGCCACAGGCCTCTCCGAATAAATGGGGCATACCCAAGGCTAGGCTTCTGTATCTAGAAACACAAGACAGTAATTGAAACTCACTACAGATGACCAGAAAATTATTCAAAGTAAGGAGCTGTTTTTCTCCGAGGCATGGAGAAAGGCCAGCCATTTTCTCCCAAGAATGATGATGAAGAACTTCAACATAAATAATACACACCTTTATACAGTATTACATCCTGTTCTGAAGAAAGCGGTGTTTCTGAGATCCATTCAGAAAAGTAGTAAGACATCCTACTTAGGAAAGACATACATAGTCTATGAGCTGCATTTAGAACCAGAGTTAAGTGTTCCATTGTATCAGTTTCCCTCCTCAGAGCAAAGCAAGAGAGGGCAGTCTCACTGGGGAGGGACGGAAGCTACAAGTCAGTCATTGCTGTGTACCAGACAGCTGAGAACCCAGGCCTGTCCTTCACTGGAAACTATCTCCTCTTATCCCCATAACCATCTTTCAACCCCTTGTCTCCCACCCTACTAAGAATTAACCTCCTAAATGTGTCCTGAACTTTATTCTTACATTCCTGAAATCTACCACACAGAGACATTTTTCTAAATCATGAAAGGGGAGGGACTTTCAGCAATGAGAATTTTTACACATACCAGATGTAACCCTACCACCCTCACCTGACTCTCCTCGGGTCCCTGTCACTCCATCACTCTGAGCCCTGTGCACACCACCTTACTCCTCATCCTCTGTGCTCAGCCTTGCAGAAAAGGTCTTGAGATCTCAGTGGTTAGAAGTCAACATACAGTTCATACTCAGCCTATAGTTTTTAAAGAACACATGGTCATAGCCTTTTTTAAACTAATTTTCTGTGCTTTTATTTTCTCATCTATAAAGTAAGTCCAATGCAACCTATTGACTTCTTAGGTGACTAGAGGATCAAACGACACAGTGAACACAAAGGCTTTAGCACAAGGGTAGCAAATATAAACATTCACAGTGAGCCCAAACATGACTAGAGCCCACCTCAGAATCTAGCTTCTATCTTCCAAAGCCCTACTTAAATGCCATTGTCATATTAATTAAATTTTAGACTACTACTTGTTAATATTTTTGTTAAAACATGAACACAGAACCAAGTATTGACTGTCCTATTGATGTCCTTTATACTTAGTGCCCTTCACAATCCCCAAGTCAGTGTAAGTGCTTAAATATGACTTGAATGAATAAATAAATGATTCTAAAGAATTTTATTTTTATTTTTTAATTATCTGTATATGGGAGTTAGGGTGTGTGCATGAGTGCAGTGTCCATGGATGCCAGAGAATTTGTCAGTTCCCCAGTATCTGTGGTTATAGGTTGTGAGCCACCTAATTTAAGTACTAGGAGACTAATTTGACCTTCTACAAAAGAAGCACACAGCCTTAACTACTGAACCATCCCTTCAGGCCAGTAGATGACTTTTAAAACAGGTATCTTAGTTAAGGTTTCTATCACTGTGACAAAATGCCATGACCAAAACCAGTTTGGGAAGGAAAGGGATTATTTTCTTCTTACATTATCACTGAGAGAAGCCAGGGCAAGAACATGGATTCAGGAATTGAAGTAGAGGCCACAGAGGAGTAGACCTTACTGACTTGTTCCTCATGGCTTGCTCAGTCTAAACCTAGGACAACCATCCCAGGGGTGATACAACTTAGAGTGTACTGAACCCTCCTACATAGATCATTGACCAAAAAATATAGACTATAGACTTGCCTACAAACCAGTCTTTCAGAGAGAGTTTTCTCAATTGAGAAGCCCACTTCCCAAATGACTCTAGCTTGTGTCAAGTTGGCGTAAGACCAGCCAGAACAGTAATAAATAATACATAGTTAAAATTCAAATAAGACCAGTCTCTGCCTTAGCGCATAACAGACTGAAAAATGTTGGTGATATAGAGATTAAGAGAAAGGAGTGACTTTGGGGGTGCCAGAGCCTTAAGAATCACCTTTTGGATGAAGGAAGATGAGCTGAGTCTTAAAAGATGGGTGTGTTTTTAAAGGGTCATGGACTCTCTGAGTGCAGGTGATACCAATTCTATTTCTAACAATCCTCAATTAATTGGAGGATGAAGTGAGTTGGAACTTCAAAAGTAAACAATAAATAAGATCACAGCAAAACTGTCCAAATGGATTATAACATAAATTTATAGCAAACACATTTAGCTACAGTGGCGGCTCCTAATAGGAAAACAAACTTATCTTTGTTCATGATCTATTAGGCAGACCAAGGGACCAGATGCACTGTCAGGCTGTGGGAGTCTGTACAGAAAAAGGGGAAATGATGGAGGAAGGTCATTGGTTAAAAAATAAAGAAACTGCTTGGTTCGAACATAGGTGGGTGGAGTAAACAGAACAGAATGCTGGGAGGAAGAGGAAGTGAGCTCAGACTCAATAGCTCTCCTCTCCAGGGCAGACGCAATGAAGCAAGCCGCCAGGTCAGACATGCTGAATCTTTCCCGGTAAGACTGGTGCTACACAGATTACTAAAAATGGGTTAGGCAAAATATGAGAATTAGCCTGTAAGAGGCTAGAGCTAGTGGGCCAAGCAGTGTTTAAAAGAATACAGTTTGTGTATTGTTATTTTGGGGCATGGGCTGGCTAGACGGCCAGGAGCTGGGTGGCAGGAATACAGCCTGCAGCTCCCCACTACAAAAACCTATAATGTGATCAATTATATTATATATTAATTTAAGTAATACATTAATATGCATACAATATATGAATATAGTATCTCTTTTAATTGTTTACCATTATTAACAGACACTGGGATAATAAATATTCGAGAACAATAATTTCCATTTATTGAATCTACTTCCTTGCATGGTGGTGGTACTTTATGTAATCTTCATCGAAAACCAGTAGGCAGAGGTTGTTGATTTCTGTTTAATAATAAGAGGGAAAACTACAGAAAGGTGCTACTTCTTTCCAGTAATTATCAGAATGGTATTGAACTCAGGTTGGCTGATCTTTAAGACTCAAATTCTTTACCAACACCATGCTTTCTCCATTTATAGCTTGTTTTTCTTTTCTTTTTTTTTCTCCCCAAAATATCACACTTTAATGATCCTTCATGGTCAAAATGGTGACATGAACTGCTTTGGCCTAGTCCACATATAACCCATGTATCTCCATTTCTTTTTGGAATTGGTAAAGTAACCTAATTTTTTTCATGTAAAATCTATAGTATGATTTTTCATATTTATTATTCTTAAGTCTTGAAAGCAATCTTGATGATTTATCATGAGTATATTAGCTCAGTACTAAGAGAAAATAATCTGGCACTCATATATTGAGAGAAAAGAATAGTTAAGTAAGAATTAGATGGGCCCAAGAGCTAGGTTAAAGCAATAGCTACTCTTGGAAATAGCAGATATGTCTTCAAGAAGCCAGAAGACATGAACCAAGGCCAATCCTGAAAGATAAAATACTACTTAAGGACTTAAATTTATTTCTGATGCAAAAACATAAATGATGATACATTTAGTCCTTGACATGTTCTGAAATGAATGAACATGTTTAGTAAGTAACTTTACACTTATGAATCACAACATTAAATATTATTTTTATTAGCCATATTGTTAAATGAACTAATATTCAAATACAAATAACCAAAATGTGCAATGATTTTCTAGCTCCTCTTAGTATTTTTTCCCATATACTGGACATCAAGGAAAAAAGAGGTATGTCAGGTTCCCCTCTACTTTTGGAAGTCCTGGATATATTAACATAGGCCCTAGCACTTCTTAGGGTTGTCCTAGCTTTCAAAGTATGATGTTCTGCTGAGTGCCTTGTGTTGCCTTTGATCAGATGCCCTGAAAGCAGTGTGGTTGCATGTGGAGCAAGGCATCACATGTACACATTATGTGTACAGAAGACAGCTCTGAGACTTGAATATTCCAAGTCACGCTTCACCACACAGTACTGAAAAACATTTTGCATATAATTCCAATACTTTGTAATTTATTCATAATGATTTTATACAATAAAGCTTATCTTAACAAGTGGTCTCTGTAAAACTGGAGAGAATGTGTGTTATGCTAAATGGTAGAGGTGTTAGCGGAAGGGTGTGAATGTATGTGTGTGTGTGTCCATGAGTGTGAGGGTATGAATGTATGTGTGTGTGTGTGTCCATGAGTGTGAGGGTATGAATGTGTGTGTGTGTGTGTATGTCCGTGAGTGTGAGGGTATGAATGTATGTGTATGTGTCCTTGAGTGTGAGGGTATGAATGTATGTGTGTGTGTCCGTGAGTGTGAGAGTATGAATGTATGTGTGTGTGTCCGTGAGTGTGAAGGTATATGTGTGTGTATGTCCGTGAGTGTGAGGTGTGAATGTATATGTGTGTGTATGTCTGTGAGTGTGAGGTGTGACTGCATATGTGTGTGTATGTCCATGAGTGTGAGGGTTCACATGTGGAAGCCAGAAATCAGCAGTGGGTTCATGAAGAGTCATCCATTTTGTTTGATTGTTGATAGAGAGCATCTCATGGGCCTAGAACTGCCAAGCAAGATATGCCAGCTGGACAGTTAATCCCAAGAATCTTTCCATCTCTGTCTCTTCCACATTGGCATCACAAGCATATGCTACCACATCCTGATTCTTTACATTAGCCCCAGGATTGAACTGGGGTTCTCATGGTTGTGTAAAAGCATTTCTCTGACTGAGCCATCATGCCCCCAGCCCTATGTTAATAAATGAATTACTCTGTAATTATCTATTTCGTGGAGTAAATTGATAATGTTCAAGCACCCTGCACCCTCCTGATACTCTGCATATTATTTTATGAATTGTTCGGTAAACATGAGAATCACTAAATATCACTATAGGTTTGCCCATTTGTTCTTAAAATTCTATGTGGTTTTGCTTATGTTGCCATGTTTATGCAGTAAGTACCTTTCCCCTCTGAGCCATCTCACCAGCACAGAATATAGTATGTTCACACAAGAGAATGCTAGTCAACAGTAGGAGGGATAAAATGCAACTGTGTGTTCTGACATGAATGAACCTCAAACATCACGCTCAATGCAAACACCAGACTCATCACACCTCGTCTCACAGGATTCTGATGAGACATCCAGCAAGACAAACGCTGTGGTGATTAAAAAGACACTCATATCCACACAGAGGGGGTATGGGACCAGGAGTTGTAAATGTGTATTAGAGACCTTACTGGGGTAAGGAAGATGTTTGAAATAATTGATTCATTTACTAAAACGAAAAATTTCAGTTTGCGACCCTCCTCATTTCAATCTTCTTCAGCTGATGGTGAACTCCCACAATGTAGCTGCACAATAGGGAGAAAGGTCTTAGAAAATCTGGAGTGAGCTACAGCAACTGAGACGTTGTATACCGTGCACCAATCACTAACTCCTCTGGGTAACACCAGATAGTTTCAATGACATCTTCTCAATGCAGCATGGGAGATGGATGCTTGAACAATTGGATACATTGAAAGGTTATGGCTATGAAAATGAACTATAGGCAATTCCAGACATTAAAGGTGGACCATGCATCTCAGTGACTCTGTGTGCTAAGATGATATCTACCAGAGAGTAATGCTATCAGCTTTGTAGATTAAGAAATATAAATTCTCAAAATTCATGAGTGCAATAAAATTGGGGCACTTTTTGTTATAACCTAAGGCTTATGTGTTATATATGTCATAAGGATAGAATAAAGGGAAAATAAGAAAATGCATATAATTTCCTTTGTTCTGAAACATGCTTCTCTCTATGATAAATATAAATTTTCCTCTAAAATAAAAATTCAAAAAATAAACAAATATACTTTTACATATTTTATGTAGTCTGGGAGAAAAATGTATAAATAGGCAAACACTACCTTATATTTTCCTCATTTCTTTGTCTCTCAGAAATACTGTGGCATTATATCTATATGGAAAACAATGGAGGTCCTTTCTCTGATGGACTTGGTGAAAGAGGATGGATAAGTATAAAAGGTAACAGCTCAAGCTAGCCACAAAATGACCTTGTGATCCAGGGAGCCAACGTGAGGACATTGACTCCTCAAATGTGTTGACCCAAAGAATGAGAATTGAACCATCGGCATCACAACCAGACAGTATTTCTCTAATGGGAGTGAAAACAGACAGGACGCTTTATTTGCAAATGTGAGACCTTCACCAAGAGGAAAGTCTGGTAAGAGTTAGTCTTTAGCATCTCGAGAAAGAAGCTTTCCACTTGTCAAGATCTCTATGTTCCTCTGCACATTGAGCTCTGCTAACGCTTAAAGCTAAAGGTATTTATTTTTCTTTGTCCTTGAAGAGAAATACATCTCCAGGGAGAGTGGAGAGGGCAGTGAGTACAAATAAGATGGTAGGTACATTGACTGTGCTCAAAGTCAATCTTCAGCAACGAGATGGGAAATCTCAGCGCGGAAAATGTAAAAAGAGGTACCAGCTGTGCTTGGGTATGTGGACTTCCTGAAGTCCTCAGAGAGGCCTCTCAGCTGTGAGTGGGTGTGCAGATTTTCTGGAACACTCAGAGTGCTCCTCACCAAAGAGGAGCATTTACTTTCAGTTACTGTGTTTGGGCCTCTGAGAGAGGAATTACCTTCAATGATCTGCTTGAAAAAAAATTGTTCTCTTCCACATTGATCTGAGGCTTGCAAAAAGGTTATTGCTAGAAGTAAACTAGTGACTAGCATTTAGAAATGGTTAGAACATTCTCTAAACTGAAAAAATAAGAAGAGGAAATATTGAGTAACTTAACAAGTAATTAATGCTTTGACTTGTGGTATGAAAAGTAATTAAATAGTCTCATGGCTTCTGAATTTTGTAAATACAATCTAAGTAGAATCCAACTGTGAAATAATAAATTGTATAAGGTTAATACATAACATTAGGAACACCTACATATTTTAATTTTGAAATAAACACCTGTGACTTTAACTAAGGCGCATTATCTCACAGGCATTAGAGTTGTATTTAACAGACGGAAGTGTGGCTGGTGAATTTTTCCAGCACTCTGTGATCTTGATTTGATACAGTCATTGTTCTCTGGTTGTGTGGGTCACATGTGATGTATTATTCATTGATCTTTGCTTTTGAGATAGGTTCCATTTATGGTGCCTATGAGTGCAAAGGCAGCTGTATGTCTAATGGATGGCCACGCATTCTTTGTATCATCGGTGGTACAGAAGTCACAGCTGTAACAAACTTTGACATGTGGACTTTTTGTAAACTGTCTAACCTCATATTATACTGTCCTTATTGATGCTTTGATTTCTCTCTTGACTGTAGATTTGCCTCCATATTTCAGCTAGACAGTATTGCTCCTCCTTTTACCACTGCTAATCCTTTGGCCATTTGGAGAGAAATGCAGTAAGTCCTACAGCCATATTTCATTCTAATGGATTATAGACATTTCTTGAGGGAGATTAGAGGGAAGAGCAAACATCACAATTGTTCCCTTTGGACTTCAGATCGAAGAAGGCAGAAAACTTGTACCCCACTTGTCATGAGTAGTAACTGTGATGGCAGTCCCTAGAACCTTCATCTGGTGATGGATGGAGATAGAGACAGAGACCCGCATTGGAGCACCGGAATGAGCTCCCAAGGTCCAAATGAAGAGCAGAAGGAGGGAGAACATGAGCAAGGAAGTCAGGACCGCGAGGGGTGCACCCACCCACTGAGACAGTGGAACTGATCTATTGGGAGCTCACCAAAGCCAGCTGGACTGGGACTGAATAAGCATGGGATAAAACCAGACTCTCTGAACATGGCGGACAATGAAGGCTGATGAGAAGTCAAGGACAATGGCACTAGATTTCGATCCTACTGCATGAACTGGCTTTGTGGGAGCCTAGCCTGTTTGGATGCTCACCTTCCTGGACCCGGATGGAGGGGAGAGGACCTTGAACTTCCCACAGGGCAGGGAATCCGGACTGCTCTTTAGACTCGAGAGGGAGGGGGAAAGGAGTGGAGGGAGGGGGAGAGGAGTGGGGGTAGGGGGAGAGGAGTGGGAGGAGGGGGAGAGGAGTGGGAGACAGGGAGGAGGCAGACATTTTTTCTAAATAAATAAATAGAATTTGAAAGAGGGTTTGTAAACAGAGATTGCACTTACATTTCCTAGCCACCCAGACCTGAATAATCACACAGAAACTATATTAATTACAACACTGTTTGGCCAATAGCTCAGGCATATTCCTAGCTAACTCTTACATTTCTATTAATCTGTGTATCACCACAAGGCAGTAGCCTACACGTAAGGTTCCAGCATCTTTTCTCTTCAGCAGCTACATGGCATCTCTGACTGACTCTGCCTTCTTTCTCCCTGCATTCAGTTTAGTTTTTCCACCTGGCTCTATTCTGCCCTGCCATAGGCCAAAATACCTTCTTTATTAAACAATGGTAATAAAACATATTCACAGCATATTCACAGAGGGGAATTACACATCAAGGGTTAGGCAAACAAATGTTATAATTTAAAATACTGGAATTTAAAGTTTTGAAAGGTGTCTCAGTCTTTAATAGGGCACACTTCCAGAGAAACCCAGTTCAGTTCCCATCCATGTGTTATAGTTCAAAATCACCTATGACTTCAGGATCAAGAAATACAGTGCCTTCTTTTGGCCACTGTGGGAACCTGCATAGATGCAGCATTCCCTTACACACACACACACACACAAATAAAATTTTAAAAAAACTTTAGAGATAATACTGGGGTATATATGATGGTTAAATGAGATATCACATATAAAATGTTCAGAACTGTGTCTCTCATATAAACTATGCTCAATGAAGATTTCTAGTGTGTTTATTGCTTTTTCTCTTTTTAAATTTTCCTTATTGTCTATGTTTATGGATGTTTTGCCTAAGTGTATGTGTGGGTACCACATGTATGCTGTGTGCTCAGAAGCATCAGGTTCCCTGTGGCTGGGGTTATAAATGGATGCAAAACTTGAATTGAATTCAAGTCTTCTGGAAGATCTGTCAGTGATCTTAACTGCTGAGTAGTCTCTTTAGTCTCTTGTTTATTGTTATTGATTTGTATTTCTTTTAAATTAAATATTCTTTAGTTCTAGGACATTCATACATGTACCAATGAGGAACATTCCAAACTCAAACAATAACTCTCACCCTCTCTGATAAAAGAAGCAATTCTCTGTACTTCCAGAAATTCCAAAGTCCTGTAATACAAATATTTCCTGACACTACTTTTGCTCCATTTCCCTATGGGCATTTTCATTCTTTCCATCCACAAGGGCAGTTATCCTCACTGCGGATGTGCAAAGTAAGTTGGAGAAGCTCACAGGACTGTGGTAAGCAAGGCAAAAGAAGGTTTCAAGGCACCCAACCTGAATTTCAACACTATACTCTATCTACAGACTTCCCAAAATACAAAGAGAATTTGAAAAACAAAGTAACTCATGGTCGTCACTACCCAAAATGAAAGCTGGGACCATAAGGTTAGTGCATGGGAAAACTCAGTTAGGAACCTCACTAAAGTTCTATTTCTAAAATTCTGTTTCAAAAAAACCAGACAAGTATGTGTTCATCGACAAAAGTTTTCTTATTACATCTCTGCCGTAAGCTCCCAACATGGCATGGGGCGTGTTTGAAAGGACCAGCATTAGCTCCAGAGTTGGTGGCTGTTTTTAAAACACAACCAGGAGTTTGCTGTAACTTATAAAATATACAGTAAGAGGTTTTGAGTAAGACTGAAAAATAGGAGGAAAGTCTATGCTCCCAGCAGGCAAAATATTCCCGACATTTTTTAATAATAATGAAAACAAAGACATCCTTAAGGCAAAACTAAAATGCATTTTTTATGTAGGGGGAAATAGGTTTCATTTAATTTGTTTAGGTTTCTTTGTTAGGCTTTGTGTTTGAAAGTTTGAAGATGTGAAAAGAACATATAATAAATGTCTCAATGACTGAGGGAAGGTGTGAGAGGGGAAACCAATTTTTCTAATCAAACTAAGAAAAGCATAAAATCCATATATAAAGCTGTTTCCCTCCCTTTCTTTGTTCACTTTTTTTAACTTTAATAAAGCAAAAGGAAATGAAACATAGGTTTGCATGACTTTATAATCTATAACAACTTGGTTGTGCATGCATGGAAATGTATAGTTAGTTTCTTTTTTAACTGATGAATTTGATTCATTCACATTAAAAGGCAGAAAAATGAAGGTTTTAAAACGATGAGCATTTTTAAACTCTTTGGAAGACGGTTGAGACAAGGTTTCTCTGTGTAAGAGTCCTGGCTGTCCTGGAACTCATTTCGTGTTGTAGGCCCACAAAACTGCACATGTACACATGTACAGCTGACAGACCAACAGACAGATCCACAGGTGTATACACTCCATATGGAGAACCTGATATGCAGAGCTTCAGGAACACCTGTCTTTTGAATAAGTCACTGCCAATTCTGTAGAAATTTTGTGAAGCCATGACTCTTCTCCCCTTCAAAATGGGATTCATTTCCAAAATACCTCAGCAGTGTAACTTCCTCCTGTATGGGCAAAAGAATGGCCCTCAATGGGGCCTTAGAACTACAACAGTCACTCTTTGTCCCAACAGTCAAATCTACATAAGTTCAATGCCCCTTAATTACCTTTGCTAATAGACAACATAGGAATTTCAAAAAGATAGGAAGACAACATACCTGGCCTTATAATCAGGTCTGGGCTCTCCAAAGCTGGCTATTGCAAAAGAGATTGAGGTGAAGGGAATGGATGAGCCCAGGGTGCCGGAGGCCTAGTAATCTTATTAAATGATTTGGAATGTCAGATCTCCTCTTGGATGCTGGCATTTCCTGGGTGGTGTCACCTTTTCCTGGAGTGCTCCTTTTTCAGGTTCTTCCTGGGTTTTTTTGTTGTTTTTGTTGTTGTTGTTGATTTGGTTTGGTTTTTTATTTTTGTGATTCTGAAATGCATGTTGATATCGTTATTTTGCCTATGGAATTTTTTTAACTATGTCTGGATAAACTAAGAACCTGGTGGACATCACACTTCTCTCTGCTTCTTTACCCAAAGAATAAAGAACATGCAGAGTTAATATGCTTGAGTTAATTTGTTTCATTTACCCTCAGACCCCAGAAGTCAGACTTTCACTTGGTGTAGACTTCCTTCACTTGAGCCCTGAGGGTATACTGAGACTAGTCCTCAAGGCCTCCCGATAGCTCTGTAGAACAGTTGGCCCGGAACTCACTGAGATTCACCCACCTCTGCCTCCCAGGTGCTGGGATTAAAGGCGTGCGCCACCACCACCCACCACATTTTTAAAGGTGATATCTTCAAATACCCAATGGAGCTGCTCTGTGGGGCACGAGTTAGATTCACAGTGTGTGCTTAAACAGTGGCTAATATTTACCAACATGGGTTTCCAGTAAGGAAGAACACAGTTCTGTAGTTACTGGTTTTGCTCAATCTAACACACAATTCTAAATTCCTAGAGTAGGGAATTGTCTGCTTTTCACTATAGTATTCCTTCCACCTAGAAGTCTCTTGTAAATGCTTGGCAGCCCAGTCCTAGAACCCCTGAGCTTTCGGAATCAAAACTGTTCCAACATTTCAGATATCTGTGGCATGATAGCAGAATTTCAGGTCTCAGGCAGAGTTGGACTAAATAACATGAAGGGCTTGATACACTTCTGATCTAAGATTCGGAAATACAATCTCAACTTCAGCGTCTCAGAATTGAGTACAAGATAAAATGAAACCAATAACTACAGCATTGGGTTAGTGTGATTTTGTTACCAATAACATAATAAAATAGTTTGGGTGGGTTTTAATGAAAAGAGGTGTATTTGGTTCATAATTCTAGAGATCTAAAGTCAGAAAACCACATTTCTTCTTGTTTTTAAAATCCAGGAGGCATAGGTCATCACACGGCAAAAGAAAGGGAATGTGAATATTTGTATGTGTGGTGTGTGTGTATTTGTGTAGTATGTGTACGTATGCATGTGGTATATGAAATGTGTTTGTATGTTTATGGTGTGGGTATATGTCTACAGTAATATGTGTGGATATGTGCATGGTATGTATATGTATTGTGTATCTGTTGTGCTTGTGTGTATTTGTGTTCTATGTGTATGTGGATGTATATGTGTGTGTATATATGCATATATGGTGTGTGTATGTGTAAGTGCATGTGAGTGTATGTGCTTATGTGGTGTGTGGGGGGGCGTGAGTGATGTATATGTGTGTGTTGCAGGAGTCTTTCTGGAATAAGCTCTCTGACGTCAATGAAAGTGGGAGAGGGGAGATGTTACTGCCAGACTGAAGCCAGGGTAGCTCCTAGATCCAGTTTATATTCTCAAATCATGCTCTAAAACCACAAAGCAGAGCATGTAAGCAAGGAAGATTTTACAGGATCTTATGTGGCAGTCAGCAGGTTGTAAATGGCAACCACCCATTGTTTCAGCTATTTCTCTAGATCATTCTGTTGCAATTGAAGTCATTCTTGGCAGTCAGTATAAGCAGTGATTTAAGTAAATCTCTAAATAAATCAATAAAACAATATCCATTTATTGATATTTATTTAGACTTCTATATCTTATTCTATTTCATGTGTATCCATGTGTTTATATGTGTGTGGTATGTGGTGCGTGATGTGTTTGTGTTTGCATTTATAATGGTATGTAAGTTGTGAGTGTTTGTGCATTTTAGTGTGGTATGGATGTGTGTGTATTCAAGTGTGTGTGATGTAAGTATATGCATGTGTTGTGCATGTGTGCATGCATATGTGTGCACCTGACTCTCTTCGTTCTATGCCATTACTAGTTCCCAGTTATGAATGACTTTATCTGACAGTGTTCACTCCCAAAGCCTTCCCCTATAGACATCTTAGTTCTTGTGAATGGAAGCTGCTTAATTGTTTCTTGGCCACTCAGACCTGAATAAGCACACAGAAGCTATATTAATTGCAATATTGTTTGGCATATTAGCTCAGGCTTATTACTAACTCACTCTTACATCTTAAATTAACCCATTTCTATCATTCTGTGTACCACCACGAGGCTGTGGCTTACTGGATTAGCTTCCAGCATATCCTTTTCTTTTGGCAGCTACATGGTATCCTTCTGGCTCCACCTAATCTTTCTATATATCTCTGTTCAGATTTCCTGCCTGGCTTTGCTCTGCTAAGCCATTGTCCAAAACATCTTTATTTATCAACCATTAAAAGCAACACGTACAGAAGGACATCCCACATCAAGTCCTATTGCTCTGAAGAGACATCATGACCAAGACAACTTCATAAAAGAAAACCTTTAGTTGGGGGGGCTTGCCTACAATTTCAGAGGATAGTCCATGATCATCACAGTGGGAAGGAGGCAGGCATGGTACTAAAGCAGTGGTGGGAGTTTTACATCCTGATCCAGAAGTTATAGGCAGAGAAAGAGAGAGACTAGGCTACCCCAAGTAACACTCCTACTCCAGCAAGGCCACATCTCCTAACAGTATAATCCTTCTTAAACAGTTCCACTCCCAGGTGACATCCTGAGCCTATGGTGGTCAGTCTCATTCAAATTGCCACACTACAGACATCATAATCTCTGCCGTTCTGGTATTTCACAATTGGATTAGATTTCAACAATGAACCCTTGGGGGATACACTCAAAATACATCCAAACAACAGAAATTAGGATTGCGATTGTCCAATTTGCCTTTGTGTAAATTTTGACTTTTCAGAGTGTTTAGGAACACAGCCCCAACAGCATTCCATGATAAATGAATCATAATATCATGGTCATTGAGAAGGGTGGGACACTGTGTGACTTTCCCCCAATGCCTCTCTTGTTTCAGGAAAGCCCAGTGACCCTCTTTTTTCCATGTTATGTTTTCTGAATGGAGCCTTCCTCTTATTTCAGAAAGCTGTGGCCAATGAGCAAAGCCTGGGACAGATCTTTTCTATGTGATACCTGATTATGAATTTCTCACCAGAGGAATTGGACCATAGGCAATACATTCATATTCTAGAATGCTCCTTGTACCCTGCTCCTAGACCTGAGCCTGAGGTTGCTGTGACTGTGCTAACTGCAGCTCACATGGGTCAGGGGGAACAGTATAAACAGCTCTCCCCTCCCATGACTTCTGGGCTCCCAGATCTTCCTCTTAAGGGGTAAAATGATTGCCTTTTCCTTAATAGAAATACATTCTGCTGTCAGGAAGTATTCTTGCCGCAGTCACCTAGCATTGTGTTTTACCAGGAGCCACTCAAACTTCACATGGCCCCTGCTGCATTCCTAATCTACCTGGAAGTGATTTGTGTCATTTTCGCTGTTCACCTGCTCACTTCATCTTCCATCTACATGTTGATTGGCAGAAGTGAAATATTTACTGTTTTCATTTACTCTTGATTTAAAATTTTATTGGCTTTTGGGAGCAAACAGAAATAGCAATTTACAGGAAGCACTGAGAACAGAATACTAAAGATCTGCAAAGAAAGAAACACACACAGCATAGAAAAGGAACCTCCATGACACAAGGAAACAGAGCTGGTTGCTGGGAATGCTCCAGCAATTGAAGGATGAATCACACAGACTTACTCTGGAAGGAAAGGCAGAGAAAATACTTTGGCTGCATTCTATCTACCTATCACTTTTTCGAAGATATCTCAAATAAGAATGAATTCACTCTGACTTGACAGACAGTGAGTAAGGACTCACGTGGCATGCAATTAGCTGATGTGACATAGTAAAGACACAGCTGGCTGACAGACTTGAGTCCATTCATTGTCCCAGGCCTGAGGTTTATGAAAGTGATTGAGAATTCCTGGACATGCCTACTCTCCCCATGTGGAGATTGTATAGTATGGTATATGGTTGACTTGAGGAGGCTCCCAAGCCTCTACTATCCTGTCTTAAGAAACTTACCTACTCTGAGAGGTTTTTTTCTCCACTCCTAACTCCATGGAGGTTTAGGTATGGTAGAGATGAAAATTGAATTTAAAGTCACTCATGTACTAAAATAAAAGCCACAATGTACCTAGTATTCAGAATAGATGTTATATATTTATCTATAACACACATAGCATTTAATATAAATGCACAGACATATAAAACCACAGCAAAGATATTCTATATAGAATTCTATATAGATTCTATATAGAATCTTAAGGTTATTTTTAATTGTTTGAGATTGTTATTTTTAATTTATGTGTGTTTCCCTGAATATATCTCTGCACATCAAATATAGGCAGTGCCTATGGAGACCAGAAGAGGACATTGACTTCCCTGGGAATGAAGTTGCAGGCAGTTGGGAGGTACCATGGAAATGCTGGGAATTCATCTCTCCAGCTAAATATGGTTGCGAATTTTACGGGTCTGTTAATAATCTATGTAGGTAGATACCTTTACCCTAGCATATGTTTACAAAAATAAGCTGGTAGAGAAGAAAAGGGGTCAAATAGCTCTTGACTTAGAAATACCTCCTTGGCATCCAGAGGCAGGAGAGGGAAGATCAAGCCAGTTCAGCTGCATCCGGCCTTCCTTTACTTGGGTCCTCAGCTTTAGTCTACCCGGCATCTGTCTCCTGCATTTCCTTCTCTCTGGAACCTTGTCTGGCTTGCTCACTGATGTGCCCAACACTGCCACAGGGTGCCCAGTTATACTAGGGGAATAAATGAAATGAGGGTTAGTAAGTGCATTCCAGCCAAACCTTGGGTATGGAATTATATTAATGTTCCAAGTTATCTGCTCTCCCCAACCTTCCTCAGATGATGAGTTCTGCACAAGATAGTCCAGGAGCCAGCATTGTCAGGAGCAGCATAAACTGTCCTTTGGTAGGTAGTATAACAGAGAAATGTCAGTCAATTTCTCTCTTTTCTCTTTTATCTCTCCTCTTCCAGCTCATCCTTTTCCCTCCCCCTTCCCCCCAGCCTCCTCAATGCAAAATTTCAAATCCAAGACCACTCCCTTACTTGTTTACCAGGTACAAGCAACTAGTTATAATTATTTTTTACTATCAGGTTGCTAACAATTTTAATATTAAAGTATGTCTATATGTAAGCAGAAAAACTAGTTTTGCATAAGATGAAATGTGACGATGATATCAGTTTTGGTTTACAGAGGCAGGATTTATAATATGAGAAAAGGAACAAAGCGATACTTCCTTCAAGAGCTAAACTTCTCTTTAGTAAGGAGTATGGTGGGGTGGGAGAAGCAATTATATTTTTGTCACACTTTACAGAGGTTGAACAAACATCAACACATTAAAGAAACACTGAGGGCAGTGGGCATCCATCCCAGTGGGCATCCCTCCCAGCATTGTAAACACACTTACCCTGTCAGGTCATCAGATACCATTGGATCAGAGACCATCTGGTCAATCCAGCATGTACTCTTTACTGCTTCCAAGTGTTTTTCAAAACCATGGAGTTTATACCTGTACATCCCACGAAAGTCAAAGTGGGTTGAGATATGTAATAGGAGCTGCGGGCTGCGTTCCTGCTGCCCAGCTCCCAGCCACCGGCTAGCTTTACCCGAAATAACAACACACAAACTGTATTCATATAAACACTGCTTGGCCCATTTCTATTAATGTGTGTAGCACCACGAGGTGGTGACTTATCTTGCCTAACCCATATTTAGTAATCTGTGTAGCACCAGTCTTACAGGAAAGATTCAGCATGTCTAACCTGGCGGCTTGCTTCATCGCATCTGCCCTGGAGAGGGGAGGCATGGCATCTGCCTCACTTCATCTTCCTCCCAGCATTCTGTTCTGTTTACTCCACCCACCTATGTACTAACCTATCAGGCAAGCGGTTTCTTTATTAACCAGTGACCTTCCTCCATCAGAGATAGCTAGGGGAACATGACAAAACAACAAAACTAAATCTTACCCTACAACAAACCACAAAAATTTCAATAGCTAATATTTATTATGTAGAATTAATGTGTGCTTTATGATTACCACTTGTTAAAGAAGGAGTGCCAGGTTTCTCCCTTAGTTACTTAATAAGCTGACATCCAAAGTGTTAGTTGAAGGGATGGATTTAGTGACATCTCACTTGTCTACAAAGTGATTTGTATTTCTAAATATTATTAAAACCTTTTTAAAATTTGATTAATAATCCCACCACCACCTCTATGAAATAACAGGTACTAGAAAGAGGAAATAACCTGGAAATCTGTGCTTCTCAGCTGCGAGAGGTGTGTTAGTAGATTTAGAGAGATCCTGTCTCCTTTAGGAGTTCACTCAACTCCAGCTTTATAGGTGATGGCTTCTTTGCTATAGAGAAGTAGGAGGGGGCAGTGCAGAACTGGGGGTGTCATGGAAGAACACAGACAAATGCTTTTCCTTTTTCCATTAGGTTAGCTTCTCCAGTGACAACCAAGCTGAAGTTAAAACATTTATCACAACAAAATACATGTGCACGTTTTAAACCTAAAACACCTAAGTTAGTATAGATGAGTACTTCTTAGAATCTTTTTTCTATATATAATTATTTAGTTTATAAGAGATGTTCATTGAAAAGTAGCTCCTAATATAAAGAGTTTGTTGAACCCAGGAGCTTCTTAACAGCAAGAGGGTGTTCCAGAGAAGGAACATTGCTTATTATTATACAAAGGAAACTAAACTCCTTCAAGTGCTGTAATAAAGATAGTTCCTAATTGTTAAGTCTTTAATGTTATCCAGCAGCTGGTTATACCCACAGGCAAGTTATGATGCCCTTTAATTACCTTGTGATGAAGATATAACTGTTATTCTTGACTCATTATAAGTCAAAAATGGCACACATAGAGGTCAAATTCCATGTCCTCATATTTGACTTCAAGACTCATGCCCTGACACTGTCCCTGTGATGCCATCAGCAGCCAGGGTTCTGACACAGGTTTGAGGTCTCAAACAAAAGCTGAGCCTCTTTTGCCTTCATGTTCCATTTGTGAACCCGAAGAGGAGGTGTGAATAGCTGGCCTTTGTCTTGTGTCTGTCATATGGAGAACAATTAAGTTCTACGTATGACACAGTTGCCTTGCATGGCTGAAAGGGCCAGAGAGTGCATGCACAATGTCCAGATGAGACTTTCACTCTTCAGAAATCTGCTAACACCTGGTGTTATATTCTCAGATTTCATTCTTCTCCATGAAAAAAAGAAAAGAAAGAAAGAAATTTTCTGGTGGCTAAATGTGGTCTGAAGAATCATGATTTTCCCATGTTTTATTTTTATGTCATGACAGCAAGTTCATGTTAGTTTCCGGTTTAGTTTTCAAACCTGCTGCACAGCTCCTTCTCTTTAGCTCAGGGAGCACCAGAGAGGAGAAAGCAGAAGGGCCATCAGAACCTGAAGGCCAGGAAGTCTGCCATGACCATATCTCCTGGAAATGGCTACATACGAAAGATCTCAATTATAGTGGCATCAGTAGATGCTAAAAAAAAGAAAGGGGGAAATCTCACAAGGTCCCACCCCTAGACAGAGAACTACAGGCAAAAACAACCATTAAGAGAAGAAACAGCTTCCCTTGGGGATGAGCCCCCAATTGACTGCAGTTCCAAATGGCCAGCCCCCGGACCACACATACATACAAAGGACAAACTGGACTCAGCAAGTTATGTTTAGATATTTGTCTGTATGTGTGTGTGTGTGTGTTTGTGTGTGTGTTTGTGTGTGTGTGTTGCCCTGCTGAGATGAAAAACCCATCATTCACCTGCTCTGTGTCTTGATTCCTGGCTTGCCTAAGTAGCCTGTTCTTTCTTAACATCTTTAAAGCATTCAAATGATACTCAAAATATCCTTCATTCCCTGAGAAAATCTAAATCTCATAATAGGCTTGAGAATTAAGTCACTGTAACTCATACCTCAGCAAGTCTGAGCACATAGTAGGCCTTCAGCAGTATATACAAGTAGGCAGACTGATGAAGTAACTTAGGTGCACATTACCAGATAAAGACATGGCGGGAAAACCCAAAAGAGGAGGGCACCTGACCCTACCTCTGTGGTGATAATTTTGCCCTAGTTTTTGCTTTGATGCATCAGCAGACGTCATCTTGGAAACTGGCATCAATTTGTGCTTTGAGTCAAGGACCCTGGGGTGTGTGAAAAGCATCTCTTTAATTACACAACAGAAGCTGTTCCATGGATGCTCTTCCCAAACACCATCTTACCTCGACAATGATTCCTTCTGTAAGTGTGCCCTGAGCAGCTCTTTAAGCTGGAAGCAGAGAAGGAACTTGAATAGACGTGGATTTGGATGACAAAATACATTTTCTGTGAGAGCCAGGATTCCTTTGAGTGGCTTCATATTTCACAGACATCACACAGGACCAGCAGAGACACTCTGGCACAAGGTCCACACAGCTTTTTATTTTTCAGCCGTGTTACCTCATCTGCCGCTTTCTTCTTTGGTGTGAAGGATGGAGCTCCACAGCGGGATCCCCTCACACCTCTAATTGAGATGAGAAGATGGGGATGAACTTTTATTGAACTTCTCCAGAACTAACGGATTAGAATGCATATGAGTAAAGCATAGCTCAAGTTTTGAACTTTTCTCTTGCCTCTTTCTGTCTCTAGATACAAGCTCTCACACACACCTATACTCATCACCACCCACACCACCCAAACTTCATTTTCTGTATTCCTCTATTTCCCACCGCTCACCTCCAGCCTAGACTGAAATCCGTTCCAAGTTAGGGTAAATTCATAACAAACTGCAAGAGCCGGGACCATGGAGAAGGAAAATGGGACGAATCTTACTCCTAGGGTAGCCGCCAGGCTTCCAGAGGTATATCCACAGAATTGAGCTGCAAGGCATGAGCCTAATTGGAGAGTTAAGTTTCCTATTTTGGGGGAAAGCACCTTGTCTAAGTTGATGGTCAAACTCACAATTCATGTTGCCACTAAACCTGGACTTCAAACTCAGATTTCTCGTAAGGAAGCTTATGGCGACATTTTGTTTGTGCTTTAACAAATAAAGTTTGCCTGAAGATCAAAGTGCAGAGCTAAACCACTAGTTAGTCATAGAGGCCAGGTGATGGAGGAGGGTCATCTTTCTATCTGTTGCTTTCATTGGTTAATTAATAAAGAAACTGCTTGGCCTCTGATAGGGTAGAATTTAGATAGGCAGAGTAAACAGAACGGAATGCTGGGAGAAAGAAGCCGAGTCAGTGAGTCGCCATGATTCTCCGACTCCAGACAGATGCAGGTTAAGATCTTTCCTGGTAAGCCACCTCATGGGGCTACACAGAATATTAGAAATGGGTTAGATCAATATGTAAGAGCTAGCCAATAAGAGGCTAAAACTAATGGGCCAAGCAGTGTTTAAAAGAATACAGTTTCTGTGTGATTATTTCGGGGCATAAGCTAGCCATGCAGGTGGCTGGGTGCCAGGGACGCAGCCCTGCCGCTCTTATTACTACAGCCAGGTAGTGATGGCAGACACCTTTAATCCCAGCACATGGGAGGTGGAAGAGACAGGTCTCTGTGCATTCAAGGTCACCCTGGGCTACACTAGATTGATCCTATCTAAAAGAAAAACAGAGCCAGGCTCTGATGTCTCTACCTTTAATCCCAGTACTTGGGAGTCACATGCCTTTAATCCCAGAACAAGGGAAGGAGACAGGAAGGGTATTGGCTGGGTAGAGGGAGAAATAAAAGGCGGGAGGAGACAGCTCATGGCATTCAGTCTGAGGACTTGTAGAGGTAGGATGCTCCAGTTTGTCTGAGGATTTCATAGAAGTAAGAACTAGTGGCTGGCTGCTCTGCTTCTCTGATCTTTCAGCTTTCACCACCTAATATCTGACTCCAGGTTTTTATTTTTAAGGCCAATTAGATTCGTGCTCCAGAAGCTAAGCATTATTCTAAAAGCCTAGTTGTATGCCATGGTGTTGGGGGTGGGAGGAAAAGTGGGGAATCCAGGATGGCCTCACAGATGAGGTATCTTTTGATGGGGACCATGCAGACACTAGTAAATCTGCAAGACTCTGATTGAAAAACAGACTGCTCACCGTTTGGAAATCTAATCAAACTACCTTATTTTTCTTTTTTATTTCTTTACAAGAATGCTAAAAGAGAAAGAGAGAAGGTCTTGGAGAGATTAGGGATACATGGGTCATACCTAAATATAATAAAAAGCTATTTACAGCAAGCCAACAGCTAACATTAAATTAAACGGAGAAAACTCAAAGCCATCCCACTAAAATCAGGAACACGACAAGGATGTCCACGCTCTCCATACCTCTTCAATATAGTGCTTGAAGTTCTAGCAATAGCGATAAGACAACATAAGGGAATCAAGGGGATTCGTATTGGAAAGGAAGAAGTTAAGCTTTCGTTATTTGCAGATGATATAATAGTTTACATAAGCAACCCCAAAAACTCTACCAAAGAACTCCTACAGCTGATAAACACATTTAGTAATGTGGCAGGATACAAGATCAACTCCAAAAAATCAGTTGCCTTCCTATACACTAAGGATGAGAATAAAGAAAATAATAGAAGAGAGACAGTTAAACATTCAGTGTGACTTTCTATCAGGTATTTAAAAAGAAAATGAAATTTTTCATAATGCGGTTTTGTTTGCTTCTTTCCCCCAAGATATAAAATAATAGAGAATATAAAATTTCCCATCTGCTGAGTCAGCTATGGGCGACCGATGATGTGCAGTGGAAGAGGCAGCTGCTCTCATTCCCGGACCACTGTCTCTCAAAGGCCAGGGATGCCACTGAGATCTGTTGTGCCAAATAGTAAACAGAGGGAGGAGAGAACAAAAGCATCGAGTCAGAAAGTCAGAATCTTCAAGTAAATTGTGGGCTTTTTTCTTTTCTTTCTTTTTCTTTCTATGTAAACCAAAGCAATTTCTATTTTTTTTTAAAAAAAAAAAAAAGGAGAAAATCATTCAGCCAGAGGCCTAGAGGTGACAAGGAACTGGGCAAGGTGACAAGGGACATACATCACCTACTCTCTCAGCCTCAAGGACAGAGTCAGAAGCAGAACAGGCAAGAATCAAAGTGCTGGAACTATCGGAATGACCCAGATGTTAAAACAGTGTGGGCTGCGAGTAACAGAGCAAATGACCATGCCGCCATGATAAGGGCAGCCGTGATCTGCACTGAGTGATGTGGACAGACACTCCTTGTAGATTGAGGAAAAAAATAGATAAAATAAATAAATAGTTCACATGCATTACATTAGTTAAAAGTTTAGAAAAAATACTGGTAATGTTTATGTCTGTATGGTAAGTGTAGTGATCTCTTAAATCTATAATATTTTGCAATAAGAGTAGTTTTATGTTAATAAAAATATGGTCAATAAAAAATATTTTAGAAGGCTTTAGTCTCCTTCCAAAAGCATTGCACATATTATTTTGATAAAGAAAAAAATCAAAGATACCTAAATGTGAAGGATTAAAAATGAATTCTTAGCTGTGAACTCAATACCCTTTCCTTCTGCAGCATCTCGCCACTTCACAGGACCACAGCTGCAATTATTTGGAGGGAGAATCAGTAAAATCACATTTCATTTGCTCTCTAGAATATGATCTATTTCAAGCTTTACTTCTGAATAATATTAACACAGAATGGTAATCTGTGTGCACCCTTTACCCAACACTTATATTATACGACCTATTTTCTGCTGTGTCTATTAAAAACAAATATAGGGAAATCTCAATAGTATTGGCATGGCAAAATAAAAATTATCAGTCAGAAGCAAATTCATCATAGTCAAATTTAAATATATTAAAAGATCAACAGTATGTTAAATGATGACTAAGTTGCATAGCAGGGCAATGAATTTCTCTACAGAGTTCTTATTAGTAGGCAATTAGTATTAAAAACATGCTGACTGTTCTTAAGTACTGTAGACAGTGGAGGGAATGGAGGCACGCATGACAGAAAGCAGATGGAGAAGCTAATTATTTTTCAATTACAGGTGGCATATTGAATACAAATTTTCTAAGTCACCCCTCCGTTCATCTTACAGCTCTGTTTCTTAGAATAAATAAGCACATTATTTCATTAGAGGGACATTTCTGTTATAACAATTATAACTACTTACCTGCAATGTGTTTGCCCCTAGAGGGAAGTCAGAAGGGAAGAACACTGAGCGGTTGAGTCTAGCTCAGAGATGAGCTTGTATTCGTAGGTGAGGGCTGCCGGCCCTGAGAGGTGGTCACAGATACAAATGGCTGGGAAGTTTGCTTTCTTACAGAGATAAAGCCAAACTTCCTTAGTGATCTATGTGTTTCCCAGGAACAAATATCCAGAACATACTATTGTCCAAATTCCATATAACAAAATTTTTACAGCTCGCTTTAAACACTGCACAATTCATAGCATATACACTGGAGGGAGACAGATTTGAGCCAATATCCAGCATTATAATTTGACTTTTTTTCTCACTGAAATTGTAGAGAAACAATTGTATATTCACTTGCTATAATTGTAGGAAACAATGCAAAGGAAACCTGTGTGACCTGCCTCACTTCTCCATTCATGACTGTAAAAAGCAGAATATCTGTGAGAGCAGACTATCACAACCAGGATCCTGGCATTGGTTTTATTCAATTGTGTATTGATCAATCTTATTTTCAGATCTCCCCCAGTCATCTATGTGCCTGTGTGGGTTGAACATATGTACCGATACGTGTGTTTTAAGGTTTATATGCTTCACTCTTGTTGATCATTGGGATCTCACAGACTCCCCTAACACACAGCCATTGCTGCTGCTTACCCTCTGGGATGTGATGGTGAAGAGACGCCATTGCTGAAGACACTGTACATCTGAGTGACAGGCCAGAGGGAAATCAAGCTGGCACCAACCTAGACGCTTCTTTCCTTATCATTACCTTTCATAGTTCTGGAAAGGTCTAAGCATGATACCAAGGGAAGAAAGTCATTATCAGTCTAATCCATCTGTGAGCTCTGTGAGCTACAATAATGACTAACCTGGCAAGATGTGCTCAATGCCATAGTGGTAGGAGTGTCATGGAAGTAACCAAACATGTCATGTTCTCATTTAATCCTTCTGCATAAGATGGACCCCAATCTGGTACTGTGGTTGGGCAGGACATGGGCCCTAAGGAAGAACATAGCACTGTTATTCTGCTAAATGGACATCCTACTAAACTGCCCTCTAAGTTCTTATCCTTATTCCCAAAATAGCAGTGCATTTTCCACCCTCAACCAAACCACTTTTGCAATGTGGAGGTTAACACAAAGACCCACACCTTGTCAACATGCAGAGAATAAAAAGCTATGGAGTTTTTAACTTTAAATGAGATATTTGTGTAACATATCCTGACCAAGGCTCAAAAGTCATTGAGGAAGACAGTGTAGGATGAATGGAAGTGTTGGAGGGTGAAGCTATCTATAGAAACTGTATTTTTCACGAATGACAGAGCAGTGGCACATGTGAACTCACAGTGGTTCATTCACGAGCTTCATTCACGAAACCCACACATAATCAGTCCAGCCAAAATTCCAGCACTGGTGGAAGAGGAGTCCATGAAGTCACCCTATCTGAGCAGCTATGGACAGCTGATGGCTGTCCTGGAAGAGGGAGAATCATTTTTCTTCAGAGACGTGGACCCTAGGAAACTACCCACGTGCATGTGCCAGTCCCACACCCATGCATGGAGAGGCAGCACTAAATGGGTCCAGTGGACATTAATTTGAGAGAAGAAAAACATAAGAGAGAGAAAGAGCATAAGAGCTTGAAATTGGGGGGGGGGGAGTAAGGAGAGATGGGGATGAGGGAGTGGACTAGTTCCAAATATTATATGCATGTGTGAATATTAAATAAAATATTAAATTTGAAAAATAAAATATCTTTAGTCATTGTATTGTAGTCGTTATTAATAAATAAGTATCTGGAAGGTTGTATCATCTCATTAGTTTAATAACCTGCCCTCCCACTAACAGAGGCAGAGTGGAAGGCAGCAGGGAGCAGGTTGATACAGTTTGTCAAATCACATAAACTTACTGGCTACAACTATTTTCTGAGCTATATCTTTAAATTTCATCCTGTGTCTAAGCACAACATGCCGACAAGATTTACAAGGGGCTAACTTGCTAGTCTCTAAAGAATATCCCGATGTACCATATGCCCCTCCCAAGCATATCTCCCTGGGCAATTGTACTGTGTGTCTAGTAATCAGCTGTGTTCAAAAGTTCAAAACCCATGATTAATGGAATTGGATGCACTGTTAATATCATGGCTCCTTGCCTGAGATAGATCTAGGTCCAAATTTGGGGCTCTTAACCCCCTGGCCTTGAACAATTTATCTAAAGTCGAATGAGCAGCTATATCTGAAACGTGGAACTCATAAGAGTCTCCGTCTTGTAGAGGTATGGGAGTGAATGAAGCTCTTCCCCCAAAGAGCTTGTCAAGGATCTTGGTGCATTTTAAATTAACATTATATGGCTCTATGACCTTACAGTTATATTTGAATATACTGCAGTCTTTAGTGGATACGAGAAAGTTTTATTTGGGAGGATAAGGAGAAAATTCTTTTGAGGAGGAAAGAAGTTTTTGACCTATATAAAATACTTTACCATGGATGTTTTCCTGAGATAGAAAGTTTCTGACAGATGGACATCCACTCTCATGATCTGTGTAGTTGGTAATGAGAGCAGTGTGCTCACTGTGTGTACTTCTCTGGTGTGGCATGGATTCAACCTTCTCGGTTTCCTCCAGAGTGTGATGAGGGGCACCCAAATATAGATATAGACTCAGGCTTCTATTAGACTGAGTTGATAAGAGTAGGTGATGGGTGAATTCAACAACAGTATTTTCTGTACCAGTCATGCAAAGGTGGGATGCAGAATGGGATTTGGAGGTCATTCCCAGCCATCAGAAACAATGTAAGAAGTATGGTTTGAATAGAAACTGTTTGGAAACCTTTTGGTGGTTTCTGAGCATGACCAGAAGTCTATTGAAGGTAGAGGGTTCCCTGAATCAATACCTCCAAATGCAGATTTTCAGCTGGGTTTTCTCTGTCCCCGTGTTCTCTATTCATTGAGCATCTTCTGGATCAGCTGGTGTGCAGAAGAAGGGTGCTGTTAGTAAACAAAAGGCAAAGGGGAAGAGGGTGGCCCCAGCCTCAGATATCAAGAAGAGAAATCTGAATGCATAACACTTGGCTTTCAGTCTATTTCAAAGTCAAAAGTAGGAAAGTTAGCATAGTGAACTGATGTGTGAGCATGGCTCTGCTTGTATGGTAAATGAACTGAACGATGAGTCACCTGGTGTGAAGGACAAGGCTGTAAGAAATAAGCCTCCATGCTCAGTGCTTGAGCAAAAACAGGGCTCTGCTTTGTACAGGCTCCTGTTCAGTGTGAAACTTCTTTGCAAAAGCCACCTTTGATTTAACGCTCTCTATGGACTCAGTGTAATGGGGTGGGCAACACTCGCCTCATTGCACAGACAAGCAGGAGTTTCCCACTTACGGGAGGCCACCCAGTAATTAAGTTACTGAATGGAACTTGAGGCCAAACCTTAGAAAGATGTTTGAGAACTCAGATCCCTGGATTTCTGTAGTAGAATGTAACTCTGTGTCCATGTGTATCTGCTCCAGGAGATCTCTGTTGCCTTCCATGTGACCGCTGGTATAGTCACATGTCTCCATGGTATTTCAGTGTTTGAAGTTAAGTGGCCAGTTAGAGCAGTGTGATGCCATTTACAATTCTGGTGACTCTTTGAACAGAAGGTGCTGGTGTTTATTTATGTGACTCTAAATGTGATTCATCTGGAACTGAGACTTCTGCTGCTTTATGAAGAGTTGCTAGTGCAGCCAAGTGTTTGCTGTGTCTCTACTGTCGTTGCATCTTTCTTCAACAGGATAGACAGCAGGGGAGCGAGCTAAGTTTGGAATTATCATGGAGGCTAACCATCTCGCTGTATCTGTGGCATTGAAAAAAGTAAACAGAATAACATATTATCTAGCAAGAAGCACCAGGATTCTGTGTGTGTGCGTGCATGCATGTGTGCATGTGTGCGTGCATCTGTACATCAATGCACCCATATGTGCGTATTTGTATGGAAATAAATATTAAATGAAAAGGCAAAATCAAAGCACCTAGAAATCAGGTGTTGCTAAAGACAGGTGAAAATTTCCTGGATCCCTTTTCTCTAGGCAGAGAAAATCTGAAGAACAGAAATGGGAGCCAACAGGAGGAAAACAGATTGAGGCTGGATCGTGAGCAATAAAGTTGTCATGACATCCTTTCTTAAGAAAAGCAGGCTGTTATATAGCATCTATGGGATACAAAGTGATACCTACTCTATGAAGTCTTGTGTATTTTATCTAAGTTGGGGGGGGGGGGTGTTCCGAGAAAGGGGCTGAAATGAGTCATGGGCAGTGTGAAGAATAGTAGGATTTTTTAATGAAAAGTCTGGAGTCCAAGAAAGAGAAAAAAAGAAAAAGAAAAGAGTTGTGACCCCAGAATTTCCAGAAATATTGACCATACTTTTAGATATCCATAAGCCATGTAATTCTTTGTGTCTAAGCGGGGGGGGGTGCACATGTTGAGATCAGCTGCCTGGATCTCTGTGGTCAAAGGGGTCTTGGCAGCAGCATTTTACAGTAGTTTCTGGAATACTGGGCTAGGTAGGCCTGTTGGACCTACACAGTATTTAATTGTGAGCATGGACTTTCGAGAGATGAACTACTGTGCATAGGGGAGTCAGTTTTGCTTGCCAGGGTGACCTTGGAAAACGAGTCACACCCATCCCCATCTCAGCCTGTGTCCTTCACAAGGCTTAGGAGAACAGCTGCCCATCTGAAGATTCTCTGAGCTCAGTCAGTACAAAATCTGGACTCAGCTTCAGAGAACCTTATGTGCCTTGATTTGGAGGCTGACTTTTCAGCAGATTTGCTTTAGGCCAATTTTATTAAATTCAGGCAGGAAGAGAAAATCGCAAACCTATGATAGATAGCCCTGTTTCCAAGCAGGACCTGAGCTTGAAGTTTTTCTTCAGGACATTGCTTTCTCTTTAAAGCGCATATTTATTCATTTATTCTAGTCTCTGGGTAGGTGATTGTCAAGGCCAAGGCCTCTGCAAAGGAAGAATATTCCAATGAGTTGGGGGGAAATCCATAGAACTTTTGGCTATGCTTGTTAGCTATCCAGATTATGAGTTCTCTAAATGAAGGATTGCGATGTCACGGTAATAAACTAGCGATAGAAAAGCACCTTTCTGTCTGTAATTGGAGAATGGGGAACTGAGGGGATTTAGACACGATCTTAATACGAGTCAGTCAATCATTGTAGAAGGAAACGAGGAGGAAGTTCACACTTTTATTAAAAGCATATAACAAAAATCTCACTCAGTTCCTGATCATGGGGTCTGGTCCCAAAACCTGATTTATGTATTACATTTGCTGATAAGAAAACCCACTTCAGCACTGACAGCTCTGTCAAGCAGCCTTGAGTCCCTATAAGCATGCAAACGCCTGGCTAAATTTTTCAGCAAATCCATCACTATTTGGAACCAGTGTGAGCAAGCCTGTGAGAAGCAGGGAGAATGAGAACAGTTTATTTCCCCCTGTCAAGTCAGTGTACTGAAAAGTCAGACCCTGACTAGGAAGCAGAAAGAACATAAGAGCAGGAAGAAAGGGGGAAGGCTGACTTTCGGGCATGACATGGCCAGTCCACTCTTGTACTCCCAGGAGCTGTGATCACCTGAACAACGTTTACATTCTATTAGGCCAATCAGCGTTCTTGCATAGAGTGGCAGGGGCTTATGAGGCCTCATCCTTCAGTGAAGACTTACTGTGGTTGCTGGAGAAGGAAGAGATATTGTCTTCAGTGCTGTGGACACTGATAAGGTACCTATGGTCATAAATAACCCCTCATCCATGATCCTAGAAGCGACCCTAATTAAACTCTTTATTCATATACACGGGGAGGGAGACATTGACTTTAAGGGAAGACAAGGGGCAGGGAGATGCTCGGCAGTTGACACATAAGGCTGACACACAGTAGGTAACACCATTTCTACTTCAGGTCTCCATTTCTCCAGCTCTGCCTCTTGTTGTCACCACAGTGTCATGCAGAAGGCCTCAACAGGTCAGCTTCCTGAATGCATGAGTCAACTACACTTTTCCGGGAGGAGCCCTGTTGTATCTAACCCCAGAACCTCACACTAGCTCAAAATGCTGTAGGAATTCATACCGCCAGTAGCCTTTAAGTTACCCACCCATTTGGGTGTGGCCTCTTATACTATTTATGCCACTGTAAAGTGCACATCCAGTCTCTTTTCCAGCTGCAGGATTCGGTTGCTGTTCCCTGTTCCAGCAGAGGATTGTGATCTGTGAGCCTAACCCTAAATAAATAACCCTATATTACACTCAATTCTGAGCTAGTGTGGGATTTCTTTGAAGCATCCTTCTCCATCAAGACACCTTCTGGGCCAGCAAAGCAGGTGAACTATAAATTCAGATTGCACTGCCATAGCCAGGAAGGCCACAACCAACACAAATACCATCGACTGGAATCCTATCTGTCTCTCCAATGGGCACCTTCCACTTGTAGACTCCTCAAAGCATCTCACTCACAGAGCCTTTGCAGATAAGCAATGGCATTGTTTGTAACTCAGACACATCTTAATATGCATTTGTGGTGTGTGTGTGTGTCTGTCTGTCTGTCTGTCTGTCCGTCTAATCTGGATATTTATTTGTCCTGACTCCTTAAATAAATTATAATTTCTATGAAAGCACGAAACTTTGTATTAAAAAAACCTATAGGGCAGACTAACTCAGTTGCTATCATGCACGGTATGTGGCATAAGGACTTGAGTTCAGCCCCCAACTCCCATGTAAAAAGATGGATGAGATAGAATGTATATAAACTCCCACCACTGGGGAGACAGAGACAGAGGGTCCCTGGGGCTCACTGGACAGACAGTTTAGCCTAATGAGAAATCCCCAAGTACCAGTGACAGACCTTGCCTCAATAAAGCAGGTAGATGGCTCCTGAAGAGTGGCACACACACACAAGGCTGACTTCCACATGTCCACACATGCACATGCACTTGCATACACATGAACATGCACATATATGCACACAAAAATATTACTGTCTGTGTAATGCCTCATTCACTGGGCCCCAATCCTGTAAACTGTCATCAGTAAATGTATTCTCATCACTAACATAAATGTAATGCTTTAAAAAGTTTTTTGGAGAAGCAGATGAAGTCGTGAGATGTCCACGGAGAAACCCAGACGTGTGTTTAATAAATCTTCCCATGCTCCAAACATGAAAGAACACTCAATCTGTTTCATTTCAAATGCTCTTGTTCACTTTAATATCATTCTTAAAGAAAGGAAAGCCTGTGGGGTTTGCGAAGGTTGGCTTTTGAAATATCCAATTTTTCAGGCTCCATGTAAAAATGTCCCTGAATTGATTCTCACTTACTTTCACAGGGCAGAGACTGGAAAATCGGCAAAGAGGTTTACATACATACTAAAGAGTTCAGCGGGGCACCTTGAGTGTAGCCCAAATAGAAACCCCAGTGCCTGAATCTGGACAATTTTCCTCCCGGAGTTCTTTGCAGAGAAGACATTACGTTTTATAAACCTTTCAAGTACGCTGAGAACAAGAGGCTTACCTCTACCTGTCTGCTGGAAGGACATTAGAATCTTGTTTTTAAGTACAATTCAATGGTTATACACTGGGAACATTTTGTTTTAGGGGTAATAGATGCCATCTACATGTATTTAAATTTGTTCTGATTTAAGACATTATCCACCACTACCCCTTAATGAGGGATAAGATAAATCAGAATATTTGAAAAAGTTATATGGAAATGTGCTATTTGGTAAGCTTAATTCACACACAAACACACAAACATACACACATGCATGTGCAGGCAATCACATGAACACACATACGTGCTCATATAAAAGAGTTTAATTGGAGTTTTTCTCCATAGGGAATATTGTTCCTCCCAGAAGGTTGCAGGATAAAAGGTTTGGGACCAGATGTGGAACAGCTATCCTCAAGTTATTAATCCGAGAAGCCCCAAAGACCTTTCCCCTCTGAAACAGTACAGGTTAGCACCAATATTCCTGGTTTCTCACTAGAACTTGATAGGAAAACATGAAGACATCATTCACATTTGTCCCAGGGAACAGAGAAATCACATCAGGGCTGACCAGGAAATTTCCTCCCTGCTGGAAGGGAGTTTTTATTATACTAAATAATAAAATCAATAGCTTTTATCATACTTAAAGGTGTCATGTGGCTGATAGAGACCAGTGCATCATCGTCTTACCTGCCGTGAACCCTGTGAACCACAATACCAATCAGGTAGCAAGAACTGCCCATGAGTAAAGGGTTGGTATAAATGCTATGAGGGTAACCAACTCCTTTCCGATTGGTCTTCAGAGCCACTCCACCAAAGGAAACGTATGTCTGGTACTATAAATCTGGTCAAGAGCCCATATTTGAAGAGGGGTAAACCTACAACTATCATTCTGCTAAATGATATGGTATCAACCATCTTATAAGTTCATATCTCTCTACCCATAAATTAGTGCAGCTCTCAGATCTCATCAGAGAAGTTTCTTTGGGTGGTGGAAAGAATTCATAGCAAAACTCAACTAAAGAATGTCCTTGGAGTGCTTAGCCATAAATGGAACATGAATATCACACTATCCCAAAGGCTCAGACACCACTAAGAAAAAAACAGATGGAAATCTTGTAAGAGCTGGAGGCCAGGGAGGGGCAGAGCAAAACAGTACCTCCTGGGTATAAGACTGCTGCATTCATGCATTCAGAGCACCTGTGGTTGACTACACAGGACCAAGTCAGCCAACATTCCCACACAGACAAAAGGAACTCACCAGCCCCAATCCATAAGTGAAGAAGTATGGAAAACTGATGGTTTTCGGGGAAGGAAGAGACAGTTTTATGTGAGGGTGTAGACCCTGGTAGGTCAACTACTCTCAAGTAGGTGACTCCACACTCAGAAGTATATGGGCAGAACAATTTGGATTCAATCGGATATTTTTTTAAAAGAAGAAGATATGAAGTTGGTGGGGTTAGGGAAGTGTCATGGATCTTGGAGGATTTAAAAGGAGAAGTAGGGGTTAATGTGATAAAAAATGTGTTGTATGAAAATCTCAATAAATTAATAAAAACAATGCATTAAAACAAATCCACCCATGGAAAGAAAAGGTCATGAGTAACCATCACTAACCAAGCATGTGACTGATCTTAGAACAGATACAATGAGCAATCTGTCCATAAGCTAAAGAAAACAAAAACCTGAATCATTTATTTCAATAAAAAGAAGATGTACATAATAAGTTCCCTCCTACTAAATCAGTTTATTTTCTGAAAGGACGCAGCTTTCTTCTGCACTTTGGCAGTATATAATCCAAGACCTAGTGAAACTGAACTCATGGAGAAAAAAAACAAAGGAAAGAAACCCTGTCCTGAAGAAAAGGAATGAAGAGGGTCAGGTCTTCTGTGACACACTTGTCTGCAACTCTAGAAGCAAAGAACACAGGTCAGATATAGTTACAATTATTTCATGCCACTTCTTATAGGAACCCTGACCTTTGCCTAATCCCAGAGTCCACACCATCTAATAATCAGGTCATCTTTAACTAATTATTTGGAAATTTCTGTGTGGTGATTTAGGCAAATCTTCAAGAAAAAGCAAAAATGACTACTGTCAGTTTGGGGAATTTACTAATGTTAGGAACTCTATCAAACACTTTAGATGAATTATTTGATCTTGTGATGATTACTGTGGTATACCACCCCAGTTTCCCTCTAGGAGGTGGAAGAATATTCTGGCTTCCTTGACTTAAAGGTCAATTCCAAAAGGATGCTCAGGAGGAGCTATGCTTATAGAGACAATGAAATACTCTACTGAAATTGCATCACAATTGAGCATCTTCATTTGACCTGCACTTTTGGTTTTGCCTCTCCTAAACCTACTCTCCAACAATGCTATTACATGAAAGGATGACTGTTTGGGTGTTTTTCTCCTACAATACATATGACCACAGTTACCCCTCTCTCTGCTCCTCACAGCTGAGAGTTTTAAGGCTGATGTCTTTGCATTCCCAGCCCATGATTGTTGACAACAGAAATGATCAGTAGAAGAACTATGGAATGAAATGTTGCCTCTGAATTATTGACAGTCTGCCACAAATGAGGACCCATCACTGGCAGAATGTGGGACCTAAGAGTCCTAGGCCTGTGGTAGCAATGCACTGGGGAGCTTGCATCAGTGCTGAATGGGATCTGGCTAGACAGAAAAGCACTGTAAAATTCCACACAACGAAGATCTTCATAAAGAATAATGGTTAAGAAGATGCTGGATTTAGAAACTGATAGTGGGGGGCCATGAATATATTGAAGAATAATAATGAAAGAGAAAAGGAAGTGTGAAGGTAAAGCTGGATACCAACAACAGCCAAAAATTTACAAACTCATGGAAACTAAACAATTCACTGATAGATGAAAATATGAATCAAGATGGAAATGAAGAATAAAATTAGTTAAAAATTCTTTAAAATTGAATGAAAATAAAAACACGTCATACCTAAAACTGTGGGACAAAATGAGAGAAGTTCTAAGAGACAAGATCATAGCACTAAGTGTCTACATTTAAAAAGAATTTTTAAAAAATTAGCAATTTAATAGCACACTTGAAAGCTCTATAACAAAAGTAAGAAATAAGGCCCAAAAGAAATCAACAAGAAATAAACACAGGACTCAAATCAGTAAAATAGAAGCAAAATGAAAACAATACAAAAACTCAATGAAATGGAGAGTTGGTGCTTTAAGAAAAATAATAAGATTGATGAACCCTTGTCAAATTGACTAAAATATGAAGCAAGAACATCAAATTCAATAAAAATCATTGTTGAAAGGAGGAACATCACAACAGACTCTGAGGAAATCTAGAAAATTATCAGGACATATTTTAAAAATCTTACTTTACCAACTTGGAAACTGTAAAAGAAATGAGTAAATTTCTTGATATATACAATTTTCTAAAGTGAAATCAAGATCAGAAAAACAGTTTAGCAATTTAAACAGAGCTATAGCCCCTAGTGAAATAGGAGCAGTCACTGAAAGTTGTCCAACTAAAGAGAGAGCTGGACAACATGGATTCAGTGCAGAATTCTACCAGGTCTTCAAAGAAAAAAATGCTGATTCATTTAAATTGCCCCCAATATAGAAACTTAAGGAACATTGTGCAATTCTTCTTAGGTCACAATTACTCTATAACCTAAATCACATGAAGACCCAAAAGAAGAGTAAAATTACTGACAAAGATTTCTTATGAACATAGATGCAAAAATTCTCAATAAAATACTAGCAAACTGAATCCAAAGAGTCCTCTTAAAGTCTTAGGAAGAAACCATCTTCTCCTGAAAGTTAGGCCCAATAGGTAGCATGGTTACCAAGCAGGGACAAAGTCCTAGATTTGATTCACAGTATCGCAGGAACCAAGAGTACCATGTGCACTTGTGGCCCAGTACTTGGGAAACTTAACAGGAAGAATAGAGTTCAAGATCATCCTTGGTTCAAAGTAAGTTTGAGGCCAGCCAAAGCCACATGAGAGTGGCTTAGTTAAAAAGGAAAAAAAAATACAAAGAAGGGAAGTATCAAACCTAAAAAGACTCAACTGAATTATCAGAGTTTTAGACTGTGAGAAAGACCACTACCCAAGCCAAATTAATACATAAAACTTGTATTATGTCTTAGGAAAAAAATAGATGAACACTATCCTTGATGTTATGCCTGCTACTGATGATGACTACCATGCACTGAAGCCAGTTTATCCCATGTTTGCAGCAGTAGTAGCAAGTGTGGTATCTTTACTAGAGCAAGCTAGCTGAGTCTCAGTAGATAGATTGTGTTTGCCCCTCAAGTGAATCCTTCTGTCCATGTAGATATTCAGAAGGACCACACACAAGGACTTCAAGGATAGTCTCTTTCTTAGTTAGGATATCATTGTTGTGATGAAGCACCATGACCAAAGCAACTAGGAGAAAAAATAGTTTATTTGGCTTACACTTCCTTTTCAAGGTTCATCATGGAAGGAAGTCAGGACAGGACTCAAATGGTGCCAAAACCTGGAAGCAGGAGCACATACAGAGGCCATGGATGGGTGTGCTTACTGGCTATTCCTCATGGCTTATTCAGTCTGCTTTCTTAAAGAACCAAGGACCACCAGCCTAGGGATGGAACCACCCACAATGGTCTAGACCCTCCCCATCAATCACTAGTTAAGAAAATGCCCTATAGGCCTACCTACAGCCTGATTTTATAGAGGCATTTTAATTGAGGCTCCCTCCTCTCAGATGAATTCAGCTTGTGTCAAGTTGGCATAAAACTAGCCAGCAAAATTGACCACTTGTCAGTTTGACACACAAACACATTCACCATTAAGTCACAACCTTTCCTTTCTCATTTTGCGTCCATCATGTAGCTGATGTCTGAAGGGATCAGACCTAACCCTCTCTCTACCTGCCTCCTAAGCAGTAAATTGTAACTTGAGTCTCCACTTCCTCTTTGAAAACAGGGAAGTAAGCCTGAGTAGTACTTTGGGGGACTTTCCTGCTATCCTTGGGCTCTTGACCTTAGTTATTGCAGCCATTTTGTATGTATGACCATCCACCTTGAAGAGTTTGAGAAGGAAGTACACACTCACAGGGCATGCGCTCTGAAAGAGGACAGACCAGCAGTGTGACTCCTGACTTGAGTTTCTCCCTACCCACCCAACACCCCTTACCCAGAGTCCACCTCCCTCTCTTCCTCCCTCCCTCCATAGGCTTGGGATCATCAAGAAGAGGGAACAGAAAAAGTGTAAGAGCCAGAGGTGATGAATGCCAGCTCCTCACATGTCTCCCTCATTCTCAAATATTTGTTTATTGCTGTTATACATATGTGTGTTTATGTGTGTGTTTATGTGTGTGTGTGTGTGTGTGTGTGTGTGCATACATGCAAATATAAAAATGCAACCTGATAAATCTGCTTTTGTTGTTTGGGTACATATGGTTTCAGGGTTGACTACTTTGTGTTGGTAACCAATTAGGAGGCTCATGTTTAGAGAGAGGCTAGTTTACCCTCCTCAGGGGTCATTACTTGCCTGTGATTCTTTGCCTAAAAGTGGAACCTCATAAAATTATCCTACCTTCCTTGTTAGCAAGTCTATTAATGTCATCGTTCAGGCCTTGTTCTTGTAGTCATTCCTAAAAAAGGCAATCTCACAGTAGACTTCGTGGTATTCTGGTTCTTACAATCTTCTGAAGGCTGTTCCACATTGTTACCCGAGCTGTAGACGGAGGAGCTCTGCAGATGGACCCTTTGGAGCTTGAGTCCCCACCATCCACTGATCTTTGCATTGTACCCAATTGTGATTTTTCTGTACTAATTTCCATTTGCTGTAAAGGGAGGCATCTTTGATGAGGGGTGAGAGCTACACTTACCTGTATATATGAGGATAATATTTAGAATATTGTTAAGAATTATGTTGATCTCATGGTCACATTTTAATTGCTAATTTTATTGTGAAATCCACTTAATCTCTTTAGGCAAAGTCCCTATTCCATAAAGTGGTAATAAATTTTCATTTCCTAAGGCTGACAGAATATATGGGAGGTGATATATAGCCAAGGAAACATTTTCAAATAAGTTTCAAAAAAAATATGGGTAAACATATCCCATCATTGTTTGTGATTATGGTTATTGTCAAGGACTATTTTAGTTTCTCTCAGATGACTTATATGAAGCGCTGGGTGAACATGCACTATAAATGTTGAACAATTTGGAAAACCACACGTGAATATAATGAGTTTAATGAGTACTAACCCAAATCATCTGGTTATGCAGCAACTTCTCAACCAAAAGTAGGAATATATGACTTAATAAAGATGCCTCTCAACTGAAGAATGGATAAAGAAAATGTGGCACATTTACACATTAGAACACTACTCAGCAGTAAAAAAACAATGACATCTTGAAATTTGCATGAAAATGGATGGTCAAGTTCAAAAACACTGATGACAACTGCTGGAGAAGATTTATCCCTACTGCTTGAACTAGCTTTTTAGGAACCAATTCTCTTTGGATGGATACTTTGCTCGGCCTAGATATAGTAGGGAGGGCCTTGAGCCTCCCCAAAGCAATGTGCCTTACCTTCTCTGAGGATTGGATTGGGGTGGAGTGGAGGGATAAGTGGGGGGAATGGGAGAAGGGGAGGGAGTGGGAACTTGGATAGGTACGTATAATGAAAAAAGGTTGTTTTCTTTTAAAAAATAAAAATTAAATAAAATTTCTAAGAAAGTATTAAACTGAAACTGTAATATACACACAAAGACCTGTTGCAGACGTATTTAGGCCCTGTGCTTGCTCACAGTCTCTGTGAGCTTATGTGAGCTTTCTTCAGTTGATTAAAAGATTCCTTCCTCCCAGATAACTCTAGATTATATCAAGTTGACAAAAAGTAAATCTAGCCAGCACAGTGTCTGCCAGATTTCACTCCGGGACATTATTTCTATATTATCTCTTCCCCACTCCCCATTACTCTATGGTTCTTATAAATTTTGCTGCTGTTGATATAGCTTTCCTCAGTGCCTCTACACGGGAACCACAGCTCTTCCTTAGACAGTGAGAAGCATTTTGAACTGAGTGAGGATTCTTGCCTCAGCTCCCCAGAGAAGTTATCAGATCTGTGTCTGGATGATGGGTGTCCAAAGCATGGCTTCCCAACTTCTCAGTTGTCTGTCTTTCAGCAAGTCATCATTCCCAGCCTCCGCATGCCATCTGTGAATTGGTAATATTGACAAAACAATAATGCCTCACTTATAACCCTATTCTGAGGATTACCTGTGCTGACCTAGGAAGCACAGTATCTCACACTGGTCTTTGGCTTTCTGGTTCATCTCTATAGATTGACATAGATTGATTTTGCCTATTTCCTGGACTAAGAAGTTGTTTTTCATTCTGTTTCTTGCAACTACGAGTAGCAATGCAATGAAGATTTATGTATTTACAGATTCTTTTTATTCTAGTTTAATTGCTTTTTGCATTTTTATTAGTTCTTTGAGAATTTTGGTCATATTTACCCTCTTTCCCCAGTTCTCCCCAGGTTGACCACACCTTCTCTACCCACCCAACCTTGTATCCTTGTTTGTTTGTTTGTTTGTTTGTTTGACCATCAAATCCAACTTGTTCTGCCCTTATACTCAAGTTTTTGGCCTTCCACTAGAGCATGGCTGACCTACCAGGGACCACACCCTTAAAGAAAGCTAGCTCTCCCTCTCCCAATGGCTATCTATTAATCTTCAGACAGGGTGGGACTTTACGCACCTCTTCCACCTCCACACTGGGTTTGGTCTGGTTTCAGCCTGCACAGTTCTTGTACAAGCTGTAATAACTGCTGTGAGTTCGTAGGTGCAACTGCCCTGTCCTGTCTAGAAAACAGCTTCCTTGCAATCATTCTCTACCTCTGGCTCTTACAATCATATACACTTCCCCCTACTGAAAAGACCCTTGAGCCTTTTTATATGTCCCTAAACCTGGACTTTCTGAATTAAAGAACTTATATTTTGTCAGTGTGTTTAAAATCATAACCAAGTTCCAAGAAAGTTAGATTACATAACTTTTCACAAATTCAAAACATCAAAAACCTTGAGAAAATAGAAATTGACATCAAATTCATCTAGATATGGAAGATTCTATAATTTGATAGAAAATGTTGACAGTCTCAGAAGAAAATTCAACAGACATGCTGACTTTGGGGTTTCCAGACATGACTCCGGTCACATATGATTTATCACTGAGAAGTACCTCTGGCAAGGACTGGCGAGAGCCAAGTCATACTGGATGCTCTCTAAGATCTATTACAAAGCTTCCTGGATTTTCTGTCTTCAAATCAATCACTTGATGACTGTACTCATTTTCTTAGTGTTTTACATTCTTCCTAGGGATATGTCAGATTGTCACCTGTGGCTAATAAGACTCACCTAAGGCTAATAAGAGTGAATGATGGGCATAAAGGTCAGTATACTCCTTATATCAGTATATCCTGGAGTGTACAAGCTCACATGGGCCAAGAGTCACAAGGTGCTATGAGCATCAGAGAAGGAACGTTCTAGAAAAGATGTATCTGAGTTAATACTCTCCTAACACATAATGAGAGTTATTAGAAGTGCTAGGAAGGACAGCCTTAGGGGCACTGCAGAGGAAAAAAGACTCTTTTCTGTTCCCTACACAAGCTAACTCAGAACTGGTATCCATGAGCTGGCTCCCACTATGAGTCAAAATAAAAGTTACACTCATAGATTGCATGCTGCAGTTCCAATTGTGAACACACGTGGTTCCAAGAACCTATAAAGTAGACAAGAGTATAATCTGTGCTATAACATTGTAGAAACAAAAGCATGGAGTTTAAATGGATTACCTAATGGGATACAGTAGGTCAGTAAAACTGAGACTCAAGACTTTTATACAGGGACCATGATATCACTGAAAACTTTTAAGATGGTAACTTTCTTGCTAGAGAAGACAAAAGCTGGATCCCAAGGCCTGGTCCTGGAAACGTGGAGAAGAAACAAAGGTGAAACACGATTAATAAAAACTGAGAGAGAGAAACATGACTTCGGTCTGAAGATCCAAAAAGCAAAGCAGCCAGCCACTGGCTCTTACCTCGACCTCAGTTGGAAATGGCTATCCTGCCTCCAGGAATCTCAGAATGAGACTGTGTCTGAGAGCTGGCTCCTGCCATTTTATAATCCTCTTTAGGGCTGGGATTAAAGACATGCACCACTGGAACTAAAGGCATGCACCACCTGGTTTCTATGGCAAACAGTGTGGCCATTGTTATTAAAGGTGTAACCAGTGTGGCCATTGTTATTAAAGGTGTGTATTACCACTGCCTGGGTAGGACTGACCCGTGAAACTGTTTTACTCTCTGATCTTCAGGCAAGCTTTATTTATTAAAATACAATTGAAATGCCACTACACCAAAGAATAAGCCAAGAAGTTGTCTTCCTAGGAGTTGTAAAGTGTAAAGGTGTAAGTGTCTCAGTTTCCATAAACAAAGTGAACTTTTATATTTTAAAAAGAAAACATGGTCGGGGCTCACCTCTTAGGAATGTAGACTGCTCCTGCTGAGGATCAGAATTCAGTTCTGAGAACGCACAGCAGTGGTTCACAATCATAAGTGACAGTCACCTATGACTCCAGATCAAGAGTATCTGATGACTCTGGCTTCCTCGTGCATGTGCCTGTGTGTGTGTGTGTGTGTGTGTGTGTGTGTGTGTGTGTGTGTGTGTAACAAACACAAAGACTTGGGAAAAAAAACTTTTCTAATGGCTCTGCAGATGAGGGAATAGGAAGTGACACTCTAGGAGAAAATGCCCGTTCTCACAGTCCTAACTGCACAGAAGTCTTCTCCACAGGGCTCTGCAACAAGCAAGAAAGGAAGAGCCTAAGAGATGTAACTCACTGAAAGATGGATAAGGGTGAGAGGTGTGGAAGTAAGGATACAGTAAAGGGGACAAGGTCCTACTTGGCAGATAGGATCAAATACTTACACAATGCTACTCCTAATTATACAAGTTCACCCATGCCTAGAGGTGGTAAGAACCAAAAAAATTCTGTTTACATTTGAAAAAAAACCTGCAAACTAGTGTTCCAAAGATGTATTCAATACTAAATAGAAATCTCATTAAACAGATCCTAATATAAACAAGTTCATAGTTTATTCTAACAACACACAATTTTAATAATATCTTTTTAAGTTCTATAAGTATGACTGGCCTTAAGACATTGGAAACACACCATTGAAAGGAAGTCCTAAACTAACAAGCATTTGTAAGAATCCTCCAAATCCCATGCACTAAAATTCTGTTTTACAAATGTGAAATATTGAGATTTTCTGTTTTACCTTGTGAGGCAGATCTGGTTTTATTCATATTTACCAAATAGAAGGATTGAGCCTCGGTCAGTATCCTAAGTAAAGTACGAGCTGCCTCCAGCTCCTCACTCCTCAAAACTTGGGGTCTTAACTACTACTCCATATTGTGTTAGATATAAACACTGAGGAAAAAAATGAAGCTGGGGTTCATAGCTACCAGGGAAGTATTGCCCAACTCTCTTACCCTTTTTTGAAATAGATTGATCAGAGACAGGGAGGGGAGCATAGAAAACTGTATAGCTCAATAAAATTATTTAAAAAAAATAAAATGATCAAAACCAAGATAATTGGCTCTTAAGCATAGCAGTTGAGGCAATGGTAGCTTCATTATGGATAGATGTCTGGATGGGCTGCTACAACAATAGACAAATAGACATGCCGGACAAAGCTACATTTTCCTGGCTAGAGTCTGGAACAAAACAAGGGTACTTACTTTTGCCAGTATTAGTCAGTGAGTTGTAAACATTTTAATGACCACATTAAGGGAGGAAAAGAGATGAACTCTCCAAATTGGGCAGGGAGAAAACAAACAATCCATGCTTACAAATGACATGGCTCTATACACAGAAAAAAAAAAACTACTACATTACAAAACTCTGTGAACTGGTATATTTAGTAAAGTTATGACATAAAATAAACACACAAATAAGTAGTTTTTATATATTAATAATAAGCTTTCTGATTTTAAAAAAAATAAGAAGGCCATGCCATAAACAATGGCTACAAGAGACAAACATGTTATATACTCACTTATAAGTAGATACTAGCTGTTGAGTAAATGATCATCGCAACCTACATACAACCTGCAGACCCAGAAAGGTTATCAAGGAGGGCTCTATGGGAGACACAGGAATCTTCCTAGGAAGGGGAAATAGAATAGACTTTGTGGGTGGACTAGGAGCAGACGGAAATGGGATAGGAGGGATCAGGTGTTAAGGGAGGGGTGGAGGGAGCAAGTACAGTAAGAGACACCTAGAATTGCAGGGCATTGGGGGGCGGGGTAATGTGAAAATCTAGTGCAGCAGAAACTCCCAGGATTCAAAGAAGAGCTAATACGAATATTCTTCAAATTATTCCACAAAATAGAAACAGAAGGAACATTGCTAAATTTGTTTTAGGAGGCCACAGTAACTCTGATATTCAAACTACACAAAAACTTGGCTAAAAAGAGAATTAAAGACCAATAACCCTCATGAACATTGATGCAAAAATACTCAATAAAATACTGGCAAACCAAATCCAAGAACATAGAAAAAATATCATCCACCATGATCAAGTGGGTTTCATTCCAGAAATGCAGGGATTGTTAAGAATACAAAAATCTGTCAATGTAATCCATCATATAAACAAACTGAAAGAAAAAAAAAACATGATCATCTCATTAGACATTGAAAGGCATTTGACAAAATTCAATACCCCTTCATGATAAAAGTTTTGAAGAGATCAGGGATACAAGGAACATACTTAAATATAATAATAGCAATATATAGCAAGCTGACAGCCAACATCAAATTAAATGGAGAAAACTCAAAGCAATTCCACTTAAATCAGGAACAAGAAAAGGCTGCCCACTCTCTCCATATCTATTTAATACTTAAGTACTCAAATTTCTAGCCAGAGCAATAAGAAAATAAAAGGTTATCACCAGGGGATAAAACTGAAAAGGAAGAAGTCAAACTTTTGCTATTTGCAGTTGATATGATATAATATATAAGTAATCCCCAAAATTCTACCAAGGAATTCCTACAGCTGATAAACACCTTCAGTGAAGTGACTGGATACAAGATTAACTCAAAAAACTCTGTAGCCCTCTTACATACAAATAATAAAAGGGCCGAGAAAGAGATCAGGAAAACAGCACCCTTCACAATAGCCAAAAACAATATAAAATATTTTAGTGTAACTCTAACCAAGCAAGGAAAAAACCTGTATGACAAGAACTCTAAGTCTTAGAAAGAAATAAGAGAAGATATCAGAAGATGGAAGATCTCCCATGTTCATGGATTGGTAGGATTAGCATAGTAAAAGTTGGTCATTTTACCAAAAGAATCCACAAATTCAATGCAACCCCCATCAAAATTCTAGCAAAAAAACTGTGGTGATATTTTGTTTATTATTTAACAAATAAAGCTTGCCTGAGTATCAGAGCACAGAACTAGCAACACTAGTTATCCATAGACGCCAAGCAGGGGTGGCACATACTCTGTTAGTTCAAGGCCACCCTGGTCAACACAAAATTGATCCAGTCTAAAAGAGAAACAGAGCTCACACAAAGGTGATCCTAGCACTTGATATCACATGTCTTTAATCCCAGTACTAAGAAGGTGGAGACAGGAGTGATATGGTTGGATGGAGAGAAAATTATAAGGCAGAGGAGACTGGAGTTCAGTGCAGTCTGAGGCAGAGATCTGAAACACTCAGTCTGAGCAGCAGTGAGTCTGAGGCTGCAGTCTGAGGATAGGATCGCCCCTTTGGTCTGAGCACAGGTAGAAGTAAGAACTCTAGTGGCTGGCCACTCTGCTTCTCTGATCCTTCAGTTTTTTTACCCCGTGATAGCTGACTGAATTTTTATCAGTAAAACCAATTAGAATTCATGCTACCCAGTTCTTTACATAACTTGAAAGAAAAATATGCATTCCATATGGAAAAACAAAAAAACCCAGAATATCAAAAAGAATCCTGTCTAATAAAATAAGTGTTGGAGGCATCACCATTCCTGATCTCAAGCTCTATTACTTAGTTATAGTAATAGAAAAACAGCATGGCATTGGCATAAAAACAAACAGGTGGATCAATGGAATTGATTCGAAGACCCAGACACAAATTCACACACCTATAGACACCTGAGTTTTGACAAAGAAGCCAAAATCACACAATGGAAAAAAGAAAATATCTTCAACAAATGGTGCTGGCATAACTGGATGTCAGCATGTAGAAGAATGCACAAAGATCCATATCTATCACCAATATCAAGTCCAAGTGGATCTCAACGTAAGTCCAGTCACACTGAAGCTGATAGAAGAGAAAGTTGGAAATTGCCTTGAACATTTTGGTACAGGAGACAACTTCCTGAATAGAATATTATAATCACAGACACTAAGATCAGCAATTAATAAATGAGATCTCAGGCTATGTAAGGCAAAGGACACTGTCAATAGGACAAAAATAGGCAGCCTACAGAATGAGAAAATATCTTCACCACCCCCATATCTGACAGAGTGCTGATCTCTAAAATATATAAAGAACTCAAGAAAGTAGACATCAAAATACCAAATAATCCAATTTAAAAATGGGTACAGACCTAAACAGAGAATTCACAACAGAATTTCAAATGGCAGAAAAACTCTTAAAGGGATATTCATTATCCTTTTCCATCAGGGAAATGCAAATCAAAACAACTCTGAGATTCTATCTTACACATGTCAGAATGCCTGAGATCAAAAACACGAGTGACAGCTTATGGTGGCGAGAATATGGAACAAGAGGATCACTACTCCTTTGCTTGTCAGGAGTGCAAACTTGTACAGCCACTTTGGAAATCAATATGATGGTTTCTCAGAAAACTGGAAATCAATCTATCTCAAGATCCAGATATACCACTTTGGGGCATATTTCCACAGGATGTCCAATCATACCACAGGGACACTTTCTCAGCTATATTCATAGCAGCTTTATTTGTAATAGCCAGAACCTGGAAACAACCTAAATGCCCCTCAACCAAAGAATGGATAAAGAAATTGTGTTATGTTTGCACAGTGGAGTATTAATTGGCTATTAAAAACAACGACATCATAAAATTTGAAGTCAAATGGATAGAACTAGAGAAAAATCATTCTGACTGAAGTAACTCAGACCCAGGGAGAAAGCCACAGTATGTACTCACTCATAAGTGGACATTAGTTGTAAAATAAAGGGTAACTGTGTTACCATCCATAGACCCAGAGAGGCTAGGTAACAAGGAGGACCTAAGGGAAGATGCGTGGATCTCCCTGAGATGGGGAAACAGAAGAAATCTCCTGAGCAGACTGGGAATGGGTGGAGCAGGAACCTGAGAAATAGGGTTGGGGGGACGGTGAAGGTGCAGAATACTGAAAGAGATGACTGGAAAGGGGGAGAGGGCATTTCAGGGTCAGGTTAGAAACTTGGCGTAAGGGAAAGTTTCACGAATCTTCATGGATGATCCCAGCTCAGACGCTTAGAAGTCATGGATATGTAGCCTGAGCTAACCATCCACTGTGATTGCACTGGTGACTACTCCAATTGTCATCAGAGAGGCTTCATCCAGTAACTGATGGAAACAGATGCAGAGACCCGCAGCCAAACATTAGGCAGAACTTAGAGAATCCTGTTGAAGAGAGGGAAGAAGGATTGTAGGAGCTAGAGGTGTCAAGGACATCACAAGAAAACCCACAGAAACAACTAACCTGTCTTATAAGAACTCACAGAGTCTGAAAGAACAACCAGGGATCCTGCATAGGACCAACATAGGTCCTCTACATATATGTGACAGGTGTGTAGCTTGTTCTATTTGTAAGACTCAACAGTAGGAGCAGGGGCTGTCCCTAATGCTTTGGCTGGTTCTTGGAAACCTATTCCTCAAACTGGATAGCCCTTCCCAGCCTTAATACAAAGGGAGGTGCTAAGTCCTACTAAACCTTGATATGCCATGCTTTGTTAATACCCATGGGAGGCCTGCCCCTCTCTGAACAGGAACAGAGGAGGAGTGGATGGGGGAAAGGGGGTAGAGGGAAGGTAGGAAGAAAGGAGGGAGGGGAGACTGCTGTCAGGTTGTAAAACAAATAAAATTTTTAAAACTGGATAAAGTAAGGGTGGATATGGGAGCAGGGAAGTATATATCTTAATTAAGGGAGCCCTCTTAGGGTTGGCAAGAGACTTAAACCTAGAGGGGCTCCCAGGTGCCCAGGGGGATGTCCCCAGTTAATTCCTTGGGCAGCTGAGGATAGGGAACCTGAAAAGGCCCTATCCTATAGCCATACTAATGAATATCTTGATGCATATCACCATAGAACCTTCATCTGGCGATGGATGGAGATAGAGACAGAGACCCACATTGGAGCACCGGAATGAGCTTCCAAGGTCCAAATGAGGAGCAGAAGGAGGGAGAACATGAGCAAGGAAGTCAGGACTGCGTGGGTGCACCCACCCACTGAGACAGTGGGGCCGATCTATTGGGAGCTCACCAAGGCCAGCTGGACTGGAACTGAATAAGCATGGGATAAAACCGGACTCTCTGAACATGGTGGACAATGAGGGCTGATGAGAAGCCAAGGACAATGGTATTGGGTTTTGATCCTACTTCATGTTCTGGGTTTGTGGGAGCCTAGCCAGTTTGGATGCTCACCTTCCTAGACCTGGATGGAGGGGGGAGGACCTTGGACTTTCCACAGGGCAGGGAACCCTGACTGCTTTTCAGACTGGAGAGGGGGTGGGAGAGGAGTGGGGGGGAGGGGAAGAGGAGTGGGAGGAGGGGGAGGGAAATGGGAGGCTGGGAGGAGGCAGAAATTTTTTTTCAATAAAAAAAACTGGCCTCAAAAAAAGAAAATATATTTAGGAATAAATTTAACCACAGAATAGGAAGAATTCTACAGTGAAAGCTATAAGATGTTGATGAAAGAAATAGAGTCTACAAAGGAAAGGAAGTGTATCCTATGTTCAGGATTTAGAAAGGTTAATATTGTTTATAGTGCCCCAATTACCAAAAGTCATCTATAGAGTCAATACAATCCCCATCAAAACACCACCAACTTTCTTTACATTAAAAAAAATCATCAATTCATATGAAACCACAAAAGACCCAAAATAACCAATGTGGTCCTGAGAAGAAAAGAAAGGGGGAAGGTTGGAACCATTGCAATGCAGATTCCAAAACATACTTCAAAGCTATAATAACATTGGTATTATCATAAAAACTGAATTATGGAGCAATGGAACAGAATAGAGAACCAAGAAAATAGTCCATGTTTTAAGCCAAGTTATTTTTTTAATGCCACGATAGGATATATTAAAGAAAGGATGCTCTCTTCAACAAATTTTGGTTGTAAAAATGGTTAGATGCAAAAAGAAGACTAGAATAAAACTAAATCCCCATGTCATACCAGACACAAAAATAAACTCAATGTATAATACTTAGATGAAAGAAATGAGGCTATAAAATTATAATATTTAGATGAAAGACATGAGGCTATAAAATTATTACAACAACATTTTAAGACACTGGTGTAGCCCAAGAATTTTCCGCAAGGGCCCTAAAGGCACAGATGGCAACAGCAAAATTAAACAAACTAATTTCAGAAGCTTTTTCATGGTCAACAGAGTAAGTCACGATGAGAAAAAAAGTCTAGAAACTTTTAATCTTGCATGGGACTACTATATAGACTTTATAACTCAGGCAACCCACACATATTAAATAATAGGCAAAGAATCTAAACAGACATTTTTCAAAAGAAGACTCACAAGTGGCCAACAAGCACACACACAAATGTTTCATATCACTGACCAATACAATACAGTCATATACAGTCATAATCACAATGAGACATAATGAGATAGAACCTCAATCCAGGTAGAATGGCTACTACCAAAAAGACCAAAGGAAAATGAAAATTGCTGGTGAGGATGCTCATATCCTATTCATAGGAACGCAAGGCAGTATGACCATCATGGTAAACAGAATACAATGGAACTGCCTCACAATCAGGCAATCCAAAAGAAATGAATATCATTATGCTTAACAGATCTTCCACTCTTGTGCAGTGCAGTCCTCAATAGCCAACAGGTGATCTGAGGCAATGAACTTGAAGACATTATACAAAGCGAAAAAAGAGCAGAAACCAGAACAAAAGTATCACAGCTCTCATTCTACAGGAAACAAAAAAATTAATCTCACAGATGAGTATGGTTAGTCATTAGATATTGAAACATAGAGGGAAGACAAAAAAATGTTCATAACCAAAGCCCCAAAATACAGAAAATCGTTAGACATGAGTTCAACTGTTTTCTACAACAATCTATGATATAGTTCACAACAGAAAGTATGTGCAAGGAACCAACACAGAAATGGCTGTTTGAGAAGATGGAAGTATTTGTTAACTTGATTTGATCACTATATATGTTGTGCACAGGTACAGAACTGTCATGTCACTTTTCATAAATGCATATGAATATTGTGTCACAATTTGAAAAGTATAATAAAGTTGTCTTCTACAAAATCAATTCAAAAACAGCACCATGACCCCGGTTGCTGGAAGAGAAATCTGTCTTTGGAAATGACACATTCAGTCTGTTATGTGTCACTGTGAGCAGATGTTCAGTTTGTGGGGAAATGTGCTTTCCTAATTTTCTCATTTGTGTCACTTCTCCGCACCCATTACCCATCTGGTACTTTTCTATGAATCCCCCAGATGTCATCAGGCATTGCTATGAACTCAGTTAGGATTCTTCGACTGACAACTTTCAAGACAAAAGAAGATATCCCTTAGTAAAATAATATTATTTAAAGAAACCTTTTCTGAGAACCCAAACAAATAAAAGATGAAGCAGTAGAGTGTGCATGTTGTTCTGTGTCACACCTCAGTGCCACACCTCCTGGGTACTCAGTCGCAACTCTGCCATGCCAATATGTAACAAGGCCAAGTCAGACTGTAGTTCAAGAAACAACTCATTACAAAATGTCTTCTTCTTTGTTAATGAAAGCAAACTAATTTGATTCAGTTCCTATATTGAATCAAAACAAGATTCTTTTACTAAAAAGTTTAAGGATGGCATTATTTTAAAAGCATAGAATGAATGCTCATAATTTTGATATGATTTTTAAATCAAGACACATTGTGATTTTTATGATTTTGTTGGCCTGGCTTTTTATAAAGCCAACATTTTAAATGTTCTCACTGCCTCATTAATGAATTGTGGAAATGAAGCTGAAATTTCACAGAAATTATTTGAGTATTGAAATAGTTACCCTGCCCCATGAAATGTCTGTGTTGGACTCTCAACTTGAGTATACTCCAGAAAGCAGCAGTCTTTAGACAATATGTGCTTCCTACACTCACCAGTGGAGATTGAGACTGATTTTGAGATGAAGAATGCCAAAAGCTTACTAACACAGATTCCAACTGATTCAGTTCAGCATGTACTCACTATGCGTACTCTGTGCCACACCAATTCTTCTACCTGCATCTAAAATTCTAACTCAAGTTTGAAGAGTGTGCTCTCCAGCTCACTGGAGTAGTATTGCTTAAAAGAAATCATGTATATTCAGAGTGTTCAGTACTTAGGTGATAGGCAAGAAGGTAGGTAGGTAGGTAGGTAGGTAGGTAGGTAGGTAGGTAGGTAAGAGATACATAGATAGATAGATAGATAGATAGATAGATAGATAGATAGATAGTTGGCTGAAATGATTGACACAATCAAGTTAATTGATATATCCATGACCTAAATTATATGCACACACACACACACATACATACACATTTGCTTCTATGCATTTGACATTTTCAGGTTCCATATGTAAATGAAATCATACAATATTGGTGTCCATGTGCTTAGTATGTTCAACTTACCATAATATTCTCCAGTGTAATCTACTGTGTCAACAGGGCCAAAGAATGAACTTTTCTTTGGTTTAAAAAGGAAGATTATGAGGCTGGAGAGATAGCTAAGTGGGTAATAGCACTTGTTACATAAGGATGGGGACCTGAGTTCAGATCTCAGAACCTACATAAAAAGCTAGGAATGACCATGCAGAGACTGACACCCTGTGTTATTGAGACATCACGGTGTTATTGAGGATCACTGAAACTTGGTGGCCACCAGCGTAGCTCTAAATTCCTTAAGAGACCCTGTCTCAAGGTGGAAAGGCAGAAAATTGTATAACAGGACACATGTCATCTTCTTTTGGCCTTCACACATTATAGACATATATATAAACACACACATATACATACACACAAGCATATGTACCACGTACACACATAAACTCACAAGGAGATTAAAAACCAAGTATGGTAGTACATGCCTGTAACCATGGGAAATGAAGGCAGGAGGATCAGGAGCTCAAAGATATCCTTATGTGTTCAAAGTCAGTCTGGGCTATATAAGATGCTATCTCAAAAGAAAAAAAAAGAAAACATTTAAAAACAGATAGGACTTCAGCAATAAACAAATGTGAAATATTGCCTACCACATAGGAAATAAAAGCAGTGACTGAGTATCAGATCAAATGAACGAGCTATTGCTGTGCTGTAAGACTGCCCCGAAGACTCTGAGGTTCACTGAAATTTTCATTATCTTGAATTTTTATCTTAAAACAAAAATTGAACATGTTTTTATAAAGCATGCAGAAAAAATAATGCAATTATTTCCATAAGTTTGTTCCATTTTCATCTGAGTATATTTAAAAATAATTACTATGAATTTCTTCAAGAAAAGCCAACATTATCTACTCATTAGTAAAATATATGTGTCAAAAATAATACTTTCATATTTTAAACTAGTTTTTCATATGCTTTTACAAAACTGTTATGGAAAAAGATCTTCTCTCTAATCCTAGATTTGAAAAGCTAAAAAAAATCCATATGAACAATATGGCAAGATATTTTGCTTTATTAGTGCTGATTTTTTTCAGTACTAGGGATTGACCCATGGCCTGATGCATGCTGGACAAGTGCATGCCACTGAGCTGTATGCTCCTTATTAATCCTGATTGCTTTTAGTTCCAGAAATAATCTACTTCAGGTGGTTTCCTCTACTAAAGCCAGCACACGAAGTACACAATGCAAAGTAGGTTGATATTAATCCAAGGCAAGACACTGCTGGTGTGTTACCTGGGAAATAACAGGAGAACGCATTCAGCTCATATTTGATGCATCATTATTTGGTTTTCTCAAGTTTGTTTAAAAAAATTATAGAAAAAAAGGAAGAAATAAACTCCTGACTTCTCTATCCAGCATTCTGAGTGAAAAGGAAAACCATCTTCCCTCAAGGTGCCTTTTTTTATTTTTACAATAGGTAGTCTACAATCCAAATAAACAATTTAGCTTCGATCTTGTGGCCATTTTAGTAAAATACATGAAAATTAAATTCCATAAGTGACATTCTTTCCTTCTGACTTATAATGCTCAATTCACTGAAGTTCCTACTGGGCACTTCAGAATTCATCTGGGAAGCTTCACGCTGCTCCGTCTGTCTCATGCTTTGCCACAGCTATGCACTGAGAACCTACAAACTCAAGGTGATGAGTAGGTTAGGATGTGGAGAGACAGGCAGTGGAATGCTGGTCCTCAAGAGCTTATAAACTGGCCAAGGGAAAAGGAAACATACTTTAAGAAAACATAACAACCAAAAATGGTTTGAAACCCTACCAAACGTCCCCAAAGAAAGAAAGGGACAAAATTATGTCTAATTGAGAACCACCACACTAGAATAAGGAATTGCACCTCAAAAAATGAGAAATTGCACATAATATGTATGCATACTTATGTATATGTGTGTGCATGTGTGTGTATGTGTGTGTTTGTGTGTGTGACTATATATTCATATAAATATCTTACCCAAAGCAATAAACAGTTTTAAGAAACTTTGGCTTCAGTGATAACTCTTAATGCTAGCAACTGCTTATCTCACTGGAATGAGTAGCTGTAATCGCATATGTACGGTTGTACAGAAGAAATCTCATCTACAGTCCTCATTCAATCTTGATGCTTAAAGGGGTGAACAGTGGCTGACGGTCTCTATGTAGACCAGGATGACAAGATGGAGACCGAAACCTGACTTTTAAACACCAAGACAGCTCTTAATGTGAGGAATCTCCTCGTTCCACCAAACTACACAGGAGTTTCCCTCCGTTATTGATTGTAGGTCCACAGCCTGAGTCCGCAAAACTTTCCAAGAATCTGACACTTTACAGTCTCATTTGGAGAAGCAGCACCACACAGACAACACACAGAAAAACAGAGAAAACAGGTGGCTAGACTGGGTTGCTGCCACAAAGATCTGAACCCTCTGACCTCCACCAGAACTGGTCATGTGCATAATGCAGTTACATGCATGCAGGCAAACACTAAAAACATAAAATAGAAGAAGTCTTTCTATTGATTTTATTGAGCTCTACATTTTTCTCTGCTCCCCTCCCTGCCTCTCCCCTCCCTTCAACCTTCCCCAATGATCCCCATGCTCCCAATTTACTCAGGAGATCTTGCCTTTTTCTACTTCCCATGTAGATTAGATTCATGTATGTCTCTCTTAGAGTCCTCATTGTTGTCTAGGTTCTCTGGGATTGTGATTTGTAGGCTGGTTTTCTGTGCTTTACATTTAAAAAAAAAACTTATGAGTGAGTACATATGATAACTGTCTTTCTGTGTCCGGGTTACCTCACTCAATATGATGTTTTATAGCTCCATCCATTTGCCTGCAAATTTCAAGATGTCATCATTTTTCTCTGCCGTGTAGTACTCCATTCACATTTTCCTTATCCATTCTTTGGTTGGGGGGCATTTAGGTTGTTTCCAGGTTCTGGTTATGACAAGAATGCTGTTATTAATATAGTTGAGCACATGCATGCCCTTGTGGTACGACTGAGCATCCTTTGGATATATACCCAAATGTATTGCTGGGTCTTGAGAAAGGTTGTTTCTTAATTTTCTGAGAAATCACCATACAGATATCTAAAGGGACTGTATACAAAGAACTCAAGAAATTGGTCATCAAATGAACAAATAACCCAATTTTAAAAAAATGGAGTACAGAAAAAAAAAACAGTAAAGAAGTCTTTTTACACCAGCTCAGTTGTCAGCCTCCAGGACCAGTGATGACAGTGATATCATCAGGGATCCAAGATGTTTCCGTCTTTCCTCCTTGTACTAGTCTATCGGCTTTTGTCCTCATTGTTATTGCTTCAGGATTCACCAAAGACTGCAATGTCATAGACTTCATCTCTGCATCCCAGCAGGAAGGAAGGCAGAAAGGAATATATGGAAGCAGCCCACCTCCACCAGCTCACTAGCTAGAACCGGGTCACACAGCCTCTTTTTCTATATATAAAAAGAACTCTAAGATTGTGGCTTTCATAATTTAAAGTATCCATGGTTAGCGAATGGAGATCAGTTCACCCAGGCCATGAGACCTACAGGAGGTCTCATATAGGAGGTTCCATATGATTTCCAAAATTCCCCCTATTTAATTTCTGCTGCTTTTAATCCCAATCATGTTGGGAAGCTTTTACTAACAAGCACAAATCCTCTGAAAAGGGTGATTAGTGGCTTGATATCCTCTTGCCTTTGCTTCCAGCATCTCCCATGAACTAACAGCTGATACTGAGTCTCCTGTTCTATAATTGACTTCATTCCATATCCAGAGAGGTAGGCTCACTTGATCTGAGTCCCCCCCCCACTTCCTCTCTTCAGCCCACTCAACTTTCCATTCCATGCTACAAGCTGGAGACCGAGGTTGATGGTTAGGAACTGCACCCTCTCTGCAGTAGCTCCTGCTTAGGACTTAATCACCACTGCTCATCCATGAAAGCTACGGGGGCAACAGCGGTAGCACTCATAGCTTCCAGTAAGGGCAGCCGCCCTTCCTCTTCCCTGGCCCTTTGACCATAGTTGAGCTTTTCTTGAACATCAAATATAAATGTGGAAGCTTCCTGCTATTTTTTAAACTAAGGAGAAGGTCAACCAAAGGCCACTGTGTGCATTTAAGGAGCTAGACGCTTTTAGTGATGGTGATTCTGATGTAAGAGGTTTCCTTTGCTAAGAGACCAAACCAGAGGTTAACATTGGCACAGCAGGTTGCTAGCCTCAAAGGCACACACACTGAAGAACCACAGAGACTGATGAGTTAAAGATGGCTCAGATTGAGTGCACCCCATTCTACCCACAGACTAGTAGTCTATCATCTCACTTCCTGCCTCAGCCCCACCCTCTGCCGTCCTCCAGGTTCCATTCATGGGATATAAGCACATGACAGAGACTCTGCTCGTCAATCTGTGCTGGAATCAATAGTTGAGTTGAAAGCCAGGAGCAGCCTACAGAGCATAGTAAGAAAAGCTGGTAAGTAAATAAGAGAAACATTACAAATGACAAAGAAGCAGAGGGCAGGAAGAGAGAGCAGCTGGAGGTGGTTAAAAGAGCAAGGTTAAGCATCAGCCTGACCAAGGGTCTAATCGTGGCTCCATTATTGGCTGCTGAGAAACCCTGAACGATTACCAACTTCTGAAAACACAGATTCCTTCCTCCTAAAATGGGAACATGACTTCTTGAGCATTAAATGTGATAAGACACCATATATCAATGTGTGCCTAGCAAAACACTTGTCTCATAACACAGTACGTGATTAAGAGGCAATATTATTAAAAATAATTAACTTTCACCTGCAGGAAGCTCGGGATCCGGATGATCCTGACAGGGTAGGTACTTGGACCAGAAGGGCAGGTACAGGTATTCGTCTATTTTTTATCTCCACTCAGATCTGTTCACTGTAGGAGAGATCGTTTTCTGGCCACATGCTAGACACGTCGCTGTTTTCATTGTTCCCTTGATTTGTGAGCATTTTTAGTAATTATTTAACATTCCTGGCTGAATGATGTGAATGTTGTTTTATTTTCCTTAAATCCTTTTATCCGTAAGTTTTTGTTGACACTTAATCATTTTGACTTTATGATTCCTGAAAACCACTTCCATATCACATCCTACTGTTTTATTACAGGTAATGACATCACATCCACGCTGAGCTTTTATCCAGGAAGTCTCTCATCAAGCTGTGCCTGCGCACTGACTGTAGTGGGCCTGGAGGGTAGCCTTTCTCTTTTCCTGGTGTTTCTCATCTCTCACACTTGTAAAGGGGCATTTTAATTGACAGATGGGAGGCGAGAGGGACGTGAGATACCCAAGAGTGTTACTGAGAAATGTGACCAAAAGTTTTTACCAGTATTAGAAAAAAAAAGCCAAATGACATTTAATTAGGTATACAGTTGTACTGTATAAACATGTTAAAGGAAGTAAGAGTCACAAAGGTACAGTCATGGGAGCTCCTAACTCTAGAGAAGGGCAGGAAAAGCAGAGGGCTTGGAATAGTGACTGCATGGAAGGCAGAAGGAGTGCCATGCAGCCAAGTTTTAGACCTTCAAGGACAACAGTGGCTCTGAGGTGCTATTTCCCCCCCTGGAAAGATGTCGGGGAGCTGCTTCTGAGAAAGCTGAAAAACTTAAACCTGGATTCAGTAGCTGCTATAGAAGGGAACTGATGCTGTTAGGGTAATACTTACAAGAAGGGAGAAGCAGGAAGCCAGAGAAAACCAGAAAGAAATGTGAACCGGGGGACGGCGTGATGGCACGGTCAGGGTTGTGCTTGCCTTGCAGGAGTGTGGCATCCCTGGAGTCCACATTCAAATGAAGATAGCCGTCTGGAGGTAGTTGCTCACACCTTTAATCCCAGCAATCAGGAGGCAAAGGCAGGTGAGTCTCTGTGAGTTTGAGGCCAGTTTACAGAGTGAGTTCCAGGACAGCCAGGGCTATAGGACAGAAAATCCCTGTCTTGAAAAACAAAATTGAAGAAAAGAAGAACATAAGCAGGTGACCTAAGCGTATGATCCAAGCACTGGGGAAACACAGCAAGTGGATCCCTGAGGCTCACTGGCCAGCCAGCCCCAGGCTCAGAGGAGGCTCTGTCTCGGCGTGCAATACAGATGGCACCTAAGGAATGTAATGTGGATGGCAGCTGAGGCTGTCCTCTGGCCTACACACATGCACAAGCACCTGCACATGCATAAGTACACAGAGGTGGGGGCGAAGGAAAGAGAGAGAGAACACCAAAATAAGAACGTAGATATGAAACAGTTGCCAGTCGGCAAGGCAGAAATGCAAGCCCCAGAGTAGAAGACATGCTGACTAAGCATGAACTGGAGGCTGAAGGCACATTCACAAGCTTGCCTTTTAAAAAGAAACAGTTTCATCTGCAAGCCCACAGAAGTGTGTAGATGTTGTGTAGAAAAGAATCCTGGGGTTCCATCCATGCCCTAGAAGGCAGTTCCCCAGTGATGGAAAGGACGGGGGATAAATAGTGGCATAAAAGTCACCGTCTATATCCTGTAACCACAGACCTGCTGCTGGTGCCTTTTGGATCAGGCTGTGGGAGAGATGCCTGCACTTTCTCAGCATCTGCCCGTGCCCAACCTGATTCTGTGTAGCAGAGAGGATGCAGGTGTTGGGGGAGGGGGATGAGGGGACTTTAATACTTGACCTCATTTGACCTAGAAATACATGGGAGATTGATAAAGCAGGGGTTATTAAAGTCGAACAAGAACCTCTGACTCTTGGAGGTGCCTGTCCGGCTCTAAGGACAGTCAACACCTCCATCTTCACAGCGTTTGGTCCCAGCAGATCAACCTCAGCGTAACTCCTACCGCAGGGCACTTCCATCCCTTCGGGAAAGGCAGAAGTAAGTGAACCTCTCTCTCCACATGCCGTCCCTTCAGGTGTTTGAATTCAGTTGTCGCGTTCCATCAGTTCTTCCTTTGCTGCGTAAAAATGTTCCCCCAGTGTTTTGTACACCGCACAAATCTTGTAGCATATTTTAATAAACATGAGCCCTCATCAAGAGTGGCCTGAAATCAATATCCCATTTGTTTTCAAAGCAGCCTCAGAGGATACAGAATTACTATAAGATTCCAACAAAGGTTGAAGAAAGATCTTGCCCAGCTTTTTGGGAGAGATCTTTGCCCAACATGGACAAAACTCTGGGTTCACAACATCATATACTCACAGAAACTTCTATTGACATTTCTCGTACCTCACAGAAGATGCCTCTGGAAGCTTCTTACACTTAGAGTGATTCAGGACCCTTTCACCACCTGGATTAACAACTCCAGGCATTGCAGACTTTCCCAAGGAAAAGTGAGCTAAAACCAATTCAAACTACTAGAACCATCCTTACAACAAAAGGCAGGGGCCAGGCAGTGGTAGCACATGCCTTTAGTCCCAGCACTCGGGAGACAGAGGAAGGTGGATCTCTGTGAGTTTAAGGCCAGCCTGGTCTACAAGAGCTAACTCCAGGACAGGCTCCAAAGCTACACAGAGAAACCCTGTCTCAAAAAAAAAAAAAAAAAAAAAAAAAAAAAAAAAAAAAAAAAAAAAGGCAAACAGCTCTGTGAATGCCTGAATAAATTAGAAAATTAAGCTTTTATTTGCTGGTGGCAACTATCATAAATGTATATTCTGATGAAAAGAAATTTAAATCAATTTCAGCGCACTGAGCTGCAAGCTTTTTTATTGTTCTTCCTGCACAATAGAGACGCCATGAACCACGACGAGGAGTGCAGACAACATCTTCTCCCATGGGATACATTTACTCAGATGAGATTTCATGAGCTCTGTCTCACCTTTTAACTACATTCTAATTTAAATGTATCTTTAATCACAGCTTTAAAAATTATCTTCACTTAGTAACCAAAGTTCAGAATAATGCAACTCTCTTAGTTGGGGTTTTAAATATTCTGGTTGCATTATTTCTTTTAGGTTCATTTAGCTGGAAGATAATTTTATGGCATTCTAGAGTGCTGAGACAAATAATGTGATTACCAATTACCCAGACCTTGTTTCCAGGCACACCAGGGAGGAATCTGTGAAATAATGGGACGTTTAACAGGAACAGAGATCCGTGAGGTACTATCTGGTGGAAATCCTGCAGAAACAAACCTCTAAAGGTTAAGGGAAGTGGGAGGGGGGATATAATTAAATATGAGGATGTTAGGGAAGACATACAAAAGATCATGAGGAATGGCTTTATGCCCTGCACCCTGGAAGGCAGAAGACTTATTGAAATTAAAGAACAGCTTTCAAATCCTTAGAGTCAAGGCAAATCCTTACTTCCACTGATGAGAGGCTATGCCATTGAAATGGAAAAAAATTACATTCTGAGTACAAAACTTATAAATGAATATTGATGTGTATATTATTAAAAAGGGGGACATTTGTCTCTAAGAACATGTGTATTACTTTTCCACTTCTGCTCAAACAAAATTCCATAAACTCAGTGCCTCTACAATATCTTGGCAGTTAAACTACTAATCACTTTGACATGGAACCATAAACCTAAAATTCATGTATTGACTGGACTTTATTTCCTTCTGGCAGACCCATTCCCTCACTTTTGTTAGATTCCAGAGGTTGCCTACATCTTTTGACTAAGAGTCCCTTCCTCCATCTACAGTGCCAACAAGGCTATATCAACGTCTGACTGCACCTGGGTAAGTTCCTCACTTGGCTTGGGCATAACTGGATTTCCCACTTACCCTCTCCTTCCCCAGGTTCCACCTGCAGACTCTCTGCCCATGTCAGGTCACAGATTATTCAAGCATTGATATCTTATGAGGGTCTTATTGCTGTGAAGAGACGCCATGATTACAGCAACTCTTATAAAGGAAACATTTCATTGGCTTGGCTCACTTCCAGTTTCAGAGGTTCAGTTCATTGTCATCATGATGTAGAGCATGGAGGCATGCAGGCAAAGGCAGTGCTAAAGAAACAGCTAAGAGTCCTACACATTGCAGGCAACAGGAAGCCAAGCAAGACACTGAGCATAGGAGACCACAATGCCCACCCCCACAGTAACACATTTCCTCCAACAAGGCCATATCCACTCCAACAAAGCTGCACCTCCTAATAGTGCAACTACCTATGAGATTATGAGGCCAATTGCATTCAAACTACCACAGTGGACGACATAGGGACCCACTGTCTTGCTCACTGTACTCTGTAAATCAGTGGCCTTGCTATGCACTCCTTAGGGAACGTCCCCAGACACTGTTAGAAAGGAGATGGGAACCGACAGCCAGCAGAGCAGATCACAGGGTTTTCAGGGTTCTCGGATTGCATGTGTAACTGTATTGACTCTCTCTGCAGTCCTTCATGGTACTGTTTCTATCACCCTGTCTTAAAAATGAGGAAACGAAAACACAGTGTACTCAATGCATCACAGCTGGGCAGACATAGAGCTCTGCCCCAAAATCCAAACCTTAGCCCCTAGAACACAAAATTTCTTATTTATTAATCTACTAAACAGCGAGTTGCCAGGAATTTGTAAGAATACCTTTACCAAAAAGTTGAGTGATTTGCATTTGAGTCAGGATTACCTCTACAAAGAGCCTGTGTTATCTTCCACAGCCTGCTGTGGGTTTCTGGTGAGTGTGGAGACTGAAGAAAGATTAGTGGATCTATAGCAAGTTTCAGTCAATGGATCTATAGCAACTCTTCTCTCAGCTGTTCAGTGCGCTTAGGAACCACCTGGAGTATTCTCTTAAAGGAGATTTCTCAGCCCTAATGCCACAGACTCACTGGGTGGACATTGGGAAATCCTATCTTTACATTTTTCCCAGTACTCATGAGGGTGTGTGCAATGTGAGGTTTGTGGGAAAACTGATTGTTAACGCTGTGCAAACCCCACTCTAACCCACCACAGCTCATCCCACAGCGTGCGGCCATCAGTCCTCTGCTTCTCTGCTCTTCCCCTCACACTGCAAGGCCTTTAAGATCAAAGTCATGTCTCTCTCTTCTCTGTCTCACTTCATCACTCTTGCTGATGCCCACACTTCACTGGTATAGATGTTCCATAGCTAGATGCTGTTAAATGCAGTCAAACGAACAAATTAATGAACCTATCTCAGATCAGGGAAACATATTTTCAGATGGATGAGTTTAAGATTCCAATTGCCTCATTTAATTGAATATCTGTAGGTAGTTGGGGGAAACATTCAGTGAATTAATAGAATTAATACCATGAGCCAAGTTCACTATTAAGGGACACAGAACAGAGGTAGATGAGCAGGAGCTCCTATGGGGCAAAACAGAGCTAGAAGCCTGACTCGCTTTGAGTGGTGTCTTCTTCATCTCCAAAGTCTAAACTTTGGTGGCTCTGGGGATGGCACGTCCTGCACTGTGTGTGTATCAGTCATGTGCCTGACTTTCCAATGCAGTAATAGATGATGGACCAGGAACAAAAACCCATCTGAAATATGATAGCAGGGATACTTGTTCCAAAAGGGAGCATTGCAGAGTGGGTGGGGAAGCAGGTGATTTCCTACTGTTTAGAAGTCTTCCTGCTGATAAACCATAATTAAAAAAACATCTTTGCAAACCAAATTTTAGGAAGTATTCAGAGAAAATTATTGACTTATTAATTAATTTGTTGATTCAGTTACATCTTTCTAAATACAGCTACATGAAAGCAGGGTGTGGTCGCACCACCTATAATTCCAGCACTTGGAAAGCAAAGACAGAGGAAACATCACAAGTTCAAAGCCAGCCAGGTGTTAGGGCCAGATAAGGATCATTTAAATACCCCAGTGATGAACTAGGTGGTATAGGAGGTCCTTCTGTCTTTGCGTTGCTTTCATTGGTTAATAAAGAAACTGCCTTTGCCTAGTTGATAGGGCAGAACTTTAGGTAGGCAGGGAAGACAGAACTGAATGCTGGGAGGAACAAAGGTAGAGTAGGAGAGGAACACCATGGATCCTCTACCTGAGAGAGATATATAGAATCTTTCCCGGTAGGTACTGCCACATGGCAATATACAGATTAATGGAGATGGGTTAATCAAGGTGTGAGAGTTAGCCAATAAGAGGCTAGAGCTAATAGGCCAAGCAGTGTTTTAATTAATACAATTTCTGTGTGGTTACTTCAGGTTAAGCTAGCCGGGCGGCCTGGACGACAAGCGGGCCCTCTCCTTTGCAACAACTCAGGGCTGACCAGACTCCTTTATGAGTTCTCTTTCCAGAAAGACCACACTGAACAAATCTTCTGCTTTGCCCCATTAGTTGTGTCTTTAATTGGTCTGCCACAATGGGTGATCAAGCCTAGTACCTTGGGGCTACCAGATGACAAGCTATTACCCTAAAAAGATCTAGTTATAATGTCTGCTTTCTCCTACCCACAAGCTGGCCCTATCTTCTCCAGCCATGGGCCTGAAAGGGCCTCAGTTATCCAAACTCTTCTGTATTCCCTTCTCTTGAGGATCGTGGATTCCTCCGCCTGTTGTCAACACCTGGACACAATCATCTCACAGTCTGTTGTATTTGTGGTGACTGTCATGGGATCTTCTATTTGTTTTTCTCCAGACCAGAGGACTGCTCTGGTGACAGTTGCTTTCTGTGAGCACATGCAGAAGTTGACTTGCAGGTCAAATAATCATTTTTAGTCTAAAATATCATTTAATATTTCTGGATTTCTTTTTGCCTTATTTGAATTTTGGTTCCTATCTTCCCCAGCTTTGAGGACTCCTAGTTCCAAAACAAGGAAGACAAAGAAAAACTTCTCATCCTCTGGCTGTCTATCAAGGTGACACTGCGTCTACAATGACAGAATCTGGTTATTTTCAACTATTCTTTGTCATTAAAAGCTGGGAAAAATCCATTAACCCACTCTATTGCCCTTTGCCTGAGAATCGGAGATTTATCTCTTCTCCTGGGTTCAGCATAATTTTTAAATTCTTATTTATCTATGTTTGATAATTTTACACACATTTGACAATATATTTTAATTATCTCTGTCCCTACTTCCTCCCCTTTAATTTCTCCAAGACCTTCCTCCCTGTCCTCCAAACTTCACTTTTCTTTTTTCTTACTTTTTTTCTTACTAATCCACAGAGTCCAGTTGGTGGTACCTGTGTATGCATAGGTGTAGGGCCATCAGCTGGAGCCAGGGCAACCTACGAAAAGCCACACTCCTGAAGAGAACTTACTCTTCTCCCTCCAGCAACCATCAACCCCTAATATTCCTCAGCTAGCAATGGGAACTCATGAGCACCTCCCCCATCAACAGCTTCATTTTTATCTCTGCCTCTGGACTCTTCCCCAGGACTGAGGCTCTTTATGCAATAATATACTGACTCTAAATTTTTTTGACTTTAGGAGAGGCAACACACACACACATATACACATATATATATATGTATATATATATATATATGTGTGTGTATGATGTCTCAAAGCAACATTAGCCCAGCAAAGGAATTAGTTGAGTCACAAGGGGATGAGAACTCACGCAGTGATCTGTGCAAGTGTCTAACACAGTGCCAAGAACACATCAGGTAGGTGCTTCAAAGCATTTGATGTCAGGCGTACATCAGGTGCTTCAAAGCACTGAGCCTTGGGGAAGTTGAATAAGCACAAAACTGTCCCTACTGTCTCCACTGTGAGAAGCTAAAAGGACCCCAATTGCTTTATGACAGAACTCACCTGTGACTTCCCTCAATTGCTCCCTCATTAAACTTTAGGATTTATATTTTCTTCTGGAATATCTCTCCTCCCATACAGAAATACATTTCCTATTGTTTCCAACAGTAAATTCTAAGAATAAACTGTGACTCCGATAACAGGTTGCAGCTCATGAGTTCTGACCCTGGGGTCTTCCCGAGACCAGAGTCTGATGATAGTCTGTCTACCCTACAACGGCAGGCTGGCTGCCATGATACAGAATGCACGCCTGCAGGTCGTGCTGGCATGAAATTTGTCCCCACGGTTATGGTAATATCTGGTGCATATTAGCATTTACACCTATTCCCCATGAGATAGCTAAGAGAGTAATCAAACGTTCTTGTGTCAGCACATAAAACAAATGCCTGGAGGATCAGAAAGCAATCTCCTCTCCCATGGTGCATTACTGTGTAATTTCCTGCTTGCCTCCAGTACTGGAATTTTGAGATATTGCTAATCCTGGGGACAAAATCGCAGCTTTCACTCCAAATACGACATACCCAAGACCTCAGCAAAACTGACACATCCACCTCTCTTGCCTTGGTTCACAGTTTCTCAGAAGCTCCGAGACACTTTAGATATAATTCATCATCATTGTTCGCAAACTTTCCACTTCACAATTGCTTTTCCAATAATTAATTGTGGACAGACTCACTGTGCATAAAATAGAGAGAAACCATCCCCACCTCTGGAGCTCGCATACTCTTCATCATGCCTAGCTACTGAACATGTGAGAGCTCACATGCTCTTCGTCATGCCTAGTTACTGAACATGTGAGAGCTCGCATGCTCTTCGTCATGCCTAGCTACTGAACATGTGAGAGTTTGCATGCTCTTCGTCATGCCTAGTTACTGAACATGTGAGAGCTCGCATGCTCTTCGTCATGCCTAGCTACTGAACATGTGAGAGTTTGCATGCTCTTCGTCATGCCTAGTTACTGAACATGTGAGAGCTCGCATGCTCTTCGTCATGCCTAGCTACTGAACATGTGAGAGCTCGCATGCTCTTCTTCATGCCTAGCTACTGAACACGTGAGATTAGGAAGTCACTCATGTTTGACTTTAACTTGTCCTCTTAATCTTAGGACGAGACTAATGCCATCCTGTAATTGTTCTGTGACCAAGCAATTTGAGACGATTTTGTAGGTAGTGTCCGTCTAAGGTATTATTATCATTATGTGGAAAGAACTATATAAGGGAGAATGTGGCAGAACAATCCATAGAGGGCTTCTTTTATTTTTGAAGGAAAGAGACTTCACGGCAGACACAAAGCCCCTGTTGTTAACTTCTGAAGTTAGAGTGTTTCATATTCGGGGTACTTAGAACAACACTACATATGGTCATGGAAGAAAGATAGCACATGATTTCTTCTGAAAATGTGGGGTTCCATGCCTGAAAAGATGAGAAGGCTTGACTCATCCGGAAAGGGAGATGAGCACTGACTGTGAAGGGTGGAACCTCAGACTTCAGTGTCTTTCCCTGTTAGATTCTGTTTAATCTTGTGACTTTAAATGCTTTTCTCTGTCTGTGATCCTCTATTTCATGCGACAGCTCAAAACCTCATGCTGCTGCTATTCCCAAAGTTTCTAGGTGGCTTTGGGACTCCATGTTCAGGTTTTCTTTCGGCAGCAAATGTCACTTAGTTTTCTGGGTCATGTTACCTATGTTTAGTTCTGGATAGCTGGGCAAATCAACAGTGTACCTCCTTCCTGCCATACTATCCTCCATGTTTTATTATGCTGAGAAAACAATCTTATATGGTGATGTTCTGTTGTTATCTGGCAAATTCAATGCCACAATAATTCAAATGCCCTTCACTTCAGCACATTCTGAACACAGCTGTCTTCTCGTTGTGTCTTTGCAGAACAGAAGGGAACACGGGAGCTTTCCAGGGTCTCTTTTGTAAATATACCAACTCTGTTCAGAAAGATTGTAACCAACATCAATGGAGCATGGTTCATCCTGATGTAATCGCCTCTCCAAAGCCCCACCTCCAAATGCCGGTCTGGTTGTCAGTAAGATCCAGATGTATAAATACTTAGAGGATGCACACACCAGTCCAAAGAAAACAGATGCCATTGTTAAGTTTTGTTCATCTGCTTGACAAGTGTGTCTGTACCTCATTGAGAAGGGGCAAGATCTGAAGCAATAGCTCCAGAAGTTTCCCAGGGAGTCCAAGAAGGTGACAACCATGTATGCTCTGGAGGTGGTACCACTGGCATCTACCATCAATGTCCCTTTTCTTCCATGAGGTCAAGGCTGCCAATGTATTCATCTGTATTATACTGCTTGAAGCATATTATGGGATACCCAAAAAATAGACCACCCAAGAGGCCTGAATAAGTAAAATTACATCGAGCTTTTATTCTCTAGCAGTGGAGCTACCCCATGCAAAGCAGTCGGAAGCAGCCCTGACCTCCAACCTACTTGATCTTTTAAAGGCAAAAATTGCAAGTGTGTGATGGTGATGTATACAGGAAGCCAGCATGGACATCTGTAGGAAGGAAGCAAACATTCTTTACAGAAGCAGAAAGATAGCAGTTAAACAGGCTGCTCTCACAACCTTAAGGTCAGGAGCACACTGTATAAAAAGTTATGACTCTTCTACATGACCAGTGATCAGTTTACACAAGATTACGCTCATACTTAAAGTTTGCCCTAAGAACACTCTCACAAAATGACATAACTGTAGTTCACTGCAGGAAAAAAATACTGAAAATCACAACCCCATCCCAAAATCTTGTCTCTGTAATCACCATAGCTCATGAATCTACTGACTTTAAGTTAAATTTGTAATTAGCAAAAAACAGCTGCTTTCCTTTCCAGGGTGAGCTAGTGCTCACTGACCTGAATACAGACATCAGGATGCTTCAGCTTCTGTTGATTTATGAAAGTTTGAAAACATTCTAATGACAGATGTGAAAACTGTTTTCACTCCAACTGAAAGAAAGAAAGCTGATGTCTCTCAAATTTGGAAAAAAAGCTCCATAAAACCCATGAACTAAAATGTGCATTTCTGTCCATTATAGATCGCCTAAGTTTCTTCACATTTAAAATTTTATGCTTAGAACTATTAATGTATTTCTCAAAATCTTATAAGAATATTAATTTTCGTACACAAGAATATCAATATGGGATAGACTTATATCTTCCTAGTGTGGATATTAAAAAGTCCTGACTTTGTTAGTATGTTGAACTCTAATGTTATACATGGAAATTGTTGACTCAATGGTAGCCATCTGTGAAGCATGATTCAAGTCTAAATTAAGACTTGAGCCAGTAAATATGGTTCCTGGGAAAGGCATAATTTGAATGTGCTGTCTGTTGAATCAGTGATTCTGTGGAATTTTGCCCAGCCATTGAATTTAGGCAGATGCAAAGAACAGTACTCAGGAGACTAGGCAGAAGGTGACTTCTGGGTGGCCTTTAAGGTTGATGTCTTCATTCTGGCCCTGCTTCTTCCAGTCCCTGTTATAGAAACATAACCCATTCCACATAGGTGCAGTCTGACAGTGCTTCATCGCAGGCTCTGCTCCACCCATCTCCTCTTGCTTCATTACTCCGGGTTTCTCCAAAATTACGGCAACTGATAACCCAGACCCACTCAACCCTCATATGGTACAACCTGGAAAGACAGATGATACAGAATCTGTGGAACCATAAACTTATGAATAAATGTCTCCCTTTTATCTCCTACACAGATAATACGGAATATACATCACAAGGCTTCCCAAAAGTACCCTGGAACAAAACGATCACCAGTCACAGTAGCCAACTCAAAAGTACCTTCTTTTGTTTTAGCTTAATATGGAGTCATATTAACTTACCCAAGCTGGCCTTTAATTCATTATCTTGTCCTAGACAGGTATGTACTTATAATTCTCCTGTCTCGTTCCCTTGAGTAGCAGTGATTTCTTCTCTGGATTTTCCTTCATTCTCTATACGCTCTACCCTCATGGTGGTGGCCTGGGATCACATAGCTGAGTGTCGCCTGGATGACTTTATTTCAGCCTCCGTGTAAGGATGGTCCAGGTTGTGAGAACATTTTCCTTGCTCTGAGAAGTAGATCACTTACAGGGCATGTGCCCTGACATTTCACCTTGTGCATTATCTGTTGTAGAATTTCTCCGGAAGCATGACCTTAGGGGAGCAGAGAGATGCCTCCGTCATTAGGAGCCCTTGTTGCCCTTACAGAGGATTCATGTCCTGTTCCCAGCACCAACACAGCGGCTCACAATTGCCTACAACTCCAGTCACAGAGGAGTTAACATTCTCCTGACCTTCAGGGACGCATGCAACCATATGGACCACACACAGAGAATAATAAAATAGATCTTGTAAAAGGAAAAAACGGAACATGACCTCAGATTTCCTAGAAATACATCCTGGGTTAACTGAACTCCACCACAATCTGACTCTCATTCTGGAATGTTCCCCGAGGGCTGAGCAAGATGCTCATTTTATAAGGTTCACGGGGAGCCATGGGCAGCATTGCTTGCTTGCATAGGAACCTTTCTGATGGTACGTAATATTTACTTAAGGTTCACATCCATTTCTCACCTCACAGCCTGCGATAACAAAACCTTGCACATTAACCCTGCAAACTACATAAGCTGCAGTGCCACAGCGCTATCAGCTTGTCAGTGCTGTAGAATGACTACTCTTTGGTAGAAGGAAAGCCTAACCTTGCCAACCACCTTGGGAATTCTGGACTTTTGTTTGTCTAACCATGTGACAACCTTTCTCTGTCTTAATATTGCTAAGTTTTTGCCTATTCCTGGGCCAATGATTAGTCTCCAACACACATATTCACCTTGTAGCCTGAGTCCTGAGTGATGTTTCTCATGGACCCAAATTCTCCATTTAAAACACAGAAGTAGTTTTTCTCCCTGTTACTGTATAATGCAGACAAGGCTAGTATAAGACCCCAATGCCAAGACAAGCACCTGGAGAATAAGCATAGAAAGAGCAAATAGATGTCGTACCCTGAGACAGCGCTGAGTGGTGTACCACTTGAAGTGTAGTGTCACAGGCTCTGCTGACTGGAATAAATCACCTGTGAATTCACCATGGACAGAAATGCCTTGGGCTCCATACTTATATAGTAATTACATATTATACAATTGTTTATATTAATGTTGCTCAGTAATTAAGTGATTTTTAAAAATTAAAAATTAAATAAAATAATTTTAAAAGTTGAACATGAACATAAGGAAGTCTGGAGACTACTCCAAACTCCATTTTCTCTAGCTGCTTCAGTCACAGCCCATTCATCTTAAGTCAGAGAGCTGACAGTACTCACTGGTTACATCATCAGCTTTTCCTAGACTGTGCCTTTCTAAGGACACAGGACAAGCAGGGAAATCCAGATTCTGGCAGGAAGCAGACATCAAAAAAGTCATTCTGATGACCTGATCTACACCCTAACTAAGCCTTATATAACTATAGCTAGAGGAATCTGAAGACTTTCACTCAAGGGTAACAGTAAGCATAACCAAAACACACTTGAAGCCACTGAACTCCTGATTAAAATGTCTAGCAGAATGAAGAGCCTTCTCCAAAGAGAAAAGATTTTGTCATTTGAAGGTAAACGAATAGAGCTGTAAACCTTCACATTAGCTGACATAACAAACTGAAACAAATGCTCAATATATTCTCTCCTGTGCAAAATCTTGATATTTATTTACTAGGAGTTTCATATATGAGAATTATATTTACATAATTCCCCTTCTCCCTCAAATCCCTCTCATGTCCTGCCTACTCCTTTTCAAATTCATATCTGGTGTGGGACGTTCTTCTGCATATGTGTTGCTTTTATTTGTTAGTAAAGAAGCTGCTTTTGGCCATGGCTTAACAGAATATAGCCAGACTGGAAAATAGAGTGAGTCAGGGAGATGCCATGTAGCTGCCAGAAGAGAAAAGGCAAGCTGCCAGGTGGACCCTTCCTGGTAGGCCACGAGCCTAGTGGTAAAATATAAAATAATATAAATTGCTTAATTTAAGATGTAAGAGAAAGCTGGAAATACACTTAAGCTATTGATCAAACAGTATTGCAAATAATATAGTTCTGAGTAAATATTTGGGGTCTGGGAAGCCAGTAACAAATGAGTAGCCTCCTTCAACAGATTGGCCCCATATGAAGTTTCTTGCTTCATGGGAAAGTCTGCCAGATACTATGGGCCTGCAGGCTGAAGATGGATGGCACCAACAATACAGAAGAACCTTAGGTGACTGTCCAGGTAATGAGATGCCTCTGTCAATTCTAGAGTTTTGGAAGTTACTTACTTACAATGTACTTCATGTTTACTTAGGTGATATTATATTTTTCTGGAGTCTTTGATGGAGTTGAAGAATAGATAATTATAGTTTTCCTTAGTTATTATAAAAGATAAAGTAGATATAAATACTGTAACTATAATTCTTGCTTGATACCTGTTTTGCTGTATGTAATTTTACTATGTTAAAGTTAAAACCTTCCTTTTTATTTAGGCAGAAAAGGGGACCTGATGTGGAAAGTCCTTCTGTATATATGTTGCTTTTATTGGTTAATGAATAAAGAAGCTGCTTTGTCCCATGATATGGCAGAATAGAGCTAGGTGGGAAAACTAAACTGAATGCTGGGAAAAAGAAGATAGAGTCAGTGATATGCCATGTAGCCACCAGAGGAGGAAGACGCAAGCCACCAGTCAGAACCTTAAGAGTAGGCCGTGAGCCCCATGGTGAAATATAAAATAAAAGAAATTGGTTAATTTAAAATGTAAAAGCTAGCAAGAACTATGCATAATGTAGTGGGGAGCTGCGAGCTGCATTCCTGCCACCCAGCTCCCGGTCACTTGGCTAGCTTATGCCCCGAAATAACAACACACAAATTGTATTCTTTTAAACACTGCTTGGCCCATTATATCTAGCCTCTTCTCGGCTAACTCTCACATCTGGACTAGCCCATTTCTAATAATGTGTGTAGCACCCCAAGATGTGCTTACCAGAAAGATTCTAGCCTACGTCCATCCTGGGTCGGAGCTTCATCGTGTCTGCCCTGGCGATGAGCTGCATGGCATCTGTACTCACTTCCTCTTCCTCCCAGCATTCTGTTCTGTTTACTCCACCCACCTATGTTCTAACCTATGAGGGCCAAGCAGTTTCTTTTTTAATTAACCAATGACTTTCCTCCATCAGCATAAGCTAATAGGTCAAGCAGTGATTTACTTAATACAGTTTCTGTATGGTTATTTCGAGTCTGAGTAACCGAGAACAAACAAGCAGCCTCCAGCAACACATATCCTCTTATTTTTAATTACAGTTTTACATATGTGTGTAGAATTTATAAGTGCAATCTGCTGAGTTCATTTAATATTGATCCCTTATGTTTAGCACTGATCTCATAAGATTGGTGAAGCCTTGTGAGAATTCCTGTTGTAATAAGAGCGGTGGGGCTGTGTCCCCAGCACCCGGCCGCCCGCATGGCTTATGCCCTAAAATAATTACACGGAAACTGTATTCTCTTAAACACTTCCTAGCCCATTAGTTCCAGCCTCTTATTGGCTAGCTCTTACATATTGATCTAACCCATTTCTAATATTCTGTATAGCACCATGAGCTGCGTCTGTCTGGAGTGGGAGAATCATGGCGACTCCCTGACTTGGCTTCTTTCTCCCAGCATTCTGTTCTGTTTACTCCACCCACCTAAGGGTTGGCCCATCAAATGGGCCTAGGCAGTTTCTTTATTAATTAACCAATAAAAGCAACAGATTAATACAAGACCCACCTCCATCAAATTCCCTTATGTTGACTTGTCAACTTAGGAGATTTCTTGACATATATAGATTCTCCTTTGTATGTAGAAGACAATATCTCATAGACATGAATGTGGAAGAGATGGGCTAGTGAACCTTCATCCCAAGCTGAGGAGCTAGTGCAGTTGATGATTTCTGGGAAATGGAGAATCAGTTTGCTCAAATGGTGTGACTCCTTGTAAGTAGACTGCATTCCACTGGAAAGTCCCACACTCAGGAGTACATGGTCATCACAAACTGAACTCTATGAGTTATTTTTCAGAAGAAGACTTGGAGTTGAGGGTGAGGTAGACCTGGGGGCATTCATAGGGAGTAGTTGGGGTGAGTAGATTAAAACATATATATGTATGAAAGACTCAAAGAGTTAGGTAAAATATGTCATCTTTTAAAATAAAATAAAGCAAAATAGTCCTGAAAAAGACAATATAGAAGCAAGACTATTTGGAACAAATGGGAGAGGAAGCAAGAATGAGTAATAGAGCACAGATATGATTAGAGTGCATTGTACACATGAATAAAATGGCATATGAAACATAGTTTTGTATAATGAACATGTTTATATAGTAGTCAAAAAAGAGGAGTATACCATCTCCAAGTTCATATGCAAATACATACTCACATGCACACACAGGCACATACGCACACACCCATGCATATACATATACACATGCACACACATACGATATACACATACACACACACCTCAGTACTACTGACATATATATCAAAATCAGAGCTTCAATAATAAACTTTCAAGGCATAAATAATAAGAAACAAAAAGGTAAGAAAAAACACAGAACAAATACACCAGAACACAAAAGTGAGCTCATGCATGACAAAGAGACATGAGAACTAAAAAGAGAAGATTAGAATAACTGTAACTAAAACAATAAGGTCTCTAATGAACGGGTAGGTGCCGTGTAGGGTCAAAACACTGACTAAATAATAGGAGAGAAAGAGGGGCCATATTATATTCAAACTAGCCAAGAAACAAAGAGGTAATCTTAAAGGGGCTCAGAGGGAGACAAAGATGCCTTGCCTATAGCAGAACAAGGCTAGAAATTATAGCAGGCTTCTCAGATACCAGGAAAGGAGACAGTAAGTAGAGTGGTATGTTTAAAGCTAAAGGGGGGGGGTGGTTCAACCCAGACTTCTATATTCAGAATAAAAAGAAACTTCAAGAGTGAATGAAAGATAAAGACTTTGTTAGAAAAAATCAAAAGTTTACTTAAATCCCAAGTGCTACATAAGAAATGTTTTATTTTTCAAAAGAGCTATTGTAGAAGAAAAAATGAGACACAGACTAGAACTCAGGCTTTCTATGAGAAGTGAAACACTGGGGCTGACATCAAGTATAGTGAAATAAACTACTCTCCTTTATTCATTTGTCAGCAAGATAACTGTTAAAGAAAATCATAATAACAGAGGCTAGAGAGAGGACTCGGGGGTGGAGAGGACTTATCACTGTTGAGGGGATCCACTTTCAGTTCCCAGCACCCACAAAGGCAGCTCACAGTCACCTGTAACTCCATCTCAGCTCCAAGGGATCCGACACCCTTATCTGACCTCATTGGACCCCTGCATTTATAAACATGTACATGTGTACACACACATATATTTATACAAACATACATATATAGAACTTATATGTGTATGCATGAATATATAATTTAGAATAAAATAAGTCTTAAAAAGTAATCATATATGGAATATTCTAAATAAACGTAAAAATAGAGTACTGATTTTTAAGAAGCATAAGAATATTCATTAAGGAATAATCACAGGAATATTATAATTTTAAACATATACATATCAAGCACAATTGCTTCCAACTTTACGAAACATACCACTGTGAATAAAATTATATGTTGGTCCCAACATATTAATATTAGGAGATTCCAATATTTCGTTATCATCAATACACAACACATCTGAACAAAAAAGAAAAGAGAAACATTGGAGTTAAATGAAACCATGAATGAAATGGACATGGCAGACATCTACAAAGTCCACACAAACATTAAAGAATGCACATTCTTCTTAAGAGCTTATAGAACCTTCTAAATAAACCACATGCTAGGACATAAGGCAAGCCTCAATAAATATAGAACATTAAAATAACTTTTATATTCTCTCAGATGGCAATGGAATAAAGCTATATATCAACAGTTTGGTAGAATTCTTTCAAAGAAGAACTAAGTCTAATAATACTCAAATATTCTGTAAATTAGAAAATGGAGAAATGCTTCCAAACTCTTTTAATAAATCTAGCATTACTCTGATACCAAAATCAAAAAAAGGACACACACAAAAAAAAATTACAGATAAATTTCCTTGATGAAAGAAGATGAAAAAGTTCTCAATGAAATACTGGCTAGCTAAATTCAATGGCACATCAAAAAGAAACATTCTTCATGATAAAGTTTGCTTCATTCCAGAGACTCGGGGATAGTCCCATATACATAAATCAATAGATGCAATACATCATACAAATGAACTCAAGGAGAAATCACATAACTATCTGAGAAGAAGAAAAAAACCTTCAAAATTTCAACATCCCTTCATAATAAAAGCCATGGAAAAGTTAGGGGTGGATGGAGCGTAATTCAAAATAATAGACTATAAATGGCATGCCTTTAGCCAATATCATATTAAATGAAGAAATTACTCTGTGTGAGGTGACCCAGGCCTAAAAGGACAAATGCCACATGTTCTTTCTCATATGAGGATCCTAGCTTCAACTCTGTAGTGTGGTGTCTCTAACTTGGAGTACCCGTGCAATCCAGAAAACAAGGAAAGGGATGGAGTTTCTTAAGGGGGGGGGGGGGTTGTAGAAAGAAAATAACGAAAGGAAACACTGTAGTGGAAAGGTTAAGTCAAGGAGGAAGGTAGAGGAATTGAAGAGAAGAGAAGTTGTGATAAGGTGTAATTAAATGGTATTAAGGTAGTATAATTTAACTATTTGGAAAGCAATACACACCTTCCTGTGCAGTAGCATCTTGACTACTGGGATAGTAGCCAACTGTTCTCTGAATGAATCCAAGACCCATTTCAGAGGTGTGAGGAAGGAGCACTGCCTGAGACAGTAAGCCTGGCTAACAATCCAGGTCTAGAGAGGTATCAGGCCCACTCGTGGAACACATTTCTGGTGATTAAATGTGCATAACAATAATCTGCCTTCTAAACACCTATGTTATACCGACATGAGGAATTCCCAGCTTTAATCAGAGAAGTTTCTGTTTGCTACGAACAGTGGTAAATGTAGAGACATGTTGTTTACCAAGAACAGGGGGGAAAAAAGGACGACTGTAGATCCAGTCCTAAACATGTAGTTTATACCACCGATTCTAAGACTTGGGAAACACTGCAGAAGAGGGGCAAGAAGTTTGTGAGAGTCACAAAATGCCCTTTTCTGGATTCAGTGTAAGCACTGTAATCACTAACTCACATCTGCTGAAGTTGTCTTTACTGGGTACGAAGACTAACCCTATTAGCAATCAGTCAAGTAGGTGGGAGGGGCTTAGAGAGCCCATCCCTTTTCCTGATAGATTCTGAGAGGGAGAATCATTGTCTTTTGTTTTATGTCTTCTGCTGAGTCCATCAGACTCTAATGAGTAGTTACAAACCCATAATCACAGAGATGGCCCTTGGTTAATCTTGGCAGGTCACAAAATGAAATTAAAAGACATGAATAAGACTTAAAGAGAAAGGGAAGGGTTGACAGGGATGTTAAGGAGGTGGGCTGATGGAGAGTGACCAGTATGCAATGCATATATATGTGAAACTGAAAAAACACACAATAATAAAAAATTTTAATGCAAAACAATGACAGGAAAAAATTTAAGAAATGGGCAACACTTTTAAGATCCTTACACTACACATGGGAAGATGTGATAGTCATTCAACGTATGTTCATTATATTTGAATTCTTACATAAGTTTTGGGAAACCACTAAAACTTCATTAAGGATGTGATAATATTAAACCAGTAGGAAAGATAAAAATGGGACATTAGAAACCACTTGATCCAGGAGAAGGCAGAGAAAATGAACAAGAAGTACAGTAGAGAAGAGGTAGCCTTGTACTGGGCTCAGAGTCACCTCATTTATGAATGGTGATAAATGTGTGGTGTCCAATCAGAAATCTGTGTTTTACTTGGGCTTGGGGGATTTGCCTGGCAATACATTAAGACACTAAGAGAACAAGCATGGTAAAGAGATGAAACGCTGAGCTGAAGAAGAAAGGTCAAGTCCCTAACATAGCACTTGCTGTCTAAAACTGTTGTAGGACATGAAGCCTCAAGGGGTAACCTATTTTCTAGCTGTGATATTGCCCCAACTACAAGTCATAATCACATATTGACTCTCTGTTTGGGGTGGGGATGATTTTCCTCATGTGCAGACAAAAACTGCAGTATAATCTAGAAAGAAATGCAATTTCCATAACCAAACTCCAAGCTTATACCGTCACTGTCATGACTTCCTTTCTAGAAGATATCTCACATCTTATTGCTCTCAAGACAGGCCTTCCTGGTCTTCACCCCAGTCATCTCTTCTGCTCCTCATCTCTCCAGTTGTGAGCAAATCCATCATTTTTTTCTTTTCCTTCCACATATTTATCACCCCTGAAAGAAACTTCTAGCTAAACTAAGCAAATATCTCCTAGATAATTATCTTTTAAAAGGCACATGATGTATTTTTATGGATCCATCAAATGACTCATGTTCCATTCCCCAACCTGTTGTCATACAGCAAGCAGTGACTCATTTGCCTTCATATCTTACATAGAAGCAAACTCTTCTTTAGCTCCCTTCGAACAGCCGTACAGCTATAACTTACAGTAATAAAGGTTACTGCCCTGGGTGGAAGGGAAGTAGATTTAAGGTAGCAATGAGAATGAGTCTTTATCATTCATGGCAGGTCTTGAGCTCTGTGTAGGCAGTAATTAAAGAGGAGTTTGAGAACCAAAGAAACATAAATAAGATTCCTAGTAAAAGATCTTTATTGCAATGACACTGGAATGAGCCCAGAATAGACTCTTGGGTCTTGTTAAAGACCTTAGAGATATTATACAGATAGGAAGGATTAAGAGAACAATATTAGAGTTTTTGTCTAAGCAGGGCTGTGCTTGAGTATACACAGAAATACAAAAGTCTTTGTTAGAATAGAACCATGGACACAAGGACTGCATTGACTGCTTTTCTGTTCCTTGATAAAACACAATGACCAAGGCAACTCGAGGAAGAAATTTTACTTGAGCTAACAGCTCCAGAAATATAAGAATTCATCAAAGTGGGTAAATATGATTGCAGGAGCAGGATACTGAGATCTTACAGCTGGTACTGCAAGAACAAAGAATAGGGATCAAACTAAAAGCAGCATGGAGTCTTTAATTTCTGAAAGTCCACCTCCAGGGGCATACTTTCTTGGACAAGCCCACACCACCTAAACCTCCCCAAACAGCACTATCAACTTTGGACCAAGTGTTGTCATTTTAGCCTATAGGGGACATATTCATTCAGACTACACAAGGGCCTTCTTGTGATGCGGGAGGTCCTTCTGTCTATGTGTTGCTTTTATTGGTTAATGAATAAAGAAACTGCTTTGGACCTATAGCAGGGCAGAGCTTAGGTAGGCAGGAAAGATGGAACTGAATGCTGGGAGGAAGAAGGCAGAATCAGAGAGACGCTACAGAGCCCCTGCGAGAGTCAGACATGTTGAAACTTTTCCCATAAGCCATTGTCATGTGCTGATGCACAGATTAATAGAAATTGGTTAAATTAATATGTAAGAGTTAGCCAATAGGAAGCTAGAACTAATGGGTCAAACAGTGGTTTAATTAATACAGTTTCTGTGTGGTTATTTTGGTTCTGGGCGGTCAGGACAAACAAGCGTCTCCTTCTTACTAGATTCTTGGCCAGTTCAAAAGTCTGAAAAGAGCCGGGTGGTGGTGGCGCACACCTTTAATCCCAGCACTTGGGAGGCAGAGGCAGGCGGATCTCTGTGAGTTCGAGGCCAGCCTGGTCTACAAGAGCTAGTTCAAGGACTGGAACCAAAAGCTACAGAGAAACCCTGTCTCAAAAAATCAAAAAAAAAAAAAAAAAAGTCTGGAAAGAAGCAAAGAAGATGAGGTTACTAGGTGTGAGCAATACTTTTTATGGAGGAGTGGTGGTCAAATAGCTTTAATATCTGCTGAAGTTTGAACTATGCACCATGACAAAGTTAAGCTGGATTCAAGGAAGCCAAGCTAAGTAAAGCTTTAGAATGGGGCATGAAAGACTGTTCAAAAATATTCTCACTTGGAATATAATGTCCTTCTTTGAACATATAAGATCTAGTCTCTTCACTGATACAGAAATTTTGAAGCACATATTTTAGAAAAAGAAACAAAATGAAATACCTAATTTCTTTCTCCTGATTAAAGTTTATAAATATGAAGGAGACGGTGGGAACAGAGTAAATGGATGCAGGAGCAGTGTGCAAGGCAGGAAGGCACTCGACAGCTGTCTTCAGTTATCCAACCCAACTATGAACCACTCACCTTCCCTAAATGACGGAAGTGTGGCCAGCGAAACACATGAGACAAGGAGAGGAAGGGGAGGAGAGTTACTACTGGATGTCAGCTTGTAGGCCGAAGGCAGACATGAGTAAAGCTGAGGGGTGGTACCGGTAATAGCCCTCCTTAAAGTTTGGGCACATCTGAGGCTCTAAGGGCTACATGGATCCTGCATCTATCTGATCCAAGTTGATAGCTTCATTTTCTTTCTCTCCTTTTACTTTTACAGGTAAACAAATGTATCCACTCATTATCCAGAGCATCTCATGAGAGTCAACTCATGCCAAGTGATCATTTATGATTGAAAGGAAAAATGCAGAAGATAAACTAGACCTAATGTCACTAGGACTTGGATGGAGGACCAGCATTTACTAGTATGAAAGAAAACACCATGTCATCTTTAGAGAGTAGAAGGAAGCAAGAGACCTAAGGGTTCTTGAGCTTTGGAATTGAAGTCAAACAATACATTAAAAAGTCTAATTGTAGATTAGATCTATGTATGTCTCTCTTAGTGTCCTCATTGGTGTCTAAGTTCTCTGGGATTGTTATTTGTGGGCTAGTTTTCTTCGCTTTATGTTTAAAAACACTTGTGAGTGAGTACATGTGATACTTGTCTTTCTACATGGGAAGTAGAAAAAGACAAGTTCTCCTGAGTAAATTGGGAGCATGGGGACCTTGAGGGAGGATTAAAGGGGAGGGAAGAGGAAGGGAAGGGAGCAGAGAAAAATGTAGAGCTCAATAATAATCAATAAAATAAAAGAAATTCTAGAACCAGAAAAAAATTCTAATTGTGCTACTGACCAGCTATCTGAATAATTCCACTATAAAATCTCCCCTAAGTCTCAATAGTCTCATCTATTAGACAAAAATAACAGCTATTTGAGGCTATTGTCTTATTCATAATGCTCAATCCGCAGAAAAGAGGCATTGTCTGAAGCAGAGAGAATTTGGAGTATGTTTGACTACCTCATGCTTCTCTTGGATTGAATATATTGTATTTTACTGGGATGGTGATCTGAAGACTGGAGATTGGCATTTTACTTAATGTTGAGAGCTGTGCTAAAACTCACAGAATGAGCATAAAAAAGAGAGGCGACTTTTTCAAAACACTAGAAATCTAAGGGCCTTTGAAAGCTGTGTTTCTATCTGGCCAAATTCACTCTCATGCATATGATGACCCAGAAAACCATCAGTCCTCGAAATGGAATGGAATCTGGCAAATAAAAATGGAATCTCTCTCTACTTCTCTCCCTCCTTCTCCCTCTCTTATCCTCTCTCTCCTGTTCCCTTTCTTCCTATTCAATGAGTCTTTGTGGTGGCACAAGACAATGGGCCCTCCACTACAGAATATTGTTGTACAAGACAAACACAGGCAAAAAGTAACTCTATAGAAATCTCTAAATTAGAGTTCTGAATTCCTAGGAGACAGAAAAAGGATTAGCTCAAATTAGTTAGCAACAATTTTATTGGAAACAGAGATGTGAGTCAAAGATATGCCAGTTCCTCCTCTGGACCAGGAAACCAATATCTTTAGGGAAACCCAACAAAAGTAAATTAAACAATCAACTGGGGATATAGCTCAACTGATAAAATGATAGCATCTCATAAACAAAACTTAGTGTGATCCCCACCACCACAAAAAAGTAGGCTTGGAAGCACACACCTGAAACCTCAGAACTTAGGAGATAAAAGCTGAAGGATTTGAAGTTCAGGGTCATCCTCAGCTTCAAAGTAAGTTCAAGGCGAGCATAAAGTACATGAGACCCTGTCTCCTCTATGAACAGAGAGAGAGACAGAGAGAAAGGAAGAAAGAGAGAGAGAGGATGGGTGATGGGAAATGAAGAAGCTACAGACACAGCCATTAGCTGAAGCAAACCTAACCTTCACTCCCAATGATGAAAGGGCCAATACCTCTCCAAATGCTCCCATATGTGCCTCAAAGAATGGCCTTAACTTAGGCCAAAGTTATGCTGGACTCATAAAACACTGAACGAAAGGATATTAGAGGAAAGACAACATCAAGGACCGTGTTCAACTGACAGGTTATGGGGGACCTTCCTGCATTTACCCCATGCTTTCATTTTACCTCTTAGGGTGGGGGTTCTTAACTTCCCTAATGCTATGAACCTTTAATACAGTTCCTCATGCTTTGGGAACCCCAACCATAAATTAATTTTGTTGCTACTTCATAATTGTAATTTTACTACTGTTATGATTGGTAATGTAAATTTCTGTTTTCCAATGGTCTTAGGCAACTCCTGTGAAAGGGTCATTCAAACCCCAAAGGGTTCTCAATTCACAGGTTGAGAACCACTATCTTAAAACATTCTGTATTGACTTGATGAGCAATCTTACTAACCAAAGATCATATACAAATTCCGTGATCCAGACTACAGTACTCTAAAATAAATCACAAAAGCTATGCATTTCATAGACCTTTTCTCTAATTTCTGAATCAAGCTTAGCTACACACTCCTAAACTGAAAGAATAAATGCAATAAAACTTCTCCACACATTGAAACAAGCTGACACTCTAAGGCATCCACTCTGCCCAGCTTCACAGATAACCAGCATCTGCCCCACCCAGCTACACAAATAACCAGCATCCACCCCACCTAGCTGAACAGACAACCAACATCCACCCCACCCAGTTACAGAGATAACCAGTGTCCTTCCTGCTCAGCTGTACAGATAACCAGCATCCACCCCACCCAGCTGCACAGATAACCAGCATCCATCCCTCCCAGCTACACAGGTAACCAGTATCCATCCCTCCCAGCTGCACAGACAGCCAGCATCCACCCCACCCAGCTGCACAGATAACCAGTATCCCCTCAACCCAGCTGCACAGACAGCCAGCATTCACCCCACCCAGCTGCACAGATAGCCAGCATCCACCCCACCCAGCTGCACAGACAGCCAGCATCCACCCCACCAAGCTGCACAGACAGCCAGCATCTACCCCACCCAGCTGCACAGATAGCCAGCATCCACCCCACCCAGCTACATAGACAGCCAGCATCCACCCCACCCAGCTACACAGATAGTCAGCATCCACCCCACCCAGCTACACAGATAACTTCTGCTGTTGTTTCCACAGCAGCAGCACTTGTGTAAATCTGCATATTTTATTATCTGAGATAGTACACTGACAAATTTCCAAAATTAGCTCATTTTATGCTCTTGCAAATCACCACACTGGAGTAGGGAAGATTGGGTGCTCGTGACAGAGAATGGGTCAGCAGATGCTAGCAAGGACATCAGTCATGTCTGAGCCCTCTTCCAGCCTTAACCCCCTCCTCGGTTCAATTTCTTCACCACAAAGGCAATACTACTGACTGAATTGCTAGAATAAAAACAGCCAAATAGGTTACCACTGAGCCAGTCCAATTCACAAGGCTGTCCTGATTATTGAGAAGAACTCTGAACCTTTTATAGGTTTAGTTGTAGATCAGACAGTTGATTGATAGTGGCTGCAATTGTTATGAAAAGATAGTAACCCATGTGCTTAGCATTTCCTAGCCCTGGACCAGTCAAAAGAAATCACCAAATTAGGGATACAGATCAACTAGTAGAGTATTTGCCTAGCATATGGAAGGCCCTGAATTTGATCCTTAACACTGCATAAAGTGGGCATAGTGGCACATGCCTGTCATCCCAGAACTCTAGAAGAGGAGATGGGAAAGTCAGAAGTTCCAGGTTATTCTTGACGACGTAGCAAGTTCAAACTTGGGCTACATGAGACCCTGTCTCAAAATAATTAATGTATTTGTAAAAATAGAGGGAAATCATTGGGAAATAAGAGCATATCATCAATAACGAAAGCAAATGCCATGGAACTTGGTATCTGAGCTCATGTCGTTGCTATAATACTGCACTAAATAATGTGGAATACAACTTAAACTTGACATTCTTGAAGGACACAGCTAGAGAGTTTAATGGAGCTGAATTTTGAAGCAATCCTTAGTATTTATCACTTAGTGTTATCCAGGAGCTATTGTAATTGTTACATATTTTATCTTGAATTTTCAGTCATCCTATGGGTGAGGGACTATTTCCCCTTTCTTATTAGTATATATTAATTGTACACAATAATAAGCTTCATTCCACCATCTTCACCCCCCTCCTCCTGTATCCTTCCTCTTCCAAAATAGACCCACTTCAATGTTCGTACTTTTCTTTCTAAATCTAGATTCTATGTTTGAGAGAAAGCATGTAAAAATTTGTCTTTCAGAGTCAGGCTTATTCCACTTAGCAAGATAATCTTCACTTCTATCCCCATTTTCTAACAAACAACATAATCCCTTCTTTCATAGGGTGGAACAGGACCCCACTGTATATTTACACCTTGTTTCCTTTATCCAGTCATTTGTAACTTGGTCCCTGTGGATAGGGCAACAAGAAGCATGGATATACTATGTGCTGTATGCTAACTTTGATCCTTTTGGATATACAGTCAGGTACTCTGTGTATCTCTCTTCTGAGTGAGAGGAAACAGAGAAATGATCAGCACCCTCAGAACTGGAGGACTGAGAATCGAGGCCAGGCATTCTGAGCCCATTGCTTTCAAGCCTGTGATGTTGGGGTTCTAGAGACTATGAAGGTCATACTGACCGAGACAAGGACACAGAGCACTGGAGAAAGGCAATCCATTAGTTTCCTTTTATGTCCCTTCACTCCAGCCCCATGGCTACCCTGCTCTCCAGCCTTGCTAGGCAGTTTCCCTGCACTCAGTTATCTAAGCTGCAATGTCTATAGATTTACTGTGATGCGTCTAAACATATATCTTCAAGACTTTGAGTAATAAAAACGGAGATAAATTTCCAACAGGCAACCATGTCAATTAACCCTTCCTACTGCATTTGGAAGATGAAGAGGTGGAGAGAATACCTGCTAATGGTGAGAAAGAACCTGGGTTCCCACGCATTCCCAGTGCTGAGCACTTGCAATGGAAATGTGAAAAAATGATGTGCTATAGGAAACCTGGATGCAGCAGTAAACTGAACTCATTTACGTTCCGGTATCATCAAATCCCACCTCACTCATCTGTATAATTCATCATGCAGCTCATCTATGTCTGTTCAGTTATCTCTGGCTTCCTTTAAAGTGTATCCCTTAAGAGCCTCACTCTGAAGAGGCTGGTTAATCAGGACACTGGGTCTTAGTAAAACGGTGAAAGCATTCCTAGCAAGTCGAGAAATTACTGGGAAAGCAGACCCCATGCACTTTATGAGAAACACTTAAGTCACGTGAGGCAAATACTAACTGGGGACGAAAAGTGCATTTTTAGAAAGGGGCTGAGATAAGGAGAAGCATTTAGTGTCGTTTAAGATTTCTGATTCAATTTCGTGAAGGATATACTACAGTCTCCTTTCCCATTCCATGTCTCTAAACATTCTCAAAATTGGATATTTCAGCTACAATGCTTGAATATAATAAAACAAAGAAGTCAATTGACGAGAAGTTTCTTGTAATTAAAAGGTGGAAAATGGGACTGAAGTAAAAGATAGCTCAACTGATAAAGTATTTGCCTTCTAAGCATGAAGACTTGAGTTCACTCCCCCGGAATTCATACTTTTATAAGAGCCTAATGCAGTGTCACCTATAATCTCAGCACTGAGAAGGTAGAAATAGGCAGACGATTTGGAGCATACTTGCCCACCTGGCTAGCCTACCTGTAGAGTTCCATGTCCAGCATGATCCCTAATACCAATCTACAGCTACCTGTCCTTTACCCACAGATCAGTGTAGTCCTCACCCCCTCATCAAGAGATCTTCTCTTTGGAACAAAGGGAGACCACTACAGAAAACCCCAATCAAACAGTATTCAGAGTTAGTTGTGGAGCCCAGATCCAATGGATACACCAGTAAAATGATTGTCACGCCTTAGGCTCAGAGAACATTGCAAACTGTGGTGAGGGTGTAAAAAGCCAGAGGATCGGGAACTTTGCTGTGAGATTGTGTCTTATAGTAAAATCAGAAGCAATATACAATATGTGTGTGTACATACATGCATGCAACAACAATTAATGAAAAAATAAGCCATGAATCTGAAGGAGAGCGGGGAAGGGTTTATGGAAGGAAAGGGAAGGCAGAGATGTAATTGAATTACAACTTCAAAACTGAATGAAAAAGAAAACAAGACAAAGAGCTTTTCACCTCCTTAGCAGAGCATCTGAGTTTTGGTCACACTGTGGAACCTGCTTACAGGGAGGTCTTTCAGAAAGTCCACTTGCCAAATACTGAGGACATGACAAGTCCCTTCTTCCTCCCTTCAACTCTCACAACATAAACTTCAAAAATCAGCCATAGCTGGAAAATGGCTACAGAACCCTAACATTTGCTACTCACTCCCAATAGCTACATTTCATCGGGGAATAAGAGGCTGTTCCTGTTGTGAACTTATTCCTATTTTACAATTTGACTTATGTCCCTGGCCTCCAGGTATACAAACATAAAGCCTATCTGACATGGCTTGACATGAAAATCAATCTGACAAGTCTGTTACAATTCAAGGAGTGCTGAGGATTAGGCAACGTGCTGCTCTATGTCCCAATAAGTAAGTCGCATTCCATATGTCATTCAGGGAGTGGTGCTGACAGCTGTGTGACCAGCCAGTCAGAGCTTAGAGACTGAATGAACGCAGTCTTAGCTGTCATAGCTCCACAGGAAGGTGAAAAGCTATACACCCAGTGTGTAATGTGGTTTACACAGGTTATCCTAATTCACAGTAGGAGTTCGCCGGGAGGCTTTTTAAGTAGGTAGTTTTCCTCCTGTCTCTTAATGTTTTAGCAATAGCACATTAGTTAGAGTAAAATTGGAGGTGTTTAAAGGAGCTTAGAACTAAAGTGATTATATCGATCCACCGCGATTCAATATGACTATAAAGAGATGGTAATTCCAAAAGTTGTTGATTAACATCAAAAAAAGCAAGTGATTCTGCTTATAAGAATTCAGTACTCAGTCAACCAGAAATGGCTTAAGCATCGTAAGACTTCACTTTCTTGTGGAAATAAAGCATCCAAGGGGTGTATTTATCTTCCCATGTGTCCTGACTCAGAGGTCAAATGATATCATTCTCTCAAGACTCTCGTATGCTCTCTGCCGCCGCTTTTATCATATTGATGTGATGCTACGGGGTTCCAAGAGACATTTATTAAACCCAGGAAGAAAGAAATTGAAGGTCTCTTTCCAGGCCACCCAATGCACACCTCGTTCTCAAGGTCTCAGGCTGGTTCCGTGCTATTCGTGCACATATTCACTTCTCAGACGAGAATGGACTGTGTTAATTGTCCCAGGTCTAAAGCCACATGCCCTGCCCTGGAACAGGAAAAAGAATCAGCTTCATTTGCATCATGCTCTCAGAGAACAGAGCAACTGTACAAGAAGGAACATTATTGTTGCTGGGGAGTCGAGGGGGTTCAAAAGAAATAAAAATTAATGTTGGGTAACTTTAAAAATAAACATTTACTCTTCACAATATATACATAAACTCCTTGAGTTACAGGCTCGGTATGAAGTTAGTCCCAGTACGGATTCTCACATCAACACACGGAACGCTTCTAGGTAGCAGTATAATGCTTGACCTTGCTACTGATGGAGGTGGGTCATCTTTTTATCTGTTGTTTCATTGGTTAAGTAATAAAGAAACTGCCTTGGCCCCTTTAATAGGACAGAAAATTAGGTAGGCGGAGTAGACAGAACAGAATGCTGGGAGAAAAAAGCCGAGTCAGGAGTCGCCATGATTCTCCCACTCCAGACAGACGCAGGTTAAGATCTTCCCTGGTAAGCCAACTCGTTGTGCTACACAGAATATTAAAAATGGGTTAGATCAATATGTAAGAGCTAGCCAATAAGAGTCTGGAACTAATGGGCCAGACAGTGATTAAAAAAATACAGTTTCCGTGTAATTATTTCGGGGCATAAGCTAGCCATGCGGGCGGCCGGGTGCTGGGGACGCAGCCCTGCCGCTCTTATTACAACAGAGGTTTCTTATTTTTTGTTTACTTAGGTAATATTATATCCTCTGGAGTCTTTGATGGAGTTAAAAAATGGATAGATAGTTATAGTTTTCCTTAGTTATAATAAAATAGATATAAATATTATAACTATAATTCTTGCTTGATAACTGTTTTGCTATATGTAATCTTACTATGTTAAAGTAAAAGCCATTTTTTGTTTAAACAGAAAAAGGGGAAATGATGGAGGTGGTTATAGTTTTCCTTAGTTATAATAAAATAGATATAAATATTATAACTATAATTCTTGCTTGATAACTGTTTTGCTATATGTAATCTTACTATGTTAAAGTAAAAGCCATTTTTTGTTTAAACAGAAAAAGGGGAAATGATGGAGGTGGGTCATCTTTCTATCTGTTGTTTCATTGGTTAAGTAATAAAGAAACTGCCTTGGCCCCTTTAATAGGACAGAAAATTAGGTAGGCGGAGTAGACAGAACAGAATGCTGGGAGAAAAAAGCCGAGTCAGGAGTCGCCATGATTCTCCCACTCCAGACAGACGCAGGTTAAGATCTTCCCTGGTAAGCCAACTCGTTGTGCTACACAGAATATTAAAAATGGGTTAGATCAATATGTAAGAGCTAGCCAATAAGAGACTGGAACTAATGGGCCAGACAGTGATTAAAAAAATACAGTTTCCGTGTAATTATTTCGGGGCATAAGCTAGCCATGCGGGCGGCCGGGTGCTGGGGACGCAGCCCTGCCGCTCTTATTACAACATGCTACAATGCAGTTTTTAGAAACCAATGCCTCCGGCTGCTGTGCTCACCTTCCACTCAAAATCACAAGCAAATTCTTTACAGATTAAATAGGTCTTCATGCAGCTACCAACCCAGGATGCTTAACACATACAGTCATATAAACTTACCATCTAGCCTTCATCCTCACACTGTATAAACGATATCGATCTGGTTACAACATGAAAATGGGAACCTTTTTCAAACTTTAAACTCCAAGGAAAAAAGTTGGTCTTGTAAAGGCTTTTCACTCTAAGATTTAGCATAAAAAATTTTCAGTTCAAAAAAAAAATCAATTTGGGGGCCAGAGAAATGGTGTGGGCCCCTGCTGCCAAACTCAATGACGTGTGGCACCTGTGACCCACATGGTAGAAGTAAAGAAATAAGTCTTGCAAGTTGTCTCTTGACCTCCACACCCATGCTGTGGCACACACTCACCCACACATATATACATAAATGCACATAAAATTAATAGATAAAAATTCACTTTAAAAATCTAGTAGTGGGGTGAGACTTCATGCCCACCTCTCCTCTCTTTGCTGGGTTTTATCTGGCTTGAGCTGTAGCAACCTCTGGAGAGTTGATATGCACAGCTCTCCTGTTGTATCCTTTCATTCACCCCCTGCCTCTGGTTCTTACCATCTTTCCACCTCCTCTTCCTGGTGATCTCTGCACCTTGAGGGGCCAGATGTGATACAGAGGTCTCATTTATGGCTAAGCCTTCCCCAGTCTTTTATTCTCTGAACAATGACCAGTTGTGGGTCTCTGTGTTAGTTACCATAGACCTCAAGAACAAGCTTCTCTGATGAGATTGAGCACCACACTATAGCTATAACAATGAGTCAGTAGGAGTCATTTTAATATTACATCCATTGACCATCTCCCCTCTGGTTTATGAGCCAATAACAGGGTCAAGTATGAATTTCATCTGGTGGAGCAGAACCTTAAAGCCAATCAGAAAGTGTTGGATAATTGATAACTTCCAGAAAATGGAGAGTCAATTTTCTTTAAGGGTATTACCCCTGGTATCTCAACTCTCCTCCAGGACAAGCCACACACCCAAGAATATCTGGGCAGCACAAACGATTTTAAAATGTATATGTACAAATCTGGATGGAAAAGGATGTAGGGATGGATCTTGGAGGACCTGAGTGGGGGATGGTGAATATGATCAAAATACACATATGAAATTTTCAAATAATTAATAAAACATTGCAGTCTAATGCAGGGACTTGTGAAATGGCTCACAAGGTAGCAAGTGCTTATTGCACAAGTCTGGCAACCTGAGTTTGACCTCCAGAACCCACAATGGAAGAAGATTATCCACTCCAGAATGATGCTGCTCTCTCTCTCTCTCTCTCTCTCTCTCTCTCTCTCTCTCTCTCTCTCTCTCACACACACACACACACACACACACACATAATTACAATGATGATGATGATAAACAATTTTTAAAAGCCCATTGTATTCAGAAGATGAATGCAATTCTGTAGGTGGACTTTTCTTTCCTACTGCTAGTTCCCAAATAACCAACACTTAGACTTAATATTAATGATAAATGCTCAGTCAATAGCCTAGGCTTATTACTAGCTAGCTCTTACAGCAAAGTGACCCATTTATATTAATATAGATGGTGTTAACTCTCTTTCATCTTGCACCTCCTCTTTCCTCCCCGTATCTATCTGGCGACTCCTCTGACTCCTCCTTTCCTCTTCCCAGTGTCCTTTGTCTGGTTCTCTCGCCAAACCCTTTCCTATCCAGCTAGTGGCCAGTCAGCTTCTTCATTAAACTAATCACAGTGACATATATTTACTGACAGAGTGTAAAGGAATATTCTGCAGAATTCTGTTTCAGTCTTATTAAAATTAATGAGGCCTTTAGTTCCCATTTTGGAAACAATACTTTACAGTGTTAATTTTTGCAGGCAAAACTTGCTACATACATGGATTAGTGAAGACACGGGATTTAGGTTTCCAGAACCAGAAGTGGCAAATCCAAATAAGGAAGACAGCATAGGCAGTAGGTCTCTGGCTTCAGAGGGACCTGCAGTCATGTGCACATACTCACATAGAAACACGCCTATACACATAATTAAAAACAAAATAACTTTAAAAGAAAATTTGAGACTTTATAACCTTGAGGCAGAGAATCTCAGATCTTCTCCTGAGACAACACCACAGATTATTTGTCCTGATCCACTCATCTCATTCCCTTTCTTTGCCTCCTCCCTCTGTAGACAGTTTTGATTGTGTTTTCAAGTGCTACCTTTGCTTTTGGCCCCATTTCCTTCTTCCTGAAGTAAAGCTAGTCTGTGCATTTCTACAGCAGACTTTCAAGGAGAGAAGAGACTCTGAGTGTCAAAGGCTCCCAGAAAATGCACCATCCTCTGGGATGCCCTCCAAATAAATAAATATTACTTTAAGACTCCACAAATTGGGGCTGGAGAGAAGGCTCACCAATTAAGTAGGGGACCCAAGTTCAATTCCCAGCACCCACGTAAGGCAGCTTTCAATGACCTATAATTCAGTTGCAGGGATTCATCTCCCCCCTTCTGGCCTCCAGTTGTATCTGCAATCTTATGCACATACCCACACAGAGATGCACTATACACATAATTCAAAATAAAACATTTTTGAAAAAAGACTTGAGACTTTGTAGCCCTGAGGCTGAGGATCTCAGATCTTGCCTGGACTCCTATTCTTACAGGCAAAAAAAACAGATTACTTATCCTGGTCTGTTCATCTTATTCTTAATCATCTCTAAATATTGTATTGTTACCTTTAATTCACAGCTGCTGGCATTGCTCACAATTTGGAAATATCTTATTTCCCCCATCTAATATTTTAACTTCTAACTATATCACTTCTTGCCCAATCATATCATCTGATCATATCAAGCTCTTCTCTATTGGTAACCCCAGCCCCAAAAGTCCTAAAACACTTATCACCAGGATTGTCTACTCACAATAATGCTTGATCATACCCACATAGTAACACTTAATACCTTGTTTTGTTTGTCTTTCCTCCACTTTTTTCCTGTTTTGGATCTACATAACACTCCTAAAAGACTGGGTACTGCATTTGATAGTCCCTGGTGTTTGGCTCATAATATACCTCTTCCAATGACAACCCTAACTCTTCCTTGATTCTACAGCCGTCCCCAGGCTGACAAGCTTCTCTAACCAGTATCATGAAGGAGGGGCACCTGGTTTTGTTTTGTCTTGTCTTTCGAGACAAAGTCTCATAGGTAACCAGTCTGTAACCATATGTCACCTTGAACTCCGGCTATAGCTGAAGCTGTAGCTGAGGCTGCTTCTCCCCGTCCTTCCAGCTTCACTTCCTCAGAGCTGGGATTACATGCATGGACCAGCAGACTCTGCAAAGTCACCTGTTAAAAGGCCTCTGTGTCAATAGATCTTTAGCAGATATAGCATTTTAGAATTTTTAAAAAATTCTCAAGCAACTCTGAGGCAGGTGAGTTAAGGACAAAATTCTGAGAGGTGCTTCCAAAGAGGCTCCCCAGATGTTTTCTCGAGGCTCCTTGGGCACCAGAAAACACTGTCTCAAACAGTGGAAGTCTCTTTGCAATGCAGTCTGAATTTTCCTCTGCCACACATAGCTCACAAGTATCTACCACAAGAGCAATCAAAGGACTACAACTGAAAACAAAAGGATGCCTGCAAGGACATGAAATTTACTACTTTCCCCTGCTTCTGCATCTGGGGATGACTGATTGGCACAATCTGAAGACTCAACAGAGGTAAAGCTACAGGTTTGGGTGGCCAATCAATTGTGAAAAGCTCTCAGCATGATGTAAAAAAGACATCAGTAGGAATCCCAAAGCCATCCATTTATCTAGTAAAGCGTGAAACATGATTATCTTCATCTGATTGGGCAGGAGGCTGAGACAGTTCAGTGGCTCATCAAATGCCCACCAACAGCCCATAAAACAGTTTTCACCCAATGCCCCCATAAGACTTTCTCTTTGCAATGCTCCAGGAACTGAGGTCTAGGAAGGTACAAAAGTAAGAGGTGGTTCAGTGTGATACATTAGGAGAGTGGAAATAGCATTCCATTTAATGCCAGGTGGCCTCGATCCTTCTCCAAGTCTTAGAAAGTTGATAGTAACCAAACCTGCATTCAATTTTTTTTTCTTTCTTCTAACATCTTTTCACTGACTTGCCTCAGCAATGCTATGGGATAGACAATGCCAGATCCCTCTTCTTCATATTAAAGATAAATAAATTGCCTCAAAATGTTACTTTCTTGCCTGCATTACACAACTTTAAATGATAGAGCTGAGATTTGGTACCGGGAAATTTGGTTTCAGAGGTCCAGAAAGTTGACACTATTCCCCTACCCAATACATGTTAGGGGACTTGAGTATCCTTCATCCTGCATCTAATATTACATCATGCATCACGTGATACACTATATTATGTATATATCCAAGTATTGTGATGTAGGCAGAAACTGCTCATTCATTTCCCAGCTGCTGAGACCAGAATAATCACACAGAAACTGTACTGATTACAACTCTGCTTGGCCTATTAACTCAGGCTTCTTATTAACTAGCTCTTACATCTTAAATTAACTCCTTTCTAATAATGTGTATATCAGTACAGGGCCGTAGCTTACTGGTAAAGTTCTGGTATCTGCCTTCTTTGGCAGCTATATAGGGTCTCCCTGACTCTACCTACTCTCTCCCAATATCTCTGTTCAGATTTCTTGCCTGGCTTTATTCTGCTCTTCCATAGGCTGAATCAGCTTTATTCATCAACCAATAAAGGATCACATATACAGAAGGACTTTCCACATCATTGTGATTACACCAGCTCTCTCTATTGCATTGACTTACCCTAAAGTTCATGTGTAATGCTAGATAAACAACTGTTTTAAAAGCACACAATTCTAGGCTAATGGAACTACAGTAAATGTAAACACATATGTGAATAGGTAGATGATAGGGAGGGTCTAGGGCCCACTGAAAGAAGGAAAGCTCCACAGAGACTGAGCCTACTGTTCTAGGTAGTAATGCAGCATATGAAATGCAAGGTTGCAACATCATGAGAGAAGCCAGAAGTCCAGGGCTTTGTTTGAACTATTTTGGCTTTTTATGTTAATATTAACACATATGTTCAAGGACAGGGTGCATACCCATGAGTGCACCAGTGTGTGCATGTGCAGGCTAAAGCAGTACCCTCCTCTAGTACTTACTGCCTTATTGCTTTACGACAGGCTCTCTCAGTGAAGATGAAGTTTGCTGTTTCAGATAGGCTGGCAAGCCAGTGAGCTTTCAAGAACCACCTAGCTCAAACTCCCAGTGTCAGGATACAGACAAGATCTGCCATGCCAGAGTACAGACAGCATCATTATGCCATGATACAGACAAGCATGGTCATGCTCAGATCCGTATGTGAGCACCAAGATTCAACCTCAAACCGTCAAACCCTCAAACCCTGGTGCTGGTAGAGCAGGTGCTCTTACCCCTGAGCCATCTCTTAGATTCCCCCATATTTTCTTTTTTTAAATGTGTATCTACTTATCTTTATTTATAAGTGTTTGCATGACTATGTGTACATCACATCTATGCAGGTGTCTGTGGAAGCATCAGAACCCCCAGAACTGGAGTAAAAGATGATTTGAGTCACCTGATGTTGCTAGAAATCAAGCCAGGTAATGCAAAAGCAGTAAGCACTCAATTGTTGTACCATCTCTGGCCTCCATATTTTCTTGTTTAAAGTCTTTATCAGTCTATCAGGCATGTCTGAAAGATCAGGGCCTAAAACATATGCATATTCACCTATAAAGTTTGCTGTCACAATTACTCATAGTTGAATATTGGGTAGACATTGCTTAAACATATTTGGGGGATTCAGTTACACCCCCCGGCCCAGTGCTTCCATTTCTCTTCTGTAAAATGGGTCTGATAAAAGAAAGATGTGTGCCAACTCCCTCATCGACATCTCTGTCCTATGACTTAATATCTTCTACTCTCATATTAAAAGTTATGGTCTTGGTTTTGTGCCATTGGCATTCTAATTGAAGAGATGGAAATGCATAGATGAAATATGTGATATTGCCTTTGAAGTGTCGTATGGAAAGTGTGTCTTCTGTCTACACTCGGCAGAGTGGAAGAGAGACAATAGAATAAGACTATGAAGGTTACTCAGATCTTCGAGAACAGGATAAATACAGCCGCTGAGGCTGTAGCCATGAGGACGCGTTTTGCTGGGATATTACAGGAGTTGGAATTTGGGAACGAGTGCTAGGATGCAAGATATTGAAACTTAGTGAACAAAGGACTCTTAGGGGCATGCAAGTATTATCAAATGCCTAGAGGGAAAAGTAGGGTGTTTTCAAAAGTGAAAGGGAATTAAATTTGTTCTAAATGTCCCCAGGAATAAAACTATTGATGAGAAAATAAGCACTAGATATGATTTTTTATTGACTCCCAAAAATGATCTGAAAGCTGCACAATGTGTACAGGTCTGCTGCTAACGATAGGGAGTGCTCTGTCTCTGGTGGACTTAAGCAGGTGCTAAACTACATTTAGTGAAGATATCAAAGAAAAAACTTGAGTATTAGAAGTTGAGCATTTAGAGTGGAAAGATATCCCTGTCAGCAAAGGGTCAGTCAAGCAGCATGAGGACCCAAGTTTGTGTGCCCAGACCCCAAGTAAAAATCAAGACACAATAGTGTATGAGTGTACATCCAAATAGGGAGAAAGGCAGACAGAGAAAAAGAAGACCATGAAGCTAATTGATCAAAGCAGTCCAGCTAATTCAATGAGCTTCAGAATCACTGAGAGACACTATCTCAAATCTTAAAGATAAAAAACAATAAAGGAAATATATCCAACACCAACCTCTGACCTTCACAGACACACCTGTGCAACAGCATATGTATCAGGACACATATGACTAACAAGTATCATACATGCAACCCATGCACATATATACATACAAAAGATGAGAATAATAAGGGATTAAAACCTTCAACTACGTCTATGTCCCTCGAGCCCCCAAATTCAACCTTCAGTCAAAATCACTTGAAAAGTTTATTTCACACAAATTACAGGAGAGATCCTGATTCACCAGGTCAACAAATAACCATGCAATCATCTGTATTTTCAGCAAGAAACCCAAGTGATATTTTGGGGTTCACCTGCATAGGGACTCTGCAGTACCCTTTCATTCTGGTCCCTTTATTACATACTTACCCATTCCTGTGTGCTATAAAAGCATACATAAGGAAAAGGAGAGCTTGAGAAATGTGTTACCTGGTGAGTGACAGGGCAGAATGTAGACCTCAGACCTTTGTACCCCAAAGATCTTAACCATACTATGCACAGAGTGTTTACAGTTTGGGTCTCCTCTTAAACTAAGAGCTCTGAGGAGACAGGAACGAGGTGCCCCTGAAAAGGAACACTATCTGTCCCATGTCTTTGAGAACTCCCTCCTGCAAAGTCTGAAGCAGAGAAGTTAAGATTGGCAGTCTCTTGCCTTACTCGTGGGCTCTGGGTGCTTTCTATGGTCTGAGTATGATTAATTCAAAGAGCAGGGGTGATAAGAAGTGGGCGGGTGGGAGAGAGCCTAAAATAATATTTTCCAAGTAGAATGGTATTTGCCTGACCAATGTCCTAGTCTGTCTACCCCATGCTTGGTGAGTCTCTGATCTCAGAGCCCCACAGTCTTCTACAAGGAACAGGCTGAGGAAGAATATGATGAATATGTAAAACAAACCAATAAATGTACTCAGGGTGACCTGCCTAGGAGAGGGAACTCTGCCCGTGGTGCTGTAAATTTCAATTTCTGTTACTTCCATGGTTGCAAAAAGGCAGAGGCAGCCCTTTGTGAAGATCAGACCGCTCTATTCACCTCTTTAGTTTATTTCCCCCTAGGATAGGACAAAAGAAATGAGAAAGTCAATTTTCTTTTCATTTCAAGCAGATTGAATTTTTGCTAAACTAAAAGGGCTCTGGCTTAGCAAAGGTCAGTCTAGCCTTGGTTCTTTTTTCTTCATTAACAAAAAACACCACCATTGTTGTTTCTAGGTCTTTTACCAGATAAAGGTACTTAAGATGCCATCAGAAGAAACCAGAGAGGCATTCATATCTTCACCAAATTCATAAGTGGCCAGGCCAAGAACCAATTACTTTTTATGCCGATGCATTTGTACTTTATGTATAAAGCACAGCAAACAGATTCCACTTCGTTAAATATAATAGAATGAAAAACAGAGAAAAAAGACTTCCTGTAAATATGATGGGACCAACTCTGTTGTCCATTCTGCTAATACAACTTTTGTGTATCCTTGGAACATAGAACTTTAATAAAGGAAGCCGGAAGTCCTGTGAGACATTCTTCAGAGCATCACGTTAGCAGAATCAGGAACTGTGTTGTCATCCCATAACAACATTTGCTAACGCTAATTTGTGTTTGGGGTTTTTATGGTTGTAATAATAACAGTAGGAAACACAGGAAAATCTTTGCATTTAGAGGTAGTGAAGCCAAACTTTGTTGTTAAATACTTGACTTCGCCGACAGTTGCTATTATCTTTGTAACTCAAAAGAGGAGGGAAATGAGATTCAGGAAGCTCTAAACTGTGAAATGTCATTACAGAATAAACCAACTACCGTTGAAAACATAACTGTATAACCTATAAATATTATTCTTATAATTAGGGACTTTGTACTTAAATTACATTTACAATCTGGTGGTAAGTAAGGTAGAAAAAAAGCCCAAAGAATTGCATAGACTAACATGTAGTCGCTATGGCCAACTTTTCCAATACAGGAAATAGTTTTCAAGGAGAATAAGACCAATTTTTCTGGATAATGCATCATAGGGCATCAGGTTGGAAAGATAGTAATAACATTGTTTTAACAGAAATAACTTAACAAGAGAAAGGAGGTTGTTAAAAGGTCTTCAAGTAAAAGAAAGCCAAACTTCTCAGACATGAAGGGCTGCAGGCAAGGTTCCAAAGAGGGACGGTAGAAATTCTCCACTGGAACCCTGTCCACCCAAGTTCACCATCTTCAGGCTCACCTTTCTAATTAATGCCAACAGAACTTAATAAAAAAACATGCTCAGCTTAGTGTATGATTCTATAACACGTCTCACAATTAAATTCAGGGTTTCCATGATTCTCTTTTTTTAACAATATTTTAATGGTAATAATATAATATATAAATATCAGAATACTATATTAAAACCCACTGAATATTATTGAATAGATTCAATTAATTTGGGATTACAATGTTTAAAATATAAAGCAAAGATACCAATAAAATAATTCACATATTTAATAGTGTAAAATCAGTGCAAATCTCTTTAGTGTCTTCAGTTGTAGTGAAATTTAAGAATTTAGCAGTCTTGAAAAATGAATCTATCATAAATATTAAAATTTTAGATATAATTGGTAATATGAAGGTGCATATATTTATTTCTTATAATTTTGCTGTTTAATTTTGCTGAAAGCAGTATAAGCATAAAATAATTACTCTCATAATTTCTTTTTTCTCTTTTTTTATTACTTTATAAATAATACCAATCAAAATTTCCATTTCTACCTCCTCCCCTCTTCCCGCTTTCCTCCTGCCTCCCTCACCATCTCCCTAAACTCCCTCCAGTCCTAAGAGAGGGCAAGGCACCCTGCCCTGTGGAAAGTCCAAGGCCCTCCCTCCTACATCCAGGCTTAGGAAGGTATGCATCCAAAGAGAATAGTATCCCAAAAAGCAAGTACATACAGTAGAGACAAATCCCAGTGCCATTATCATTGGCCCCTTAAATGGGATGACACCTTTAAGAAATGAAGGACTGTTTTAGGGTGTGTGTGTGTGTATGTGTGTGTGTGTGTTGTTTCTATGCCTCTCTATCTTTCTATATGTGTGTATGTGTTTGTGTACTCGGTGTGTGTGTGTGTGTGTGTGTGTATGCCTAAATTACTATGACAGTAATTTTGAAATTAACCACACATATTTACCTTGGATAGTTTCTCTCTCTCTGATTCTTAGAAATATGCTTTCACTGAATATAATGGAATATGTATATAAAAGACATCACCTATTTTTTAAACTGTGAGATAAGTAAGCATTGAAATTAGAATATAGTTGGCTTTTTCTAAGAACAGTCATCATTTATAAGGAAATAATGTACTGGAGACCAAACACACCACATCATTCAATTTGTTTATAAGTAAGAGTGATGTCTTTCAGAAGTTCTCACTTGAATGTCTTACGATTTGATCATCAAACTTCTCCTGGCGGGTGGTAAATTACTTTTATGTAAATAGTAGTTCAGTTCTCGATATGCAGCAAGTTAATGAAGTCAGAAAGTGAAAAAAATTAGGTAGGTATGTTATTTCATGAGTTAGTTACTATGTGTAAAATTTTGTTTTCTGATGAAAGCAAAAGGAATTGCTTTGCAAGGAATTAAGTCAAAGTAATAGAAAAGGAGCAAATTGTTGGGAGCAGTGAGACCCCAGATCCTGAATTTCTTGTAATCTCCTGATCTGAGTGTCTACAGCTGCTCTGAGCAGGAGACCTTCAGGAGTTCCTGATGGCAGGAGAGTGGTTTCTGGTGGGTTTGGCTGGGGCGTAGCTATCTCTATATAATCTGCCCCTGGACACAATAAAGGGGGCATTCTTGGGGAATTCCAGGATGACCCGTGTCGCTGTCTCTCTGTGTGTGTCTGTGTATTTTAACCTCCAGCTCCCTTGCCCGAAGCTCGCGAACTGGGTGCCAGCGCACAGAGCTCAGACATAGGGGCTCGCGGGCGCAGCAGCAAATATATGAGAAAAACCATGCATTGCTCTTAGGGTCCTCCTGGTTACCTAGCTTCTCTGGGACTGTGAGTTTCTCTTGGAAGGGGAAATAGATGAGACCCTCTGGGTAAACTGGGGGCATAGGGTGAGGGGATGGGAACATGAGGGATCAGGTTGGTCGGACTGGGCTCGGCACACAGAGGGAGAGAGTAAAAGAGATATTTTGATAGAGGGGGTCTCTTTTGGTTTAGGAAGAAAACCGGTGCCAAGGAAACTGCTGGGAATTCTCAGGGATGACCCCAACTAAGACTCCTAGCAGTATTAGACTGGGTGCCGGAAGTGGTCTTCTCTTGTGATCAGATCAGTGACTACCCTAATCGTCAATAGAGAGCCTTCATCCAGTAACTGAGAGAAGCAGATGCAGGGATCCACAGTCGAGCACTGGGCTGTGCTCTGGAAATCCAGTTGAAAAGAGGGAGGAGGGATTGTATAAGCAAGGGAGGTCAAGGTCGTGATGGAGGGACGGCAGAGACAGCTGACTTGAGCTAGTGGGAGCTCACTGACTCTGGACCAACAGCTAGGTAGGTGTGGGCACCTAGCAGTGGGGACGGAACATGTCCTGGTGCTTAGCTTGCTTTTTGGAACCTATTTCCCCATGCAGGGATGACTTGCCCAGCCTTGATGCAAGGGGAGGAGTTTGGTCCTGCCTCACCTTCCTATGTCGTGCTTTGTTGACTCCCATGGGAGGCCTGCCCCTTTCTTAATGGAGGAGGAGTGGATAAGGGGGTCGATGATAGGTGGGGAAGGGAACAGGAAGAGAGGAGGTAGGGGAAAATGTGATTAGTGTGTAAAATAAATGAAAATTGTAATCAAAAAAACATGAGGAAAAGCTAGATTTTGAAAGCTAAACTACAAACCGATTGCGCACACCGGGGTTGTACGCAGCTCTTTTTGACAAACAAGTGCACTGGAAACGGCTACATTGCCTTAAACAAACAGGGGTGGACATTCCAAATAGAGAGTATCTTTTCTCATTATAAATACCAATCCAAGTTCCCACTCCCTCCCCTCCTCCAATTCCCTCCAGTTATCCCCCATCCACTCCTCAGAGAGGGTAAGGCACATTGTTTGGGGGAAGGCCTAGGCCCTTCCTACTATATCTAGGTAATCAAGATATCCATCCAAAGAGAACAGGTTCCCAAAAGCCAGTATAAGGAGTAGGGATAAATCCTGGTGCCACTGCCAGTGGCCCCTTAGTCTGCCCCAGCCATGTAACTGTCTATCACAAACAGAGGGACCAGTTTGGTCCTGTGCTTATTCCTTCCCAGTCTGGCTGGAGTTGGTGAGCTCCTATTAGCTCAGGTAGACTGTTTCAGTGGGTATACCCATCATGGTCTTGACCTCTTTGCTCATCCCTTTTGCTCACTATCCTCAGCACCCACCTCTGCAGTTCCACAAACTTCTGAAATGACTTATAATTATAAATACACAGCCCCTGTCCTTAAGAGTTTATAGTCTAGTAAACGCCATAGTCATGACCAGATGCTCACAGTATTAAATGTGTATTCCCATTGTTTTATGTGATATGATGAAGAAGAAACTGAAGCATATGAGGGGAGTTTTCCTAGGCTGGGAAGTCATGTAGGCTCACCATCAGTCTGACAGCAGGAGCACTTCAGATGAGTGAGTTCAGGGACCACCTACTGCCCCAGGGACCAGAACAAAGGCTCCTGACAAGAAGCAGCAGATGATGTGAATAAGGCACCTGCCAAGGAAGAGCACAGGTCACAGGTCTGCTTCTACTAACTCCCAACCGCGGCTCCACTTTCTCCTGTATGCAGCTATAGGGCAGGGCAAGAAATTCACGTATCTTTGTAGCAAATAACTTATTGACCTATATATGACTTTTGGCACAATAGGCAGTATTCTTTGCTCCTCTCTGCCTACGCTGAGAAATGAAGGACTTAGCATCTTGATGTATTCTTCAAAACAATGGCAATGGAAGACTTGACTGCTGGTTAAGTTGGATATAGAGATGTAAGATGGCGAGATGTGCTCAATTATGAAGACTGCTTGAAATATTTCTCTAATGGACCCTTCATTTCCTTCACAGTGAGATGCAGACAATGCAGTCACATTTCAGAACAAATCTTGTTTGCATGGCAGGGACACTACAAATCTGTTTTAAAAAGAGAAAGAAAAGCAACTAAGACAAATTTTCTACATTGAGATGTGATATGGAGATATATTTTAGGCACAAGCACAAAGGAAGCCAAAACAGTCATTATAGTGAAAGTCTAATTTTCTTTGCTCAAGTTTATTCTTCTTCCAAAACAAACAAGCGTTTTCAAGGACACACCCTCCTGGCTGGCAAAATGTCCCCACTGTGCTTGGCTTGTTTGCTACTTTGCATTATCATGGCCGACGTGCGTCCCAGCAAGTGCTGTGTTCCCAGTGACATGATTAAGGGACTGCTTTTGTTCATCTGCCCAGCAGTGATGCACGAGATGCTGAGTGATTTTCTTTACCCTCCATTTCCCCTGGATGCATATGGAATATATTTTCCACATCCAATAGTTAACACATTCATAAAGGCACTAAGATAAAGACCACATTTCAAGAAAAACATCAGGCTGACCCCAAAGTGTAAATTTAAAATAAAGAGCCACATGAGTAAAAATAAGCAGAACTGCCAGAGGGAAATTGATCAGGAAAAAGACTCAGGTTTATCTATTAATTGAAATCATTTTGAACTCGGTAACTACTTATGGAACAAGAGGAGTGCTTGAGTTTCCAAAGAGTACACTTGGCTTTCCTCAAATGGCAAGGTGGCCTGTGTTTTTAAAGGAACCCAGCAATACAACCAAAGCTCCACCTCATGAATCCGAGACTGTCTTCTCATTCCCTTTATTAGTCCCTACATGAACAGAACTGATAAGATTACTAGACAGAAAGACAGAGAGATGGAATAAAAGAATTTATTAAATCAGCTTTTTAAAATAGAAACAATAGCTGTCTTGCTCTTTAGGTGCCGAGGACCCAACAGTTACTTGGTCCTGTCTCACTAAAGAAGTCAACACTTGGTAATCGGTGCCTCATCAGTCAAGAGTATTTCAAGTCATCAAATCATGGAGAGTCTAAAAGCCTGAATAGCCAAGAGAAGCACCATGGAGACATAATGAGCAAATAAAATCCAGGCGTTTTTATTATACAAGTCTTTTACATGTTTGGTTGAAGTTACCACAAGGTATTTTATATTATTTGAGACTACTATGAGGGTATTATTTCTCCGATTTCTTTCTCAGTTCATTTGCCGTTTATATATAAGAGAGAGGTTTTTTGTTTTGTGTTTTTGGGGTTTTTTTGGGGGGTTGGGGTTGTTTGTTTGTTTGTGTTTGTTTGTTATCTTATATCCAGCCACTTTGTTGATAGTTTTTACAACTGTAGGATTTCCTGGTAGAATTTTTAGGGCCACTTATCTGTACTACCAGAGAATTTGCAAATAACAACACTTTGACTCCTTCCTTTTCAATCTGTATCCCCTTGATCTCCTTCGGTTGTCTTATTGCTTTAGCTAAAACTTCAAGTACTTTGTTGACTAGATGTGGAGAGACTGGACAGCTTTGTCTTGTTCTTGATTCTAGTGAAATTATTTTGAGTTTCTCCATTTAATTGGATGTTGGCATGCTGATTCTTAAGATCCATGTGGAGTCTTTCAATTATAATTATGTGTATGACTCTGGAAGCAAGTGCTGAACAAGGGAAGGATACAAATGAGAGACCAACAGGCTGTGATGATGTTCAATACACAAATCAACAGGATAAACCCTGAACATGCAGACTGTACTCAGCATGGCACTTCCTGCATCTCCACTTCTAAGCCAGTACTTCTCAACCTTCCTAATGCTACAATCCTTTGATACAGTTTCTCACATTGCAGAGACCCTACAACCATAAAATTATTCTCATTGCTACTTCATAACTATAATTTTTGCTTCTGTTGTGAATTGTAATGTAAATATCTGTGCTGCCAATGATCTTAGGTGACTCTTGTGAAAGGGTCACTTGATCCCAAAGGGGTCACAACCCACAGGTTGAGAACCACTGATCTAAGCAGTTCATCACAGAAAACTCAGTCGGGTACAATCTGCACCCTGGGACAGTTACCACAGCTAATGGAAAGAATTTAGGAAATTAAATTGAGGCAGTTGAGTGCTTTAATTGCCTGGATCTAAGCTTCTAAATACTGAGACTTCCACTTAACAAATTTATCAGCAAATGGATTGAATACCCCAGTGGGCAAAATTTTTATATTGCACACATAAATTTCAATAATGAAAGACAATTTGTTTGATCCAAGAAACAATTCAATTCTTGTTCCTAAAGTCATGCTGTCAACCATAGAAAAGCCGAGACCTGGTCCTAGGCCTCCTATTTTATAATTATTAAATGAGTCTAGCAAATAGTGTTGAACACTAATGAGGCTGGTTTCCAAGGCAACAGAGAAACTAATGGCATTTCTACTGCCATCAAGGAGCATATATCCTTAACATATAAACATTAATCAATTAAACACATTTAGAAAAGCATAATTATTACTCTTACGGTGCCATGGGAAGTCAAATGAGTGACTCTGAGGATGTATGAGACACAAGAACCAGAGCCTTGAGGATGAGCACTCCTAATCTAGGGGTGATTGTAAAAAGGAAAGAAAAGAAGACCAGGAAAAGGTGTCATGGCAGGAGGAGTCTGGAGCACAGTGGCACTGTGTTCATGCTTGGTAGAAGAAGGAAAGACAGATCTGCCCATGAGATGAAACTGCAAGGCAGGCCGAGGAAAAACTACACACGCTTTGATATGTCTATTAGCTTCATCATTTCTAGAACTAATAAGAAACCAATAAAGTTCTTTGAGCTAGGGAAAGATGGATAACATGGATAAATAGTCATATTTACTATTTGAACTAGATCACATTTGTTATAATATAAAGAACTGTTTTTATTAAAGGGAATCAAGATTAGAAAGAGATATATGCCAGACTCTGGCTGGAGCCTATAACAGTGGAGGGGTAGGGTGTCATGGGAGATTCAGTCAATCATTAAATATGTGTTGAGCTCCTCTGTATGCCAGGTTCTGACCTGGGGCTGCTGAAGTAGAGAAGTTTAAACAACAGTAAAACATAAAACAAACATGGGTCACTGGTGAATCAGATATGAGCTAGAAGAAGAGGAAGTTACTGAGAATAATTTCAAGTGCCAAGTTCATCAATTGTATGTGAATATAAAATAAGAAGGGGGTGTGGAAGAAAAAGGACCATGTGGACTTGAATGCTTGGAGTCTTCAAATACTTGGAGACATTCTGAGGAGATATCAAGGCCAGGGGAAACCACAGCTGACAGGGTAGACGCTTGCCTGGGGTCGCTTGCACCCAGGAGCCAGGTGAAGTCCTGGATGAGATTCTTTGGAGATCAAGTAAAAAGTGTGAAACAAAGGCTGGGGCTTCATATGACCCTAAAGGACAATGGCTGGAGTTACAGGAAAATGAACCTGAAAACAGAGCCCCCTCCTCTCTCAAAAGAAAACAGATTATAACAGGATCAGTAAGTGGAAAACTATGGCTGTGGGTACGATGCCCTGAAAGCCAAACCCAGCAGAACTCAGTCAACAGCCACTGGTGATTCTGCTGGTGATTCACGATAACCAGAAACTCTGCGTTTGTCTAAGAGCTTACTTATGACCAGTTCCACTAGCTACAGTTTGAAAAGACAGTCATGGGGAGCTCTCCAGAGATGCCAGCTGTGGAGAGGGAGGGAGATGCAGAGAGGAAACAAGGGTGGCTTTTCTTCAGCTCCGGTATTCTGGGACTTCTATCTCTACAGCCTTGGTTGCACAAAATGCACGGAACTCCTGGGCTCAGCTAGGTGTAGCCACCGTGCCTGTGAAGTGCACACTGGACTGTCACCAGAATCCCAGGGCTCAGCTAGGTGTAGCCACCGTGCCTGTGAAGTGCACACTGGACTGTCACCAGAATCCCAGGGCTCAGCTAGGTGTAGCCACCGTGCCTGTGAAGTGCACACTGGAATGTCACTGGGATCACTGGGATCCCAGGGCTCAGCTAGGTGTAGCCACCGTGCCTGTGAAATGCAGGTGAATATACTGTCTTTGTCAAATCCACTAGGAAAATACATCTCCAGAAAGGCAATGAACCACAATCAGAAATCTGTTTGGAAGGTTCCAAGGATGGGACAGGAACATTTGACAGCTGACATAAGGCATCTATTAACAAAATCGCTGCTCTGGGTAATGCTTCATTATGCACAGGAGTTCCTAGAAATGTACCTGCATTCACAAGAAAAAACCCTCTGTTTCACACAAGTGTCAGTGACAGACCCGTGTTCCCGGGTACATCATTTCCTAACCCAAGCTGTCTTCTTTCTTAAGCATTAACTCACTGCATCCTGCCACTTAGATTAAGCTGCCTGGAGCAGACATATATCCCTTATAATTCCTCAAACTTCACTTCTCTACAGCTCCTTTTTGTTTTATTGCATGAGCTTTATGATGGCAAGAGATTACAAGCTGTCACTTGTCACTTTGGGGTGGCAGTAAGTTAACATCTAATGAGAAAAATTCACAAGCCTCTCAGGAAATATAGAAGTTCAGAACACAAAGCTGGGGAGGGGACAAGTGGGAGAGACTGGGGGGGGGGCGATTGCTGCTTGTGGGTGTGTAGGAGGAGGAGGCCTCTAGTTAGTTCCCAGCCACTTAGCCCCAAAATAACCACATAGAAACTGTATTAATTAAATCACTACTTGGCCCATTAGCTCTAGATTCCTATTGGCTAACTCTTACATATTAATTTAACCCATTTCTATTCATCTGTGTATCCCACGTGGCTGTGGTTTACCAGCTAAACTTCTGTCTGGCTCCAGCAGGCTCCATGGCTTCTCTCTGACTCTTTCTCCTTTCTCCCAGCATTCTGTCTAGTTTTCTCCTCCTAGATATGTTCCCCTATAGCTCTGCTATAGGCCCAAAGCGGTTCCTTTAATAACCAATGGTATTTACAGCATACAGAGGGGAATCCCACATCAGTGAGTGGAAGGAAAACTAAAAAAAATAGGAAGCTCCAGAGTATACTAGGGAGGGAACATGAGAAAGAACCTTAAGAGTAGGTTATAAATGGATATAGACTAGACTACAGAGGCAGCTAAAACCATGTTTGAAATAGGAATAAAAGTAGTAATCCCATTATTGATGGTAGTTACTCATTTATCAAGTGCTATGTGTTCTGCTCCTGTTCACTGTGTCAATGGATTTGCAAAATAATGCATTTGACCATTATTGCAATCCCATAGATTGTCAAATCATCCAACCCCTCCAGACTTCAGTTTATAAATCTGAAAGATAGAAATTATAATGGATCCCAAAAGCATCCACAAAAATAAAAAGCAAAAATAAAAACAATGTAATGGATTTCAACAAACTCTAAAATGCTTCTGTAGAGCAAAGGGAATAACCTTTGAGGGAGCAACCTACTGAATAGAGGATGGTATTTGCAGATAATAAGTCTGGGAAAGGTTGGTATTCAAATGATGGAGGAAGGTCATTGGTTAAATAATAAAGAAACTGCTTGGCCTCATAGGTTAGAACATAGGTGGGTGAAGTAAACAGAACAGAATGCTGGAAGGAAGAGGAAGTGAGCTAAGATGCCATTTCCTCTCCTCTCTGGGGCAGATGCAGGGCAGCTCCCTCAGAGCCAGATACAATGCAGCCAGCCGCCAGGTCAGACATGCTGAATCTTTCCCGGTAAGACTAGTGCTCCACAGATTATTAGAGATGGGTTGATCGGGATATGAGAATTAGCCAGTAAGGGCTAGAGGGACAAGCAGTGTTTAAAAGATTACAGTTTGTGTGTCATTATTTTGGGGCATAAGCTAGCCAGGCAGCCGGGAGCTGGGTGGCAGGAAGCGGCCTGCAGCTCCCTACTACATAATGTATGAGAAACAACTCAATAGCAAAAAACTTTCACATAAGACAAAAATAGACACTGTTCAAAGAAGACCCACATAGTCAATGGGCATGTGCTGGAACTATTTAACAAGCAAATTAAAACCACCATGTGATATAACGTAATGTTTGTTAGAGCGGCCGCTATCAGTAAATGATAAGTGACAGAGATTGTGCAAAGGAAAGGGGCCCTGGTACATTACAATGGGAATGCAAATTAGTCACATACAACATGTGCACACACTCACACACACAGCACTACCATGTGTCAATCATAAATTCAAATTCATAATCCATAAATGGAATTTATTTAGAGTCTTAGGAATTGTAATATGAGAGATGTGAGTTTAGAAAGATCTGAACCTTGTTCTGAGGGATTCAAGAAGAGGGGCACTTATATGTTGGATCAGAACAAAGACTATATAGAAAAAAAATAGAAGAAAAATATATAACGTATAGAAATAGTCATCATATAAGAGTCCAATAACCTCTTAATACAAACCAGAAAATGAAGTAGATCATTTTTTGCATTTTATTTTATGTGTAAGGCAACTAGAAACTATAAACACCAATGACTTGTTGATAAAAACCCATAGTTCCCATCACCTGACTTTAACTCTGCACTAAACTATGCCTCAGTCCATTAATTTTGAGAAGTTCCTAGTGGTTCTTTCGGTTTCCAAATCATCTCAGCATATAAAGAGCCTTTACAGGGGTTGAGAGATGATTCTGTTGTTAAGAGCACTGGCTGCTCTTTGAGGGTACCAGGATTCAGTTCCAGCACCCACATGGCAGCTCACAACCATCTGCAACCCCAGTCGCAGGGGTTCTAACACTGTCTTCTGGTTTCCATGGCTCTCAGAAGAACAAACTCTAGGCTATCATGAGAAACTCAGCTAAAAACACAGATGCTGGGTGAGACTATATTGGGAGACGTTTTGCAACAACTTCTGCTTTCCGTTCTGCCTCTAATCACCCATAATTCAGGTAGAGTAGAGAACAAAGAACATAGTGTCATCAGACCCAGCCAGTAAGCCTTTGTTTTCTAAGCCTCAGAGGGAAAACCCTGCAGAGTAACCATCTCTCTCCTCCAGTGAAATTCTCTCCTCAGCAATGTCTTCATGGCAACCAAACTGTGCATCCATAAGGGTCTGAGTTTCTCTCCTTCTACCTGATTTAAAAGTCGAACTCATTAACCCCCTTCTTTATCTGCAAATGATGATTTCCAACAAATTTGAACTTATTTAGTAATTAATCAAAGCTCCAAGAACATTTCCATCAATTCTCTCTTGTACTCATAATGAAACACAACTCTGCCTCAGCCTTTTTCTTAAAGATGTGATGTGGGGGAAAAAAAAAAGACCATAAATGCCTCTCAGCTTTGACATTCAGTGGTCCCATCCATTATTACCATCTCTCCTTTTCTAAAAACATTTCATGTAGTACACACTCTCAGTATATTTTTATGTGATTGCCTTATCATCCTTCTTCATAATTTTCCCCTGGAATTGTATCTTTAAAACAGAAGCATATATAGAAAGAAACAATCCAAAACAAAGAACATAAATTCTATTGTTGTAGTAGGAGCAGCGGGGCTGCGTTCCCAGCGCCCAGCCACCCGCATGGTTAGTTTTACCCAAAATAATTACACAGAAACTGTATTCTTTTTTTTTTTTTTTACATATACACATTTTAATAATATAATTTTTTTAAAGATGCAGCTATTTTTAAAATTGAGACAAAATATGATTAAAGAAACAACAAAAAGTGTGTTTAATTAACTGACAACAGAGAAAGCTGGTAAAGAAAGGCAGGCGAATGTGGTCAGGTAAGAATTAGAACCGAGGAGCTCCATAATCATCTGGCATCCGTTCAATGTTGTATCTGTGGTTAGAAATATACATGATAGGAACTCCAGGGATCTTCCGGATTCTTCGTTTGAGGTCCCGATCAACTGTAGCCACAATGTAACACTTGTGCTGAGTGACTCTCTGTACCAAGCAGTCATCAGCATAGGTTCCTTTGTGTGTGCACGGAAGTCGGTCAAATCGTGGATCCTTGGCGATTCTCAATGCCACTCGGTACTTCTGGCCCAATTTCTCAATTTCAGCCATCACACAATCAGTTATACAAGGGATACACTTGGCGTACAGACAGTCCATCATGGACTGCACTAAGTCTAGTTTGGCTTTGATGGAAAAGTTGATGAAGTTGGTATCAACAAGGATGTGGTACGGTGGGCCCAGCTGTGTATTGTACTGGAAGAATAAGCAGGAAGGATGTTGGGGGAGTCTCTCATCTCTGAGACTAAGCATTCGCTTCATGGTCGCATATCTTCTTGTTTTCTTTTGCTTCCCCATGTTCACGCTGCACTCCTGTTTCTTCCGGAATCACTTACTGCGCAACACTTTAACGTCATCCATCCAGAAACTGTATTCTTTTAAACACTGCCTGGCCCATTAGTTCCAGCCTCTTATTGGCTAGCTCTTACATTTTGATCTAACCCATTTTTAATATTTTGTGTAGCACCACGAGCTGGCTTACCAGGAAAGATCTTAACCTGCGTCCGTCTGGAGTGAGAGAATCGTGGTGATTCCCTGACTCGGCTTCTTTCTTCCAGCATTCTGTTCTGTCTACTCCGCCTACCTAATTTTTTGTCCTATCAGGGCCAAGCAGTTTTCTTTATTAATTAACCAATGAAAGCAACAGATAAATACAAGACCCACCTCCATCATTCTATGGAGAAAACAACAACAACAACAACAACAACAACAACAAACCCCATTGCACTCTAAAATCTTGGTTATGCAGCTTGCTACTATACGTGAACTTTTACAAGTTAAGAATAAAACTTGTGATCACGACTAATGTTTAAAGACATCCAAGTGTTAGCTTCACTATTAGAGAGCACAGCGAAACCTGGCATCCCCTTGGCTATCTAAGATACTGGGATGTGTCCCAACATTTTGTCACCAGAATTTATGTACACTTATTTTCAGTGATACTGCTAGTCACATTCACCATGTAATATTCTCATTATGGCTTCCCATTGGCTGTGAGGATCGTCTCAGAGTCCTGGTGGACATAATTAGGAGACATTCAGGTTGTAACTTTATAGGGAAAAGCATAATCAGCCAGCGCTGTGTGCTGAGAGCCTCCTATCTTTGGTACCTGCCAAGAACTGGCTTTGATTACCAAAGTATCCCATTTTAAATTGCTTCTCTGTTTGAAAAACTTAACAAAAAGGGATTGAATAAAACCACTTCTTCCTATGTCGGGCTCTTCAGAAATGAAATCAATGAATCTCTTGCCTCTACAAACTACTGATCTGGGAGGCCTGCCAAGTTTTCCTTTAGGAAACTCGAGATAAAAACCATGTGATCTTAACATTGAATTATATGCCTACTTTGGATGCAAGACATAGAGAAATCAACTTCAACTAACCAGGAAACTCTCTGTACTAGCTAGCTTAGATAGTTCTAGAAGGATCTATGCAGCCTGCCAAGGGAGAAAGGACATCAGTGGTCTTACCCAGTGCTTAACTTTCAGGATACAATACTGTCCATCCAAAAGAGTTGTGCCCACTGGCACGATAATAGGACTGTAACAGAAGTAACCAACCACTCATTACATTTTAAGGCTGCTCCATGGGACAGATAGTATGTTCGGTTACTGAAAACCCAATCAAACACCCATAACTGAGGATGTCATAGACCCTAAGGGACTCTATTTGTGCTGCCCATTAAGTGATCACATTGTCAAACTACTTTCTTAATATTTGTGTTTGCACACATAGATTTCTGTTGCTGTTAACCTTGGTCAGGGAAGCTTCTTTTTGGCATGGTATCTTAGGGTTACTATTGTTCATTGTGACAAAAAAATTAATCTCTCTGAACTGTTTTACAGTAAATCTAAGACTGTTCTAAAAGACATCTGGTTTATATTAGTTTTTCAAGACAGGGTTTCTCTGTAGCTTTGGAGCCTGTCCTGTAACTAGCTCTTGTAGACCAGGCTGGCCTCGAACTCCCAGAGATCCGCCTGCCTCTGCCTCCCGAGTGCTGGGATTAAAGGCGTGCGTCACCACCACCCGGCCACACACACAAACTTTAAAAGTTTTCTATCCTTGATAGATCTCAGACTTTAAACATTTTCAAAGAGGATAAAAGGTTTGTTTAATATAGGATATTAAATAAAATAATTAATTAGGAACACTCAATTAGGGATAATACTTATATGTAGGTCAAGTAAAATAGCTTTTTTAAGGAGGTAATTAAGGTGTTAAGGGTTTTACTGTATTGTATGGAAACTTTAAGTTATGGGCTAGAAATAAAGAGCCCTAATTAGAGTTAGTTTTATGAGCCTCTAACTCCATTCTGAAGAGGGGCAGCAATGAGTCAGAGGGAAAGACTGCTCTTGTAAGACTGAAACTACCTGCCCTGGTGCAGGACTGGACTAACACAAAGCCAGTGACAGTTTTACCCTCCCTCCACCTCCTCACAGCTCCAGCCTATGATTGATGGCTTCCTTGTGTCTTTAACCGTGCCTATCCTAGTCAAAGACACCTTCAACTCTGTGGTGGTTTAGTTCTATATCCTCTTAACTACTTTTCTCTTACACTATTTCACTACCTACCTATTCTCTATGATTCAGAAAAAGACCTGTCAGTGACCCTGAACCCCTTGGGGTGAAATTGTCAAGGTAAATATAGACTCATACATTTTGTAGCCTTAGGCTCAGTAGATGGAAGTAATCTCTCCTCAAGGAGAGAGAAGAATACAGTCCTTGTGTAATCCTTCATGCCAGTGTTAGGGTTCTGACTACATCACAGAACCCCAGGTGAAAAGTTAATGCCTATTTCATTCCGTCTGAAACACAATAAATAAAAACTCAGAGAGATAAATTTGGATTCAACCTGAAGATCTAAACAGCAAAGCAGCCAGCCATTGGCTCTTACCTCGACCTTAGTCTGAAATGGTGAACCTGCCTCCAGGAATCTCAGAATGAGACTGGGAGTAAAACCTGTCTCCTCCCGTTTTTGTTTTTGTTTTTTTTCATATTTTATTTTTTTATTAATTAATTTATTTAATTATTAAAGATTTCTGCCTCTTCCCCGCCACCACCTCCCATTCGCCCCCTCCCCCAATCAAGTCTTCCTCCCTCGTCAGCCAAAAGAGCAAGCAGGTTTCCTTGCCCTGTGGGAAGTCCAAGGACCACCCACCTCCATCCAGGTCTATTAAGGTGAGCATCCAAACTACCTAGGCTCCCACAAAGCCATTACATGCAATAGGATCAAGAACCCATTGCCATTGTTCTTCAGTTCTCAGTAGTCCTCATTGTCCGTTATGTTCAGCGAGATTGGTTTTGTCCCATGCTTTTTCAGACCCCGGCCAGCTGGCCTTGGTGAGTTCCCGATAGAACATCCCCAATGCCTCAGTGTGTGGGCGCACCCCTCGCGGTCCTGAGTTCCTTGCTCGTGCTCTCTCTCCTTCTGCTCCTCCTTTGGATCGTGAGACTTCAGTCCAGTGCTCCAATGTTGGTCTCTGTCTCTGTCTTCTTTCATCGCCTGATGAAGGTTAATATTCAGGAGGATGCTTATATGTTTTTCTTTGGGTTCACCTTCTTATTTAGCTTCTCTAGAATCACGAATTATAGTCTCAATGTCCTTTATTTATGGCTAGAAACCAAATATGAGTGAGTACATCCCATGTTCCTCTTTTTGGGTCTGGCTTAACTCAGACCCAAAGAAAACTGGTTTTCTTTGTTTTATGTTTATCTCTAGGGCTGGGATTAAAGGCATGCACCACTGGAATTAAAGGCATGCACCGCCCAGTTTCTAGGGTACACGGTTAGTGTGGCTACTGGGATTAAAGGCTCCATACCAAAGATGCATGGATGGTTCAATATATAAAAATCTATCAATGTAGTCCATCATATAAGTAAACTGAAAGAAAAAAAAAACATATGATCATTTTATTAGATCTGAAAAAGCATTTGACAAAATCCATCACCCCTTCATGATAAAGGTCTTGGAGAGATTAGGGATACAAGGATCATATTTAAATATAATAAAAGCAATATACAGCAAACCAACAGCTAACATCAAATTAAATGGAGAGAAACTCAAAGTGATTCCACTAAAATCAAGAACAAGACAAGTCCACTCTCTCCATATCTCTTCAATATAGTTCTTGAGGTTTTAGCAGTAGCAATAAGAAAACATAAGGAGATCAAGGGGATTCAGATTGAAAAGTGTGAAGTCAAACTTTTGTTATTTGCAGATGATATTATAGTGTACATAAGTGACCCCAAAAACTCTACCAGAGAACTTCTACAACTGATAAATACCTTCATTGATGTGGCAAGATACAAGATCAACTCAAAAAAAAAAAAATCAGTAGCCCTCTTATACACAAAATATAAAGAAGCTGAGAGGGAAATCAGAGAAACATCACCTTTCATAAAAGCCACAAATAGCATAAAATATCTCAGGGTAACACTAAACAAGGAAGTGAAAGACCTATTCGACAAGAACTTTAAGTCTTTAAAGAAAGAAATTGAAGAAGACACCAGAAAATGGAAAGATCTCCCATGCTCTAGGAAAGGAAGGATCAACACAGTAAAAATGGTAATCCTACCAAAAGCAATATATAGATTCAATGCAATTCCCATCAAAATTCCAAAACAATTCACACAGATCTTGAAAGAACAATAATCAACTTCATATGGAAAAGCAAAAAAGCCAACGATATCAAAAACAATCCTAAACAACAAAGGAACTTCTGGAGGCATTACCATCCCTGACATTAAGCTCTATTATAGAGCTACAGTAATCAAAACAGCTTGGTATTAGCATAAAAACAGAGATGTTGATCAATGGAATTGAACTGAAGACCCAGATATCAATCCACACACCTATGAACACCTGATTTTTGAAAAAGAAGCTAAAATTATACAATGGAAAAAAGAAAGCATCTTTAACAAATGGTGCTGGCATAACTGGATGTCAACCTGTAGAAGAATGAAAATAGATTCATATCTATCGACATGCACAAAAATCAAGTCCAAATGGATTAAAGATGTCAATATAAATATGACCACACTGAACCTGATAGAAGAGAAAGTGGGAAGTAGCCTTCAATGCATGGGCACAGGAGACCGCTTCCTAAATTTAACCCTAGTAGCACCAACACTAAGAACAACAATAAATAAATGGGACCTTCTGAAACTGAGAAGCTTCTGTAAAGCAAAGGACACAGTCATTAAGGGAAAAAGGTACCCTACTGAATGGGAAAAGATCTTCACTAACCCCACATCACATAAGACAAAGGACTTATCTCCAAAATATATACAGAACTCAAGAAATCAGACATTAAAATTCTAAATAACCCAATTAAAAATGGTGGGCTGAACTAAACAGAGAATTCTCAAAAAATTTCAAATGGCCAAAAAATACTTAAAAACATGTTCAACTTCCTTAGCTATCATGGAAGTGCCAATCAAAACAACTCTGAGATAACATCACCTATCAGGATTGCTAAAATCAAAACCACCAATGATAGCTTATGCTGGAGAGAATGTGGAGTAAGGGGATCACTCATCCATTGTTTATGGAAATGCAAACTTATGCAACCACTTTGGAAATCAGTATGGTGGTTTCTCAGAAAATTAGGAATCAACCTACTTCAGGATCCAGCAATACCATTCTTAGGAATATACCCAAAAGATGCTCAATCATACTACAAAAACATTTGTTCAACTATGTTCATAGCAGCATTATTTGTAATAGCCAGAACCTGAAAATAACCTAGATGCCCCTCAACTGAAGAATGGATAAAGAAAGTGTGTCACATTTACACATTAGAGTACTACTCAGCGGTAAAAAAACAATGACATCTTGAATTTTGCATACAAATGGATGGAATTAGAAAATACTATTCTGAGTGAGGTAACCCAGACCCCCCAAAAAATGAATATGGTATGTACTCACTCATAAGTGGATACTAGCCATAAACAAAGGACATTGAGCCAATAGCTCATAATCCTAGAGAAGCTAAGTAATGAGGTGAACCCAAAGAAAAACATATATAGACCCACCTGGGAATTGGAAAAAGACAAGATTGCTTGACAAAATTGGGAGCATGGAAGCTGGGTGTAGAAGGAAGGGGAGAAGGGGAGGGTTGAGGAGAATGTGAGGGAATGGGATAGTCTAGATGGAGGAAGGACATATATGAGAGCAAGGAAAGAGATATCTTGATTAAGGGAGCCATTATGGGGTTAGCAAGAAACCTGGCTCTAGAAAAATTCCCAGTAATACACAAGGATGACCCCAGCTAAGACTCTAAGCAATAGAGGGATGCCTGATCTGGCCTTGACCTGTAGTCAGACTGATGATTATCTTAAACATCACCATAGAACCTTCATCCAATAACAGATGGAAACAGAGGCAGAGAACCACATTGGAGCACTGGACTGAGCTCCCAAGGTCCAGTTGAAGAGTGGAAGGAGTGAGAATATTAGCAAGGAGGTCAAGACCATGAGGGGTTCACCCACTGAGATAGTGTGCCTGAGCTAATGGGAGCTCACCAACTCCAACTGGACTGGGAGTGAACAAGCATAGAATCAAACTAGTCCCTCTGAATGTGGTTGACATTTGGTGCAGACTGAGGGGCCACTGACAGTGGCACTGGGATTTGTCTCTACTGCATGTACTGGCTTTTTGCAATCCTATTCTTTTTGGATGTATACCTTGCTCAGCCTAGATGTAGTAGGGAGGGCCTTGGACCTTCCACAAAGCAAAGTGCCTTACTCTCTCTTAGGATTAGTGAGGGTTGAGTGGGAGGGTGTGTGGAGGGAATGGGAGGAGGGGAGGGAGTGAAAATTTGGATTGGTATTTTTTTAATCTAATAAGAAAAAGAATTCTCTGAAGAGGAAAAGCAGAGATGCAGTCACCAGCAGATGAAGAGGAAGCAAGATGAGAAAAGGTACTAAGCCATGTGACTAAACATAGACAAGAATTATGGGTCAACTTAAGTCATAAGCGCTAGTTAGCAACTTTATTGACTTATTCCTGATGTTAGTGGAAATGCTTTGAGTTTCTCTCCATTAAGGTTGATGCTGGCTTTGGGCTTGCTTTTACAATAATAAATTTAAAAATGCCTTTATTATATTGAGGTATATCCCTTATATCCCTAGTCCTTACAGGACTTTCATCATAAAGGGGTATTGTCCAGCCTTTTCTATATCTAATGAGATGATCTTGTGGGGTTTTATTCTTTCAGTCTGTTTTTGTGATGGATTACATTTATCAGTTCTCATATATTGAACCTTGTCTGGGTTGAAGCCTACTTGATCATAATCAATAATCTTTTGGTGTGTTCTTGGGTTCAGTCTGCAAATATTTTATGAAGAATTCTGCATCTAAATTCATAAGAGAATTACTTACAAATTCATCTGTACTTGTCTTCCCTTGTTGGGTCTTTATGTGACTTAGCTCTCAAGAGTAACTGTGACTTCATGAAAAAGAATTGGACAATATTTCTTCTCTTTCTATTTCATGGAATAATTTGAAGAGTATTGGCATTAGCTCTTCTTTGAAAATCTGTGTTAAAAACCTTCTAGCTCTGGGATTTTTCTTGTTGAGAGACTTTTAATTACAGCTTCTAATTCTCTAGGGGCTATGCATCCGAACTGTTTATGTGATCTTGATTTAACCTTGGTAAGCAGTGTATATCAATAAAATTATCTTTTTCTCTTAGATTTTCCTATTTGGCTTTGAAAGCATGTCCTTATGATTCTCCTTTCTTGGTATTTGTTGTTATGTCCTCCTTTTGTCTCTCTAATTTTGTTAAATTGGATCTTCTCTCCACTTTTTTTGTTAATTTAGCTAAGGGTTTGTCAATCTTATTGATTTCCTCAAAGACTAACTCTTTGTTTCATTGATGCTTTACATTGTTTGTTTCTTTTCATTTCATCGATTTCTGTCCTGGGTTTATCTCTTGAATAAAGTATGTCATTCCAGAGGTCACTGCATCTCTTGCCACATGTCAATGGAAGAAAGTAGGAACAATTGTAATAAACCATGACACAATTGATATTACATGGGACAACAAAGTGTCCAGGTTTAACCCTGCCTTTCTGTGAGACCTGGAGGGAGTCATTTGAATCTCCCACTGAACTAATATATGTAAACAGAGAAGTTAGTTTAAGGGACTAAAAATAAGCAGACAATGCGGACCTGGGGTTCTGCAATAACGCTTTTTGCCCTGACTACTGTTTTGAGAGCTCAATCTGCCTGCTGCTTCTTGGTGCAGTGTATCTGTGGTCTCTTATCTTTCAAGATGCAAGTTCACATTAGAAACAAGTGACTAAGAAAAGGGAATTAACCATTTCAAATCCTAATAGAAAAAAAGATCAAAACTTAATTAGAAAAATAAGGTCAAGTATAAACATTTAAGAAAGTGCTTTTAAATATCTTTATGGTATTTATGAATATGAACTTTCTTTCCATTTGAAGAGAGAATGTAATTAATAGAAGACTATTTTGTTGTAAATCATGACATCTTGCACAACAAATACTTGCTTCCATGATTATAGAATGTGGATTTTTCTTCTGAAATATGGTCATAATACTGCATGGCCAGATTAATTTTAATACACACTACTTAAGCATTATATACTTTAATAAATTACAGTTGAAAGGCATTAAGCTGAAACTGTTCCCCAAACCACAGGATCTTGAAAGTAATACTATCATTTTATGGCACTATGATCTCATAGCAGAATGTCACGAGATTGAAGGGTGTCAGACCACAAGGATTGCCAGAGACATAGGAAAAGATTTGGAGTCAGTTCCACTAGCACAGACCACGTTTAGATGAAGGGAGCTCCTTGCCATTACAGGCAACGTTCTATTTTGGTGGAAATGGTTGCAATAGATAGACTACAGATAACTGAGGATCAGGAGAAAGAAGTTTAGCATCCCGGATGCAGCAGAAACATGGTGACTTCAGCTATTAAAACAGCAGCCATTATGTGCTAGAGACCCAGTCCCAAGACAACCACTAACATACTGCCAAGGCCCCTGGTCCAGCTCAGCATCAGCAAGCAACCTCTTGAAGGATTCATCACTTATACATGTAAGGAATGACGCTAGGAAAATGAAGGTTATATATGAAGTGTTTGGGCACATCCACTGGATCATTATCCAGCCATGCTTCAAAGCCTATGGAACCCCACAGCTCAGCAGTTCAGTTCCTCAGGATGTGCCTTGAAGAATTCTGACTACTGGTACTAGTGGGGATGTGAATAGAAATGTTCTTAGGACTATTGAGAGAGAGAACATGCTATGATATACCCAGGAATAGCAAACTCCAAGCTAGAATGAAGTATAGTAGCTTGCATTTATCTTACAAATATGCTCTGGATTATGAGTATACATTTCAGAAGAACCGCAAGGTTTCTGGTGAAGAGCCTGTTCTTTCCCATGCAAGAGAATCAAGGGGCATTCTAAGAAGATTCAATTCATCTCACTGACAATCATTTGTACAGGGAAGGACAGGGCTACCGTTAGTCATTGCATGATATTGAAAGAGGTGTAATCCAAGGAGAGCAGGGTAGGTTTTTAATTTTGTCACCAAAGAAAAAAAGAATAGCTTACATTTTTACATTCTGTATGGTATTAAAGAACAGCAACCAATAAACTAAATAGGGGGTGACATTTATATATATTTGAGTCACAGTTCTAAAATTGTCCATCATCATTAAATAACACACAGAAAACCCAGAAATGGCCATCCCGTGTAATCATATTGATGACTACCAAACTGTCATCATAGAACCTTCAACCAGCAACTGATAGAAGTAGATACAGAGATCTACAGCAAAGCACTGGGCTTAGCTACCACAGATCAGTCCGAGAGAAGGAGGAGCTATAATATGAGCAAAGGGGTCAAGACCATGATGGTGATACCCATATAAACAGCTGGCCTGAGCTAATAAGAGCTCACTGACTCTGGACTAATAGCGGGGAAACCTGCATTGGACCAAACTAGGCCCACTGAATGTGGAGAACAGTTGTGAGGCTTGGGCATTCTGTGGGGCCACTGGCAATGGGACCGCGACTTATCCCTAGTGCTTTAACTGGCATCTTGGAGCACATTCTCTTTGGAGGGGTACCATGCTCAGCCTAGATATAATAAGAAGGAGGACCTTGGTCCTTCCTTGAAGTGAAGTGTCAGACTGTTGACTCTCCCTGGGAAGTCTTGCCCTTTCTGTGGAGTGGATGGGAGTTTGGGGGAGAAGGGTGGAATAGAAGGAAGGGAGGGAGTGAGAATGGGCACAGCTATGGAAAATGAGAGAAGAATGTCAAGGCTGCTGGCTGAGATGACCCAGCCTCACAGAATACTCCGGTCAGGACTTGACCATAATCCTAAATTTTCTTTGTGTCCCCATAAGATTACCAGTGCCTTCAATTAGCAGTAAGTAGCCTAAAAAAACCATGCCCACATTCCAAGAAAATGGATTATGATTGTCTTTGTTTAGTGTGTTTCTGATGTGTTATAGATAATGATCAGGAAAAAGGTTAAACAGAGGAGATTAGATTCGGGATCTTATTTTGAAAAGAAAAAAGGGAAATGCTGTAGAATAATGCTCTTGTACACTGTAAAGATTTGGTGCTCATACTGGTTTAATAAAACACTCATTGGCCAGTAGCTAGACAGGAAGTATAGGCATGGCAACCCTACTAGGAGAATTCTGGGAAGAGGAAAGGTAGAGTCAGTCACCAGCCAGGTGCAGAAGAAGCATGATAAGAATGCCTTACTGAGAAAAGGTACCAAGACATATGGCTAAACATAGACAAGAATTATGAGTTAATTTAAGTTGTAAGAGATAGTTAATAATAAGCCTGAGCTAATAGACCAACCAGTTTATAATAAATATAAGCCTCTGTGTGTTTATTTGAGAATGGATGGCTATGGGACCAGGTAGGACAGAAACTTCCATCTACAGTGCTCTTCTTGGAAGTTAGGAAAAACTGAGGACTGGGAATGCAATCCAGTATGCACAAAGATCTCCAGAACTGCAGGAACTTGGCATGCTGGCACACACATGTCTTTTACCACTTGGAGAGAAGAGGTGGGTAGAGCAGACGTTCAAGTTCATTCTTGGCTACATAGTAAGTTTGAGCCCAGCCTGGCCTACATGAAGCCTTGCCCCCCCCCAAAAAAAAAAAAAACAAATTAAAAATAAATAAGTGGAAAGAAGAAAACTAAAATAGTCAGTGACCTCAAAGGTTTATAATCTATTTGGAATGACAAGACACAAAGGGAAATTGAGACTACAGTAAGTGTGTAACACTGAAGAAATTTGTTTGGAAAAAGAGACCCTCTTCCAGCCAAAAGCATGTACAGACTGTCTCCCGGGCATGTGGCTAAGAATGAAGGAGATTATGGGAATGAAGCAAACCCAACTCCACAAAACAGAAGACAGGAATCCCTCAGTGGCTTCTTGGCTCTTCTCTCTAGTGTGCTGTGCAATACATTTCCATGGCAAGTGATTCCAGTTGGGCCTGGGCAGTTTCAAACACTTTTTGCCATGGCTAAAATCTGCACAAAGGGTGATTTTATGCTGTGTTGTACTTCTTTTTCAGTCTAAATGTCACAATTCTCCTCGTGGAGGTGTAACAGGGATGAGGCTATATTCATCAGTCATTCTAATGTCCCATGTTTGAAGAGCACTTTGCAGCTCTTTTCCCCAGAGTACTTAATAAAAGAGGATATTGTTTCAGACAGAGAGCCTGTGCTCTCCCATATGAGTGAATCAAGGGGCACTCTAGGATGTTTCCATTCATCTTACTAACAATAACGTGTGCAGGGCAGGACAGGGTATCAAAATAGGTGCAAGACAGAGCAGGGAGGGCAGGTTCCTGAATTCTGTTATCTGAGGAAAAAGAATAGTCTTCATTTTTATACTTGCTATGATACTAGAACCACCAGCCAATAAATTAAATAGAAAACAACATTCATACTTATTTGAGTCATAATTCCAAAGTTGTCCATCATTATTAAATAACACACAAAAAAGAGCAGCTTATAGCAGAAATCATATTATTATTATATTACCACCTATTTTGAACAAAAAACAAAATAGTCACCTAATATTATCCACATTCACAATTTAAGATACCTTATTTATATTCATACACATTAGTTTATGTGATATGGCTCCACAACCTAAGTCTAACCCTCACATTGTGCAGATGCATAGACTGCAACCTGGTTTAAACAAGAAAAACAATGTATAGAAGAACTGGCACCTTGAGCCCAGATCTCTTTATTTTTCAGCCCCATGCTGCAAATTCCCCATGAGTGTAGGGAGCCACATTGAGCCTTGGCAGTATTGGGGTAGCTGTGGGATCCACCTAGACGCTCATTTGACTTTGAAACTTTAAGGGATGATTCTAAATGTTTGTCCTTCATTCACAGGTGGCCAGTACTCTGTTTACTGAAACCTAAAGGTATTAGAATGATCACTTTTCCTCCTCAGTAGAATGAGACGTGTAAAGTAGCAGTCTATTGTGTATAAGAGGCACAGCCGCAAGTCTCTTTCCCACAGAGAAATACATTAGAGCTTCCAAAGATGAGCAGCATCTACTTAGTATTAAGATTCATGTCGTTAACCATAAAAAACATAAAGCACATTATGTGAAAACTTAATGGACAAAAGTTTAACTTTTCTAGAAATAGATAATAAAATGAATGAAGCAGAGTAGTTCAGAGTTGGGTTTTGGGTCGATTAGTTGACCAGTTGGTTGGTTAATTGGTTGATTTTTAACTATGGAGGAAATGTAAGGTTGTGCTCCCTCACATCTGGACCACATGTCTATAGGCAGACCTTGGGTGACCACAAATGTTCCTGCACCCCATCAGCAATCCACTTTAAAGGCAGAACATTCATTGTTTCCTTTCAACCTGAGCACTAGTGTTTGATAGAAACTCCTCTAATGAATAAGTTCTCTGGAGTCCAGGAGAGCCCCTACTCAAACAAAGATGTGTCTGTCACTTGCTCTTCTCCATGTGAGAGTATTTGGAGTTCCCACTTAATCCTAGTCAGAGGTCAAGGTCACCTACGTGCTCTGACTGACTCCAACAGGCCACCCCCTGGGGTAGACAAATTTCATAGCGCTGGTTCATCTACCATTCAGAACACTTTGTGTTCTTCCTGGGTGCATCTTTGTGACAGGAAGTATCAATTTTCCCAGTGCACTAATACCCAGACTTTGGCATGTGTCATCTTCCTTTGTTGGTCTGGGTTCCCGGGACCCTATGGCCTGTTAGTTATGCTCTCTTGGGATTACACTAGATGTGGTGTTTATCATACATTTAGTAATTTTTCTCTTAGTTTATTTTCCTATTGCTGTAAGAAAATGCCCTGGGGAAAAAACCAACTAAGGAAGGAAGGGTTTATTTTAGCACAGAGTTCAAGATGCAGTCCTTCATGGCAGAGAAGTCAAGGCAATGGGAGCATGAAGAAACTGACCTCACTGTATCTACTCACTGTATCTACTCACTGTATCTAGGGAGCACAGAGAAATGAATGCTTGTGCTCCTCTTTCATTATAGACTTTATACAGTTCAAAATCCCTGCACAGGGAATGTATTCCCTCAAAGTTAATTTGGGTCTACCCACATCTTGATTTTATCTTTATTAAAATTAGTTTAATCAAAATAAACCCTCAAAGGCACACCCAGAGATCCATCTCCTGGGTGATTTTAGCCCTTATTAAGATAAGTAACATTTCTCATCACAATAGTTTTGCCATGGATTAGCCTATCACAAGTCATACCACTTCCAGAACACTACCTGGGGAATCTAACCCTGCCCTTACCTGCCACACCATCACAATTTATAGATCTTTTGAAGAAACAGCTTAATATGGAGATGATCCCAAAGAATGTAAAACCAACACAGGACAGAGAAAAACAAAGAGACCCAGGTCTGATCCTTGCCTTCATGTGATATGTTCATTCTGTCCCTCCTTACCAGGGTAAACTGGACATAGTCACTCAACTTCCTTGAGTATTAATCACACTGCTGTTAAAATGATAATAATAATAGACCCATTCAGGGATAACCAAACCCCAGATATTACTTGTTGTGGCATATAAAAGGCTTTCAGAAAAGGGTAACTCTGGGTCCCAGTCCCAGCTCACCATTTAAGATTTGTGTTGTGCACTGCCTTCGTCAGGGAAGTTTCTTACTTAAGCAGATGGTACTTTGCACAAACTTTTAACTAGTCAAAGTGCTGAGGATAAGTAGCTGTGGGATGCTCAACCCTGGGTAGGATAGCTGCATCACCCACTCAAAAGCTCAAAGAGCATCATATAAGAGGCAATGGAAAGAATATAAGAACCAGGGGAAGATGCTCTGCAAAAAGATGTCTTCTGGACATGACATTTCCTTTATACTCAAGGACCCACTGCAGCTGTAGTCTACATAAGATTTCATCATGGATCAAAGAGGGGGCCCGTGAGGCCCCATTCCTTCTTCATATATTGGCAGTTAATCGTTGTTGGGAGAAGAGTGTCATTTTTGCCAGTGGTGTAACCATTAACAAATTGCCCTTGCTTCAAAACACAACCTCCCATCTGTGCTCAGGCATGATACTCTAGTTAAGCTCAGTGTGTCACCTGTGAAAAGATGGCATGAAATAGGACTCAGGAAGAAGGACATTGCCAATGTGAGGAGAGGAGAAGGGAGAGTAAAGAAACTAAAATTATATGCTTCATGTCTATGAGAAAGAAAGAAACCTCTGGGGGAATATGGTTAAATTATGGTACAGTGTCAGCTCGTTAGAGGAACTCAATGTAAATGAGGGGGAATGAGCCAGCATGGTGGTTCACACTTGGAATTCCAGCATGGAGAAGGCTGAAGTCAGCGGACTGTTGTGAGTTTGACATCAGCTTGGGCTATAGAATGAATTCTAGATCATCCTGGACTAAATCAAGTTCCTGTTTCATAAAAGGTGGGTTTGGGGAAAGGAAACTTGGGGAGGATAGTTGAAAGACACCTATGCCATTATTTCTTTACAAAATATATGTCCATGCACAGAAGAGAGCCACTCAGATCTGCACAGTGGGACTATATAAATATTCACATAGTCAACCCCCTCAGAGTGCGGGTTTCACTGTAGAGAAAGTTCAGAGTCTTATTTCAAGTGAAGGCTTGTACTCAATCTGCTATGCACTGAAATTCCATCAGGTAGGATCCATTCAGAAAATTGCTTCCTGTAACAATACGTGATTCATTCATTCACATCTCCAAGCTCTTCAGAGGTAATTAGCCATGGGATTTTATCATTAGTTTAAAAGTCACTGCAGTTGTTTTTCTGTCACTATAATTTGAAGCCACATAGGATCATTAGCTGGGAAAACATCTTTGAAAAGGGTGTATAACTGGTTCCCTCACTGGGGTGGCACAATCTATGTTAGAAAAAAAATGGTGCAGCAAACTGGACCTTAAAACACCAGATGTCCTCAGGACTAACATCTGAACCCCTACTTCGCACTCCCACAACAAGTACATGGAAATTCACAGATGGAAAGGTGTCCAGAAACACAAAGATGTTTTTAGGGCTACAAACCTCTTCTGTGAAAACAAAGACACTGCCAAGTTTATTACGATGATCAATTAAGCCTCCACTGAAAATGTGCAGAAAAAGAGAGAGAGATTACAAACTTTCATTGTTTACTTCTTCCTATTCATTTAGCATTGGGCAGTAAGGGCCTCAGATTTCATTCTAGATTTGGAGGCTAACTTGAGGGTAATCAGCATCTAGCTTCTGATGGCTTCCTTAGTCATGAATTGAGAGACACATATGCCAGTCACACCTTTGCCCAATTTGATGATGCTACTGTCTTATTTTGAACCTTAACCGTTGTTTAATGATTTTACCATCTAGAAATATTAGGGGAAATGTGTCTTCAGAAGTGTTATCTTTCCTCTCCTTCTTTTTATTCCTCCTTTTTCAGTACTGGAGGTTGAAACCAGGGCTTTGAGCATGCTTTGCAGCTATAGCCCAAGCCTTTAGAAGTTTAGCTTTTGTTTTCATTGTATTTCTTATTATCAAGCATCAGCTGAGCCTTTCAAATTTGTCTCAAGAATGGAATATAGTCAGAACTATCTCCATAAACTAAGCAAAATTTGAAAATTGAGGGCAGGTGAAGCAAAACTGGTCACAATTGGCATGTGCATTTGTCAAGCAGTTGTCAAGACTTTGATGTTTGGGGCTCGCACATATTGACAGTCTCCGCGAGGAATTTGGGGCTCGCACATATTGACAGTCTCCGCGAGGAATTCAATTACATCGGTGGTCAGGAAATCGTGACATCTCTTCCGTGGCTTTCCCTGATCTCCATATGACAAGAGGAGCTGGGTGTTCTGTCTTGGATTTGTCAGGTTAACAAGCCTGTGCTTTTAAGGAAATTATTCAGCTATTCTCAGCTCCTTCATGTGTAAGTCTAAAGGAATGAAAACATAGATAATATGAATTTTGCAAGCAAATGGATGGAATTAGAAAACACTATCCTGAGTGAGATAATCCAGACCAAAAAAAAAAAAAAAGAATATGGTATGTACTCACTCATAAGTGGATACTAGCTATAAACAAAGGACACTGAGCCTATAGTTCATAATCCTAGATAAACTAAGTAATAAGATGAACTCAAAGAAAAAACATATATAGACCCACCTAGAAATCGGAAACTGACAAGATTGACTGACAAAATTGGGAGCATGGGAGTGGGAGGTAGAAGAAAGGGGAGAAGAGGAAGAGGAGGGGAGAAGGGAAGGGTTGAGAAGAACTTAAGAGAATGGGATAGTCAAGATGGAGGAAGAACAGATATGAGGGCAAGAAAAGAGATATATTGACTGAGGGAGCCATTATGAGGTTAGCAAGAAAACTTGCTCTGGAAAAATTCCCAGGAATCCACAAAATGACCATCCTACCAAAAGCAATCTACTATATTAAAGGGTCACAGCATTAAGAAGGTTGAGAACCACTGCCCTAGATGTCTCTGTCCACTGTGGTTTGAATGAAAATGGCCCCCAGAGGCTCATCTATTTGCATACGTAGTCTCTAGGTAGTGCACTGTTAAAAAGGATTGGGAAGTGTGGTCTTGTTGGAGGAGGTGTGTCACTCGGGGTGGGTTGTGAGGTTTCAAACGCCCAGACCAGGCCCAGCCCCACCTCCTCACCACCTGCTGTCTACAGATCAGAATGAAAAGCTCAGCTGCTTCTCAGTGGCATGTGTGACTAGTTCTGATCACGATGATTATGGAGTAGCCTTCTTAAACTGTAATCAAAACGCTAATTAAATGCTTTCCTTTATAAGAGTTGCACTGGCCGTGGTGTCTCTTCGCAGCAATAGAACAGTAATTAAGACAGCCATTCAGGATTCTTTATGTGTACAATGGCACACAATAACAAATGCTACTTCGTTCTTGTACGCACTGTGAAGGTTAACTGTATGTGCAAACTTGACTGAGCTAAGGCACACACATAGCTGATAAAGCATTAATTTCAGACAGGAAAGATGTTATTTCCAGAAGAGATCTACAGAGTAAGTTCCAGGATGGCCAGGACTGTTACACAGAGATAGCCTGTCTCAAAAAAGCCAAAAAGAAAAAAAAGAAAAGAAAAGAATAAGGAATACAACAAAATAGAAGGAAAAAGATCACACTTAGGAATCCATAAAAACACTAAACTGGAAGCCATAATGAATACTAAAAGGACCTGTAGAAGGGGATATAAATATTTTAAAACACCAAGACATGAGTAAAATAAAAACAAAAACGAGATAAAATTAAAGACAAAGTGGGGAGAAAAGGCCCCAACAGAACATATGAGACGAGGATCTCCAGTGGTAACACTGAGTTCATGTTCTGTTGGGCATCTAGTGCAGGGCACACAACCTAAACACAAGAGATTGTTTCCCCAGTGAAACTTCCTAGGAAAAAACTAAATTTTCTTTTGCAAGTGGTTGTCAATTGGAGAGAGCTTCTAAGTTAGGGATGGGGCATGTGTCTAGTTCTCCTTTCAGCCCTAGGACCCCATCTGGTGCAGACACATTCATGCCCTGTGCATGTTGCCCCCATCTCTGTGAGTTCATGCGTCTGTCAAGCCTGTTTAAAGCGCCTTGCTTTCTTGGTGTCCACCATCCCCTGGTTCTTACATTCTTTCTGCCTCCTTTTCTGCAGAGGTCCCATGATCCCTGAAGGAGGGATTTAATAGAAACATCTAATCTAGGGATGCGTATCTCAAGGTCTCTTATTCGCTGCATAATGTCCAGTTGTAGGTCTCTGTATTTGTTCCCATCTGCTGCAGGAGGAAGTTTCTCTGATGATGGTTGTGCAAGGTACAGCAGAATGTCGTTAGGAGTCATTTTGCTACTTTTTTATGAACAGCAGCTTTTGGTTTTAGCCATAGGTCCCTGGGCTATCTAGTCTCGGATTCTTGGTCATCCAGGCAGTGCCTAGCATGGGTTCCATCTCATGGAGCATGCTTTAACTCAAGTCAAATATTGGTTGGCTACTCTCACAAGCCTGTGTCACTTTGTACCAGAATATTTTGCAGGCAGGCTACCATGGAAGATCAAGCGTTTTGTGGCTGGGCTGGTTTACAATTCCCTTTTGATAGCAGCCAGTGTACTTTCCCATACTGGAGAGGCTAGCAAAGAGGTGTATATTAATTATGCTTGCATAGCCTATCCTGTGGCACTACTAACAGTGAGCATGGGTTGTTGCTGACTCTTGCGTGCTGGGGGTCGGGGGGCTTTCCCTCCTACTGGTTTAAAGGCATGTGATCCCAAGTGCTGGGGTCGCCTTTGTGTGAGCTCTGTTTCTCTTTTAGACAGATTCAATCTTGTGTACCTCAGAGCGGCCTTGAACTAACAGAGATCCCTCTGCCTCCCGAGTCCTGGGATTAAAGGTGTGTGCTACCACTCCCTGGTCTCTAGTGCTCTGCACTCTGATTTTCAGGCAAGCTTTGTTTGTTAAAACATTAACAAAATATCACTACGTTTTCCCTCTTTTGATTTGCTGGTCTTATTATCTCTTGTATTGGGGGGGGGTGTGATTAGCCTCTTTTAGTTGGAATTTTCCTTCAAGTGCTTTGTATAGGGCTGGACTTGTAGAAAGACATTTTTTTAAGTTTGTTTTTATCATGGAGTATCTTATTTTCTCCATCAGTTGTATTTGAAAATTTTAATGTGTGTGGTAGTCTGGGCTGGTTTATGTGACCTCTTTGAGTATGTAGAACATCTTTCCAGGACCTTCTGGCTTTTAGAGTCTCCATTGAGAAGTCAGGTATTATAATAGGTCTGCCTTTGCACGTTATTTGGTGCTACTTGGAGTTGTTCCCTTGTAGCTTTTAATATTCTTTCTTTGTGTTTGGTATGTTTAATGTTTTGATTATTATATGTCAAGGGAACTTTTAGTCATGATTCAATCTATTTAATGTTCTGTATGCTTTAAGGTTCTATAACACTTTAATGTTCTATATGCATCACCGTCTTTCAGTCAGGGAAATTTTCTTCTATGATTTTGTTGAAAATATTTTCTATGTCTTTGACCTGGGTTTCTTCTCCTTCTTCTATTCTTTCCTCTGTTCCTATTATTTCTTCCTAGATTTGGTCTTTTCATAGTGTCCCAGATTTCCTGGATATTTTGTGCCTGGAGTTGTTTTATGTTGTTGTTATTTGGGTTTTTGTTTTTGGGGGGGGTGTTGTTTAGCATTACCTTTAACTAATTATGTTTGACTGAGATTTTCATTTCCTCCATTGTGTCTTCAATGCCGGTGATTCTTTCTTCCGTCTTTGTCATTCTATTGCTAAGGTTCATGTTCAAGCTTCTAAATTTTTCATTTCCACTTTTCCTCAGTTTGGGTTTTATTCATTGATCCTATTTCTACTTTCAGATCCTGAAATGTTTTATTCATTTTCTTCTATTTTTTGTTTTGTCCTAGATTTCTTTAAGGGATTCATTCATTTATTCTTTAAGGACCTCTATCATGTTCATAAAGCTATTAGAAGGTCTTTGCCTTGTTCTTCAACTGTGTTGCAGTCTCAGAGCCTGCTGTGGTGGGGTTGCTGGGAGCTTTCCTAGCTATTATTGACTGTTTTTACACCAGCATCTGGACAATCTAGGTTTGGGAAGAATGTAATTCTAGGTGCTGTCATATGGTCAGATCTTTATTGGGCTAGTGTTTTATTCCTTTGTTTCTGTCTCCCTCGGTGGTTCTTAGGAGGGTGTGGTGGTTTTCTGTTGCCTGGTGGGGAATTCTGGGATTCTGCTAGGTGTGACCACTGGGGATTCTTGGTAAAATGTGTTTCTAAATATTGGAGGCTGACACTTAAGAAATGGAAATGAGCTGAAGGCCACTGAGGGAATCCACGGGTGGTAGGAAATTCACATATTCTACCAGGATCTCCTTAGTCCACTGTGAATGGGGGCAGAAAGTTAGAGATGGCAACAGGTAGTCTGATACAGAGCTGGGGTTGAGACCAAGGGTTGAATACAGAGGAGAGGAGGGAGAGATGAAGACCTGTAGGTAGGTTACCTACATCACTAGTCAGAGTCCGTAAACACCTTAATGAATGCAATTTAGTCAAAATGTCCATGTAGAGTTTTCACTGAGTAAAGTAGCAAGAAATTATTATGTCTGTCTGTCTGTGTGCATGCGCACATGTATATGTTGGTGTCTTCTATTACTCTCTACCTCTAAAATCAAAGCAGGGTCTCTCACTGAGCTGGAGCACTGAATATCAGTTGACTGTCTGGGCAACAAACCCCTAAATCAACCTCCAGTGACAGCGCTGGGGTTGCAGATGCACACTGCCTTGCCCAGCTTTTCATGTGGGTGTGTGGGATCTGAAATCAGGACCCTGTGCTCACCTGCAGCTCAGGACCTCATGCTCGCCTGCACTCACTTTGCCCACTCGATCATCTCTTCAGCTACTTTCCTGCATTTTTAAATATTTGTGTAAATTATTCTAATGGTAAGTTGCCATCCCAATACAGAAATATACCATTTTTTCCTCACCTCATTTCAGGATACTTAAATCGTTTGCCTTTAAAAGAAATATAGTGATTCTCCAACAGAGGACAGAAAATTATTTCTCTTTCAAGCAAAAAAAAAAAAGTGCATGTGTTAAAATATATAGACCTTAATATCATAACCGGGTTCTCTAGAAAATAAAATCAGAGTGGATTTTATTTTTAAAGTTTAAGCTGAACAAAAAATCATTTTATGTTACTAGCTGCTCTTAAGTAACTAAGATGTGGAAACTTTGGGAAGGAAAACTGGCCTGGAACGGCCTTTTATTTTAATGTATCTTACTAGTTAATCATTATTAACAAACTAATTCAGATTTACAACAGAATTCACTGAAGTTAAATGAGGAAAAAAAGACCTGGGATGAAAATTAAAATGAACTGTACTCTTGCCACAAAAGAATAAGCATATTTTCTTATTAGTCCTCCTAGGCTCTTATATATGTATGAGTAGATAATAATCCGTAATATTTTTTCTCACTAGTGATCTGATTTGTAGCAAGAAATGCAGAGTTCATTATAATTTCCTAATGTATACAGGCTTTTTTTACTAATTTATGTCTTGACAACTATTTCCTTTTTTATCTTTTAACAGATTCATAAATAACATTAATGACCGCATAATATCCCACAAAAGATATGCACCATTATTTACTTAACCAATTTTGGAAACATTATATTATATTGTCTCCTTCTAAAAATGAAACGATACTTCAGATAGAAATTGTGTCTTAAGATTGTAGGACCCACTCCCGACTGGCCAATGTGCAGGGATCGAAAGACTTCAGTGTTCATCCCTAGACTGAGCATTCATATCACAGCCCTCCCTAAAAGCCTCAGGGATACTAGTGAAAGAGGTGATCAAAAGACTGCAAGAGTCAGAAGTGATGGGGAACTTCAAGTGCAGTCACGCTTCTGAATTCACAGCCATTATGACAGCACTCACAAGACCTTTCCAAGCTCCAGGCACACCAGCAGAGATGGGAGGCACACATAATACCACAGCTCAGGAACTATTGGCATTTGATAGCCACATGGAGAGGGGGAGTTACTTTTTTTTAACGGTGTCACCCCGATTGGGCTGGTCCCAAACCAGAGCAGCCCCCAGTCCAAGAGTAGTTGTACAACATAAACTGAACTGGAGAAGGGAGAAAACAAATTTGCTACCTCTTTTTATTAATTATAGTTGCACACATATAATTATATGTGTGTATAGTCTATAATACACAAGCACAACCTTCTCAGTCTGTAAAATGTTACTTGCATGAGTGTTTTTAGCATTGGCCAAAAAGAGGTCATGAATTTGAAAGAGCGCAAGAAAAGCTAAGAGAATTGGGAGGAGGGAAATGATGAATATGTTCAGATTATAATGTAGGAAATTCTCCAGGAAATATTTTTTTAATGTTTAAGTTTTCTGCTGATTACCACAGGAAGAGGAATTTGAAGTAGGCAGCTCTCTTTACCTGTGGGAAAGTCCTAAAGAATGAATCAGCTGAGACCAGCTGCTACCAACAATCTGAGCAACTGATAGAATGAATGTCTCAGACCCAAAAGAGAGGGGGCGGGGCTGGGGTATTCATCACAGCATATGTCACAAGTCTTGAGGCTAAAGAGATCCATTTGCTTTTATTATAAATTCTAGGACCATCTCCTACAAGATTCCAAACTCTTCCATAGCAAAGACTTGGGTTCATATGAAGCCTGCAGTGATAACTATCTTCATTTTTGGTTCTGTTTCCTTATTTGGAATGGGTCTGTCTAAGCCCTTTTTTTAACATATCAACTTATAGAAGAAGAAAAGTAGATACAAGTAGAGAAATGCAGAAAAATTGGGTGGAGAAAATAGAGCACACAGAAACGCATCCACCTGTAAAGTTTGTGCAGCTGAATGAAGATGAGGCAGAAGCCATGAAAAGGACATAGGAAAGGTCACCAGTGAAACACAGAGATGGTGGACTTGATGGAAGATGGGAACTGGAATGTGGAGCCAAACTGACGGGTCTCAGGGAGACCGACCTGGAAAAGCACACACGACATGTGAAATCGCACCAGCTCTTCCTGGGAGGTCTGAGCACAAGTACTAGGCTCACCTCTCTGAATGTCTTCCATCAGAAACCCAAAGTGGCACAAAGGAGGAAGGCTGACAGGACACGGTCAATGGAAGGGGTTAGTCATGCGAATATTTAAGAAAGAAATAAGCAATAGATGGTACACGGACCTTTGTGGTCATTCTCTTTCGGGGATGAGTCTTCACGCTAGTTGCCCTGGTTCTGTATTCTGCACTTCTGATCACTCAGCACCAATTTTATCCTTACTCTATGCTTAAACTGGGGCATTTCTGAAATGAATAAGGAAAACAATTATACATACCTGATCGTCAGGAAGCTTATTGTAAATGTTTGAGTACTTTCATGGAGGGAAAGTACTGAGCAGATACTAGCATTATGAAGAAAAATTGAAGAAGACTTCAGCTGGGAAGGGGTGGCCAAGGGTGAACTGTGAAAGATGGGAAGAATTTGGCCAGGTGAGAAAGAACGAGGTGAGAGGGGTGAGGGTGAGGAACATGAATGGTTGGGTGATCTAGTCTGTGGAAAGAAGTCAAGCAAACAGAGCCCAGGTCGGCTGATTCCGAATAGCACACTGGTGCCTACTCTGATCTTCTGAGCCCTTCCATAATCTCTATTTCCTACTGTACCCTATTTTGTTAGCTATAGTGCAGTCATTGTAGAAATGTGGAGTCATGTTTTGCCTCTCTAGCATCTAACCCAACACCCTTAAAATATATGGAGGCTTTAAAATTCTTTCTAACCATTCTTCATTTTCTTTCTTTTGGGAAGTAAAGGAAAAGTGTTTTTCTTGTGTGGATAAAACTGGGTGCGACCACAATATACCAATTTTTAAAAATAAATATATACATTTCAACTATTTGCCAACCAACATCATCTACCAGACAAACAGAGAACAGGGAGATTGATCAATGAGGCAATTGTTAGAGGACCTGCCTATGTGTAGCCACGTCCTCTAGACATGTCTACACAGTTACTGGATTTCAATAGCACTTGGAGTGGTTCTCTTATGTCTTTTGAGGAGACTGAGAAGTCCCTTTAGAAATAGACTCTAGAAACTATTTCATTTTGCTTGGACCAAGTATCCATTCTATGAGACCCGAGATGAAGAGGGAAGTGTTGAAACAGAGAGGCTTCTTTGTCATCTCAGAATGGATGAGCAAGAAATAGGAAATAATCCTTTCAAATACATGCTTTTTCAACCAGTATAATCTGAATGTATCACACATTATATCAGCCCATTCTCAGGTCCTCAAGCTTGGTGACAAATATCTTCACCCACTGAGCTGCCTCGTTGGCCCAGAAAAATAAACATTTTAATGTCTTTGAGAAATGTTTCCTATTATTATGCTGAAATAGAAGAGCCTGCTTGTCTTCCCTACATCTATAATCTCAAAACAGGCAATCCACACTTACACTTATCCCATTCAGACACCTGAGCAGCCATCTGGACAGCTGTGTATATTAAATCACAAAATGATTTGCCATTTGAGACTTGAAACTCCCCCTTGAAAAAAATGTTCCCATTCAACAAAACAAACCAAACTTCCTATCATTAAGGGTGATTAACTTTTCCTGGCTCAGTGAAAAAAATAATAATAACTTTAGAAAATAATTTTAGAAAATAAATACTTTGGATTTTATTTCAATTTAAATTTATACAAGTAGTCTTGGTGTAATATTTCACCTTAAATTTTGTATTAAACATCAACTAACAAAAATTGTGGCAGAAACTGTGGAATAAAACAGTACACCGAGGTATCCTGTCACCAAAAGGAGCCACTATGGTAACAATACTACAGTAAATGGCTTAGCAATGATTGATGAGCAGACTCAGTGCTGGGCTGTGCCATCCTGCTAAGACTGTTGCACTTCACTTCCATTCACAGTCAGAACCAACTTGTGGTTGTTACAAAGGCAAATAAAGATAATTACGACAACTAGAGGTGCTCATGGAAAGGTCATCAAGCCCTTTCCCACTGAGTCTCAGATGCTCAAGCTGACTAGTACCCAGGTCTGTTCTACCCCATGTGTGGACTTCTCCAGTTGCCAGGCATCTTTATTCCAGTGCTGTGTCCATGTGTGTATGGCTGGAGATGGCGTGGTGCAGGACGGGCAGGGCTTGGCAATCCTATCTAGTCCTTCTCCGGTAAAAAGCCTAATCTAATGAGAATCTCTGGCTAGAGATACTTTAACACCTACTGCAAATATGAAAAGCACTGCACCAGTCAGAGAGGGTGGCATCCACCTGACACACTGGAAAAAGAACAAGAAGCATGTCGTCTCATCTTTCCCAGGCTTGCCTCTGTGCTTTCTTTGCCTTTGCTAATTGGAAATTGGAAATCTTCACTGTAATAAAGTCTAATCATGGGTAGAGCAGCTTTTCTCTGTCATTCAAGAAAGGAATCAAATCTTGATGGTTGCCTTGGAGATGCCCGTTGCAGACACAATGAGGTAGAGACAATTAGCACGGACTTACATTTCAACCTAACAAGTTCTAAAATTGTGACCACAGACAAGTAACTGAATTCCACTGTGATCCAGTTCCTTGATTTCAAAATTAGGGTTATTGTGCATACCATAAAGCTTTTGCATACCACAGTGCCTAGCGTGTGCCTGGCACAAATTAATTACTTGGGGCCTGACACTTCCTTCTCTTGATGTGACTAGGCATTATGTTGTTTCTTGACTCATCTTTAGCTGAAACTGACATGGAGAAAGCCTCTTTCTAACCCAGAGTTCAGACTAAGAAAAAGCAAATAAAGTTCCTACAGCTGATTCCAAAGACTTCCTTTGCCATTTCTGTTCAAAGACTCTGAACTGTGCACATTCTATTGCTGAAGAAGCATTGTGCATTTTTCCATCAATAAAGGTTTACATGCATCTGATGTGAGACAGACACCAGAAGAATAGTGGTAAATACAACAAACAAGAGTCCTGTTCTGAAGCTCACCCATATAAAATAAATATTGATCTTTTTTAGACAGCCACAAAGACTGTGAGGTTGATAAAGTAAGGGACAGTGGTGTCTTCCCTGTGGCATGGGAGGGCCTGTCTGAGAAGGAAGCCTCGAAGCTGCGGTTGTGTGGTAAAATCCATCTTTGTAAAGATGTTGCGAGGTTGTTTCCATCTTTAGGGATTGAAATATACAAGGGTCTTGAGGTGAGAACGAATACAGAAGGAAATTAAGCAGAGAGATTTCATGGATAGAAATCCTCTGGGAGGTCAGAGGCTGGGCAATGGGAGACTAGGAGGAATGCGGAGCTTAGGGGCACAGCATTCGAAAGCATAGTGGGAAGCAGTTTGAGGTTAGGGGCTGATCTAATCTAAAATCATGACCTTAGAATTGTAAGTAACGCCTATATTAGATATAGAAGGGATCAAACAGGTACCTTGGCCCCAGATTCCTCAATTCAGAGATGAGAAATAAGAAACACAATAAAGAGGAGTTTCCCAGACCTACCCTGTGGTTTGAAAAAGCACCAGGCCAAAACATTAGACCTCCATCTCTTGGCCTGCAGGTTTTCAATGGTTGCCTACTGCTGCTCAAGTCCTCCATACTGCCTTGGTTGTCAGGAAATGAGAGCAAATACATCCTACGCTGTTCTGTGCGACATTGGACTGGTCTTTCTCATTACATGCCCTGTGCTAATAAAAATCCCAAGGTCTATACCTGAGAATCAGTGCCTTAAGTTTCCAGTGCTGGAGCGCTAAATCTGTTCCTGACAGAAATACAAAAAATGTTACATCCTCAATCAACTCGGCTTCTGTTCTCCTTGTTCCCAAGTAGAAGGCTTTGAGACTGCATTCTCACAGAGTCCCCACTGTCTCTTCCCATGTCTCCCCTATCTCTCCATCCAGTGACCAAAAAAGTCAGACCAAGGGGTGAAAGGGGCAGGAATGGGTGAGAGCGTTCCTTCCCTTCCCACTTTGGTTTGTACAGTTCATTACATGCGAGCTGCTGCCAATCCCAGCCAGGCATCCATGCTACTTGAGAGCTCCACTTGACCCCCGTTTCTCTAGACAAGGTCAGGCTCCTCCGCACAAGTCTCCCCAGCACCAAGCACCACGCCCCCACATCTTCATCACTTTTCATTCTGAAAACCTGTTACAGTTCCCAGCTACCTAATGAGCGCCAGGGCGCAGAGGGGGTAAAGGTAAGTAGGCAATAGGTCACTATCACAAAAGTTTCTCTTCCGAGTATAGTCCAAAAACACTCGCCGTGTTAAGTACATCGTGGTTGGTCTGTTACGGTTATGCCAGCTACTGTGAGGACACAGACTGAGGGACAGGAAAGTCCAGGAGCAGCTGTGAGACAACCATCATGCAGGGATGTTCCTTGGCAGAAATGCAGAGCCACCAAGAGCCACGGTGTCAGTTCAGGGGGAAGACGCCACAGCATCCTGACAGACCCAATGCGGTATTTGAGGGGAAGAAAGCTAGCTTTGGGGTTATCGCCAGTAAATACAGAGGAAAACAATGGGGGGAGGAGGAGAAGAAGAATCCAGTGTGTGGCTGTTGGTAAGTTAAATAGAAACTGTCTTTTCGATATCTGACTAGAAATGTCAAGAAGGCAGGAGGAATTCCTTAGAAAGGTCAGAGCTAGGAAAACATAATGGGCAATTGTTGACCTATAGGTAGGTTCTCAGAGTCTGTGTTGCTACAGGGGTCCAGTGAAGGGAGACATTGATATCAGTGACCTTTGCATGTGTGAGAATACACCCATGGAGCCCAACCTCGTGAGAAGGGCCCAAGAGCACTGCAAATAGAGACAGTGGTGGAGTGGAGGATTGAGAGTCACCGCGCGGATGTGCAGTTGCTCAAGCGTAAGACAACACGGGGCCTAAGGGAAGGATGAGTACTACAGCCCAGGGTGGGTTTAAGCGGGTGGCGACACCCACTGCAGGCCTGTCTAATAATGCTAGCCTACAGATTCTAGACCCCCAGCCTCCATCGTGCTCTCGGCGGTACCCTCTTCCAAAACCCACTCCCCCTTTTAGGCGCCAATCCATGCATGTTGTCTCATACGCTGTGACTTAGAGCCATTTTAATGTTCCTGGGGGCTATCCATGCATAAGCTATTAAGAGGAATTGAAAGAGCTCCAACAGAATCTATAAACACCTTCCCAAAGCACTTCTCAATGCTGTTTTCTGCTTGAGTTCTGGCCTGACTGCACTCCTCTTGGCTCTGGTATTCTGGTGTCGTTTAGATTCTTGGCCCCATTATCCATGCAAGATCCCGCCTCCTGCTCCCGATGTCGTTAAGGCTCAGTCAGCTTCTTAAAACCAAACTTCTTGCTCACCTGACACCTCACATGGCTTTTCCTAGGGAAGAGGATTTTAAAAACACCGCTATTACCTTCAGGATCCCTTCCACAGACGCACTAGAGAATTCCTCAGCCTGCTCCTCTCTGCTCTTGAGAGGATGTTCCTTCAACTTTGTAAACATGTTATTTGCGGCTTGCTTTAATTGTTCGCAGAAATGTTATTATGTTCCTTATCCCTCCTTTCTATTTCTAACATCTTTTTATGGAATCAGATCTTAATCTTACATTGTGCGGTTTTTTTACATGAAATGGGGTGGTTTCCGTGGCTCAGGAGCGCCCTCTTCTGCTGACTCTGCAGAACGTTCACGGTACCTTGTCTTCCCACCATCTCCTCACTCCTGCTTTCATGGGCTTTTCTTTCTTCTTTGCCCCTACTGACCTCCTGCCACTGGCTTTGGATCTTATTCCCAGCAGTTCCGCTGCTGTGGGGCTTTGTCTTAAAACGCACTTTTGTCTGGTGGGTTTTGAACATCCGTGAGGTCCAAGCTCCCAAGTGCCTTAGATCTGGCCACTCACCACTAGCAGAGTCTGCGAAGAGGCGAACACTGTTCTCAGGTGGAATTTGCAGGGAACACCTGTCCCTTCTCTAAGGGGTTGAGATGCACACTGGACGTTGGTTGCTTTCCTTCGCCTTCTCCGCTCAGCACAGCTGTTGTTACAATTAAGAGCTTAACATGCGGGCGATTCGTCCTTACCTCGCTTCCTAGTCAGGTTTAAACCTTTTTATCTAATTATGGAACTAACTTCAAATACAATTGGTTTGAATCGTTTCCATTTTAGGTTTTTTCCCCACCATTGTAGATTTAGTTAGTAATAGTAGCAGTAGTAGTAAATTTATTCTTGGCAATTTAAGACAGGTTTACAATGCATTCTGGTCACAGGTTCCCCCTCTCTTTTTCCTCACATACTTAAGAGTTCATGAGACTAATTTGTTCACTAATTTTATTACAAATGTTCACCATAGATTGTGAGTGAGCAGGTTTGGGGTTTTGCTCTATCTAGTGGCTCTATTTAATTTTATCTGAGTGCTTAGAGAAATTAAATTTTATGCCAGCATAGCTATCTTCTCAGATCCCCCTGGCCTTTTAACAACCCTCTGAGATATCCCATTACATGGATGAAGAAACACCTGGAGAGAATGCTGAGTTTCCTAGGGTCAAACATCGTAAGCAGCAATTGGATACAAATCCAAGCTCTTTGCCTATGAAGCAGATATTACCAAGAGCTCTGCAAGGCTATACCGAAAGATGGCCAAGCCCTTGGGAAAGTAGGGACAAAATTAACAAAAGGATTAGGAAGAAACTTACTCTGAGCTGCAAGAGAGGGGTGGAGAGAGGGCCTGGGGTTTCCGTGTGTAGAAAGCAGAAGAAGCCAATGAGGCTAGAGATTCGTGCCACACAGAAGGAAACGCGTGCAGAACAGGGAAAGGAAACCAAGGCAGGATATTCAGAGCACTACACAACACGGGAAGAGTCCTCAACTTTATCTTTTATGGAATGCAAAGCCCACCTTCAAAATTGCATGTGAAACATTCAAAGATAACTCAGATCACTTTTGATCCCAAAGAACAAAATTGGGTGGACAGGGGTCGTGTGACCCCAGAGAAGATGGATGCCCATGCGCGTCATGGTATGTGCATCACTGGCCAGTTGGGAAATAAAACAATACAGGCACGGAGGTGATGCACCAGTACACAGGGGAATGGGATGTTTCATGAGATAGAAGGCTGGAGAGCTGCATCAGCCAGGGCCACGATGAAAAGACCCTGGAAGGCTTTGCTCAGGCATCTCTTGCAAAAATTGCATTTTTTCCATACTGATTGCTAAGAGAAAAGTCAAGCCACAGAGGCTATGGGATGGCCATAACTAGAAATACCTACAGCTTTTGACTAAATGGGGCCATACAATGATGCTGCATCTGCTTTTACGGTTTTTAGAATTCTGCCTCAGAAGGTCAGCCACATTCACCTGCCAAGATATTCTGGGCAGTAAAGACTCCCTCTCTGGCTATTCCTATCAGTTCTCTTTTGTTCAGTCACTAAAGCTTTCTGAGACAGCTTTATAGTAAGCCTCCTGGATAATGCAATGTTCAACCCTTTTCCTATTCTCATTCAAACCAGAAAAAGTATCAGGAAAAATAGGGGAAAGGACTACGCCTGCAAGCTGAGTCCTTTTTATGTACATTCCAGGAAGAAAGTTGCTTAAATTCTGTAGCGCTGTCTTTCTGGTGTCACAAGTATTCTGTAAACACGGAGCACAGCCACACCTCCACGCTTCACGGGCCACTCTGTTAAGAACTGCTTTAGCTCGCCACACAAAATTCTGCCTCCTTCATCCAGTTCTAAAACCACTGGGAACTGTTTCTGGAAAGACCACAGATGATCAAACATGGGTGGAAGGTTCAGGACAGGTCTAATCAACTACGAGGAAGCATTTGGGAAAGATGTAGGCTGAGCTATTATCAGCCAGCACCTGCCACTGCTGGAAGAAGTGTGCACTGATCTGGCCAAGGGAAAGGGTGGGGCACTTGTGGTATCTACTCCACGGGGCTTAGGAACCACATCCCTGGCATTTCCAGCAATGCTTTTGTCTAGACACTGGCGTCTTCTTGGTACTCTCTTGTTAGGTTGGTTTTTTGCTCTGAGATGTCTTCATGGCAGTGCTCCAAATATGGCCCCAACTAAGGCTGTGGTTAATGATCATGCCCTTGGAAAATCAAAAGCAATTTGACTTTGCAACCCTGAAGGTCTCTGAATCACTGGGATCTCTATATCTGTCTGAAACTGTCTTCAATCCTTCTTTCTTGAATTTGACCTCCACCTTGAACTATTTTGTCAAATGAAGCTGATGACACTTAGTGCACCCATGCAGACTGACTAGCCCAGTGCTCAGGCTCATTAAAAAAGAAAAAGTTTCCCACACTTTAGTCCATACATAAAATGAGTTTCTATTCTCTCAACAGCCTGTGAGTTTCCTCACTGTCATTTGTCCACCAAGAAACCACACACAAAGATTATAGACATAGAATTCTTGGAAATGGTATCCAGGATTCAGGACCACTAACATAATTAACAGTCCATGGCCCAATCTGAACCCATAAGAATGCTTTTCATGAGGACGCAGAATAAACACCACCACTGTGGATCTGATTCAAACAGCTGCGGGACAGACAACACACTTTACCTTGAATGATTAGTTAGGTATTATTAATTTCATCTTTTTTATTAGGTCCAAAATGAGCGCTTTTACTTAAGGCCGTTGATACATGCATGTGTGCGGGTACGAGAGAGAGAATTTACTTTATAGATTGAAGTGAGCTTGTAAATAACATTGACCATCTAAGCACAGACACTGAGCTAGAAAGGGCAAACCGCACCTTTAAGATTTTTGTGTATATTTTTAAGAAATCAAAGTTTTGTATGTACACAGTGAGAAAAGATCTTAATGGAGGTGGTATAAAATTGTTGGATTTTTCATACCAGACTCGCCAGTCAGCCATCTTTACTCGTTTTCAGCCTCCTCCAGTAGGGGAACAGAACATGGGTGAAACATACAAGTGAGGCAGCTGGAGGGAGGCTCAACGGTTAGGGACTCCTGCTGCTCTCACAGAGGACCCAGGTTTGCTTCCCAGGACCCACATCAGGCAGCTCACATCTGCCTGTAATTCCAGCCCCAGGAGATCTGACACTTTCTTCTGGCTTCTGTAGGCAGACACATACACACACACATAAATTTTAAAATTAATAATAACTCATTTTTTAAGGAATGAACTTGAGGAACTTGGGGGCAGTTCTGAGGCATACAGCAAAGGTACCTAACCTTGGAAGGAACACGCCTCAGCAGGGATGCCGCCTATGACTGTAGGGGTAGCCCCAGCCAATCACCTTGCTTGTAGGGCGGGGTCACCTGAGGATATTTTTTACTAATAAATATTGCTGGTGTGCTCTCCCCCACCCCTTCTGTTTTCCTGTTCTCCGCTGGAACCTCGGGTTCTGTAAGTCTCTTTCCCAATTAAAGCTAAATATTTTATTAAAATTTCTGTCTGCCGTTCATTTACGCCATTACATATGACTTGATGCATGATTGTTTCCTACTCAGTCAGAGACAGTCTGCGGGTGAAGGAAGATGCCTCCAATTCTTTTCACAAAACACACATAAAATTTTCTTAATCCTCTTCATACAAGGTGAGCCAAGGAGGCCTCTAGCTAACATGCGCATGGGCCTCAATGCTATCTGAGAATTCAGAGAAATGCAAAGTTCCACCTCAGACCTGGTGAATAAGAAATATTGGGGATGAGGCACACAGCCTGTTCTAATGAGTCCTCTGGGGACTGGTGAAGCTCCCTGAAGGTTGTGAAATTCTGCATCATACCATACTTCATGTCCAAGGTGTCCCCAAAGGTGTGTCTCTGGGGATATGCTCCTTGTCCTGTACATCCTGCAGAGAGCCCAGCATGTGTTCTCTAGCCAAGGCACACCCTGCAGAAGGCAGAAGTCCCCTTAAGCTAGAGAACACTTCCCAGGGAGCTTGACAAGGACTCTGCCCTCCACACAGTTACAACAGACAGGCCGTAGATGGGTCATATTTTTCCAAATTCTTCCTTCTGCAGAAGGAAGATCACTGCATCATTCACTACGACTCCTCTCACAGCCTGGAGACCAGTCCATCTGAAGTTTCCTGAGTTACAGTATAGGATAAGTTTGTACCATAAGGCTCGGAGAGTTACATTCATATATCCCACCTAATCCGAGAGAATGAGAAGGACTGACTAGTCTATTTCCCATTACTATAATAAAAATACTTCAAGCAAGCTCACAGTTCTGGACGTTTAAAGTCAAGACTGGATGGGTCCTCGCTGGTTTGGTCTCTGGTGGGAGCCTAGAGGAAGGATTCACAGCAGCGATCGTGTGAAGAAGAAGGTGATGTCGTCTCCCAGAAAAGGAGCTCGAGAGCTGACAGGACTTCTACAACCCCTCCCGAAGTCATCAGCCAATGACCTAAGGACCTCCCAGAAGGCCCTCCCCCTGAAACATTTGGGACTGTCTCCCAACAACACCACTTTGGAGACTGCTCCCGTCCATGGAGAACAATGATTGGCGGTAATCTTCATGATGATGAGGTAGTGCCATAAGGAAGCTCTGTCTCTCAACAGTGATGAGACAGATGCACCACACTGACAGGGTAAACCCTCCTAAAACAGCTTTTCCTCCAGGAATTTCTCTGACAGTAAAAATAAGGCAGCATTTCTCACCTCTTGCCAGTCTCTCTGTAGAACCACAAGCCTGTCATTGGTGTAGGAGGCCCTTCTGTATTTGTGTTGCTTTTATCGGTTATTAAAGAAACTGCCTTGGCCTAGTTGATACGATGGAACTTACAGAGGCAGGGAAGACAGAACAGAATTCTGGGAAGAAGAAAGCAGAGACAGGCAGATGCCATGAAGCTCCTGCCTGAGACTGGCGCTGGTTAGACTCATGCCGGTAAGCCACGACCTTGTGGTAATACACAAATTATTAGAAATGGGTTGAAGCAAGATGTGAGAGTTAGCCAAGAAGAGGCTAGATATAATGGGCCAGGCGGTAATTTAATTAATACAATTTCTATGTGATTATTTCAGGGATTAAGCTAGACAGGCCAGGACTAACAAAAGGACCTGCTCTCCTCCTTTTACAACATGCCATCGCTTTGTAGTGTTTGGTTCTGTTTCTCAAAAGTCTTCGAGTACTAACTTTGGAAGCAGAAAGAGATGAACTTGGATCTCTACTCTTAAGCAATTTACTTAACCTTAATTAATTTTCCTAGGCCTCATCTTTCTCATCTTTACGGGGAGGGTGCAGCATCTATCTTATAGAGTTGGAAAGGGGTGTTTTGTGCTCAGTGCTTAGTCCTCCTACGTGCTTAGAGGGGCACTCTTCTGCTGCTCCTGCTGTTTCCACTGTTCTTTGCTTGTATAACAGATTATCTCTGCACTTAGGAACGCAGAGGCGCTCTCTCTCAGGGGAAGCTAAGAACATGGATTTGTAATTACTCAGATTTCCACTGCTCTTTGTTTTTAGTTGGGTCCAGAACCCCTACTGAAATAGGGCAGTTCCATCAGCTGCAAGCCTTCGAAGCTTGTGTGCTGCTTTCCTAGAACGGTAGGAACAGCTAACCTTAGACTAGGCCAATTCAATATAATTCTTTCATTTGACAGATGGAAAAACGATGACCACAGAAGCTAAAATATAGTTCATGATGATTTGACATGGAAGCAAAGCAGAGATCAAATCTCTCTCTTTGCATTTCCTACTCTGTAGTCCTACCCAATGGCTGAAAATGAAAATGCTACAGCAGTAGCTTGGCTTATTCCCTCCCAAACGATCAACTTAAAAATAAGGAAAGAATCTGATTTTGTTCCCACTCAGTATTGGCTCTGTGTTGCACACCTAGGTTTTTATATCTGAGTGTTTGGGATCAGGCATGATTGTGGATTTATTTTAAGCAGTCAGAAAAACAAAGAAATTTCATGGAACATAAAGTCTTTAAAAATCAGTAACCCTTGGTTATCCAGTGCCAGGAACATACAAACAGGAAACACTGACCAAACCCAGCATGTTGTATTTCTATGTCAATTCATTTATATGTATATGTAATAATAATTCAAGAAGATGAGGCCAAATTCAGGAGGGGACAGACGTGGAAGGGGAGGAGGAGGAGGCGAGTGGGGAAATGCTGTAATTAACATTTTAGCCAATTTTCCAAAAGTAAGACAAACATCTGTAATCTCTGTAGAGTCTGGTCCCATCTTTGACCACCCATGAGACCCTGCCTGCAGAAACACCCAAGAGAAGCGCATGAGTGCACAGAGCAGGAAATGAAAACGGGTGCTGTGGTTTGAATGTGGATCTCTCACCTCCCAACATCATAACCTAGAAACATACTTCTCAAAATATAAGGATAAAGTGGGGCTGTTTACCTCCCTTTATGAAGTAAATACGTCATGAAAGCTGAACCCTTGTAAAAGGATTGACACTGTTGTCACTGGGGAGGATGTGTTTAAAAGTGTGTTCACCTCCCCCTCTCCCTTAGTTCCTGCCACCCTCTTGCCTTCTGGGACAGAGTGACACAACAGGAAGACCCTCGCCAGACAGTGGCTCCTTGGTACTGGTCTTTCCAGCCCACTGAATTGCCAGGAATAGATTATTCAGTGGTTATAGAAACACAAAACAGACAAAGACACTTGACTTCTGCACCAGTGGAATACGTATATTCCAGAAATTATGCCATTTTTTAACATGGACGAAAAAATAAAAAGTAAAGTCAATTCCACAATTATAGCCTGATTCCAAAAGAGGAATATTATGATGTCTAAAGGTTATAACAATAAGCAAGATATAGAGTCATTAATTTGTGAAGTCAGTATTGGGATGAAATGTTAACATGAGAGGCTGTGTAGGGTAAGCCCAGTGTTTTCTGCAAGTGTGACCTGATTGCAGGGCAAGGTCACTATCAGAAGTAAGACTTGCCAGCAGCATCACTGTACCATAAATAGAAGTGGCCAAAGTAGTGTCAGGAGATCGGCCACCAACTCCTTAATCTGACAGCAAAGACACAATCATACTGACCACAGCAATATCAAAGCTCAACACTGGGTAAGTGAACCAAGCAGAAATATCAGATAGCATCCAGCTTAAGAGAAGCCCAGGATGGCATTAAGAAGGAATTCGAACATAAGGTCCTCATGCTTCTGTTTTGCCTGATTGTCATATTGGGTTCAACAGTCATATCTTAATCTTGTCAGCTCAGTTTGGGCCACTTAGCCATCATTGGTCACGTTGTGTTTCTTCATCTTCCTATCAGGAATTATTTAGAATGTTAGAAAGATGAGCTATGGTTTCTGTATGACCTCCTTGCATCCCCAGTATCAGCACAGCTATAGTAGCGACATCATCACGGTCCTATGCACTAATCACTGCCATTGCCCTGTATCTTCAAGGCCTCTTTCCCCAACAGAGCCCTGGAATAGTCTACCTTCTACCAACAGGGCTAGTGTGCGCATGTGTCTCAGGGGTGGTAAACGCTGAGTCTTCCGCTCACCACTTCCCTTTCTTTCCTGTTGGCTTTGCTTGATTCAGCTTGTGGATAGCTGGTTTGTGTTTTATCTGTAGAATACCAATGAGGCGCTTCATTCTTCCTACGCGTGTTTAACTTACACTTAACTATCCCAGAGAGCCCCTCACTATCTAAGAAAAATAAAAGGTTCTCTAAGAGCCTCTGAATTTCCCCAAGACAGTCTATGGTTGTTATCCTTAAGTATTATTGTAAGCACTATTTAACAGCACTGGCTGCTATGAAGAAACTAGAAGAAACAAAGATAAGTTTACATGACAACTTAAGTAAGATGGAAAACACTTATATATTTCCCTAAGAAATTAGGGAAAGCACTTTAAAAACCCAGGAGATCGGCAATTACTTTGTAAACACGCTTTAACTGGCACAGAGGGGCTTGTGCCTCTGATCGTGTGTCTACAAACAACCTAGGACCCACCAGAAAACACTTGTGAGTCCATTGGCTTGTTGTTTTGATGACTTTAGCTCAAAAGGAACCAGTTGCCTAGGTAGCAGAGGCTTTCTGTGCTAGTGTATACGGTAGCTGTTAATTATTCTAAGTGTTTGAAATAGCATCGCAGAGCTGGTCCGGGAAGGATCACCCCTGCTATGAACTGACCTGTTCCACAGCATGGAACTACACAGGTATTTTTCCTGTAGGAAAGGCAGAGTCTTCATTGTGCGCACAGCAACACCAGAAGACCGTGGCATAACAGGGTTGAGCACAACAGACTTCTCTTTCTTGCCGGAGTTTACAGTCAGTAGAGTGGGCATCCTTATACATGTACAGTGTGATTGCATGTGTAATTAGATTTGCTCTGGAAACAAAATCCTATGAAACTTGTGGCATGGACTAGACTGTATGCAGAAATCGCTAGAGAAGCTTCTTCTGAAAATGAGGTAATTAAACAATGGTGTCAGAGATGATAGAAGCTTAGAGATGGGATGCTTACAGGTTGGTAGCCTGTGGGCTATAGAGGTCCCATAGCATAGGGAGGCTGACACACGTGAGGACGTACTCGTGCTTACTACGGCCATAATGCGAGCAAAACTGGCCAGACTGGATACAGCCAAGCAAGGAACAGGGTTGTGTGGCTCATGTGGACAATTCTAACTTTGTTGCAGGATCAATAGCATATCAGATTAGGAGTATTAAATAATTGACCTTGGGGGTTCATTAATAATGAAAAATAGAGCAAAGCCTTATTTCTTTTTTATTTTTTTATTTTTTATTGAAAAAAAAAATTTCCACCTCCTCCCAGCCTCCCATTTCCCTGCCCCTCATCTCACTCCTGTCCCCCTCCCCCAACTCCTTCCCCCTACCTCTCCAGTCCAAAGAGCAGTCAGGGTTCCCTGCACTGTGGAAAGTCCAAGGTCCTCCCCGCTCCATCTAGGTCTAGGAAGGTGAGCATCCAAACTGGCTCAAAGCCTGTATTTTTAAAACATTCTCACTTATAGTCTTCTTTGAATATATTTTTAATTCATGAATGTCTTCTTACAAAAGAATTCTAAAACTGTCACGTGATGCCTTTACCTTTTTACTGCCTATCCGAAACCTCAGCAGTCGACTCTGCTGGCAGAGGCAATGTGTGGCTGGATCTGGATGTATAGAGTCCTCTCTGTGCTGCATGCCTGGTCTCTGCTACTTCCTTCAGATAGCCATGACGGTGCAAGCCAGAATTCAACAGAATGAACACCACGGCATGAACAAGAGAAGAAGTAGGTTGGTCTGTGGAGAAGATAACAGCTAAGCCCCAGTGTGGAAGATTGTATCTATCCCCCTCACCACTGCTCAAAAATCTCGTCATTCAAAATTAGATTATGCAGGCCGACATGGAGTTTTCCGAATGACAGTGTGAAGTTTTTAAACTGAACAATGCCCAAACCCATAGAGATTCCTCAGTATCTTGAGGTCTACTTCAGCCTGAAGATTAGTCTAGTTTTGACCCTTGGCTCCTGCTACCTCCTCAGATCCATCATGAGGAGTGGGTTTCCTCAGCTGTTGATATTTTGTGGTGGTTTGAATGAGAATGGTTTCCATAGACTCACATATTTGAAAGCTTGCTCTGAAGTTAGTGCAGCTATTTGGAAGGATTCAGATGTGGCCTTGTTGATGGAGGTGTGTCACTAGGGCTGGGCTTTGAGGCCCCTGCCATTCCCAGTTAACTTTCTCCACTCTCCTCCTCTCTATCTTTTCCTCCCCTGTCTCTCCCTCTCCCTCTCTCCCTTTCTCCCTTCTTCTGATTCTCCCTTTCCCCCTCCCCCTCTCCGTATGTGTGTGTGTGCGCACATGCATGCACATGCGTGTGTGTGTGTGTTTGTGTGTGTGTGTGCGCGCGTGCATGCATGCATGCACACATGTGCCTTCTGCTTGTGGACCACATGTAAGCTTTCACTACTGCTCCAGTACCATGCCTGCCTATGTGTTGCCATGCTCGCTGCCATGCTGGTCATGAACTCTGTACCATCTGGAACGGTAAGCTCCCAGATTCAATACTTTTTTTTCATAAGTTCCTTGGTCGTGGTGCCTCTTCATAGCAGCTGAAAAGTAGCCAACACGCATACCCTGGTGCTGCCTCCTCCCACCAGCCAGAAACTGCTTCTCCCTGGCCCATCACCTATTTTTCCCTTCTCTATTTCTTTCATTTTTATTGATTCCTTTATGGAAGGAAAATTGAATAAAATGAAAATTTATGAAGAAATTACACACTATAATATTATTATCTCAAGGAGAACATACTACAAGGCAACTCCATTACACGGAAGAATGAATTCTCAAGAGAAATAAGGGAGGACAATCGTTCAAGTTATTTAAAAACCAGCTGTACAAGTCATCAAGGATGGACTGGCTGCAAAGCCACAAACTCAGACATGTTAGAAGGAGGAAAATGACCCTTTGCTATTATATCCTATGACCGTTTTTCCCTCACCTCATCTCACTCCTCTCTCTACAATGAATTCTTTAACTTGTGATGAAATCAGCTATGAAATCACACCGAGATTCATTGCTTTTCTGTGTCCAAATCCAACAGAAAGTAGAACCAAGGGAAAGGGCTATTATAGCATATTTCCTTCAGTTGTCAAGAAATGTCCTGGGCCAGGCATGATGGCACACGCCTTTAATGCCAGCACCCGGGAGGCAGAGCCAGGTAGATGTCTATGAGTTCAAGGCCAGCCTGATCAACATAGCAAGTTCCAGACCAGCCAGGGATACATGGTGAGACTCTCTCTCTCTCTCTCAAAGAGAAAATTTTTAAAGTACTCTGGTCTGGTGGGAAAACATTAGGGTCCATCTCTCATCTTCTGTTCTAGGTATGTTCTTCAACCTAGAATCAAAGGGAGATTCTCTGGAAATAGTGGAGATTTATTAACAGTCCATGGTATAAAAAAAGTCATTTTTATACACAGATTCCCACAATGATGGCATATAATTTTACCCAACAACCAAAGGTTTAGCCCCCAATCAGCACCTGTTTCCATATTACAAATTTATTGTCAATTTTTCTTAGTCTATTTTTTATATTTTATGGAAAGCCTTGCAGATTGTTGCAGAAGTCTCATCAGACTCAAAATTCATAATATATAAGCACTGTCATGTGGGGCAAATCTCATTTTTACTGCCACAGGCTGCAGGGTCTAAGGAATAGCCTTGTGGTGTTCCACAATGACACTGTCAGATCGACAAATGTCACTTACTCAACATGCCAGTGGGAACCCACCAGTTGTACCTCATTCACGGAGCTCTTGAACTTCGGACACTCTGTTACAATTATCCACAGTTTTTCTCTTCAGTTGGGACATGATTAAGTGCACTTTACAGAGACTCTGAAGCTCAAAGACAGGAAAGTTGTCTCAGTGGCACACAGTTGGTAGCAGGGTAGTATACAAGATCTGTCTCCAAACCCCAGATTCTTCATTTCTAACAACTTCCCTCCTTGGGGCTTTCAAGTTTTGCATGCTGAATGCATCTCTAAAATGTCGGGGGGGGGGGGACTACACACTCAAGGAGAGACAATGGATTGATAAAAAGCAGAACTTTAATGAGCCCAGATGAAACAGCTTCATGTCTACTCCCAAGCATTTTCATCCACCGGAAAGCAATCAAGAAAATTAATTTGGACTTTATGTCCCTGGGTTGAAGGAATTAAGCATTCACCAGATCACCCAAAATCTGAGTCCATTCTTCCTGCTCTTTCTGCAGAATGCTCTTTCCCTGGCCTCCATGTCTGACTCCATTGGCTCCAGCACTCCAAAGCACCTAAGATGCTTCCCTGGGCTTTCAGAAGGTGGTGCCTGGGAGCATTGTGATCTCAGGTTTGCTTTATTTAACAGAAAGAGGGAGCAACACATTCTAGAAGCACCCTGAGCAGTAGCCCTCTGACTCCTGCAGATGACAAGTTCTCATTGCCAGACCCAAGAACCATCAAAAACCAAATAACCTTAGGTGTGATGAGGAGTATAAAATCCAACTCTGAATGGCACAGAACCAATAACCTCATACAAGAGGCCTCGATAAAAGACATAACAAGACCCACCACCACCCACTGGAGATAGGTAGAAGGACCCAACCTTCCCTAAGAGTTAAGCACTCCTAAATAATATTAGGAATAACAATATTATTGCAAAAAGTCTTTATGTTTATTTTTCTTTGAATAAATAAAACTATATGGGAAGCCTTTAAGTGACAACTACTCGACCCTTCCCTTGTTGCCCATGTGCCTAAGAGTTTTCTGTCAGTCAAGAAGCCCACTTCTTTAGCAATTAGTCAGAATATCATCACGGTGTTCACCTGAACATTTCACAAACACCTTGAGAAAGCCATCCTCTAACCACTGATACATTATCATAAAAGTTGCTGCAGATATAATTAATTTCTACCTCATGAGGCCTGCCTCCAATCAACCTTGTCTATACTAGTATCAGAAACTTGAGTCATGACCTTCCAATGACCCTTTCTGAAGCTGCTCCAAGAGAACATCTCTCTCTCTCTCTCTCTCTCTCTCTCTCTCTCACACACACACACACACACACACAACATACACACACACATACATACATACAAGTGCGCACACCTCATCTGCTTTAATAACAGGTCTTAACAAGATTTGGGAGGAAGAAAACACCTCCCTATGACTCAGAACAAAGCTTGTGATTGACACAAAGCAGACTGTCCCTGTGCAAGGCTAGTGATTGACCCCTACACAAAGCATGACCTGTAGAATTGGAAATTGATAATATACAAGGCTGCGATTGGTGGAAGAGCAGCCAAAATACAAACATGCCACACCCACTTGGGGCCAACTTGTGGTCTTATCATGGAAGAGTAGGTTTTAACTAGTCAGACAAAATCACCCAAGCTCCTGGGACTTGGAAACTCAACAGTGGCAGCAAGAGGGCAAGTAAAAACCTCCAGGAAGTCACCAAGAGCTGAGGACTGAGACAGCGAGATGTGACAGTCAGACAGCAATGGAGCAGTTCGAAGGGCAGGAAGTACAATGAGCTAAGTACAAATGATGAGACATTGGGAAGAAGCAGAGGAGGGACTACAGGGCTTGGAGCACCTGCCACCAAAAGAACTTCAGAGGTTTAAAAGCAGAGGGTTCTGCCATGTGGGAGCTAGGATTCCAGCTGAGCGTCTACTCTCCACGCAGGGCAATAGAATTCTACTCTAGAATATTTGGAGCAATAATTATGGACTCTGAAGGCTTGGAACTGTAACTCTCTAGTTCTCAGGGCTCAGAGCTAAAACAGTGGGTTTGAGAGTCCAGCTTGTGAGCCTCTAGAAGGCAATATTAAGGTCCCTACCCCTTTTCCTACCAGTGGTTTCTATCCAGATGAAAACCCTCAGCCAGCTGCTGGTGACACCTTGAGGTTTTGAAGTACCTGGCACTTGTGTCTAAACCAATAGCATTCAGCCCAGGTGATAGAAAGGGCAGCATTCCCAGGAGTAGGCTACATCCTAGAAGACCCCATCATATAAAACTCTCCTGGTCTTAGTGAAGTAAAAAGCCATGTTGTAAAAATTCACAAGGGATGAAAACCGAAAGGAACATCTGAGAACTGAGTGGCCTTTGGAAGCCAGAAAGCTTCTGGCCACTGAAAGCAATATCCAAACAAGAACCATAAAGATTTGGCCCTTGGTCCTATTACCACAGGGAAAAATATTCCTGTAAAAATAATAGAAATTTTCCAGGCAATGGTGTCGCATGCCTTTAATCCTATCACTCAGGAGGCAGAGGCTCTGTGAGTTCGAGGCCATCCTGGTCTACAGAGCTAGTCCCAGGACAGCCAGGGCTACATAGACAAATGCTCATTTCAAGGCTGGACAAGGCAGCCCAATAGGAAGAAAAGAGTTGCAAGAGCAGAAAAAAGAGTCAGCAATGCTCCCACTCCCACTGTTAGGAGTCCCACAGATACAGCAAACTAAACAACCACAGCATGGATGCAGAGGACCTAGCTCAGATCCATACAAACTCCATGGTTGCTGCTTCAGTCTCTGTGAACCTCTATGAGCCCTGCTTAGTTGATTCTGACATCTGTGTTCTCATGGTGTCCTCAACCTCACTGGCTCCTGCAATCTTTCCTGTTCCTCTTCTGTGGGATTCCCCTGATTCTACCTAGTTTCTAGCTGGGGGCCTCTTTATCTGTTCCCCATCAGTTGCTGGAGGAAGCCTCTCTGATGAGCACTGTGCTAGTCAACAATCTGTGCATTTAGCGGAGTATCATTCGGTGTGGGCCTTAAGTTAGACCAGTCGTTGATTGACCACTGCCACAAGCTCTGAGCCACCATTGCCCTAGCATGCCTTGCAGGCTGGACAGACTGTAGGATGGAGGTTTTGTGTTGGGTGGGTGTCCCAGTCCCACCACTGGAAGGCTTTCCTGGTTACATAAGATGGCTGGTTCAGGCTTTGTGTCCTGTGTTACTAGGAGTCCTTGCTAGGGTCACCCTTGTAGGTTCCAGGAAGTTTCTACTACACAAGGTTTCCACATCACCCCCCCAAATGCCTCCCAGTTCCAATAATCTCTCACCATACTCTCTCCCTCCCCCACTTGATCCCTCTGTTCCCATCCCCACCTGGCCCCATTCCACCCACAAAAATCTATTTTATTGTTTCTTTTTAGATGAATCTCTTGGAAGCCAGTCTGGCTTCTAACTGCATAAAACCTAAGAGATCCTTGAGCTCCTGATCCTCCTGAGTGCTAAATTATAGGCACATGACACTACCCTACCTTTGTAGTCTGAGGGACCAAGACCAGGGCCCCATGCATGTTAAGCAAGCATGCTACCAACACAGCCTCAAGATCCCTTTTGATTAGCTCAAAATCAATATATTTGGTGTGTTAATTGCACCTTCAAATATCCCATCATACTAAGATAGACTCGTTGATGTAATCCCAGCCCTCCGAGAGCTAAGAAAGAAGGAATATCAGTTTGAGGACAGCACAGTATTCCAACTAAGGTTTCTATTGCTGCAAGAAAACACCATGGCCACAAAGTAAATTGGGAGGAAAGGGTTTATTTGGCTTGCACTTCAGTTTCCTGTTTATCACTGAAGACAGTCAGAATGGGGACTCAAACAGGGCAGGATTCCGGAGGCAGGGGCTGAGGGAAGCTATGGAAGGGAACTGCTTACTGGCTTTCTTCTCCAGTCTTGTTCAGCCCAACTTCTTATAGAACCCAAGACCACAGGTCGGGGATGGCACCACCCACCAAGGGCTGGGCCCTTCCACATTGATCACTAATTGAGAAAATGCCTTACAGCTGGATCTCAAGGAGACATTTCCTCAACTGAGGCTCCTTCCTCTGATGACTCTACCTTGTGTCAAGTTGACACACAAAACCAGTCAGTACACCTGGTCTCTGTAGAGAGCGCCTGTCTCAAAAGAAACCCTTTCATTTTTGCCATGCTCTTTTGACGAGAAGCGAGTTGTAAAGGCCTTGACTCATGAAAAAAGAGGGATCAGAAAGGCAGCAGTCACGGTATTCACCTTGGGCTGCATCCAAGACAGGCAGGGCATAACTTGAATTTTCAATCAATGTAGGTAAGTACTATACTTTCATTTAGGCATATTATTTTATCAATTTTCATTAACTTGAAGTACTTTCATTTAGCCATTATTACTGTACCAATTTTACTATCTTTATGACAAGAGCCTATATCATATGCGTATTGCCAGATAATTCTCTATTAGGTGTCAGCATCCTAATTAGGTTTGGACACACACTGGTTTCTCTTCTTATTTAATACACAGAAGCAGATTTCTAAGCGAGCCAAAGTATCCTCTGACCACACTATACTTCGGGTACTTACATGTTCTTTAATCTTCGAATTAGGCAAATCTTAGGATCTGAAACCACTGTGCCTGAGATGAGAATGAGTGGAGTCTCCCATAATAGACCACACTGACATAGATTGTGATAAAAAGTTCTTTTCCCACCGTCCCTTTTGGCAGAGTCTCCCTTCCCATATTACTGCATAAACAATGACCAATAGTCAGGGGCTCAGGACACCAGGACTGACCAGAGGATTCATTTGTCAAGGCATTTTCCTCACTCTCACTGTTAACTTGGGTATCTGTCTATCTATCCAGTGTTTTAGTGGAAATGGAGATATTTTTCACTGTGTTCACATAGGGAGCCATCAAGTTCAACTTTGGGATACTCAAATGAGATCAAAGTTTTAATAGAAAGTGTTTCAGACATGTTCGCAAAGTTATAGTTTCTGGTGTGCCTAATAGAGAATGTTCTGGTTGCTTTCTGGCACTGTAATAAACCTATCACCAAGAGCATCTTGAGGAGGAAAGGGTTCATTTCATCTTATAACTTACAGCCATCATTGAGTAGGGTCAAAGCAGGAACTCAAGACAGGAACCTGGAGGCAGGAATGATACAGGGGCTGTAGTGGAAGGCTGCTTACCGGCTTGCTTTCTCTGGCTTGTTTCGCTACCTTCCTTGTACAGTCCAGGCTATGCTGAGATCCTGTCCTCTGAAACAATCCTACAGCTTGTATTGATGTGTTTCATCAACGATTTTGCCTTCTGGCTTCACCATATAGTCACCTAGGATCTTTAAATGTATTTATTTCAAAGAAGGGAAAACAATAAATCCTGGTGATGTTCTGAGATACCTATGGTGCCCACACCAACAGTGACTTTAAGACTAGAAGTCACTACATTCTTTTGGGCTTGGAATAATTGAAGCAATAGTAGGATTGTCTTTTATTTTCCATTAGTTGCAACAGTAATTTCCATAACTAATACACCACCAGAGGCAAATTCAGATCATAAGTCTAGTTTCAACTAGCTTGATCTCCACAGCAAGACAGATCAATCAGAGTTATGGATTTTTAAATACTGGGAAAGAGCTCATTGAATTCCTATTCCAACATACTTAGTTTATGGATTGTATAATTTAGCATCTACAATGGATTATAAAAGGACAAGCTAACTGGTTGCAAGCTGTGTAGCAAGGTCACACATTTCTTGAATTAAAGTATGCGTGATTTTTTGCACTACTCCATGTTTCTTCAGTAATGTATTAATAATCTGTTAGTGATTTTTGAGAAACGACCATGAGTTCAGAGTTATGAGCTCTTTTTGTAGATACAATAAATATCAGCTATTCAACTATTTATTTGCTACACCCTATTGCTTTGATCTTTGTATGTGGAAGAAATTATAAGATAGGAGTAGAAGGCATTGTTCCCATTCTCAGAGTTTACATTCGACAACACAAGGGCAAAGCATCTACTGAATATCTACTGGGCATTTCCCAGCCAGTTTAAGGCAGAAAAGGAGAGCCTCGGATTAGCAGCAATTACCTGGCAATCAGGTCGAATTGACATCTGTCTCCCCTACCTGCTACCACTTGACTAACTCATGAAGTCCGTGTGTGAGCATCCGAGACTCATCTTGGCATCCTTGTTCTCTTCACCATAAATTTTAGCTCATATATGCTTCTATGTAGAAAATTTTCAACTAAGTCCCTTAGTACTTACTACTAAATCTGATTATTATTATTATTATTCACTGAATTAATGTAGTTATCATTATCTACATGATGATATATGTCTATGCTTAGTATCTTCAAACATATTGGATAAGACACTATATGGTCAATAGATGCCCAGGGGTACTAAAGTTTCAGTTGTGGACTTTAGAATTTGCAGTTGTTAGCCTGTGGGCTAAATCTTTTTGCAAACACAGTTTGGGTGGTCCAAAAGCAATAGTCTTTTAAACATCCTAATTAACTTCCAAAATTTCAAACTTAGGATACTTTATGTGAAAGTTTGTATTTCTTTCTTTTCTCAGTGTAATGGGGCTGCATCTCAGAAGGGGAACATAAGTCAAAGATGGGTAATATCTGACAAGTTCAGAAAGATGTACCCAACCTCTGCGCCTCCAGCCCTATCCAGTAAGATATTTGTCTGACTTCTGCAGGTTCTGAAGTTTGGGAACTCAAATAAACACTTAAACTTAACAAAGATACTCTTAAGATTCCCCACTTTCAGAATATACTAACATATTTTAGGCACACACACGGGGGATGGGGGGACAGTCTCTCCTTAGTCACGTGTTTAGGAAATGTGTTAGTAAATCCTCAGCCATTTAGAATACAATGACCCATTCATGATTCTAGAAATGCAACAAGAGAGAAACAAGTTCAAACTGTTTTAATTAAATGTTGCCCAAATATACTTGAGAGCAAAAAAAAATCTAAAAGCTTGATGACACTATCTGTATGAGTGTTTTTTGAAAGATGGGAAATATTGGAATAGATTTTAAAGAACTTGTGTATTATACTCGAAGTGACTCTGCATGCTCCCAGAGAGAGAGGCATCAACCCAGATACTAATCCTGCCCACAAATATCCTGGCACAATAGTGGCACAAAAATCATGGAACTAAATCACTCTATGATTGGATTTAAGTCCCACCCCACAAGATGAAGCAGCTGTCTGACACTGCAACCGATGCTGTTGCTCTAATAAAAGAACACAACAATAAAATAACTGCTAACAGTGTTCTGCTGAGCCCATAGGTCGGTATCTTGCTCAGACACTACCAGAGAAGCTTCCTACTGCAGTAGAGAGGAACTGAGACCAAAGATCCATAACTGGACAATGTACAGGGGGTGAGAAATTTTGGAACAAATAGTTCTAGATGAGATCTTTACCAAACCCCTTTCTTCAGGACTCAGGTATTGGTGGAGGTTGCTTGTTCATTACCCAGCCGCCCAGACCCAAAATAATCACTCAGAAACTGTATTAATTACAGTGCTGCTTGGTCTATTAGCTTATGCATATTTCTAGCTAGCTCTTACATCTTAAATCAACCCACCTCTATTAATCTGTACATCACCACGAAGTTGTGGCCTACCAGCAAGGTTCTAGCATCTGTCTCCTCTGGCGGCTACATGGTGTCCCTCTGGCCCCACCTACTTTCTCTCTATATCTCTGTTCTGAGTTCCTGCCTGGCTTTACTCTGTTAAGCCATTGGCCGAAAGCAGCTTTTAATTAACCAATGGCAATAAAACATATTTACAGTATACAGAGAGGAATCCCACATCACCTCCCCTTTTCTGTCTAAATAAAAGGAAGGCTTTAACTTTTTAACATTATATTTTTATATAACATATAAACATATAAAATTACATATAATAAAACAGGTATCAAGTAAAAATTACAGTTACAATATTTATATCTACTTTATCTCTTATCAAAACTAAGGAAAACTATAACTATCTATTCTTCAACTTCATCAAAGACCTAAGAAGGGAGACAATATTACCTAAGTAAACAGAAAGTGCATTATAAGCAACTTCCAACACTCTAGAATTGACAGAGACATCTCACTGCCTAGATAGTCACCCAAAGTTCTTCTGTAACATTGGGACATCCATTTCAGCCTACAGGCCTGTAGTATCTGTAGAATTTTCTATGAAGCAGGAATTTTTAGAGACAGTTTCACCTATATTGGCAGTTTGTCAGTCACCTTCTTCTGTATCATGCAGAATGTCTGGTAGACTCTTTCATGAAGCAGGAACCCTAAAGGACTCTCTCATCTTTAGGCAAGTTCAGCAGTCATTTTCTGTGGGGCCTGCATGTCCAATTCACACAGCATGCCATCAAGCAGTCCAGAAAAGAGCAGTTTCTTGCCCAAGTGGCAAACAAACTCCATCAGGAGCCTCTTCAGTGCCCATCATCTTCTTGAAGTAGATTAGTGCTGCAAGGAGCAGGTGTGTTTCATTGTCATGAAAAATCCTAAGTTTTTAAAACATTTTAAATGCCATATTCTGTTAGTCTTTTAAAGGTTTGAAGAATAACTATCCACCTGAAATATATCTCTGTATATCTGAAAAAAACCTAACTAACATGACTATAATTAACTATTTTAGATGATTATCTATTAACCTGTATTTCTTAATTATACATTACATTTTAAATGAGCTACACAAACACAATACCTTAATCAATAGCAAAAATATACATATAGCAAATTGACCTTAAATTTGTATTAGTAAATCAAGATCCATACCAATGCAAGGTATTCATCTTTATAGCATATCCCCCTTTGAATATAAATAAACATTTATAAATAATCATTTAGAAAATTTGGACATAGTTCTCTCCAAATTGTTTCCTGCTTTTTGTTGGGCAAAGTATTTTCTTTTGGGAGGATTCACAGAGACCTTTCAGGGGGACTTGGTTCACCAAACCACATTAGTCTAGAAGGAATCCACAAGTGCTCATCCTCTGTGGAAACAAAAGCAGAACCTCTTTCTTAAAGAAACATATTCTTAGACCCAAACTTTAAAGTCAAGACACCTTTAGAACACATATGTTGATTAAGCTTAGCAGTCCATACAATGAAATGTCTATCTGTACTTAGCTTATTCACAGTCAAAAAAATTCAAAGAAAACACAATAGTATACATAATCCAGACTCTGTGTATATCCCGTGTTTACATGGCTTATTTTTCTTTACTATGTCTCTTTAAAGACTTTACTTATTTTCAAACTATTTACTTCTTTTTATAACTATTTCTTCTTTCTCCCAAGCCTACGTACATTTATCCAACACTGTGACCCATTTAGAGGTCTTTTCCATCTGGATGTGTTGTTGCTGCATAGCTGTAATCCTTTTCTGACCAGGACCACTTCTTAAAATGCTAAGTGGGCATGGCTAGGACCAACTCCATGGCACTGCCTATTGGCTCCGCCCAATCCAACACAGCAGAGGCATGTTCACTACCTCTGAGAGCACATTGCCCCAGCTCCAGGGTCTCAGCAGGTCTGTGTCACCATTAAGTAATTTGTAATACCACATGCTGCTCACAGACCCCATCTAAGTGCTCAGCCTCCTGAAAGAGCCAGAGTTGTTCCTGGAAGTCACTGTTTCAAAACCACGTGGTTTTCTTGCCAGTAATGCTGAGTCAGGAAGACTTCCCAAGATGTTGGCAAGGTTCCAGCTCTGTCTCCTCTGGTGGCTACATGGCATCCCTCTGACTCTGCCTACTTTCTCTATATAGCTCTGTTGGAAGTTCCCACCTGGCTTTACTCTGTTAAGCCCTTGACCGAAAGCAGATTTTTATTAACCAATGACAATAAAACATATTTACAGCATACAGAAAGGACTCCCACATCACTCAGGGAGATGGGGATGAGGGGCCAGAAAGATTGTAAGAGCCAAAGGAGATGTATGGCACCAAGGAAACAGTGTCTTCCAGACTCCATAGGACTGATACACATATGAACTCATAGCACACACAGGGCATATACAAGTTCAAGCCAGATGGGATGTCAATGCTGAGAGGGGGAAGTAGACATAGTCTCCCACCCCCATCCAAGAAGCTATCTGCAATTGATACATACTTGCAAAGGAAAAATGGTTTTCTCCAATGTTGTCTCAGTGGGTATATTAACTACACCTAAAGGTAGATCCCATGCCTAGCAGTATCTGGCCAACACAAAATTAACCCAATGGTATTTTTGCAGACTTTGTATCTCATATTGCTTTGTTTTCTGATGATGTGCTTTTCTGGGTGCACATTTTGGTGTGTGTATGTGTGTGTGTTTCTTGTGTCTTTTCCTTAGGTTTTGTTTTGTTTTGTTTTTGTTTTAATTCTGGTAGGTTTGCTTGCCTGTTTGGAAACAAATGAGATATTTATGAGAATATTTTTAGCTATCTCATAAATAATTTAACTTATTAAAAAGGATGCCATGGGGAATTAAGCCAAATAAATATCTGGCTACCATTTCTTAAGTAAAGCAATTGCATGACAGTGATGTTCAGAAAGCAAAAGTTCTTCCACTTGGAACAGAAATTGTTTTGATCTGTTTACTGCATCTCTCCTCTTTCTCCATATGCTGCTCTGTGATGAGTGTGTGCAGAGTCTCCTTTTTGCAATAATTAGATGGGAAGATCCTAGGGCTGATGGTCCAATTTCTTTGGCAAACTCCTCTCAGACTTACCTGCAAATTTTCATTTACATGTCCCAGCAGGTGTCTCTTTTTTACTGACTTCCGTCTCTATGAGGAAATCTGCAGTGTGGCACAGCATGGCCCAGTGACTCACCAAGTATTTGTAAATACCAACAATTTCCCTCTCTGTTAGTTTGTATCCATTATTTTATGAATGTGTTTTATTCATATTTATTTATGAATAGATATTGGAGAAAATTAGAATTACACATAAAAAGGCAACTTTTTATTTTTTTAATTTTTTTGAAAGTTTTATAGATTTATAATATTGCATTGTTCATAGCACTTCACCAAGAATTGCCCCAAACTCCCTCCACCACTTCCCATTCCATTTCCCTCGCAAAGAAACATCACCTTTTGTTGTTGTTTTGTGACTAATAACAAATAAAAAAAAAATTTCCTTGGAAGAAAGGAAATTTTAAAAGTCAGTTTGAGGTGTTATGAAGAAATGGTATTTTGAAATATACCCTACCCTTTTACAGAGAATATGAAACATATATACAGACACATGACGAAATACAGATGCATCTTATATAACATCAGCTTTAACTTAACAATTTAAGAATTCTATAGAATTCACTTTTTATTACTATTTCACATAAATGCCCATCAATAGTAGACTGGATGACGTGATTTGTTTCGTGTATACAGTGTGTATACTGCATGTATTAGTATGAGAGGTTTCACTTCCGCATTAACTCACCAAGAAGCCAGTGATTGATGAGACAAGAGAAGTGCAATTGTCCCTTATGCAATAATTCCACTATGTTCAGTGGAATTAGGATCTGTGCTGTGACCGATGAGACTAAAATCGCTTTCTGCATTCTGCATCCATGCCACACAGGCTATCCAGCTCAATTTCAAATGAGAACATGTACATGCAGGAGTGATATGGCCATAGACTCAGCTCATTTTCAGATCAGCAGGGCCCTGGCCTCCCATGATGCTCCTGGTGTGCTGTTCATCCCAGCAAAAGGCTATGCTCAAATGGTCTTTCCTCTTTTTTTTTTTTTTTGAAATTTATCTATTTATTATGTATACAATATTCTGTCTGTGTGCATGCCTGCAGGCCAGCAGAGGGCACCAGACCCCATTACAGATGGTTGTGAGCCACCATGTGGTTGCTGGGAATTGAATTCAGGACCTTTGGAAGAGCAGGCAATGCTCTTAACCTCTGCGCCATCTCTCCACCCCAAATGGTCTTTTCTTGCCTCCTGAGGCACTGCAAGAGCAGGCTAGGCCGGTAACATAAAGGGGAGGTTGCTGTGGCAGAAGTGGTAGCCATGGTGTTGATGAACCTGGTGGCAGTAGCAAACCATCAAGAAAGGGGCTGAAAGGTTCTAGAAGGCAAATGGGAGCAGAACTGTAGAAAATCGAGGTAGTTGAGATAGCAAAGGATGGAGGAAGGTAAAGGGGGACAGAAAATCAAGAGTGTAGAAGTGGAAAGCAGTGAAGAGTTGACATAGAAATGCAGCCACAGTCAACAGGAGAGTTCTAAGGAGCTGCCAGTACCTGAGGCCCAAAGGCTGGAATACTGTGTTCCATTGGAATCAGTGATCCCAACACTGAAGGCTAGAGAACTCAGAACTCTGGCAGCTAGAACTACTACCAGTTCCAGCTGCTGCACAAGCTGCAGATCACTAGTTGCTGAGTGTAGGGCTGGGGTAATCAACTCCAGGGCAGTCAAGCCCCTGACCTGTGCTTCTAGAGTTGCTTATGCATCCAGAACTGCATCTGCACATTCATAACTGTTATTGAGCATCCAGAGCTGTAACTGAGTATCCAGAGCTGTAACTGAGTATCCAGAGCTGTACCTATGCATCAACAGCTGCACCTGTGCATGCAGAACTGTACCTGTGAATCTAGAACTCACCTGTGGATACAGAGTTGCACCTGTGCATGCAGAACTGTACCTGTGAATCTAGAAATTACCTATGCATCCAGAGCTTCACCTGCACATCCAGGGATGCATCTGTGACCCAGACCTGTACCTGTGCATCCAGACCTGTACTGAACATCCAGACCTGTACCCTGCACCCAGACCTGTACCTGTGCATAAAGACCTGTACCCTGCATCCAGACCTGTACCCTGCACCCAGACCTGTACCCTGCACCCAGACCTGTACCCTGCACCCAGACCTGTACCTGTGCATCCAGACCTGTACCTGTGCATCCAGACCTGTACTGTGCATCCATCCAGACCTGTACTGTGCATCCAGATCTATACTGTGCATCCAGAGCATCCATCCTCTACTCTTGGACTGGGACGTGGCCTCATAGACTATTTACCTGGATGCTGAAGCACGTCTGGCCCCTTCCTTCCTCTCTCTGCTTGCCCCTGGGCCCCATTTTGACTGTTTGGTTTGCTTTGGATCTGATCTTCATCCACCGTTCAAGCAGAACATCCTGACTTTGTAAGTCTACCCCTTAATAAACACCAATTCGTTTTCTTAGTTCTGAGCTAGTGTGAAATTCTTTTTGTTAAGCATCCAATCATTTCTGCCTTCAATCATCTGTCATCATTTGCACAAATTCCAGTCCCTGTGTTTGAGAGTGTGTACTGTTGGAACTATTCTCTTGAGAACCTAACTCAGATGCGACTTTCTTTTCCTTTATTGAAAATAGTTTTCTGTCTCACATAAGGCCTGATTAGTATTTCCTTTCCCTCTGCTCCTTCAACTTCCTCCTTCCCTCCCTGCCCATCCACCCACTTTTTATCTCTCATTAGAAAGCAAACAATATTCTATGAGATAAAAGTAATATACAATACAATAAGATAAAACAAAAACTAATACAGAGAATAGGAAATACAGTGAAATAGAAGGAAAACAGCACACTCAAGAATCATTAAAAACACTAAACTGGAAAACATAATGAATATGCAAAAAACCTGTAAGAGAAAATGAGTTATATACAAATGTATATTTATATGTACATATATATATATATATAATAAAAGCAAAATTGAGATAAAATTAAAGCCAAAGGGGCAGAAAAAGTCCCAAGAGAACATATGAGATGAGAATCCCCAGCGATGCCATTGAGTTCATGTTCTGCTGGGCATCTAATGCAGGGCACACAGCCTATCTGCCGCGCACCGCGGCCCCAGTCTGCACTCTATGCGCTAGACCCCAGTTCGCAAGCTTCAGGAAAGGAGCTGGAGGTTGAGTTTACAGACGGAGAGACAGAACGACACATGCAGAGACAGACCGACACACGGACCTCCAAACGCTGGTTCAGAAAGCCCACTTTAATTAACACCATGTAGGCTTAAATACACTGCAGTCAATGGTCAACAGGTGATAATCCCATCCTCTGATCCTCTAACTAGTCACAGCTTCTAGTAACTTATATTAGAAGGTTCTAGGAGGGAAAAGCAGCTGAAAACCAGGATTCAATTAGTCCCAACATCTCCCCTCTAAATTTTTTATAAAACAGAAAACCCTCCTGATTTAGGTCATCTCAGAAGAATAAACCCTTACCCGTCTTTGGAAGGCCCCTTCCCTGTCTTAGGCGGGCACTCTTCTGTAGAAGTTGCCCATCTATGGAGGAGTCTTTATTGTTGGTGCAGTATTTGGAACCAATCCTGGAGTACGTTCAAGTTACTGGCCAACAGGCACAGAAGGACTTGCTAAGTGATCATATGCTGCGTTCTCATGGGTTGTCTGATCTTACACAGAATTCAGAAATGAATGCCCATGGCAACAGGTGTTAAGATTGCCAGCAATAGGGTCCCCAATTACCACTGGACACAGCCTCCCATTAGGGCTATGGTATTCAACCATCCCTTTGGCTAGTTACAATCTGGTGTGCTAATTGTAACATTTCAAGGGCTTTTCAAGTAGCCATTGAGTTGTTTCACCACATAAGAGGCATTAGCAATATTAACAGATGTGAACTAGACATTTGTTGTACTAGCCATAAGTCCACCTGCTCCTACAATAGGGCAGTCTCTTAATTTAAATTTGAAAGTCCAAATTTAATGTGGACACTCAGGGCATTCTGAGTCTGGAGAGCATCGTTGACTTGTCTCGCCAGTTTATCCATGGTGTCCAACACATGTAATAGCTAATCTTGTCAGCTTGATGGGATTTGAATCTCCATAGAAACACACCTGAGGGTGTGTCTGTGGGCATGCTCCCAGAAAGGATTAACTGAAGTGGGATGACCTACCCTGATTGTGGGGAGCATCATGCCATAGGCTGGGATTCTAGGCTGGACAAGATGAAGAAAGGAAGTTGAGTACCGCCAGCCTTCTCTCTCTGCCTAGCAGTGCAGTGTGAGCAGCCAGCCACCTCATGCTCCTCTTGTCAAATAATGAGCCAAAACCAGCCTTCCTTCAATGGTGGCCTTGGCCAGTTTTTTACCCCAGCAATGAGAAAGTAACTAATATGCTGCATTATTCATTCACTTATAATCCCTGCATTGTGACAAAGAGCAGTGCTCACTGCAGCTGGGGGTGAAGAATGCAGCACAGAGCACCTTGTAAGCCTTTCGGATGGTGTTCAACTGATCTGCGTCCTTCTTATGCTGGTAGATGCAAGAGTGTCTATGTTTACTAAACAATAAGCTGTACATTTAAGGTGACTGCATTTCATTACAAATATATTAGTTGACTTTATTCCCAAAAAAAAAACACATAAATGAATTATCAACTACCAGGACAATGATCTTTCCCCCCCCTTCAATTTGTTATTTATCTGTTTAGTTTTTAGACACAAACTCTCATAGTCCAGCCAAGGCTAGCATCCAACTTGCCACAATCCTCCTGCTTCAGACGTCTTAGTGTGGGAATAACAGGCATGCATCACCATAACCCTCCTGACCTTCAAATTAATTCTCATTTCTTGTGTGTTAGTTGTCCTCCCTGAAGACTGTATTACCCCAAATAAAGTCTCACCAACATAACTGCTTAACCAGGAGCTGAATAAGGAAGACACCAACAGACATGCCAAATGAATGGGGAAGACCAAAAGACCACAGCCCTGCACAACGAACTACACACAACTAAGGAACACAGAAAATGAGGGAGATGGTGTCCTCCAGAGAATAGTACACCAACAGGTTACCCAGTACCAGATGCTCAGCCCTGAAAACACACATGCAAGTAACATTCTACAGACCAAGGAGGGGTTATATGGGAGGGCTTGAAGGGAAGAAAGAGAAGATAAAAATGTGAGTAATTTCCTTGCCAACATAACCAGCATCTTTTCCTGATGTCTGCAACCAGGGAGGCCTGCTTTTTGGCGTCTCTTGAGGAGGCACCCATCATTAAATTTATTAGAATTGTGTAATAAAAGCTAGGAAATTGCACACTGCATCCCCAGAGCTGTTAGGTCGCAATTCTGCCACATAAGCCTAGCAGTTGTCAACATTCATTAAACTGCTAAAACCCAGGCTTGCATCTAAACGGCAGGTAGTTGCTCATAGGTGCCAACACAGGTCTAGCAATTATAAAACCAATTACTAAGATCAAAAAGGAAATATAGAATAAATATTCTGCCTGCAATTTTTTTTCACTAACTTCTTATCAAGAGGTAAATAGCTTAGCTGGCATCTACTAAGAGGTTATACAGTGCTAGAAAGGATTTTTACCAGAACATTTTAAACTTAAATGTATCAGAAATGTTGAGAAACAAGGCAGCCAAGAAGGAGTATGTGTAACAAGGAAAGCGGCTTTATTACTAAAGAATTCCATAGAACTTAGCTGTGTCATGATGCTCAACAAAGAGCACAATCCCAACCAGACTATGCAGAACAAAGAGAGGGGATTTAAGCCTATACATCAAGTAGAGTGGGGGAAGTGAGAGGAACCAGTTTTAACTTTATTTAAAAATCATGACCTTTGGAGTCAGAAGGAATGCTGGGGTCTGGTGTGGGACAATTCTGTATTCTGTCAATTATGTTTAAAATAAATGCTGATTGGCCAGTAGCCAGGCAGGAAGTATAGGTGGGACAACTAGACAGGAAGTAGAGGCAGGGCAATGAGAACAGGCGAATTCTGGAAAGAAGGAAGCTCTTTCCCCAGTCCTGTCCGGACACTGAAGAAGGAAGATGTGACCTGCCCTGCCAAAAATGGTACCGAGCCATGTGGCTAACATAGATAAGAATAATGGTTTAATGTAAGTTATAAGAGCTAATACAAAGCCTGAGCTAATGGGCCAATCAGATTATAACTTATGGAGACCTCTGTGTGATTTCTTTGGGATTCATTGGCTGTGGGAACTGGGCAAGACAGAAACCCCAACAAACAAGCCCTCATGTTAAAGGGGTCATCTAGCTCTTTGATTCCCTACACTGAAGGAATGAGCTGGTGGTGTCTGTCTGTCCCAAGACCATGTGGCCCTTGTTTCTCCACAGCTTGTTCAGAATCTTGCTTCCTTACTCTGTCTGTGTGAACAGTAGGATGAAAGCTAAGTCCATGTGTGCTGAATAACCATGGTGACCAGCAGACGTGAAGGGCGTATTGAATATTTTTACTAGACAGTGTCCTCTCCCTGGACACCCTCATGAGCAGAACCCCTTCCCCTTGTCTTCCTAGAACCACAGAGAAGGCCCTGGCCATCTACAAGGACCTTTTGCACTGTTTCTGTGCTCCTCTGCAGTTTGAAGTGTGAGTGAAGAACCAAGGCTTAGGAATGAAAGAAAACATTTTGAAAGGGAGATTTTATTTCAAAGCATCACTCTCTCTTCTGTGTTCTATTTAAAAGGCAACAACTGCTCCCTTTCTACTCAGATAAGATGGGCTTTTCCCCCATAAGCAGATAGGAGGCTTAGGATCTCGGAGACATGGATGGAAAGACACAAGCTGCATGCATAAGGAGGATTTTTTGTGATTCCTTACCTACATTCTCTCTGTCAGCTTTATGAATTATGAATTATTAGATCAGAATTATGAATTTTATGTGTGTAAACTCACCACCAGGTGCTTCACTGTTTGTCATTTCATCTCCTCTTTTGTGATGGAGGAGTTACTTTCATTTAATAAAGAAACTGCCTTGGCCCATTTATAGGCCAGCCCTTAGGTGGGTGGAGTAAACAGACAGAATGCTGGGAGAAAGAAGCCGAGTAGAGTGAGTCGCCATGATTCTCCCACTCCAAAAAGACGCAGGTTAAGATCTTTCCTGGTAAGCCAGCTCGTGGTACTACACAGAATATTAGAAATGGGTTAGATCAATATGTAAGAGCTAGCCAATAAGAGGCTGGAGCTAATGGGCCAGGCAGTGATTAAAAGAATACAGTTTCCGTGTAATTATTTCGGGGCATAAACTAGCCATGCGGTCGGCCGGGTGCCGGGGACGCAGCCCTGCCGCTCATATTTCAACACTTTTGTAACAGCTCCATGGTGTTTCTTCTGTGCTGAGAAAAGCCAGCCAGTATTTGCTATTCCAAGGGCCATCATTATGCCAAGCCCAGAAAGCTGAACCACCTGTTTTTAAAACCATTTACAGTCTTCTAGGGGGCAACAATTAAGCAAGTACTCATAATACTGAGGCAGGAGAATAAGGCAGAACGAGACCTGGAAGGCTTACACAAAAATCAGTGAAGGCAGCTGAGATGGACTTAAGCAGGCTGGTGCTGCTCAAACAGAACAGAGGCATTCCAGAGCAGCTTAGAGTGACTTCTGGGTCATTATAATGTGAAGGTGTTACACCACTGTCTAGAGACTTAAAATGCTAAGGACACAAGAGATTCGTAAAGTTGTACACAGAACTGCAAGTAACAGAGCATGCTCAGAATGGCAAATGCTATGCAAATGAACCCAAAAGTCCATGCTATGCAAATGACCTGAAGAAGCTGTGTTACATCACATTAAAACCCCAACTCTTTGTACAGGGGGGTTATTGAGCTTATAAGCATTCCCTCTTTGCTCAGCCCAGTTCCCCATCCCTGGAAATATACTCTCTCTAATAAATTGTCTCAGAACTATTCTTTGTCCAGAAACAGAAGAATCTGGAACCCTTCCACAAGCACCTTCTGAAACCTGGTAAGCTACATCAACACCATGTGACAAATGACCCCCACAATAATGGTCCTGTTTTCTATGCATAGTGTTATTCTGTGTTCACACCACCCTCAATTTTATGGAGGAAATCACACCATTCTTTCTACCTGCAGATCCCAGAGAGACATCTAACGAAGTGGATCTGTTAGAAACTTTAAGGTAAGCAGCTGACCAATCAGACTTCCAGGGGGAAGGGAGGAGAGCATTCTCCACAGAGAACACAGCCTGAGACGTCTGTCTGCCCGTATTGGTTGGTGGAAGAACTTGTTTGCAGAGCAAAGATAGTGGGAACACCCTGTCCAAGGTTCTACTGCTCTTTAACAGGAAAGGGAGGGGAAAAGGACAGTTCTCCTTCCATAACATGACTCTCCCTGGTGGGAAGTGGCCAGGTTTTCCCAAACACACTGAACTTCCTTTCTAAATGGAATGCTTCCTGATCTTCCAAATGGATGCTCACAGCAAATCATCTCTGTTTTTCTTGATTTTGAACAGCATCTCTTTGGACAAACCATTTCTACACAATAGCAAATTGTAGTAGTTATGATCATCATAATAGCATCACAAGAATAATCAAACGCTTCTGAAACAAAAATGATCCCATCTAAGCCAGACTTCAGCTACCGTGCTGTGCATTTGAGTTTATGCACATTTGTGATTGATGGTGAAATTTGTGCCCCTTTATGGCTCCTCGGCTGTTATGATAGACTGGCTCTACAATATCACTTTGTTTGGCAATTTATCTACCCTGTTCTTATCCTCCATTTGGAAGGGAGGAAACAGCATTCTTGCTGTAACTCGAGCATAAGCAAACTAAGAGCTAAGTCATGATGTGCTAATTGATAATTCTATTGGATCTGTCTTTTACAGACAAGAGCAGACTGGACTTTTGCAAACAACCTTCATGCAGCAAATCAGTTCAGCCCCTTTATCAGCTTCCTGGATTTGACTGCATGCTACCTTCTCTTTCACCCATGTAGGCTGCTCTCAAACTGGTTACTCTGGTAGCTCTCAAATTCTTTATTTTTTATTTATTTTTTTTTTTTTTTTTTTTTTTGGTTTTTCGAGACAGGGTTTCTCTGTGGTTTTGGAGCCTGTCCTGTAGATTCTTAAAGGGAAACTGTGCATTTCCTTTGCTACATAGAAGCTTTTTAGTTCTATGAGTTTTATTTGTTGAATGGAATCCTATTCAGAAAGTCCTTTCCAACCCCTACCTCTTATAGATGCTACCTCTGTTTTCTTTGAGCAGTTTCAGCATTTCTGGTCTCACAATTAGGTCTTTGGTCGGTCCACTTGGAGTCCATTTGAACAGGTGCTATATATGTGTCTCCTTTCATTCTTCTCTATGTGGCTATGCAGTTTTCCCAGCAACATTTGTTGATGATTCTTGGTTTTCCAGTGTTTGTTTTTGGCATCTTTGTCAAATATCAGATAGCCATAATTATGTGCACTCATGTTTGCATTTTCTATTTTGTCCCATTAACCTACATGTCTATTTTGGTGCCAGTACCATACTGGTTTTATTACTATAGCTCTGTAATATATATCTTAAAATATGATAGAGTAATTCCTCCAACACTGTTCTTTTTGTTCAGGATTTCTTTGACTATTATAGTCCCATATGAATTTTAGGATATTTTTCTCTATGTAAAGGACATCATGGGAATTTTGGTTGGGATGGCCTGGAATCTGTAAATTGTTTTGGGTAGTGTGGTGATTTGAATGAGAATGGTCCCTATAGGTTCATATATTTAAATGTTTTGTTCCCAGTTAGAATAGTTTTGGAAGGATTAGGAAGTTTAACCTTGTTGGAGAAGATGTGTTCTTGTTGGAGGAGGCATGTCACTTGTTGGGGGTGCCTAGAGTACCTCTGTCTCTCCTTCTTTCTCTCTCTCTCTCTCTCTCTCTCTCTCTCTCTCTCTCTCTCTCTCTCTCCTGCCTGAAGATCAGATTATAAAGCTCTTAGATACTGCTCCAGTGCCATGGATGTCTGCTTCACACCACAGTGATCATAGAGTACCCCTCTGAAACTGTAAACAAGTTCTCAGCTAAATGCTTTCTTTCATAAGAGTCGTTGTGGTCATGGTGTCTCTTCATCTAAATAGAACAGTGTCTAAGATGGTCATTTGGGTCTAGAGTCTGAAGAAAATCACCACACAATCTAAACTATGTCAGCAAGGCAAAGCGTTTTACTTCTTCATCAGAGTATGTTACCATGCTTAAGCTAACAAGCAAGCACACACAGCAGGGCTTCTCTTGAGTTTTGGTTCCAATTCAAAGGGTCCCTGTGCCTCATTCTAAGTGTTTGAAGCTTGGCCTCATATTTTTGCATAATTAGATAACACAGGGCAGTGTGATTTCAAAATTGGAACATATATTTTGATTACAAGAAGCACTAACCCTGAAGGAATTTTAATTTCTTCCAAGTAGCTTCTTTACTATTATTAATGAAATATCTCATTCAACCCTTTGGTAGAAAAGGTAGTGTTTCCATTCCCCATGGAAACAATCTTGCTGCAAGGAGGGGGCCACAAGACTTTGCAAATGGCATCCTATGTGCATCTCAAGGTGCAATGAGAACTTTCCCAGCTCAACTCTCAGTGGCACCAATTGCGCAGCACTAACAGTTGAAAGCTAATTGTTTCTCCATGATTGATTTTGTCCTTGGCAGCCCTGGTCCCCCGTGTAATGCCAGCCACTGGTCACATCTCACTGGCACTGAACAAGGGTGCAGAGCATGCAAACCAAACTTAAGGAATGACCTTATGTCCAGGCTTGTGCCCAAAGCCACAAGGCTGGAAGGCTAAGAGAAAAGAGTTCCCTATGCTAAGAATGAGTTTAACAGTGTAAGCCCCACAGAGGACAGCAGCTGACAGGGTAGCTGACCCCCAGAGCCTTTTGCACAAGTCAAGCTTGAGATTTGATTGGCGTCTGACACTTTCTCCTCTGACCGAGAGTCTGGATTCCAAGGGAAAATGCAAATTGGGCTGGACAGAGAAGCTTCAAACTAGAGCCTAGTCCCTCAAAGGTGAGGAGTCCAGAAGATGCCAAGGCTAGGCCAAACATCCCAGGCACCTGGGGCAACTGGAGGAACTTCAGCATCTTGCATTGCTTTGGCAGCATCTGGGGAACGGCTGTTTTCTAGCTTTCTCTGGGTGGCTCAGGAGGGAAGCTTTGGGGGCCCTTTTTCTGTCCTTATGCAGGATAGTTGATTATCCCACTGAATATTAGTATGGTCTGATAAGATCTACTGAGAAAGACAACTACATCTGGGGAATTAATACCAAGGAACACAGCAAGCAATCAAGATAGGCACATTGTGTAAAAAAGAAACTGACACAGAGCCGAAAGAGAAACTGATCAATGGGAATAGATGCAGAGATGAACAGGATGGTGAATTCAGTAGGAAGAGCTTTGAAAACAGCTACGGTTAGAGAGGAAATAAGGAAAACTCCTCACTTAGCTGTATAAAATGGGAAGAAGGAAGGAAAAAGGGGGACAGGAAGGAGGGAGAGAGGGTGGAAAGAAAGAGAGAAGGAAGGAGAAAAAGTGGGAGGGAAGAAGGAAAAGAAAAAGAGAATTGATGGTCAGAGAAAAGCCAATGACAAGAGAGTAGACTCAAACCCAATTAAAGGCAAGTGGAATAAATATTCTAATTAAATGGAGGAAGTTGTCCAGCTGGGTAGAAATTAAATTGAAAATAATCACATAGTACATGGCAAATATCTAATTTGAGGAAGGTAACTGGTAAGAAAAGTTAAGTACTGGGAGACGGATTGTAACTTTTGTCTGGAGTCAAATAATGTTGGGTCATGTTGTCAAATCCTGTATTTATTATGAGTACTTTTATGCCTTCTGTGTGCAAATAAATAGCCCGGCCTATGAGATTAGATGTGTGTTTGGAAGACAGGGAGAAAGCAGATTTACTCTGCAGAACATTTCACGCTATCAAAGCAAATTCCTCTTCCGCCGTGTGATACTTGCCTCCCTTACACTGAATAAAACAGCTTTGACCAGGTATTTGGATAGCCAGGCTCCTGGTGTGTAAATAAGCCAGGGAGTTACAAGAAATTGTACTACATTCTATGACTCTTTCCTTTAAAAATGAAAATATTCTTTAAGAGTGAAGAAAGAAATAAGCATGGTCATCAGTTGTCATTAAATCAATGGAGAAATTAAAACCATCCTTACTCAAACTATGGTTCTTGGAAGACAGCAAGCACCCTTTTTATTATTATCATCACCACTGTTGTTATTTCATTTTTATTGGCCGCTGTGTATGAAGGTTCCAGAGTTAAAAACACAGTGAGATATAGAAAAGATATTGCTTTAGCCTGGGTTTCATGAAGCCAATATCAATCTTTTATTTCATAAACCTCAGGCTACTTATTGCTTTAAATGAAGGCTTAGATGCATTAGCCATGGCAAGGACAGGAACACATAAGAGAACTCGCAGTGACAATACACAGTGGGGTTAGGAAAGAACTGATGTCCCTCCCATGCCCCGGGAATCTAACACAAAAGAGGTCACAAAGCCACCAGACTTGGAGAGGCATCTGAGCTCAGTTGACTCAGGAATGACTCCAAGTAACAGTTTTTGCTGTTGTCTTCAACTAGAGGAAGAAAGGACGGGTGATTTGACTGAGCAGGACAAGACATGGTAGCACTGGGGTTCAATGTGCCCAGACCTCAAATCTGACACGGAGCATTTTGCAAATGAATCCCTAAAGTTACCTCTGGCTTAGAACTGTAAGGTCTGAGTACACATCTATCAAGAGCAAATACCAATATTTGAAAATGTTTTTCAAAACACAATTGTCTTGGAGCTAATCGTGAGAGGAGAACGGAGCACAGTTAAGTAAACTGAGGTATATCTGTACTGAAAAAAAAGCAATTAGCTAAGCAAGAAAATGATCTTTTCTGCTTGTCTTTGGTTTTTAATCTTAGGCTATTGCAAAGGGGAAGTGACAACAAACACTGGCAAGTATGTGGGAGAAAAGAAATTCCTATACACTGGCGGTAGGGGTGCAAACTCGTACAGCCTGTGTGGAAATCATCCTGGAGGTCCCTCTACACACTAAAATTCCCACACGGTCCAGTTTCACCACTCAGGTTGCATAACGAAAGGAACCTGAGACAGTATGCCATAGAGATGCTGCACAGCCGTGCTTACCACAACACTGTTCACAATAACTAGCAAGATACGGAACCAGCCTAGGTATCTGTGAACAGACGAATGGACTAAGACGGTCTGGTGTATTGCACAGTGGAATTTTATTCTGCTATGAAGGAGAGTGAAGGAGACTAGAAAGATGGTCCAGTGGTTAAGAGCACATACTGCTCTTTTAGAGGAATCAATTCGGCTTCCAGCACCCACACTGTGCAGCTTACGGTCACCTGCAACTCCAGTTTTAGGGGTTCTTACTCCTAAATCTGGACTATACAGGCACCTACATACATATAGAACACATGTAGACAATCAGGAAAACACACATATATACAACTAAATTTGTAAAAAGAAGAACTAAATTGTTCATTTACAGACAAATGTATGGAACCAGAGCCATCATGCTGAGTGAAATAAGCCAGGTGAAGAAAGCTGAGCTGGTGACGCTGGTCCTGTAACCAATGACTCTGGAGGACAGTGCAGGGGGATCACAGGCTTTCTGGGGTCACACAGGGAACCCAAGGGAATCCTGGAAAATTCAGTGAAGCTCTGTCTCAAAACAAAAAGTAAAAGAGAAAGTTGAAGTACTGAGAGAAGAAAAAAAAGAAGAAAATGCACCATACTCTCATTCTGAAATAAGACGGAGAGAGAGAGAGAGAGAGAGAGAGAGAGAGAGAGAGAGAGAGAGAGAGAGGAAGAAGAAGGAGGAGGAGGAGGAGGAGGAAGGAGGAGGAGGAGGAGGAAGGAGGAGGAGGAGGAGGAGGAGGAGGAGGAAGAAGAAGAAGAAGAAGAAGAAGAAGAAGAAGAAGAAGAAGAAGAAGAAGAAGAAGAAGAAGAAGAAGAAGAAGAAGAAGAAGAAGAAGAAAGAGGACCACATGGGTAGAAAAAGAGGGAAAGTGTCTAAAGGGAGGAGGAAGGGAGACCAAGTGAGGATAATGGGAGGGAAAAAGACAGACAAATGTCGCATATGTATATAAACCTGTATTTATTCATATAAAAATGAAAGTAGATTGGGAACAATTAAGGACGAGGAAAAGGTACCAGCAGGGAGAGGTAAGGGGGACAAGAAGAGTGGCAGCCTGGCAGACATGAGCAAAGTGCAATGCTACATGACGTGTATGACAGCACCATAAAGAAACCTAAGGGCTGACATGGTGGCTCCGTTAGGAAAGGCACTGGCTGCCAGGACTGGCGACTGGAGTTTGACTCATGGAACCCACGTGTTCAAAGCAGAAAACTGACTCCCACGAGTTGTCCTCTGACTGCTACACATGCACTTCATCCTATGCACATAGACACATAAAGACAAGCAAACACATACATACATACATAGATGTAGAAATTTTTCAATTAATTTTAAAATAAACAGATCATAAGACAAGCCACTGGCATAAATGCCATTAGTGTCTGAGACAAGAACAAGCTTTTATGTTGCTAGACATTTGGATCATTTCTCCATGGTCTACAGAAAAACGGATTAAAATCTTCAGCTTCTCAGACCCCAGTAACCTGCCTTGTCTGGCCTGCAGGCTAAAGCCCACCACCCTCTTTCATGCACTGTGTGCCCAGTCAGACCACGGACAGTCCTTGTCGTCCCTGCACCCCATTTGCTAGCCGTGCACTTACTCAGCCCCTTTCCTTAGTCATATTTGTGCCTCTTCTTCATATCCACACATCTCCACAATTCCAGGAAACATCCTCTCCCAAGTAGCAATGCTCCTCTCCGTCTCCTGCATTTTTCATTTCTCTGTTATTGTTGGCTTGCCTTGTCTCCTCTCTTTTTAAAATTTTTATCACATTTATTTATTTGTATGTGCACATGTATGTGAGTGTGCATGCCATGGCATGCATGTGGAAGTCAGAGAGCAGCGTGAGTCCGTCCTCTCCTTCTGCCATGGGAGTCCCAGAGGTTGAAGACCTCTCCCCTCTTAAATGATACCTTCTATACTGGTCTGAATGAAAATGGCTCTAATAGGCTCATAGGGAGCAGCACTATTAGGAGGTGTGGCCTTGTTGGAGGAGGTGTGGCCTTGTTGGAGGAGGTGTGGCCTGGTTGGAGGAGGTGTGGCCTGGGCGGAGGAGGTGTGGCCTGCTTGGAGGAAATGTATCACGGGTTTTGAGGTTCAAGTGCTCAAGCCAGGCCCAGTGGCTTAGTCTCTTTTCATGCTACCCACAAATCCGGATGTAGAACTCTCAGCTGCCTCTCCAGCACCATGTCTGCCTGCATGCTGCCATGCTTCCCACCATGAAGATAATAGACTAAATTGCTGAACTATAAGTCAGTCCAATTACATATCATCTTTTATAAGAGTTGCCAAGGTTATGGTATCTCTTCAGAGAAATAGAAATCCTAAGACACCTTCTTTCAAGGTTTTCTAATGTAGACTTCCACAAAACATAGATGTAAAGAACCTAACCAGTTTTTGCATTTTGCCAAGATCTTCCTGGCATCTCAAACTGGGCATTAAGTAACTCATTACATAACTCACAACAATGCTTATTCAAGTATTTAGTTTTTTTAAGATGTACATTTTAATGTGTCTGTAAAGCAGAGGCTAGAAGGGGGCATCAGGTTCCAAAGGAGCCACCCACTTGGGTGTTGAAAACCCAGCTCAGGTCCTCTGAAAGAGCAGCAAGTCCTCTTAACCACTGTGCATCTCTCCAGCCCCTATTCAGGCTTTCTCTATTTTTTTATTTCAAAACTACTTGTACATTAAAACGCATTTCCATGCTGCATTCACTGTGGAGCGACAGTATCCCAAACAAATTAGTGAAAAGGCTGGGGACACATAACAATTTTAACGGGATTTTCTTCTAACAAATGGGTACACTGAAGACCGAGACCCAGGATCCCATTGTTCAGCTCTGAAATCTATAGCAAGAGCTTTGATCTTGGAAACAGAATTTGTCTGTGCTCTATGGAATTCCCACAGTGGGATATTTTAAGCCCTGGATGAAAACATGCTAAACTTGAAGGAGTCTTTTTCATGTCAATGCATCAAACCCTTACTCAGTCAACTACTATAACACACGCCTAATCATGGCACATGTTTAAGGCCCTGAAATATTTATGATACAATTCCTGAGAGACGGTGTGCTGTATTGTATATTGAGTATACAATCAGAGACATCTGGATACAATGACTAATTGATGCTCTCAAAATATCATGCCGGTACAGATTTTCCTTAAAAACAGCTCATCTCTAGAATTCGACTCCCATTCTGAAAGATGATGTTCTCTAGGTATATCTTAGGCAACATGAATAAATCAAGACTAGCGCTCTTTCCCCAGCCATCAAAGCGCATTCTGCCTTGCGGCTGTACCACTCCTGAACATGGGAGACTATCCTCACTGCTCCTAACATTTAGAATTATCCTATAAAAGGCCAGGCCTAAGTACATATTTGCTAAATGAAATAAAAATTCTCAGTCAGATTCCCTGGGGTCTGAATGGCTCCTTGCTGCTGTTTCGATGTCTCATAGGAAGCACCGGCTACAGCAGGAAGTTTGGAAGCCGTGGAAAACCATGGTACTTGGTGGTAGACAGGATTTAAGTGGGACAAAAGCCTTCCTTTGTCAGAGCCTGGGACTGCTTCGCTAACTTCTTTTTTTTTTCTTTTGGCTTTGCCCCTTTAAACCATGTCACCTCTACAGTTCTGTCTTTCCTCCCACGATCTACACTTAACCTTTTGTGTGGCTTTCTTTCCTCACTTTGTGTAGTGTAACCAGCATGCAAGCGAATGCCCAATAAGTTTTTTTTTTTTTTAAGGAACAGAAAATAGTTTGTGAAACTTTGCTACCATGTGTGTTAAGAGATTAAAAATGTGAGAACAAGCATGACCTCTGACCTGTTGAGGTTAAAGGTCTAGTGGAGAAGGTGAAGCATCTGAAATCGCCACAGAGCTGACACCAGAATGCCTCAAGTGCTAAGAAGCAGCTCATGTTGTGGGCTATGGTGGAATATTACCTTAGCTATGTAAACATGTGTTACATTTGTTTATGCTGCATTTGTTTAACGATATAAAGATAAGTTGTTTTGCCTGCCTAAGGCACCTGATTGGTCTAATAAAAAGCTAAACAGTCAATAGCTAGGCAGCAGACAGAGAGGTGAGGTTAGCAGACAGAGAGAATACATAGGAGAGATCTAGGCTCAGGAGAGAGAGGAGAGGAAAATGAGGGAGAAAAAGAGGGGGATTCCCAAGGTCAGCCAGGTAGCTGCCAGACAGAGAGACCCAGAGTAGGGTGCACAGAATGAGGGGTAAAAAGCCCTGAGGCAAAACATAGATGAAGAGAAACAGGCTAAGGTAAAGGGAAAAAACTAGCCAGAAATGAGCATAAGCTAAGACTGAGCATTCATAATTAATAATAAGTCTCCATATCATGATTTGGGACCTATTTGGTAGTCCAAAAGAAAGCCTGCTGCAGTGGGCAGAATATGATCAGGGTTCTGTGCTGACCAGAAAGGAGGGTTTCCTTGATCAAGTGAAGCTTCAGCGCTGACTTTAAGCATGAGTGTGAGGTGACAAGAGACAGAGAAGAGCAAACAAGGCAGAACAAGTGGTCCAGGAAGGCGACAGTGGGAAGAAACCCAGGAATTACCCTAGGCCAAAGACTGCGTAAGCCTGAGGCTCAGGAGCAGCCAGTGTGGTCTAAGGACAGGTTCCCACTTGAGTTACCCAGGTCCACTGATCAGCCCTGGACACGTGAACATACAAACAATGACAAACAGACTCAGTTGTATATACATGTGTGCCTATGTGTAAATGCATGTGCACACATGTACAGACATGCAACAATAATAAAGAAGATATTATGAATGTGGGAAGGAACATAAGGGGAGCTTGAGGGGGGAAGTGATGGAAGTGATATAGATACAGCGTTCATAAAGGAAGTTCTCAAGAAATAAAATTCAAAAAAGTGTTTTTAAAGATGGGTATGGAGTCAGTGAACAGATGGAGGGAAGTCTAGAGAGGAAAGCCAGCTTCAGGCCACAGGGACTTCTACCGCCCTTCCAGAACATCGGGTTACGAGACACAGAATCATTGTAGGAGTTTAAGCAGAGAATTGACATGACTGGATTTGGGTTTCCAAACCACTATGAAAAATTAGTGGTACGGAGGGAGAAGAGTGACGCCAGAGCTGCCTGGTGAGGAGGAATAGTAGCCAGAAGGTTAATGACAATGTACTTTCTCTGTATGTTCCCCTCTCGCTGCTAAACAGGCACATCTGTCTCTAAGGGAACAGGAGCACCACATTTAAAATCAGCTCCGAGAAGGTGCCTGGCAACCCCCTCCTGTACCAGCCTTTGGGCGGGCAGAGGTTCTATCTTTATCACAAGACAATAAAAGAAAGATCATCCGCTCCAGTCTCAGAAAATACATTCCTCATGTTCAATCAGAGATCATCATAATAATAGCATGAATGGAGGATTTGGGGAGGAAGGAACATGTCCACCGAAACTCTCTGATTGTGGCTGACAATAGGGGCTGACTGAGAAGCCATTGATAAAGACACTGGGACTTGTTTTTATGGCATGTTCTGGCTTTTTGGGACCCTAGTCTATATGGATGTGCAGCTCCCTAGGCCTGGATGTAGCGGGGAGGGCCTTGGACTTCCCACAGGGCAGGGTTCCCTGCCCTCTCTCAAGCAGGGTGGGAGAGGGAGGAGGGGGTGCCGCGCACCGCGCCTCTGTGTCTGCCCTAGGTGCGCTCTTACCCAGTTCGCGAGCTTCGGGCAAGGGGGTTGGAGGTTAAAATATACAGACACACACAGACAGAGAGACAGCAACACGGGTCATCCTTGAATTCCCCAAGAATGCCCCCTTTATTGTGTTCAGGGGCAGATTATATAGAGATAGCCATGCCCCGGCCAAATCCACCAGAAACCACTCTCCTACCATCAGGAACTCCTGAAGGTCTCGTGCTCAGAGCAGCTGTAGGCACTCAGATCAGGTGGCTGCGGTGCTGTTCCTTGGATTCCAGATAAAGAAACTGAGAGTTGAGTTTATAGATAAGAATTTGAACTCAAATCTCTGTTATCAGAGTCTGATCAGTTAACCAATAAATCCAACATGGGAATCAGCACACTTGAGAAAAAGAAGAGACCTTGTGAATGGCTGCCTGGATGCGCAAAAAGCTTAAAATCCAAATCAGCACAGCACTCAAGAGGCAGAGGCAGGAGGATCTCTGTGAGTCTGAGGCCAGCCTGGTCTATAAGAGCTAGTTCCAGGACAGGCTCCAAGGCTACAGAGAAACCCTGACTCAAAAAAAGAAAAAAAGATCCAAATCAGTACATTTCAGAAGATGAAGTGGAAGGTTATTACTAACTGTGGTGGTTTGAATAAGTATGGCCCCCATAGGCTCATATATTTGAATGCTTAGTCATGAGGGAATGGCACTATTTGAAAGGATTAGAAGGATTGGGAGATGTAGTCTCTTGTTGGAGGAAATGTGTCACTGAGAGGGGGGGCGTCTTGGGTTTTGAGGTTTCAAAATCCTGTACCAGGCATAGGCTACTTCTCTCTCTCTCTCTCTCTCTCTCTCTCTCTCTCTCTCTCTCTCTCTCTCTCTCTCTCTCTCTCTCTGCTTGCTCCTCAGGATATAGCTCTCTGCTACTTCTCTTGCACCATGCTCCCCACCATGATGAAAATGGACTAAGTCTCTGAAAGTGTAAGCAGGCCCTCAATTAAATGCTTTATTTTATGAGTTGACGTGATCATGGTGTCTCTTCACAGCAATAGAAAAGTGACTAAGACACTAATTCTTCTAAAGCAGTGGTCTCAGTCTCCCTAACGTTGTGATCCTTTAATATAGTTCCTCATGCTATGGTGACTACAACCATAGAATTATTTTTGTTGCTGTGTCATGAGTGTAATTTTGCCTCTCATGAATCATAATGTGAATATCTGGTATTGAGGACGTCTGATGTGTGACCCCTGTGAAAGTGTCATTCAATCCCTGATGGGTTTGCGACCCACAGACTGAGAACTGCTGTGCTAGAAGAACTGGTGGAAGGTGGGACCATTTCATTCGACTGGAAAATAAATAAATAAATAAATAAATAAATAAATAAATAAATAAATAAATAAATCCTAAGGTGGTATAAAATAGTAGTGGTGACAAGAGCTAGGTGGTAGTGAATGGGGTAGAAAGTGAGAAGGGTTGGGGAGATGAATATGGACTCAGTGTCATGGAAAAGCTCATTGATGTCAACAGTCACCTCAGAGGGGCAAGATCTGCTAAACTTGAACACGGTAGCATCTTGCACACCATCCAGCCATGAATATCTACGGACTCATTCACTAGGACCAGAGAAGGGATTTTTTTTTTTACTCTTTTCTATTGCTTTATAAATAATACCATTCAAAATTTCCACCTCCTCCCATTTCCCTTCCACTCCCCCCACTCTCCCCCTACCCTCATCCCCTCCAGTCCTAAGAGAATGCAGGGTACCCTGCCCTGTGGGAAGTCCAAGGCCCTCCCCACTCCATCCAGGCTTGGGAAGGTGTGCATCCAAACAGACAAGGCTCCCAAAAAGCCAGTACATGCAGTAGAATCAAAACCCAGTGTCATTATCATTGGCTTCTCAGTCAATCCTCATTGTCAGCCACATTCAGAGAGTCCAGTTTGATCACATGTTCCTTCAGTCCCAGTCCAGCTGGCCTTGGTGAGCTCCCATTAGATCAGTCCCACTGTCTCCGTGGAGATGCAAAGTATATTTGTAGTGACACAAAAAGGACTCTTCTGGAAGGAAAGATTAAAGATGCAAATGCTAGAATAATTCACAGAACAAGGAGGGTTGGGAAGCCTCAAGAAGACAAGGGGCTGGAGAGCCTTCCTTGAAGGGAAGAAGTCTCTCCTCCTAAAGAAACAGTGAAAACTCAGCACTCATAAGAGAACTCTGATGGAGGAGTTATTTTCATTTAATAAAGAAACTGCCTTGGCCCCTTATTAGGACAGAAAATTAGATAGGCGGAGTAGACAGAACAGAATGCTGGGAGAAAGAAGCCGAGTCAAGGAGTCGCCATGATTCTCCCACTCCAGACAGACGCAGGTTAAGATTCTCCCTGGTAAGCCAGCTCATGGTACTACACAGAATATTAAAAATGGGTTAGATCAATATGTAAGAGCTAGCCAATAAGAGGCCGGAACTAATGGGCCAGGCAGTGTTTAAAAGAATACAGTTTCCGTGTAATTATTTCGGGTAAAGCTAGCTGGGTGGCGGTGTGAAGCAGCCCCGTCACTCTTATTACTACAGAACTCACAGATGGGAAGAGGAGAGAGAACAGGGAGCCATAGGCTGGTGACGGTGTCAGCAGCAACCATTCCAAATTTACCAAGTGACTTCCTGAGCTCCCGTCTCCCACGGCATCAAGGAGAGAATCCTTTACTAGAACAGTCTCCAGCTATGTGTCTACTCAAAGACTAGGAACCCCCGAGCTAAGCCACGGACGTGAGATCTATCTCCAGGTTGGCCACTGTCTTATGTTGACTTAGAAAGAGAACATCCCTAAGCAAGCTTTCTCATAAGACTTTCTTTTGGGACCTCCAGCTCCCTAATAATGACATGGAGACTTATTATTAATTATGAAAGCTTGGCCTTAGCTTCCGTTTGTTCCCAACTGGCTCTTATACTTAAATTACCCTACTTCTATTAATCTACATCCTGCCACGTGGCTTTTACCTCTTTCCCGTTCTTTACATCAGACTTGCTCTATATCTCACTTGTGTCTCCTTGCCTCTCTTCTTCTCAGAGTTCCTCTCTCTCCCCAGAAATCCTGCCTATTCTCTTCTGCACAGCGGTTGGCCATTCAGCTCTTTATTAAACCAATCAGAAGACACCTTAGACAGAGACACATCTTTACAGTGTACAAGAGATTAGCCCCAACACATTCCCCTCTCAGGGGCTCAGGGCCTCCTCTGGGAAGAACTAAGCACCCAGATTAGATAACAGTGTGCACCCAGTAACACCTTTCTGCCTTCCACTTAACAGGCACAAGAGTCATCCAAGAACATAAATAACTTTCCTTTGATTCTGCCTCATAAGATATCATGTCTTAGCTCTTTAATTTTAAAGTCACTGGAAACTTTACATTTTAATTTATGAGCCATGTTTTGCAAGGCAGTGAGAAGCATTTCTGCCATTTAGCATTAGGTCGTGTGTGTGTGTGTGTGTGTCCTAAATCTGTACTTGTACTGCAGGTGGGTTATTCATAAGGACTTTGTCAGTCCACTGTGCTCACTCTTTGCCATTGCCCTGTCGAGGGACAACTAGAATATCAACACCTGCTCTCCCTTGACCCAGCCGTGGCAAATCCAATTTCCTTCATAACAGTATCACGCAGAGTGCCACCTCTGCTTGCCAGGCCTTGCAGCCAAGTTTGAAAATGGCAGTTGCCTGCATGAGACTGGCACCCATGATGTGGGGTGAGGGGTATATACTGACTCTTGGATTCCAGCCCAGTCCCCAGAGTCAGACTGCCAGCTGAAATTCCTGGCTCCGTCGTTTCCTGGCTGTGCAACCTTGAACACGTCATTCTTTCCTCTCGCCTCTAACTTCTTGCTGTGTGAAATTGGAAGGTGATTAACACTCACCTCATCGGAGTTTTAAAATGATCAGATGAAACTGTAGTGTGGGTTAAAGGACCTGGATTCTTGGGAGGTATTCAGCAAGGTAAATGACTGCTAGGGTTCTGCTCTTTGTATGTGCACTTTTGTAGAGAGCGCAGGGGAGGAGGCCAAGGCCACATGGAAGGTGAGACAACTTAACACCCGCAAGCTTGGTACCTCTGCCACAGAATCCCACAGTCATCTGAGGAGGACTGAGCAGGAGACCAAGGCCGATCTCACGCAGGAAAGAGAATTTGGATGTCCAGGCTGTTTCTTAGAATGGACATCATATCAGGAGAACCAGGGTGGCAGAAACAACTCAGAATCGACTCAGCATTCAACCTGACAAAGGGTGGACGTGGTCTTGGGATGATCTTTCTGTATGCTGTGAATATGTATTCCTCTCACTGGTTAACAATAAAAGCTGTTTGACCAATAACCATACAGGGATAAGGTTAAGCAGAACAATCAAAATGAGAACTCAGAAGAGGAGGGGCAGAGTAGGAAGAGATGTAAGCCAACTGCTCAAAAAGCAAGATGCCAGCAAACCGGTAAAGTCATGTCCACATGACAATACATAGATTAATAAAAATGGGTTAATTCAAATGTAAGAGCTAGTTAGTAATAAGCCTGAACTATAGGCCAAGTATCTTGTAATTAATATTAAGTTTCTGAGTGATTATTCAGAAGTAGCTGCGGGATGGAGAGGGACAGAGAAACCCCCATTTACCCTGGGGCCTGGGTGGAAACAGTTCTAAAGATAGACAGACAGCTAAGGAAACTCATTTGGGGACTAAAGAGGTGGGAATGGAGAAAGCAGACCCAGAATGTCATGACAACAAGACCAAGGTTAAAGCCGGTGACTGACCGTAGAACACAGGCCACCCACTGGGTTGCTGAGTTTCCTTCCAGCAAAGGATTATGACCTTGTTGGTTCTGAACACAAGCACACTAGCCGGACTACCCAAGACTACAGAGCAAAATGCATACAGGAAAACACAGAAAATGATTCTGCAGCTAGAGGCTGGAGAGACGCCCAGGGTCTAAGAGCCCTTGCGCTCTTCCAGAAGCCAAGTTCAGTCCCAGCACACCTGTCTGGCAGCTCACAGATGCCTGTACCTCTCTCTCCAAGGGACCCAGCGCCCTCTTCTGGCCTCCAAGGGTACTGTGCATCTTTATGTAAAGAGGAGAAAGCAGGACAAAAGAGAACCCTCAGCCCTCTTCTTCCCATTGTAGGGAATAGAGTCCAGCCCCGGTGTTCCAGTCCAGATCGGACAAAGGAGTCTCAGAGGAAAAGAGAAAGGTGATATCGTTGGTGGTGACAATAAAAAGGACAGGGAGCAATGCTACCCTGACTTTCCATCATGGTGACCATCGTACACAGAGTCAGAGGTGGTCTGTCCTCCCAGCTAAACGGACTCACCTGTTACTGTGGCAATTCTAAGCCACGTGCAGTGCATGTCAGTTTAGTAGAGCATCAAGACTCAACCAGGACACACTAGAGAGGTTCTGCACTTGCCTCCCAGTGACGATTTACATCATAAGCCCCGTGCTTCAGCTGACACACACTGAGACCGGCCCAACGCTATGCGCAGCTCGGTTCCATCACACTCGCCAAAAGGCCCTTCAGAGCCGGCTCTTCGTCCAGCTTATTAAATGAACTCTTCCTCTCCACCCGCCTACAGTCACGGGCTGCGCACAGTGAGCTTTCGAGGGACACTGAGGGCAGTCATGCGGCGCCCCAGTGTCAGAGATTTCCTGGGGTCTTCCCGGGGTCCCACTGAGTGTCTAATTCACCTCTTTCCAGGCCGGCTAGTGGTCTCTGCTCGCTGCAAAGAACCACACTGCCACCTGCTGGCAAACAAGAAGGTGGGCTTGGGATGCTATGGGATGTCCTGGAAATTCCCAGTGACTGTCTCTGTCGCTGATATCCTGACCCCGGGAGGTCTAGCGGCTGTTGTGGGGAAACCCTGTCTGTTCCCTTTGGTTTTCCTACTTTTTCTCTTCTTCTCTTGTTGAGAAAAGTGCGTCCTCCAGCACCCCACCTGGGATCAGGGAGCATGACGGTAGAAAGAGCCAGACGCCTTGGTCCCCACACGTACATCTCACCTCTTCCCAACGAGATTCACTACAAAACTTAACACCAGGTCACAGCACCCAGAAGGGCATAGTCGGATGCTCCATTATGGGAGTTTCTATGTTTCTTTTGCATGTCAATAATCAAGATGTATTTTACAGTCGTGATGATGCTGGGTGAAAACCCTTGACATCTGAAGGCGCCAAGCAAGCACTACTGTATTGGTCAGTAGGTGGATGGCATAGAACGTGAATTGCATCTCAGCAATGCTGCGATGAGATTTTTGTAAATGTCTCAGGTTGGGTTGAAAGACGAGGTTTACACAAAGCTTTACTATGCAGCAACATTATCTACAGGAGCTTTTTCCTTGGGCCCTCACAATCAGACTGGAGGCGGGACCACCAATCTCCATAGGGAACAGGGACCCAAAGGTTTGTGCTGCCCAACAACACGACAGGGCTCAGATACAGTGAGGTCTGCCCTGGAATATGTGTTCCTAAGCACTGTAATTCTCTCTTGTTTTGTGTTACTTCTAGAACAAAAAACTGAGATCAAATTTTCTCTAGTGAGGGAAAAAACAAAGCCTTCCTTTTGAGTTTAAGAAAAAAATTATACTGGGACTAAGTGCTGGGAGAGCTGACTCCGCCGTTAAGAGCACTTGTCGCTCCTGCAGTGGTTTTAGCACCCACACGGTGTCTCACAATAGTCTGTAACTCCAGTTCCAGGAGATCTGAGCCCCTCTTCTGACCTCATCAGGCACCAGGCATGGATGTGGTGCACTTACATACACGCAGACAAAATATTCATCCCGTTAAAACAATAAAATAGGTTTAATTAAAAATAAATGACTATTAAGACTGGGGAATTCGTGGAGAAAATGTGCAGTATGTCAAAGGTCCTGGGTTCAATGCCCAGCAATGCAAAACACATGTACGCATGTTAGGTAGGTAGATTAATGATATGTGATTAATAGAAGGCAAACAGGTAGGAAGACAGGCAGATGTTAAGATTCAGACATTTTGCTAGAAAGCAACCAAAATGCCCTTCAATAGGTGACTGGTTTACAAACTGATGTCTCTGCACTAGAATACTACTCAGTGACTGAAAAAGACGCTATTGAGCACTTACCTGTTCTGCACAAAGGTCTAGGCTCAACCCTCCTCAGCAGAGACAGAGAAAACTCTATCAAGTCACAAAAAGACATGGATGAACCTTAAGTACATGCTGCTGATGAGAGAGTGCACCTGAATAGCCTGTGTACTACACAGCTCCAGCTATGTGTCCTCTGGAAAAGACAAAACTTCAGAGGTGGTGAAAAGTCAGCGGCTGCCAGGAGCTGGAAGGAAAGACAGAGTGAGAGAGGCGTGAATAGATGGAGCTGGGGGCCGAAGGTCAGGTGGCGAAACTAAGTCTGTAAGATATTGTCATTATAGATTTAGAACACAAAGTACTTATCAAATCTATTGAGCTTTACAAAATAAAGACTGAACCTGTGCAACAATAAATAAATAAATAAATAAATAAATAAATAAATAAATAAATATAAAATAAAATAAATAAGCAAGCCAATATTGTTACTGGAAGGGGGGGTGAGGGCGCGAGTCAAAGAATCCCAAGCTAACTGCAAAATATTTTAATTATATTTATTTATTTATTTATTATAAGGGGCAAACTCAAGGAACAGGAACAAGAAGTCCAACCTCAGGTGTGTAACACAGGAACCAGAAAGAGAGAACCCTGGGTGGGCTGGTGGTTTTTCCCTGGGTACCCAAAAGGTCACGCCCTAACCTGGTCCAGCCTCTTAAAGGTTATTGGCTGAAGGAGGTTCCCCATCACCTCCCCCTTTTGTCTAAATAAAAGAGTTCCAAAACCAATACAAAACTATATACACTAGGATATCAAGTATAAAATTAGGATTACAACCAGCATAAACAATATTAAGCAAGGAACGTATGTTAAATGTTTTAATAATCATTTATCCTGAGGAGTCTAAGTCTTGTAATGGAAATGGCTTGGCTAGATCATAAGAGGAAGGCAACTACAACTACCTAATCTTTAACCCCATCGAAGGCCTGAGAAGGGAGATAATATTACTCGAGTAGGCAGGAAGCGCAATCAAACACCTTCCAAAATGTGCAGTATATGATAAAGGCAATGGGATACCTGAGCAATAATCACCCAAAGTCTCATTTGCAATGTTGAAGCAGCCAACTTTGGCTAAGGCCTAGAGTAACTGACAGACCATTTTTAGAGGCAGGAAAATTTTTAGAACTGTCTTACTCTGTCTTGTCAAGGGTTACCAGTCTTTTTCCTTGTGTTCTGCTTATCAAATACGGACACCATGCGCTTTATCAGTGGTCGAGGCATGGGCAATTTCTTGCCCAAAGGCCAGTTATGCAGAATGTGGCCTAAGATCCTTCAAAGGAATGAAACAGTCATATTCGAATGACAGGGGGGAAAGGTGGGGTCTAAACCACTTTTAAAAGTGAAAAGATGGAACTGATAATCCAAATAAAAGAAGAAACATCAAACAGTGACAAAGGTAGCCTCGCAGTGGCCCAGGCTACCAATCACAACACAGATACCAGAGCTGAGCCGTCAAGTCACAGATGTACAGATGTACATATGGCTTTGTATCCCTGCACCAGATGAAAGGGTCTAGAAGCAGTGATAATCCAATAATCAATAGCTAAGAATCTATCCTTAGTAAAAGAGATGTTTTAAGTATCTCCTTCCATAGGAATTTAAACTCCTTAGAAAATGGCTGACTCAATGATTAGTCAGGAAATAGACTATACAAATAAATCTGAAAGCATGGTGTAATACCAGGAATGAGGCAAGGAACACAGAAAGCAATGGAAAGAGAATAACCAAAATTGGAACAATTTGAGAAATAAAATAGTAATGTAAAATACCCTCAAAAATACAAACTATCAACAGGTCTATGTGGAAATGAAAAAAATAAATGTAAGAAAAGAGATAAGGCCAAGAGGTGGTGGCACACACCTTTAAACCCAGGACTTGGGAGACAGATGCAGGCTGGTCTATGTGAATTCGAAGCCATGCTGGTCTATAAGAGCTAGTGCCAGGAAAGCCAAAGCTATACAGAGAAATCCTATCTTGAAAAACCAAAAGAGAGGCAGGGGAGAGAGATCTCTTATGTGGAATATTTTCAAACAAATTCTGTAGATACTCACTCTTCAAGAAGGCTCATTGTAACTCTGCATTCAAGTCTGGTCTACACACAGTGACTTATTTCAAAGGAATATAGTACTGAGGAAGGAAATAACTTTACAGTGAAGAAACATGAGCAAACCCTCCTCAGTCTGATGGCCAAGGTCCACACCAACAGTGACAGGCTGTCTTGGTGTGTTCCTTTGATCTGATATTGTAAAATGGGTACTTTATCTTTGTGGAAAATACAGAACCACAGGTCAATCATATTAAAATCTCAACATAGGTACAGTCCACAGAATAGCTGGTCTGTATTCTTCAGAACTGTCAATATCATCAAAACAACAAGAGAAGATGTCACAACCTACAGGGATATGACAGCTGGGGGCTGATTTTTGTCACCCTGTTGTGAGATGGCATCACTTGGGAAGTGCGGGAACTCAAGGCACTGCTGCATCCAGATTGCTCTGTGGGCAGCCTGGGTGATGTTTTCTTGCTTGATGATATGTAGAAGGACCTAGTCCAATGTGGGTGGTGCTGTCACTGTGCAGGTGGTCCTGGGGTATAGAAGAAAGCAAGCTGAGCAAGTTGGGAAGAGTAGACCAGTAAGAAGTGGTCTTCTGCTTTAGTTCCCACCTCCAAGTTCCTGCTTTGGCTTCCCTCAATGAACTGTAACCAGAGATAAGAGCAACATAAAATAAATAGAACAACAGCAATTTCTGGTTTAATCTTCAGACCAGAAAAAAGTACAAGAAAATTTGAAGGAAGAATGGTCTCTGGTTATTAATAATGCATCAACATTTGTTCATTGTGACAAAAAAAATTAATCTCTCTGAACTGTTTTACAGTAAATCTAAGACTGTTCTAAAAGACATCTGGTTTATATTAGTTTTTCAAGACAGGGTTTCTCTGTAGCTTTGGAGCCTGTCCTGTAACTAGCTCTTGTAGACCAGGCTGGCCTCGAACTCACAGAGATCCGCCTGCCTCTGCCTCCCGAGTGCTGGGATTAAAGGCGTGCGCCACCACCGCCCGGCTCAAGGGTCTATTTTTATCTATATATACTGAGCCTGGAAGGATGAGCCCAGGAGTACAAGTGCTCACAGAGACCAGAAAAGGGTATTCATCCCTCCAACACTGGGGCCACAGGTAGTTGTGAACCACCAAACATGGGTGCTGAGAACCAAACCCATGTCCTCTGCAAGAGGGGCAAGCTCTCTCTACCACCGAGACATCTCTCCAGCACCCAACAACATTTGGTTTTTCAAATAGTGATATAGGAATGAAGAGGAAGGAATAAAGAATAATAGTGAGAGAAGTCAACACAGAATATATGCCTCTCCTTCTTGACTGAAAACGCAGGTGCCTCTTATGATACTTAGCTTTATTGGGCAGCCCTGCGTGTCCTAGAGTAGGCTAAGATTTGTAGACATTGTTTCGCTTCATCCATAAAAATAAGCTATGAAAGACATCATTACTGCTTCTATTTTATAAATGGCAGAACTGGAGGTCAGAGATAATAGATATTGCTAGACTTTGAAAGCAGTGGGAAGATGCCTATTCCACGTCCATAGCCTGTCATCTGCAAGCCTATTTGAAAGATCTTCACCCATCGTGTCAATAAATAAAAATGCTTAGCGATTATGCTCCTAGTTGTGGCCACAGATTGTATTGAGTCTGAGAAAGCCATAAGTCTAGTGGGAGAGACATGGGGAAAGCTAAACTTTCAAAGGGAAATTTCTTACAGTGTTTGAACGCTATAAAAAAATTGGCATGGGGACTCCTGCAGAGAGACATGTGGAATTTGAGCTTGGTTCTCAAGAAGGGAAGGAGAAGGATGAAGGTATGGAGGGCCCTCCAGGCAAAGAGGAAGCTCGTGGTTCACCATCTATTACAGAGCACAGGTTGGGTAGGTAGCATGCCCTAGCGCAAGAGCCCTTGGTCTAAGGCCCAGCAGGAGCTGCTATGGTATTGGTCTCACCTTCAATCTGGCCCTCATACAGCCTTTATTTGCTAAAGACAAACAAACAAAAAACTCCTTAGAGTCCCCTGTAATGATTAAAACACAGAACATTTTAAGTTGAGAGACCCTCAAGCAAGTAACCTAGTATCTTTTGCTGACCCATTGCATTTTCCTCGTTCCTTTTATGTTTGCCTAACGTACAATCTGCCATGCTTCTCCTCTCTTGTATTCTTATAAGCCTGAAGTTTTGAAGTGTTTTCCATCTCTTTCAATGGCATATCCCTGAGGTGTGCCTCCATTCTTGGCATATAATCCTGCAGATTTTCAAATGTTTCTAACTTCTCACCTCCACCTCCTATCTGTCATGTTTCTGTAATCATGGTTGATTGCCCCAAACTTCAGGGAAGGAGACTTGTACTGAGGTCATTTTTTATTATCTGGGACTCCACAATAGTCTTTTCTGTTGATAGTGTGAAGCATTCAAAAACAAAGCACCTACTTTGGGAGCTCCCTGGGCTCTGACCCCAGCTGGACAAATCTCCTTCATCTCTGTCTGTTCTAATCCTGTTTGTGTCTATCCTCGGGATTGACTCCTGTTTGGATCTTTCCTCAGCAGTTGCTCTTGTAATATGGAAAGTCCTTCTGTATATGTGTTGTTTTTATTGATTAATAGAGAAACTGATTTCGGCCAATGACTTAACAGAGTAAAGCCAGACTGGAAGAGATATAGAGTGGGCAGAGTCAAAGAGACACCGTGGAGCCACCAAAAGGGAAAGACACGAGCTGCCAGATGGAACCTTATTGGTAGGCCATGAGCCTTGTGGCAAAATATAAAATAATGTAAATGGGTTAATTCTAAATGTAAGAGCTAGCTAGCAATACGCTTAAGCTATTGACCAAACAGTATTGCAATTAATACAAATTTCAGGAGTCTGAGTGGCCAAGAAACAAGCAGCCTCTGCCTACACTCTTGTTTGGGTCTATCCTCAACACTGTCTCCTATTTGGGTCTATCCTCAGGATTATTTCCTGTTTGAGTGTATCCTCAGCAGTTGGTCTTGTTTTGGTCTATCCTCAGCAATTGGTCTTGTTTTGGTCTATCCTCCGCAGTTTCTCCTGTTTGGGTCTATCCTCAGTAGTTTCTTCTTGCTACAGGGCTTTGCCCTGCCCATTGCCGGGATTCTGTCTGCTGGGGCTCCTGCCTCTCTTCCACAAAACCCACCCTCATCACCGAAATGTACAGCTGTTCCTTTCTTTGATCACACCTCTCCAAACAGCTCTTGAAGACTGTATTCCTGGTCTGTTCACAGGCTTGTTGAGCACGTGGCCACCTCCTTCACCTTCCTCCACCACATAAGTGGCGAGCACAGCTGTCCTGGTCCTGTTGAGCCTGTCACCTCTGTTTGTTGTAGCTCTCACCTCTGCATTTGCTTTCCCAGCTGCTCTGTTCTATAGAGCGATTGGGGGAGATACAAAACTATGGCAAAAGTCAGAAGCTGCGTTTTTAACTCTAGATCCTGTGAACTTCTCTCTTTCAGACTTTGGGGGTTGCTTGTTTTTGTTTTGTTGTTTTGTTTTATTAGTTGGTTTTGACACAATCTCTCTAAATATCCCTGACTGTCCTGGAACTCACTCTATAGACCAGACTGGCCTTGAACTCCTTGGATTTCTTAATCTGTATTCTGACTAGTTAGTGACCACAGCATGGGCTTGAAAAAGGAGGAAGCTCAACTGGTGAAGAGTTTGTCATTACAAGCATGAGGACCTGAGTTTGGGTTTCTGAGAACCACATAAAAAGCCAGGCATGGCGACAAATGCTTAGAGCCAGGAAGCAGGAACAGAGGTTCTCTTGGGCTGTCTGGCCACCAGTCTAACTAAACCAGTGAGTTCCAGGCTTAGTGAGACTCTGTCTCAAAGACCGTTGTGGAAAACACTGACCTCTGACCTCCACATAACACACATGCACATACGCATGAACATGTACACACAGAGAATGAAAATTGCCACATACTACCTCCTCTCTTGAGGCCCTTCAAAACCACTACTAATCTCCCCCGAAAGGAAGTGCCCGGAACACTGGGAAACACAAGATACTTTACACTGAGCCTCTAGGTCATCAGCGGTATAAACTCCCAGCCACCCAGAAACCACCGTAGCTGGTCAGTAGTCATGGGCGTCCAAATCACTAACACAATCCAGAGTTGGCGGGACGAGAAACAACTGAAGGTTGTTGCTTGGCAGTTAGATACTAGCCGACCTCCTAGTCGAGAGATCTTAGGGAGGGGTGGGCTGTCTCCCAGGTGCCAGCATCACTGAAGCGCCAGAGACTGAAAAGCACCTGGAAGCCAGCCCCTGGGGTGTCCGATGCAGAGGCCGAGCATCTGCACCATTCCTGGATCCAGGGGACAGAGCAAGCAGAACAGAACTGGGGCTGGGTCCCCTGGAGTTCTAGTGTCGCAGCAATGCCGTTTTCCCACTCGGCATCTATCACTATTTAAACTGATCTTTGGTTCTGCCGTTTCCTCTCATCCCTTCCCTCAAGCCCTGGCACATTTCGAGCCAGATCTGGTCCTGTCTTTATGGAGCTGTCTCACCTAGTTTAGGTCTCAGAGGCTTAATGCTAAGCCAGTACAGCCCGGGCCGAGGCTTCAGGCCCTGGCACCTGTCAGCTTGGCTGGAGCCAATTAAGCCCAACTGCTCTGAGGCAGCCTTGGGAAGCGGCAGGCTGACGAAGGAACGGTGGAACTGCCGTCACACTTGAGTTATGGTCTGTTTAAACTGAATCAGCTGTGATTCACGGTTCCCATTTCTACTGACAAGGAAGCTTTCGGGACGACAGAGTCCTAAGGGGATGCCTTCTGCCTTCCGGAGGGATGACGGATGAGAAACACGCCTAATCCGTTCCATCCTTCGGGAAGAGACTTTTCCTCTAAGCCTTACTTTACGGTACATATTAGAAATATGATCAGGTATGAGGGAAAGACAGTCAAGAACTCTTCAGGGGATCAAAGCGTATCCTGATATTCATTGGCAAGCACCATTTCTATGCTTTTCTGATCCTGTTACAAAAATATCCTGAGGAGCAGATCTTGCTCCCACCACATGGCAGGTTGGAATCCGAAACTCTAAAAGAAAGCAGGCCATGCCGGCAAGCCTGTCAGTACTCTGGATCTGGGCTCACGCTTCTAGTAAAACTTGTCCTCAATACTGCCTTGGTTCTAATGGTGATATCAGTTAGTTCTCCACCCGCCTAGTTGGCAAAAATAACGGACACTGCCAACCATGCTTTCATGAACAGCAAGTATGCTTACATTTGTTCACCTGTCAAAGCCATTCAGATGAAAGGTTCGGTTTAGTCCCGTGAGTGTTGTGGGACAGTGACAAAGTTAGGATCACCTCACCTACACAACACCTACACCGGCAGGACCTGTCTGCTGTGACCGCTTGGGAACGCCAAAGTCAACTAAAGGCTTAGAACTTGCAGAGGGCTTGACAGCAAACTGAGGTTAATTTCGCCCTGTAGCAGTTACCGGGCCCACCTGTCTCATGCACCAATGTCTCTCCCCATTGGCAGAGAGCTGTGCATATATGTTCCTAAAGCAAACTGCAGAGCCTGGGGGAGCTTCAGTGTGCAAATAGACTTTGGATTAGATGAAGGTGTGCTCTGATGGGTAATAATTGCTGCTTCTGAAAAAAGTGCAGAGGTAGACAGCTGTGTCCCATTTCCCTGAAGAGTTGAAAGACCACCTCCTTCAAAGTAATTTCTATGAGATTTGAAGAGCCATTATGTTTTTTCTTTGTTTTTCTTTTTCCCTTTGGGAACCATCCACTAAAAACTAAAGCCCTGGGAGGGGGTAAAATCTGGGAGACCTTGCAGGGAATATCACAGCATAAATATCAAAATACATGATATGCATGTAAGAAATTTTGAAATGATAGAAATACATTTGTCTCAAAAGCAGATTGGAAAACAGCAGCACTATGGGGAAAATATGAAAGCAAATTCATATGCCCAGGAAAAGCTCAGGTTCCTTCAGAACAGACTGGTAAGTTTATATCCCAAGCTGGTCCTTGGCCTAAAGCCTGCTACAAAGGTAAACAGTAGTCAGCAATAACAAAAAAAGGCTGCCCCAAGGAAGAGTCTTGTCTTATAAATAAAAAGGTCACAGGACACAGAACAGAAAGTGGGATACTTTCAAAGGGGAAAAAAAAACTGCATGGACTAACAAACCTGAACAAAAACGCCTGGTGGAAGCCCTATAAGACGCCTTTAAACTAAGTGCCTTAAGATCCCAGGAGAGCTGAGGGGAGTGCACGGAAGGTCAAGAGCATGTGTGGACAAAATGCAAACAGCAACCTAAAAAAATTCCACAGCTGAAAATTACGGTAGGCAAATGAAAGCTGACAGGTAGGACTCAAAGGTGTATTTGAGTAAGCAGAAAGCAAAATAACGGAACTGTGGGAATTATGAGTCTGAGGGACAGAAAGAGAAACCTACAGGACACCCTAGAACAGACCAACAGACACACTGCTCCATCCCAGACAACAGAAATGGAGGGGATATCTGAAGAAGTGGTGTCTAGAAAATCCCTAATCTTGACAAAAAACATAAATATAAATCTAAGGTTATTATTATAGTCTAAGTCAATTATTAAGTTCAGAAAGATTAACTCAGAGACTCTTACTATGACACATTATTAGTAACTTCCCAAAGCTAATCTTCCCAAAACACCTGAAATCGGTGGAAAGCTGACCTATCAGCTATGAGGAACCTTCCTAAGATTAGCTGTCCATTTCCCACGAGAAACTTTCAAAGCAGGAAGGCTGTAGGCCACCATATCCTAGATGATAAACGAAAAATGAGTCAACCATGAAACTTCCATCAAGCAAAGCTGTTCCTGAGAAGTAGGGGAGAAATTAAGGCAGTCTCAGGTTTAAAGAGAGACTACACCTACCTGGCAAGAAATGCTTAAGGGGTCCTTCAGATAAAATGAGCAACAAGACAGAAACCGGATTGCCACGTAAGAAACCAAAGCAGTCGGCGAAGAGCACGGGCAACAGTAAAAGCTGGTGTTACTCCAACAATGGTCTACAATGGCTTGACTTCATGTTTTTCTATGTGAGAAGACTATGTTAAATTATCAGTCTGTTGTACATATGAACTCGGATACTAGAGCAGCATGCAGAGGGCTTGCACAAGGTCAAGCCAGATGAAGTCTCGGCACCAAAACAGGAAGTGGACATGAGATCCCACCCCTAACCACGAAACTATCTGCCATTGATACCCACTGGGAAAGGGAAAATCCACTTTCTCCACCAAAGTCTCCCTGAGTACAGTAGCCACAGCTCAGGGCAGGCCCCATGCCCTGAGTCACTGGCCAACACAAAGTGAACTCAATGGCATTCTGCAGACTTTCAGTGTCTTGTTCCTTGTTTGGGTATCTTTTGACTCATTGGTCTTTTGCTTGTTTTTCATTTTGGTGTTTTTGTGGAGTGGGGGGTCTGTGAGTTTATCTTGACCAGCAGCTGTGGAAATCAGCTTGCCTGACTTACTGGGAGAAAGACCTTGGGAAAAGACGGACAAAATCATGCAGAGTTTAGATGTTTTTATTCACCGACCGGAAGAGGGTCTCAAGAACATCAAGGTAACCATGACTGAAATACTAGCACCTGGAGCGAGACCATCATGGAGCACTCAGTGTTCACCATCACTGGCCAGGGGTTCGGGTGCCTCCCCCTTGTCAAGTCTTCAGCTTTGTAGGGCCCCTCCTTCTGGTGTAGCAATTTTATTCTTGGCTCATTCTCAACAATTAAAAATTCATAAAAGACTGTTTGCAAGAAAATATCAAAGTGGGTAAGAAGAGTTTCAGTTCTTCTTAGTGTCTAAAAGTAAAAAGGGGAGTCGGGAGGAAGAGGTAAGGAGAAAGAAGTCGGGGTCCGCCGTGTTTCCTCCTTCCCCCAGAGCATCCTTGACACAACTGCAGGGCGGTCTCAGTGCTGCTTGGAGATGGGCTCTGTCTCTCTGAGGAGCCACTCAAGAGCTTCCTGGCGGCCCTGCATCTGCAGCTCCTTCCCGATCACATCCCTGCAGGTCTGGTGGTAACTGTTGAGCCAGTCACACTGCGGGGAAGAAGAAGGACACCACACTGTCACTAAGAAGCTACACAGGCCAACAGGCCTAGGTGCTATGGTCACAGCTGAGAGGAGAGACACAAAACCTTGTCCTTTTGCTCCTAGATTCCCCATGCCCATCTGCTTCCCCGGGAACAGACGGGCTGCATTGCTTCTGGTGAAATGATCCCTCAAGAGTGTAGTGTGCCAGCTTGAACTAGCAATGACTGTGAGGGAACCAAAAATAACCTGGCGGTGAGCCAAGGTACTGGACTTGGCAGAGCGATGCATAACTGGGGCTTCCCCTTGTCAGGACACCTGGAAGCCATGTCCACAGATGCTCACAAGGGATGGGATCGCGTCACTGAGCTAGAAGCCATGTCCACAGATGCTCACAAGGGATGGGATCACGTCACTGAGCTAGAAGCTCCTTACCAAGCCATGCGGACTTAACCCTGACCTACCTCAGGGTACTGACAGACAACTGTAAAGATACCTGCCGAGACCAGACGCTCCTCAGCTTCCTGTCCTACACCCTCCAATGCTAAACAAGTGAGCATCAGCTAAGCCCAGGTGGCTCTGGTCTGCACAGTGTCTAGAGGATACAAAGCCTTTGGTGGTCAAGGACGACGGTTCTTCAGAGCAGAGCTGGAAACACACTTTGCTTTACTTCCAGCCCCTGTAGAATATGCCACCATAGCCAAACATGTTTTTTTTAAAGGATTAAAGAGTAGATGCGGACAGAACTTGGTGCCGGGAAGCTGCTACCTCCGGACCTGTATCAGAAGGTCCGCGGCAGGCACAAAGGGTGAAACCCCCTCTGCTGGGACTGGTGGCAAAAGGAAAAGGAAATAAAGGAAGTGAGGACAATGTCCACAGGACAGAGTGGACCATACACCTAACTGGACCAAGGCTCATGAGGCTAACACTGCCTTTGGTCTGGCTGCAGTAACTGAGAAACATGATGTTCAGGGAGGCTGTGTTATTACAAAGGAGCTGGCTTCCAGGAATGGTCTGAACCAGGTACCAAAACCTGCCTGAGAGACCAAGATGGACATATAAATCAAAGGGAACACATAGGGTACTGTCGTCAATAGGCTCTCAAGAGCTGGGGCCATAATGCCCACTGATAAAAGCAAACCAGCCCTGCCACAAGCTGGGGAAGTAGTAGTGAGGGTGTCTGCGTTTGCGGCAAAGTCCAAGAGCTAGAGGCTGCCGGCAGTGGATCAGCTCAGTAGTGAAGGGGGTGGCCTGTTATAACCTTGGGGACAAAGGGACACTCCAGAGCCCTTTTGGTTGAGGGATGAGAGAGACAAGACAATGCAAACTGACTCAACAGGACCTGGGCAATACCCCATGGCCCTGCCATCTGCAGGTGACCAAATTCACATCAGATTATGGTTCTCTGCTGCCATCTGGTGAAAAAAGGTAGACCTACTCCGAAGAACCCCTAAAAGGACAGTCAAGGGCAGGCTGATAGCAAGTAAAATGAGCAGGTATTTTAAAAGCACAAAGGACAAACCTTGCTTTGAGCTATTACCATTTCTTCAGAAAAAATGGTGTCCTAGCCTGTGAGGTGCTATATAAGAAAGGGGCTTTTGCTAAAATAGTGAGACAGTCCTCTGCCTGCTATGACAAACACTTTTGGCTATATCCACGGAAACATGCTTATGACCCAAAGAACGAGTAGCTGTCCACAATAATCCTGCAGCGATTTGGCCAGGCAAGGTGTATAAATAGTCACTGGACATGGTTGATCCCAGTGATCTGTGTCCAGTGTCACGAAGTGGGTGTGAGTCTTATTAGTAAAACTCTTTTGGAAAAAACAGCCTTGCTTAACTTTTCCTCATCCACTACTTCCCTGGATAAAGTGGAGCATCACCTGGGACAAATACTGGTCACACGTGGTCAGGGCAACTGTGCAACCTACATACCTGGTCATAAACTAAAGCCTTGGGCTTCGAGAGTCCCTTAATAAGGCCGCGGAAGCGTAGCCAAAGGATGCTACAAGAGACACGGTCCCTACAGGACTCAAAGCTTTTAAGCAGGCGGCTCTCAGGCCACTGCATGCTCATGCTCCCTTGCTCCCACTGCATCACTGGGGAGCAGAGGGCTCCTGAGCTGCAGATAGGCTCTTCCCACTGAAGAGTACAGGACGACAGGCTGCTATTTAGCTGAGCATCCTGTTCTAAATCTAGCTACAGTCTGAATAAATCAGGATCGCCAGGCCCCTTCAGTGTTCTGTAAACATAAATGCTGGCTGAACCACAGGCACCATGATCAGAGAGAGGAGCCCAAGCACACAGGAAAGTTAAGCTAAACAGGAAGCGAATGAACTTCCTCAGTAACGCACATGTTAAATGAAAAACAGGTTTCTAGCTGGGTGAGCCCCACTCTACAGCCTCCCTGGAGAGTGAGCACCTAAGCCCTCAGGCTCCCTCCTCTTCAGTGCTGAAGATGCCCAAGCAGACCCCACTGAAGAGCTGCCCTGCGTCTGTCCAGAAGGGCACCAGTGCCCTGGGGAGGGGCCGGTGGCTTATCCCAGGAACCAACCGTTGTATTCCTACAGTGACTTTTCATGCTTTTCCTGACTCATGTCCCCATCTGTCACCTGATTTTCACTGGGACTTCCACCTTGCCGAACGTCCTGGATGAAAACCTGTTTGTCTCTGTCTGGCTAATTGTTTCTACCCTTCCAGCCTCCTGCTTTGACTGTTCCCCAGTACGTGGCGTTACTCTCAGAGGCTACAGACCCTTTAGAAAATGGGGTCCACTAACTGGCAGGAGCAGGTCGTTACGGGCAGGTCTTCAAGTCATGGGCTGGTCCCTGGGTCTAGTCTTTCTCACGGCTTCCTGGTCTACTGTGACAATGAAGCCTCTGCTACGCATTCCCGTCATCACGACATCTGCCTCTGCTCCTCACACTCATGCACCATTCCTCTGTGCTCTCCTCACAGGATGACCTGAAATCTCCTGAAACTGAGCCAAAGCAAACCTTTTACAAAAGCTGTTTCTGTCTTTTCTTGAGGACACAAAAGTAGCTGGTACCCAGCCTCAGCGCACCTAAGCAGGACGAGTGGAGCTGTTTCTCGTGAACGGCAACAGCCCACTGTGCCTACCCATGAGCACTAGGGCCCCACAGTCCGTGGAGTGGGACTACCTCTGCTAAGAGCCCAGCACACACCAGCTACTAGGCCGGCGGCGGGACTTGACACGTACTTGACCTCTAAATGGTACCATGGAAAACGGAGCAGGGGACAGTCTCCACCCTTCCTACTAACATTTCCCCCAAACTTGCACCCCAAGATGCCCCATTACCTCTTTATCAGTAAGAGAATCCACATCTATCATTTTGGTCTGGATGGGAACCAAAGTTAGAGGTTCAAAGGTCAGGCTTCCTCGGTTATTGAAATTATACTGTAGGGCGAGAGAGGAAGCAGCAGGTTACACTCCCCTTGCGCAGTGAATGGCTGAGCTTCCCCCACCAAGCCCGGTGCCCCTCAGAGAAATGTGTTCGTGGGAGCTGATCACTAAACACCAGGGCACCACCTTCACACAAGACACGCACTGCACAATAACACCACTTGCCACCCGCCTGTGGGCGCATCTCTGAGTTTCAAACAGCGGTACTGAGCGCTCCCGCTCGACAGGCCCATAAAGCTACTGTATGTTATGATGGAGAAGGCAGGGGCAGGACATGACAGTGTCTGGACTTGGGAAATCTCTGGTTTGGGTTCTTGATTCTACTGGGATATAAAGCATCCAAATAAGCTAGCCGTGTGACCTATGTTGTCCTATTTATAAGCTTTTTTTTTTCCCAATTCTGTGTCTGTGTGAATAAGAAGACAACTCCCCACCATGTGGGTCCCAGGGATCAAACTCAGGTTGCCAGGCTTGGTGGCAAGGGCCTCTACCCACATTCATTCACTATGATTTTTTTATTCTTATTCTTTGACAGTGCTGTGGACTTAGGACCTCATTTGTGCCTAGCCAGGGCTCTGCTGCTGAGCTACAGCCTCTGCCCCCTTCAGGTTTTACAGAGGAGAGAAGCTTCCTGTAAATCCCCTGGTCTGGGTGAAAGGAAGCTCCATTTTGGACCCATTATGGTACATTTTTGGTTCCAAAGACAAAAATATTCATCTCCCCACAATAAGAGCAGGAAATCTTTAAGCAAATAAATGAACACCCACCTTGGTCTTCACGGGAACCACAAGAACAACATTCTCAATGCGGATCCCAAAAGCCCCATCTTCATAATACCCTGGCTCTAGAACAAACAACTCAGTGAGAGGCAGTCCACAGGAGACACAAGGAGAAGAGAGGGGGAAGGACCCACCCCACCACACTGAAGGAGAGAAGGGGAAGGGGCCTACCCCATCCACTCTGAAGGAGAAGGGGGGAAGGGGCCCATCCCGTCCACTCAGAAGGAGAGGGGGAAGGGCCCATCCGGTCCACTCAGAAGGAGAGGGGGAAGGGCCCATCCCATCCATCTTCTCCCACTTAGCCCCATCCTGCAGGCATTTAGGTACAAGGTACGGGCTCTCAAGTCCTGAACCGTGACACACACAGAGCACAATAATGGGGATCTGCTACAAGACACACACTGTGTATCCACAGGACACAGCGATGCAGCCCTGAGCTCGCTTTACAAACACTGGGAAATAGAAGATAGCAGAATAGGGCAGATCCAGTGTGACCTTGAAGGCAAACAAAATGTCTACACCTATAAAAGACCATAGTTCTTAAATTCTTATCTAGACCTCAATCTTTCTAAAATGAACCCAAATTACTCTGATAATTGAAAAAAGCTGTATCAATTCAAGATGATCTGGGGTGGGGGGCTGAGGGGAACCTATTATCAATTTTCTTTAAAATAACTGAAAAGCACATGCCCTGTGCACGAGGGGCACCTACCATCAGTGACAATCATGCCGGCTTCCAAGGGCTCATCGGAGAACGTTTTATAACTAATGCCACAAGGACCCTCGTGAACGTTCAAAAACGACCCAACACCGTGTCCTGTCCCGTGCAGGTAATCCAGGCCAGAGTCCCACAGAGCTGACCGGGCAAAGGAGTCTAGCAGGTGACCTGGAAGGCAAAGGGTCACCTGATATTTGCAAAGCACTTTAGAGATTAGATGTACTATGTTTGACTTCAAGAAGGTGAAACAGAAACCAAAAGTTACTGAAGAGTTCAGGTTTAAGAGTTCAGCACAAGGAAGAACTTTCTAAGAACAGAAAAAACTGAAAAGTCAGAGCTCAGTCCAAAGCCAGAGCATCATTTGCACCAGCAGCTTGGGGGATGGACACCTTCTTACAGATTAAGGCTACAATGGGTGACGTGGCCAATCCTTTCTGGAAGCTCAGGGTGTCAGAATTACAGACACGAGAGTCTTCCCAGACTACAAGCATGGCAGGCATGAACAATGAGAAGAACAAGTCTAAGGGAGGTAGAGAAGTGCGAGCCCATCTGCCAGAGACCAGGTCTGGGTCCTGCAACTGCAGTCCAAGGCCCCTCCCACCAGTAACTAGAGGAGAATACACCTCAAGTCAGGATCTTAGCAACATAAATCCAACAAGGGCCATCAAAGAAGGCGTTGGCCCCAAACTGAAGACAGACAGGAGGCTCCCCACGCCAGCCCTGAGGCCTCTGTGCCCAGCTTGCCCCCAGGTGTCAACAGCTTCTGTTACTGGTCAGAAGTGACATGGGAATCACCGTAAGCCTGGCTCTTGGGGATGAGGGGCGGGAGCGGGGGCACTCCCTCCGTGGAGTATCCGCATATCCTAGCTGGGCCAGAACTGCACTAACAAAATGAAGGATACATTTTTCTACACCCAAATTTAGACATGTATGAGTCCTGCACCTGCTGTGTCAGAGAACGAACCACCTACCTTTGGTTCCTGTGGGGAAAACGGCTGCACTCACAGCTATGTGACCTTTGAGGACATACGTGAAGCATTCCTACCAGAAAGAAAAAAAAAAACCTGAAACCCCAGAAGGTAGCTACAGGAGACAGGTTGAAACCCTGCAAGTCCTCCAGCACTTCAGAACCCCTTGCCTGCTAGTGTCTAGCAATACTACAGAGACCGTCAAAGTGATTTCCAAAACAAAAACAAAAATACCACCTTAACGCCCCAGTCTCAGACCAATCTGCCAGAAAAATCATAAAATCAAACTTAAAGCGGCAGGAGAAAGACCCGGCCTTCCCCTGAAGCATCTGACACACACTGTCGGGAAGACACGAGACAGTAATAGTCACAGCAGTCAGCACATCCTGCAGGACAGAGGCACTGCAGCACCATGTAAGCCACCACTCGTAGGTGGCAGCACTGGCCTGGCAGCCAGGTCTCTGGGCTTCTCACTACCATGCTATCCTCAGGCACCCAGACAAGGAAAGCACTGCCTGGAAGGCCATGGGCTTGCCAGAAGGGGCAAGGGAGGACTGGTACCCGAGCCTCCCGGATCTGATCACAGCAAACAAGGCCCAGAATCCTCCAGGTGGGGGTGGCTGCAAATGGCAAACCAAGGCACCGAGACCAAAGCTACCCAGCACGCCGTGTAAAACCCTTTCCTCAGACGGACCTAGCCTGTGCCACCTAAGCAGACGGTCAAGGCTCCCAGGGCCTCATGTGCAGCCAGAAAGTGGCCACTGCTGTGCCCACATTTAGAGACAAAGAACAAGTTGTTCAAGGCCACTGAGTCTGAGTTGGTAACAGCAGGTCCAAGCAGGGTCCAGAGCCCTGGCAGGGGTCTCTCCACCTCAGTTCTATGCTGCCTTCCTAACCGGTAAAGCAGAAACGGAACAGTATCCACCATTTCACAAAGTCCCTTGAGAGGGGAGCTGTAAACAGAAATGCTGACCTTGAGAAAATAAGAGGTGGCTTTCAGAATCCAATTTGAAAGCGCCACACTGCTGATACCCCTCCCCCGGAAGAGAAGGCCAGAGCTGTCTGAAGCTGAACTTGACTGCTTTGACCTTAGCAGCATGCTTTTAAATTCCCTCCAAATGTCTTACCCACCAATAATTAATTACACAGATCTCATAAAGCCAATAAGCCTGACTCCACAAATATGAGCGCTTCACTACCCACTTATAATTTTTATTTATTTATGCAGCCCCTTTGATAAAAGCGATGTGTTTTTAGGAAGGCGGAGGCCCGGAGCTTCTCCTTCACATCACCTTCTCATAGGCCGTAGGGGTCCCAAAGTGCATGGTCCGGGTCACATCTGTGGTTCCGTCCCTTTCAAAAGTAGAAGGAAAAAGAAAGTTTTTTCAGTCAAAGCAAGCTTTTCTCAACCGTGAAACAGATGGGCACGTGGAGAAACCATACACACAGCACTGGCGGGAACAGCACAGGAAAAACCCACCTTGGAAAACCGCTTAGCCTGAAGGTTAAGCAGGCCCCATCTGAGTCACAGCCCGTCTCCTAGACATACCCCAGGAGAACCGGAAAGATGTGCCTGTACAAACACTCATATACGGGTTGTCTGCGTAATGGCTCAACAACCTTACAGGTACATAAAAAGCTGATGCTATACTTTGAGTGGGTGAATTACATCTCAATAAAATTGTTATAAAGAATAAGACAAAGTGTGAAGGCAAAATTGGCTTGCTAGAGTAGGAAGCAATTGGGCCCTGACAGACACTATTCTAGGGCATGCAGTGAGGCCCTCCATGAGACAGCCATCACCGGGTTATGACAAAGAGGGAAGAAACCAAGTACACAGAGGCTTGTAGCAAGTACTTGTAGCAAGAAAGTCAAAATCTATCTCCTGCTACTGGAAAGCAAAGGGATTATTGAACCAAGACCCTAAAACTGCCCAGAGGCATCTCTTAGCACAGAAGCTCACATTAATCACACCAAAAACATAATTTTCAGAATCTTCCCATAAAATTCAGAAAAGACAGGAATTTCTGCTATGACGAAAGGATCCCAACATGTCCCGAGACCAGTCACAGTCCCCGGAACTGGCTTGCAGCTGCGGTGGGGAAAGGCCTTTCTAAGCACACAGTGCAGTGTCTACTCTGGCTGCTCTCTCTTGGGTTTCAGCAATGAGATGAGAGCAAAGTTCAGCTTTCTTCTCGGAAAAAGAAAAAATGCTGAAGAGGATGGCTGTAAAGGTGGCCAGACAAGTTTAGAGTTGGAGGGGCAGGTCCCCTTTTCACAGTCTTACATTCAGAATTAGCCTTCCTTCCTCGGGCCCTTCCAAGGCTGCTCCAAGCAGGAGCTAGCAGGCCGCTCTCTGGAGTGGAGCAGAAAACTCCACAATCGCTCCCAAGGCTCATGTTAGTCCATGTGTTGATTTCATAATCTACCAAGTTATAGCCAAGGACTGCATAGTATAATCATCCTTCATAGAAACAGCCACAACTGGGCTTTCTCAATGAGAGGTCACAAAACAAACACGACAGAACCCATCCATCAGTGACCGGCAAGGGTGCGCTCAGCCAGAGCACAGCTTGTCCACCTCCTCAAAATCTGGCCTTGGACTGAGGAACTGAGTCTCAAGTCTGACAGCAGCCTTGGTTTACTTACTTGTATTGAGCACCCGAGTCAATGAGGTACACCTCTTCCAGGGACAGGGTCCTGTTTGTCTCAGGAACAGGCCTAATAATCAAAAAATTAGTTATTCCAAAAACATAATCACTTGGTAAATCTGAGAGGGTATGAACACTGTAAGTTACTCTTTCTTTTTCTTTCTCTCTCTCTCTCTCTTTTTTTTTTTTTTTGGTGTTTAAAGAGGAACAGAAGAAGAAACAATTGTACTTATGTCTAGAACAATAAGTGAGAGATGACTTTAAAAGAACAATCAATAGAACCCATGTGGCTGCAATCCCCAGAAGGTTGAGACAGGAGGACTATAAATTAAGACAAGCCTGAGCTACAGTGAGGCCCTACCTCAAACAACAAACAAACAGACAACATACAAAACCTGACAGAGGAAGCAATGAGTTTAAGCTTGGGTTCCAGGGATGGGAAGCAAGAGCCAAGGTCCATGAGGGGCTCACTACTCTTAGGACTCCATACCCTGCCCAGGAATCTCTTTGCTAAGAGACCCTCCCTTCTCCTGAGGGGAAAGGAACGGGTGGAGAAACTTCAACACTCTTCAAAGATCAGAAGGTTCTTTGTGAAAAGTGACCCAGACAGTACCACTGTGCTGGGAAACACCCAAAGAGAAGACAGCATTCTGGGCTCCCACTCTGCAGGCAGCACCAATCCCTCTCCAGCAATAACAAGATAAGCAGATACCAGCCCAGTCTCTAGGCAGACATCTAACAGCCTGCAATGAAGAAACACTGAAAGAGGAGCAAAGGGTTTTGAAATTTTTATTGCTCTAATCATATGGGGGAAAAATCCACCAGGAAATTCATCATTTTCAGTCAAAGTGAAATCCCTTTGGAGCTGGCGCACTTGGTGAGAGAGTGGTCGTCACATCTGTGAGGATCTCCCACACATAGCTTTCAACTCTATCCCAAGACTAACAACTCTAAAAGCAATCATTTAAAAGGGAGATGAGTCTAACCCAGCTAGAGCCCAGAGCCAGACTGAGAGCCCTTCCTTTACTGCACATGAAGACAGAGGAGAACAGGTGCCAAATGCCCTACACAGAGCAAAAGCACTGAGCTGGGTAAGCTGATGTCCACACCTAACTACATTTCCTACATCACCAGCAGGGCCCAGATCCAGAATACAGCAATGCCCCTGTCTCAAGAGTTCAGGGAGGCTCAGCTCTATAGGTCCATGGATTCTCACAGAGCATATGCTAGAGAGGAAAGGCAAAAAAAGAAAAAGAAAAAGAAAACGAGCCTGGGATGTTGACTTCAAGACCAGACTCAGGGAAAGACGGCTCTGCTCCCCAGCATCTCACGACCCACAACAGGCTGGCCCCACAGTTAGCAGTGCACTTTGGACGTTGGCTGTGGTGCTCACACAGGATAGACAAGAACATCAAGAAGCCTGCTGTTACCAGAAAAGAAGCTCAAAAATTCAGTCAAAATACAAGGGTTATAGAGACGATTTCTGAGCCTCAGAATGGAAATCTGGTTAGGTGTGGTAGCTCATCCCTGTCATCTCAAGCTGATGCAGGAGGATCACCATGAGGTGGAGGCAGCCTAGACTATGTAAAAGTTCCAGACCAGCCTGAGCTATAGGGTGAGAACCTATCTCAGAAACTGTTAACAATAGCAGCAAACAAATAAGAGGAAACCCGAAAAGGCAGAGGCTTGAGGACTCAAGAAACACGGCCTCTGGGATCTTATCTCCCCTCCTTCAGCCTCCAGACACAGCGGTGGGCACAAACTTCCCCTGCTCAGGCTGTTGTACAAAGCCAGGCCTGTGCGCCTGCCCGTCTGCATGCCTTACGCATAGTGAATGATGGCGCCGTTGGGTCCCGTACTGGAGATCGTTGGGAAGCTCAGGTCCACAAAGTCAGCCTGTTGCCTGGAGCAGACACAGAGCAGGGTCACTCAAGGCTTTCACTGTTCTCATCCAGCACACAGTCCACGGGTCTTCTCCACATATACTCACCTTCGAAATTCCTCGGCTTTGTCAGCAGCTGAGATCTCAGTTACACCACCTTTGGGAACCTACAAGAAAGCGTGCTTATGACTCATCACTGAGGGAGCCCCGTGCTTCAGTCATGGGAAGAGCGTACATTCGATGTTTGGCTTTTCCTCAATTCCCACACCCCAAAGGCCCACGCTTCAGAATATACTGTGTCTCCTCTCTAATAAGGAGGGAAATTTTGCAGGCTCTTGAGAAAGCTATCTAAAGAAGAGTTCCTAGCTAACTTCCCCCTGAACTATTTTATCACAGCATTATATCCCCAAATCTCCCAAAATGCTATACATCTAAATTTAAAATCTCAAAAGCATCCCCTACTAAGCAACTATCCTAAAGCCAGTTATCCTGGAGGAAGAAAAGGGATAAGTGCAAAGATACTATAGGTTATAACAATCAAAACCAAGAAGAATATGTAAGTAAAACAATCTGGCACTAGATGCAATGCAGGCACCACGTGGAGTTTTTAAGACAGCAAAGTACACAGACGATGCTCACACTACATGGTTCTAAGAGGAAAATAAACAAAACACAAAAATCTATCTGTATACTACAAGAAAAACAAAAAATGATTTCCAAAGAAGACTAGCTGGCAGCATGGAAGAACTCAGTAGAGTCCCTGTTGATGACGAGCTGGCCATATGGAGGAAAACGGTCACACTAGATCTCAGTAGAGTCCCTGTTGATGACGAGCTGGCCATACGGAGGAAAACGGTCACACTAGATCTCAGTAGAGTCCCTGTTGATGACGAGCTGGCCGTACGGAGGAAAACGGTCACACTAGAACTCAGTAGAGTCCTTGTTGCAGGTCTACTGGCTCCTGTCATTCACTGGAGCATGGTGCTGTTTAGCAACAGCGCAAAGAAACCAACCTTTTCTCAGCTCCATGCATGGTTGGGCAAGAAATTAATGGCAGGAGTCAATTTAATATAAAAGGTTTCATGGCTTAAAGTTCAAAATGTACACACTAAGACAGCTTACGCCCAGTATAAGTAGGTGGCCTGTAATTCAGGAAAGGCCACTTTTCCTCCCAGTGAAATTCCACTTAATTATCACTCTCTACACAAAGGAGCTCCTCTCTACAACACCACAGTGGTGGAATTCTTTCTTTTTCACAGAATTTATCAACATGTGTATGTACAAAGTTTCAGAACACAGTGCCAAGGAGAACACTAAAGCCAACTAAAGCCTTCAGCCACAAGAGCCCAAGGGAGGTAACGGTTGTTATCAAGGAGTATTGATATCTAGGAGTATTCTAGAACCACATGCTCAACAAGTACAAAAACCAACCTCTTTCTCCAGCCAGTTGAAGAGTTCACAGAGGGCAACGGCATCCTTAATCTGCGTGAATAATAGAGTCAGTGATCAGACCCAGAGCCCAGGCCTGTGGCCACCCTCCCAGGACTGCGTCCCAGAGCCAAACAATCCAGGGGCACTCAGGTTCCCAGAAGCCCTCTGCAGGAAGCCTTTCCCACTACTGGGAGAGAAAAACTGAGGCACAGTCAGGTGTGGCCCTGCCTGAGCACACGGGCAGCTCCTCTAACCAGTGAATTCCACCCTGCATGGGCCAGGAGCGATGAGCTGTGGCCAGCCTCCACCAACCTCAGATCTTGCTTCCCTGACCTGGCTTCACATAATCTGTTCCTTTCTCAATACACCACAGCCTCACTACCCACACTATCATCAAGGCCCCCTCACAGTGTGTGTGTGTGTATGCATGTGCACGCACATGTATGCATTGTGTGTTTAACATTTATAGTTTTTTTGCCTCATGTATGGCTATGCACCATGTGTGCCTAGTGCCCAGAGTCAAAAAGAGAGTGTCGGAACCCCTGGAAATGCAATTACTGACAGTTATGGAGATGGCATGTAGGAATCAATCCTAGGCCCTCCAAAAGAGCAGTCAGTGCTCTTAGCCACTGAACCATCTGTTCATCCTCCTTCCTTTGCATTTTGTATTATACTTCCTAAAAAGTTAACACATCCAATTTTATTGTTTTTGTCTTTTGAGACAGAGTCCACCGTACACCTGATATTGGTGTCAAATTCATAATCCTCCTCACAAGTAGCTAGGATTACAGGCCTGCATGGCCAACATAATAGTTTATTTCATTCTCCCACTGACTCTGGAAGACCAGAAGGACAGAGGTCCAGAGAGATTCTGAACCTGTGCCAGGCCCGGGGCCTCACAGATGAGGAGGGAGCAGGACCCTTCTGACCACCCCCATCCTATTTCCTGGACCAGTTGCTCTACTCACATGAGCCCGCCTCATGCCTTCCGACTCAGTGGAGTTCTTCACAGCTTTGGCAATGCAAATGGGTGTATAAGGCATACAGCAGCGATGATCCTAGGGCACCGGAAGATGAGAAACAGTCTGCTCAACAGCCAGAACAGCACACACTTGGAGGCAAATCATCTGAAGAGCTCACTCGGGACCCGGCAGCTGTCCTCTGGATCCTGGAGGCCTGCCACTTTGGTTGATGGCCTGAGCATGCTCAACACAGCTTGAGCTCACCCAAAATAAGTTAAATACATCAAATGGGGCATCTTCCTCCACTCCTCGCTCTTTGTGGCTGCCGGCCTGTCACAGCAGAGGATTGCTGTCTAAGCCTCGTAGCTGTGGCTGGAGCTCACCGTCCTCTCAGAGCTGGGGAAAGGAACCATGTTGTTTTGGGGGTGGAGGGGTATCTGCAAAAGGACTCCTGCTCTCCCGCTCATCACTGTGCTTACTCTCAGCTTGCACACTGTGCCCACACCACCATCCTCATGCACACCTCAGGAAACGGACGTTCAGCTCTGAGGAGGTGAGTGGCAGGACAGAGACAACGGGCACAGTAGCAGGCCTCCCTGCTGATGACAGATCTGCCAAGAGAGCCCATGGCTGAGCTTGCCCAAGCCCTCTTATCTATCAAGGGTCCAGGGCCTAACAGGAGAACGAGCAGCTGAAGGGGTGTGGGTTCCATTCCTGCTCCAGATTCTAAACAAAGTGAAACAACAGGTCCTGATGGGGCCCCAGCAGGGGCTCAGTGAAGGGCAGGGCTGCCACCACCATGTGTTGTTCTTACAACACATCCTCCACTCCCCAGCCTCTCTGGGCCTTGAATCTGTATCTAAAACATGGGGAAAGAGGTGTGTGCTGGGAAGTGTACCCCAAAATTTAGGTTCCTATGCTGCCTTCAACCTGGCCACTTACCACCTGCACACCTCACTCAGTACTTTATGTGAAAGAATTTTCACGATAGCATCGTCTGCACTACCTAGAGCTTTTCCCCAGTTACAGTAACTGCTGAGAACACAGCTATATTTAAGTAAGCCTAAGTACCAATGTGTGCCTAAGTACCTAAGATCACCTTTCATGCCACACCCTGGACGAGTTTAAAGGGCCTCACACACTCCACTCTAGGCGCCAGCTCTGGGCTTCAGCTGTGTATGACATCAGAACCACAAAAGGGCCACCATGTCGAGATGGGCCTGAGCAAGGCCACTTACCTTGGGGATGGCGTCGCTGACAGCATAGCTGGCTTTGTCACTGAGCCACACTTTCTCCCGTGGGGAGAGATCAGAACACAGGGTCCTGAGCTCACTCAGGATGGACTTGTAAGGAAGCACCTGGATTTTATATTCAGCCTCCAGGCCCACGTCAAGGAGCAGGTGATGCTTCACAGCAGGCGCATCGATGCGGTCCCCATCAATGAAGAGCCTGCCGGGGCCGGGGCGGACCACAGACAAGGGCCACACATGAGAAGGTGAACAGACACTAGGCTCTCATCTCTGTACTCAACACCAAACAGCTTCTCCTCTTTCTCCGCTGCCTCCCCAAACCCTGCTGTCCCATCTGCCTTCCTGTCCCTGTAAATGCTGTCATTATCCACCCAACTCTCTAGGCCAGCAACTGGTCCATGGCTTCGATGTCCCTTCTCTGCACTCTCCACCTGCATTAACATCCTGAGACCTCCAGCCACATCCGCATCACATCTGTACAGCTGTCTGCAGCCTTGCCCATCACCACCCAGAAATGGGCCACCACCACCTCTCAGCCTCCAAATTCCATCCTATTGTACAGCTATCCCATTTTCCGATTTAGCTTCATGACTGTGCGGTCCCTTCTCATCAGGTCACTGAGTAACTTCCTTTCCTGTGCTTCCTGCTCATCTTCTGGCCTTACTTTACACAGGGACCAGCTGAACGACTCCATGACCTCACACACTGCTCCTTGCCACAGCCTCTCAATACCACTTCCTCTGTGTGTCCCTCTTATTGTCCAATCCTCCTCACCCCAACATTCACCAAGACAGCTCACCTACCCTTCATTTTCGATTCAATATAATTTTTGCCAACCATCCCCTATTACAAGTCTAAGCTGGGTTCTTCATATGCATTTCTATCGGCTCCTAAAGGGCCAGTCCCATTTATGCGCCTGAGTCCTTCAAGAAAAGGAGAGCTCAACTTCTCAACTATAACCCAGGACCCTGCCACTCATACTAGCACCTAACACCAGCCCCTAACACAGTTTGTATCCAATAAATGGGATGCCCAAATCTGAGCAAGGTACAATGATACATGTGTAAGAATGTTTTAATGAAGCCCACTATTTTAAACAATTAAGTAAAAAAGAAAATAGGTAAGCATGGTTTGTGGTTGTTGGTTGCTATTGTTGCTGGCTGGTTAGTTGGTCGGTGGGTGGGTTTCTTGAGACAGGGTCTCACTTTGCAGCCTGGGCAGTCCTGGGAATATGTGGACGATGATGACCTCAAACTCAGGGCCTCTGCCTCCCGAGAACTGGAATTAAAGATGTGGGCCAGCATGCCTGGTCCTGCCCTAGCTGTTTTAGCTCTCACCTGACACAGCCTACCACCATCCAAGACGTGCATCTAAGCTGAGGGACTACTGTACACAAGGACTGACGGTGGGAAGTCTCTGGGGGACTGTCTTGGTTTTCAAAGGGTACAGAGGGCCCAGCCCTCTGCAGGAGGCACCACTCCCTGGGCAGTGGTCCTGGGCAGTGTAAGAAAGTCAGCTAAGCAAGAGTCTACCTCAAGCTCCTTCCTGAGTCCCTGCCCTGACTCCCCTCAATGATGGGCTGTGGCATGGAAGTGGAAGGCAGTAAGTCCTTTCCTCCCATAAGTAACTTTGGGCCAGTGCTTCAGCACAAGAGAGAAGAACTAGAACCCCATACAGTAGAAAAGCAATGCCTGGAAGCCTACAAGCAATGCTCTGAAGAGACAGACTGACAAGTCAACAGAGTGAAGCACGAGGGTTTCCGTATCCTCGCTGACCCTCAGAATAACTGGGGTAGAGAACTGCACAGCTGAGTCTACATAGCACTCTCTGCACTGCCTTCCAGAAAACCTGAGATCAAACATGGCCTGGGGAGACTGTGCAACAGGAACCTCTCAAAGAGCCTCATGCGCCTTTGTTCTGCGGCCTCACTACTCACTTCTCAGTCTCCTTCACTATAAATACTTTGTGGATTCCAAGACATTTGGAGGTTCAGAGGGAAGGCAGGATAAAAAACAAACACCTTTAAGGCAGGCCAGGGCGAAGGGGAGCTCCAGAGAAAGGAATCGCACTGCCATAACAGTGGGGTGACGAACAGAAGGCGGAGTCTGGGGAGAAAGGTCAGGTGGGAGTCAGACACTTACATGATGGTCTCTAGTCCTACAATCGCATAGGAGAAAAAGACAGGATTGTGCTCCACGTCTGACCCTCGGAGATTGAACAGCCCTAAAAAGGAAAGCATTTTCTTAAGAATGGTTTTGGTCAGCTGTCTGGCTCCCAGGTCAAGCTTAGCAGGTAGCTTTTGGGGAAGGGAAGAGTTTCTGCTTAGAATTCGGCTACTATCAAAGGATCCCACATCTCTCAACAAGACTGGGCTGCAACTGCTGGAGTCTGCCACCTGATGGCACCAGAACTGTTCTCTAGTTGGCTACATTGCAAGACAGAGGAGGAAGTAGGATCAAAAAACATGAGCAGTGTTCCCCCAAAGCACCAAAATAGCTAACCTAGTTGTTGGGACCTGCCAAGCTCAGCTCTGCTGCATACAAACTCTGACAACTCCCCCCTCCCAAAATAAAACCAGGATACAAGCATTCTCTTTATTCCAAGACAAATGACCTAGAACAGAAAACTGAAATGGGAGGGAAGGGGGGCTCCACTGAGCAGAGGACCCGAGGGATGTAGAGCTTCTCATTAGAGGCAGAGGAAAAGCAGTGAGTGAGTCACAAGCCTGTAGCTTAGCTACAGCGAGCCGTTCCCAGGCTGGGTGGAGGACATGCCTTGAGCCAGGGGCCAGAGTCTGATGAGGTCACAGCACATTTGAGAAGCCTGATAGACAAGTACACAGTACAGCTCTGGTCCTGGCTACCAGCTCTAATGCTTGCTCTCGGGAACAAAATGTTGCTACCTCCATTTTAAAATAATCATTTCTCAGCCAGGCGATGGTGGTGCACGCCTTTAATCCCAGCACTTGGGAGGCAGAGGCAGGTGGATCTCTGTGAGTTCGAGGCCAGTCTAATCTACAAGAGCTAGTTCCAGAAAAGGCTCCAAAGCTACAGAGAAACCCTTTCTCAAAAAAAATAAATAAATAAATAAAAATAAAAAATAAAAAAATCATTTCTCAAAGCAAAGTAGAAAGGCAGCCTATTTATCTCTCATACTGACTCCTTTTTGTTTTTTTCGTTTTTGGAGACAAGGTCTCACTGTACAGCCCTGGCTGACGTGGAACTTGCTATGTAGACCAGGCTGGCCTCAATCTCACAGAGGTTCACTTGCCTCTACTCCCAAGTGCAACACCAAACTGGGCTTACCAGCTCCTTTTTAAATGAAGGTACTTGGAGCTGCTGAGCTGTGACAGGGTGGATGGGTCGAAAGTCCTCCCACACATCACCCTTAAACTCACAAGACTACCCCTAAAAAGTAACCAGAAATACAAAACGAAATGATCAAAAACTAAGACGTAACGTATGAGCCACGATCGTGATGGAAGGATCGTAATAAATTACAGAGAAACTGGAAATAGCCCAAAGGCCCTCCATATGGAAACTGTTAGGCAGACTGTCGTATAACCATTTGATGGAATTTTTAAAGCTTAAATTACGATTATATTTGTTCCTAGCATACTGACACATTTAGAACACCAGGCTGAATGACAGACACACAGAAACATCAACAATGGTTGTCACTGGTAACAGGATCACGAGTGATTTTGGCTTTCTTCTACCCTCTGTAGTTTGCAGGTTTCCATAATGGGAAGTGTTTTTCTTAAACTGAAGGGGAGAAACCGTGTGTGTGTGTGTGTGTGTGTGTGTGTGTGTGTGTGTGTGTGTGTGTGTTTCCTCTGGTGCTGGATTAATTAGAGACAGCAATCACTGACATCTAACAAAGTCTGACAGAGTGAAGAGGCAGGGCATATGGAGTGGGCTTTCTTCCTCCAGTGGGAAGACACAGCACAGGGGCCTCTTCCGAGCTTCCCTGAATCAAATCCAGTCAAAATGAGACAGGAGGGAGCATTTCCGTCAGTTTCCTTCAGATTCTGAACAATTACCGGGACAGGAGAGGGGGAAGCTCTGAAGATTAAGGGAAAGGGCCTTGAGAAGAATTTTCAGTTCTTGAGGTTTCTGAGGTAAAAACTTTACTAGAAGTTTCTTTCTCTGAATACATTAGGAAACTACCTAAGCATAAAGAAAGAACGACACAGGAAACGTTCAGAAGAAATTCTTCCTCAGAGACGGGCCAGAGGTAGACACACACCTGGATTCACCACAGCCCCTGGCTGTGGACTGCTGGTTGTGGCGTCTGTGATCCCCTGCCCACCTCACGGTGATGCATTCTCCACTGGCTAACTGGCATCTGCTCTCTCGTTTGGAGACACGGTCTGTTACAAATTCCCTCACCATTCAGAAAGCACACAGATTCCCAGAGGCCCAGGGACGAGATCAGGTAACTCCCAAGCACCGAAACCAGAGAACTCACATGCAATCTCATCTAGGGCAGTGACCACAAACCACACGATGTTCCTCTCGGCCATTTTCAACCGAAGGTCTGCAACCTTCTCCTTCCAGGAGATGCCTGCAAGAGACAAATACGCTGTGGCTCCAGCTGGGATCCCTTGAAGACGGAGGCCGCAGAGAGGGCCTGTGCCAGACACTTAGGCAAGTACCATTTCTTACAGCGAGCATGTGACCTGCACAGCAGGCAGCCGAGACTGAATCCACAGAAGAGAAATAAATGCCTCTGCAAAGCGCCTTGCCTATCGTGAGCCCTGACCACCTCCCTGGTACAATGTGTGTCCCACGGCGTCTGTGAAGCACCTACACTTGCCAAGCAAAGGTGGGGGTCCTGCTGCTCAATGCAGTTATGGCTCTGAAAAGACCCAGGCCTTACTCGCTTTGGACTTAGGAGCTACAAGGTGATGCATGCAGGCAGATCAACAATTAAGTGCTCAACCATTTCAGTGCTGGTCTACTGAGTTATAGGAATACAAATCTCTCCGGCACAGAGATCTTGCCTGTGAAACTCACATTTCTTCAGCCCTGAGATTTGGTGCTATGACCAAAGAGCCTCCTGCAACCTAACTCACTGTGGATATTACTTCCAAATCATACTGGCCCAGTTAGGCACAGCCAAGGCCTTCCTGTTTCCCCCAGAATGCAATGTGGCACCAGAGGAAGTCAGCTCACCATGGTAGCATCTGTAACTTGGCTCCTCACTAGCTCCCCATGAAGAGTATGGACACACCTGTATGGTACCTAGCAATGTCCTGCCCATAGCAGGCATGCAATTGTTTGCAAAACAGAAACTTTGGCAGCATATCTGAGATCTCTTCTCCTATGGTAATAGGTCAGAGGCTCTGTTTCAGTTAATAAACAATTTTAACTGTGCTGATGGAAAATATTAAGCTGACTGTGGGTCACTCACTGTACCCATCCCTCCCCGATAAACCACTCCCAATGAGGGTGTCCCGCAGGAAAGCAAGCCTGGGGCTGCCCAGAACCAACGGCTGCTTTGAAGATTAGCCCAGGAATGCTGTTTAAAACTTGGCCCGGTATCTGAGCAGTGATACTTTCTTCCCAGGACCCCTCTGGCAATCTGCCTACATTCCAGATGTCCCCCGTCCACCTCCCTGTTTCTACTGCAGGGCTCCCTCCCCTGCAGCCCCACATCCAGCCTTCTCCCTCTGTCCTTCATGTCCCCACCAATTCACACTCCCTTCTCCTAAACAGGTTCACAGACTACACGGCTCCCCACTGCCGCGGGGAAACAAGCACATCTAAGTTTCACAGCATAGGTACAGACAGTGAGGCCACAAGGCCACCCTGCAAATGCCAGCACGCAGGAAAAGTAGCTGGCGTCACTAGATGCTGCTCCTGGTACCTGACCCAGAAGAGTGGCAGTGGGCAGCCATGGAAAAGCTTCAGTCACCTCCCGGGTCCTACAAAGACGCCCAGAGGAGCACTGCAAAGACAGGCTAACCAGACAAGCAGGTGCGCATGCGGCACGCAGCAAAGCCCCAGCCTGGTCAATGGCCCTGTCCACCGGGTGAGGCACAATCCTGTGCTCATGCTAAAGGCCTGTGCGAGAGACATGACTACATACATGTGGCCTACCAACTCCATGATGACAGGGTCTTAATATGACCTTTGACAAGATGGGTTGGCAAGCCAGCATCTCAGGGTCACAGTTATAGCTCTGACCTGTATAATCCAGGCCCAGTGTGAGCAGGGGCTTGCAAGGGCGTTCTGGCCGATCTGTCCAGATTTTGTCCACAAGGTTCTCCTTCACAGGTACGAGGTGGTGACCAGCACTTCGAAGTACCTTGGCCATCTTCTTCCAGTAATCTGAAGAAAAACACACAGCCAGCCATGAAACAAGCACCTGTCTCTTCTAAGGCAAACAGCAGGGCCTTGGCCAGGCCCTTCTGAAAGACATTCCTGAGTGTCAGGCACGCAAAATGAAGAACTTTGCCACCACGGTCTCCCCTGCCTCTGTCCCAGAAACATCTTCCAGCTGAGTCTTGATTGTAACATCAAGTCATATACAGCCCCAAATGCCCCAGATCCAATGCAAAAAGGAGGACACAGGGAAGTCTAGAAAGCTGGAAGGAACCAGGTCACTCACCTGTGGGAATGATGAGCGGGTCTACACCAACCCTGGATCCTTCTGGAAGCACACTCACCAGCCAGTCCTCCTGCGTTGGTGTGTCCTTCAAACCTAGGAGGACAGAACTGCTAAGTGCCTCTCTTCACCTACAAGGCCAAGACCCAAGACCAAAGCCCCTGCCCACAGCCAGCCTCTGATGAAAGGACCGAGCCTAAGTTTTGGCCACAAAGAAATCTTTCTGAGGGAAGATCCCAAGAGGGATGGGCACACAGGAGCACGCTGCAGCCCTGGAACTCCCAAGCACAACAGTGGACAGTCTCTCACTTCTACACACTGTGATAAGGAACTAAACCATTCCAGAAAGAAAGAATTATTTCAATAAGCCAGTGTTTCTGCAATCAAACTATATCTTTGGGATACAGTTTTTTGAGCGCCCAGGAAGGATAAGGAACCCTCCGTGCCATGCAGCGGACATAGTACCACTTTAACAGGCAGACAGAATTCGCTCTTCTGCTGCTCTGACCCCTCAGTGCTACCAGACCTTACAGCCGTAGCTCAGGGAACCCAACGTCAGTTTGCTGTCAGCAAAATGAGCCTGGGGTCCATCAAAAGTGAGCATGCACTAGTGTGCACACAGAGGCACACGCACACAGAGGCACACGCACAGAGGCACACGCTCAAAGAGGCACATGCACAGAGGCACACTCACACAGAGGCACACCACTTTTTGGTTTTCTTGGCTTTTCAAAGGATGGGAAATGTCAGAAAAAAACATTAAGATCCTAGATGCCGGAAGCACTCCACCCCTGCCCAGACCGAGCCAATCACAAAAGGCAGGTTAGTCAGTCTAGGCTTCTACCCACCCATCTTCATGAGAGTCCAGTTGTTGTCCATCTGCTTGGCCGCTTGGAGAAAGTAGCGCCCATCGGTCCACATGGCCGCATGCTCTTCTGTGATAATGGCTGTGCCTAGAGGAAAGCAGCGAGAAAAGACCAGCTCTGACCACCGCTGAGAATCTGTACAGAACATGGTGGTAGGCAGCCAGGAAAGCGAAGAACACCTGCTCTCACTGGGGCAGAGGGGTCCTAGACCCCAAGGCAACATCCGGGCAAGATAATGATGCCATGGCAAATGCGGGTCAGGCTCTGTGGGGAGCAGTCGTGAGGCCGGGACTACCAGAATGCTGGTCTCTGCACACGTGTGGCCTGAGTCAAGGCTGGAACAGAGGACCATGCAGCCAATCTCATAACCAACAAGACTGGGTGGGAAAGGTTCTGCTCCAATGGAAACCCTCAGAGAGCTGCTGCACTTCCCCAGAAGCAGCAACCCAGACCGTACATGTCCACGGTGACTCAGCAGGCAGCAGCAGAAAGTCCATGCCTCCCACCTCTTCACCCTCAGTTCCCACAGACCTGGCAGCCCTGGGAGCTTTCAGCAGAGGTGATAGCCAAAACCAACCCAGATGTGCCAACCAACACAAGCACTTAAGCCAAAGGAAGCAGAGGTGAACCACAAGTTGAGAGGGGCTCCCATCTCATCTAGTTTGCTTAAGGGATAGAAGCCCAAAGGGGAAATCACCCAAAAAGTCAAGAGTGAAACAGCTTTGGGAAAGTTAAGACCTAACAGCAAGGGAGCTCGACATTATCCACTGTGATCTAACGCCACTGAACACGGAGACTCAGCAGTGGAGGACTTACTCAAAGAACTTCACAGGGCCAGAAGCTAGAAGCTCGCGGTTCATGTTTGGGGCACTACCTAGGCAGCCATGCTCAGTTTTATTAATACTCTTTTCTGTGTGTATTGTCAGAAGCAGTACTCCTTATAGTAGAAGGTTGTTTTGCTTTGTTTGAAAAAGCAAAGACATAGAAAAGAACAGTCAGTCACTAAAAGCTGACACTGACGAGCCAGGGAATTTGGGACCTACGCCATCCTGCACAGGCTCGGCTGGGGAATGTCCAATTTGTATCTTATTTTGGTTCTACAGCATAGGCTGAAACACAATTCAGTTACTTTGGGAGGGGAACAAAAGCAAAAAAAGACAAAGTAAAAACAGAAAATTCAGGGACTTACCTGCAGAGCCATCAAATCCAGAGACAAAAGCCCTCCGGCAGTCACAGGGCGCAATGTACTCACTCTGGAAAACAGAAAGGTGAGAGTTGAACCTTGGCTGTTCATGCCGTGTGCTAAAGCTTGTGGGTGTCACAAAGTGGGAGGGTTCTCGGTACTGCCACTCATAGAGCCAAAGGCACACATAGAAACCCAAACCAAACATCTTTTCAAAACTAGCCAGGCATGGTGGCACAATACTTGTAATGCCAACACCGATGCAAAAGGATCTCAAGTTTGATGCCAGCCTGGGTTACACAGCAAACTCCTGTCTCAAAAACCAAAACAACAAAAGTTAACGTACACACTGTGAGAGACGGACTGAAGGCTACAAAGCTGTAGCCTTTGGCTGCACAGCACCCTTTGAGAAACAAAGCAAGTACAGAGAACTGGCTCAAAACTGCTTCCCTCAATAAGATCTTACAAACGCTGATTGCTTTCTCCCTCCCTTGCCTCTGACATTTGGACATCTGTTATTTTTCTGGAAAGTGGAGCTGTATTTCTGTTTTAATAAGTCCCTCCGCGGTGGTGTCAGTCTCCCACACAGGCCCACCCCTTCCTGTCAGGCAATCAGAGGAAGCACTTCCTCTGATCCAAGGGGCTCCAGCAAAACCAGGCCCCTCTGCTGAAAATCCCCTGCCTCTGTGAGGAAAGGGGGTGGAAGGTACCGGGGGTGTGAGAAACCACCATGTGGCAGCCAGAGAAGCAGTGTTCATGTAACTGGCAGAAAGTAAATAGCAGAGGCAGGATTTGAACCTGGGCAGTCAGCCCCAGAACCTCAACTTTGAAGCTTATGCTAGGCTACCTTCTACCACACAGTATCTCTCATCCTCAGGACTCTCTAGGAACAGATCAAAGACAAGCAAGAAAACAGAGCGTGATGGCTGATACTGTCACCTGATAGGCTCTAGAACTACCTAGGGGACAAACCCTGGGCTTGTGTGTGAGGGAGGACTAAGATTAGGCTAATTACGGTAGACTGACCCACCCACCCTAACTGTGGGCAGCACCATTCCATAGGCTGGAGTCCCAGGCTGAATAGAAAGGGGCAAGTGTGCTCAACATCCACATTCATCTCTCTCTGCCTCCAGCTGCGGATGCAATGTAAGCAGCTGCCTCATGCTCCAATGGCCATACCTTTCCTGCCATGAAGGAGTGTATTCTCAAGTCCTTCCTTAAGCAGCTGTATCTCTCTATGAACCGTGTCCCTATGGCCACACCTTTCCTGCCATGAAGGAGTGTATCAAGCCCTTCCTTCCGTAAGTAGCTTTTGTCAGGTATTTTTTGCAGCAAGACAACTAACTAATATACTAAGGTTGAAAAAGACAATCTGTCAGAAGCTTGCCCTCTGTCCAGCTGGTAGTGAGTAGACCAGGACCCAAGGTCAGTTCCGCTTGTGTCCAGAACTGAGTCTCCTTCCACCATCAGCTGATTTTTCCCATGCTGAAGGACTTAGCATGGTAAACAATGTTGAGCATGCTAGCACACGCTTGCAATGTCAGCACTGAAGAGGCTGAGACAGGAGAATTATGAGTCAAGAAACAGTCAGGCTTACAGGAATGACAGACCCCAGAGGGAGGGAAGGACCTTAGGGTAGAGAACGGGGCCTCTAGCCAGAGCCCAGAGTCTTTGGGGACAGTCAGGACAACTTCAGAGAAAATACCCTGTTCCTCTCCTGCTGTCTGCCCTCTCACCAAAGCTGCTGTCACCATTATCTGGAACTCAGGGAGCTGCTCAAGGGACCTGCTGTGAGATGGGAAGCAGGAGCCACAGACCACACCCGGCCCAGCCAAGTCCGAGCTCTGTGTCTCACCCAACTCCTCATCTCTAAAGTGTGTCATCCCCTATCAAACTCAAAAGAGCACACACAGCCGACAAAGCATAAAGACCATCACTAGACCTGCAGAGACAGAAGACATGGCCACCAGTGGTTTAGGGATGGCAGAATCCTTATTAATTAACCCAGGGACTGCGGGGTAAAAGGCTGTTAGAAGAGAGGCATGGGAGCACCAGGCCTAGTGACCCAGGCCTCCATCAGATGCTCAGGAAGTCGAGGCAGGAAGATCTTATGTTCAAGGCCTGCCTGGACTACAGAGCAAGCAAGTCCAAGGATAGCAGTGGCATCTTAATTTTAAAATAAAAAATAATTTTAAAAAAGCCTGTAAAAAAGTTACGGAGAAAGTGGCACCGGAGAGGACAAAAACAACGTCTTTCCTAGGCCCACTGGAAAGAACGGACAGAATACCGGGTTAGCCTCAGCAGCCCCTGGATCCCACGCATGTGCACAGAAGAGACTGCTAGCCCATCTTAGGAAGCATCTGAGGAACCAAGGCAACAATGCTGACAAGTAACTCATCCTCTCAGCAAGGATGCTCTTCGCTGACATCACAGGTCCCTGGATGGAGCCCTCCAGCCCTGACAATGCTGACTCTAGATCTCCCTCAGAGACATAGGGATCCAATGTGACCCCATTAACTCTGTGGGCAAGCCTGGGGGTGAGGGAGTGCGCAGGAGACCACAGGTCCCCTCCAGTCCCCACCAGAAAGGTGGCGGGCAGATTTCTCCAGCAGATGTCTCGTCTGGGACCCAGACAAGGCCTGGGGCAAGAACCAGACATGACCTAAGTGGTCAACAAGCCAGGAGGACACGGCTAGCGGGGCTGGCAGCAGCATTACCTCACAATGAAGGCTTAGGAGGCCAGAGAGCAGAGTCCTGGCGTGTGCTCTTCCCCGTCATGAAGCTGGCAGAGCCCAGGCACATTCTTCCCAGAACAGGCTAAGGAAAAGATGCACAGAAGCAGACACAGCAGCTGGCTTTTCCTCCGCAATTTCCCACTGCTCTGCATTTCTCATAACAGGACTCAGGCCGAAGCCTCATCATGTCCACCTGACCACTGCCCCGAAACCCACACTTCAAACACTCTGAGTGTTTCTAATACATGTACATTTTTAATATTAACACACCTTATTACCACTCTCCTTCAAATTCTCTAATGGCTGCCTGCCGTGTTTAGGATCAAATGCAAATCCTAGTCCAGTCCCCAAGTTACCACCTGACCAAGCCCTGCTGTCCCCTGGGCTCCCTAACCAACCCAGCCAATGCCTTCTCATCAGTGCATTTGGGCTGAATGTCATCTCCACAGCGAGACTGCCCAAACTACCAAACAACACAGCCACATGGTCACTCTGAACGCTCTGCACAGAGCAGCTTCTTCTCAGGGAAACTCTAGACTTATGCTGCACTGGTCCTTTGTGCCTCCCCTAGACTGTCCCTCAAGATCAGAGTGCTCACAGCTGTCCCTGTGCACAGAACAGGTACCATGCAGTGGGTCCCCAACCAACAGTGCACAATGAACAGAGGAGCTTTCTCCCTCTGCCCGGGGAACCTTAACCAGCTCTACAAAAAGGAGGACGAGACCGTAAGCCAGGAAACAAAGGTCACCAGAGGAGCTAAAAACCAAGGAAGAGGGTCCTCCTGAAGCCTCCAGAAGTAACACAGCCCTGCAGTTCACTGGAGACCTGGAGCCCTCCGGAGTGCTGAGGGAACGCATCTGTGCTTTTGATGTGTCCTAGCAGGGGCAGGAAACAGGAAGAGGGTTGGAGGGACTTCTCACAGCTGAGGCTTCCAACACACGTGCTTACAGCACCGCCAGCAGGCAGGCAGGATGGGTATCTTCTACACGGAGCAGCTGCTCACTCACGTTGCCACCACGCTGGGCTGCGGGCCACATGATGCCCGCCTTCAGTATTCAGGAAAGCTAGAACCGTGAGTGTTCATGAGAACCCCCCAATTCCTAGCCAACAACATAAACAAAGCACACCTACAAACCACAGACAGAACCTTAGTCATCTCTCAAAACCCAGCTCCAGAAGCCTCTGACACAGTGCTTCCTTCCCGACTCCAGCTTGCAGCGGTCTCCCACATCTGTGGGTCTTGAATGATGGTGACAGAGAACACTGGCTGAGGATTTGGCTCAATCTCTATTTGTTGCCAATGACAGTATTAATTTCCTCCAAATACCACAGCAGGTCCAGAAGGAACCACCTCCCCCGGCTACAGAAGGAAAAACCGAACTGAAGCTCACAGAAGCCAATTACTCCCCTCCACCCGAGGAATCGCCATTACAAACAGGGGAGGAAAGATTTGAACTCCAGCCTGACTCAAAAGCCCTCTCCAATTCTGAACTACGTATAATATGTACAGTACAAATGGTTTATAAACTCAGAAGAAACAAGGACTACAGATATGCCCCAGAGACCTCCACCTTCAATAACAACACAATCGACAACTCAAGCCTTTGACCAAGCCTGGAACTCAGTTTACTAGCTGGGTAAGCCTGGAGCTCCACTTGCTCACCTGTGAAATGGGGAGAACGTGATGCCCACACTACAGGGTTGGCTAAGCATGAGCTGGTGCTCAGCACTAATAAGGTGCGGCATTGGCTTCTCTGCATCAGCACCAATGACGCGGGGAACTTCATCAGGCCTCCAGATGCCGCAGGAGACATGAGCTACAGACACACAGGACACACCAAATATGCAGGGCACAGTTTGCTTGGGTCTGCCTTCAACCCCATCAGGCCGCACCAGAAAGATGAACCTGAGCCACCACCGGCAGGTGAAGAGGAGGGGGAGGGCAATCCAAGGGGAAACTAGAGAAAGAAGGGCTGGGGCTACCAACCCACAGGCCTGACAACAGAGGCGGCAGCAGAGAATTCTGGGAGCAGTCTGAAGACATCACCCTGAAAGGCTCGGGCCCGACCCTGTAAGCTCTGAAGAAACACTAAGGCTGAGAACAGGGTCATAACTAGTGCTGATTTTAAGAAGAGCTGTCACATGGCCACAGTCGCATAGACCAGGGCAAGGATAACTAATGCCCGAATGCCAAGACATCAAGATTAAAGTTACTGGAGCCCACGTTGAAGCATCTCCCCCAGGCCCACCCTGCAGGCCTATAAGCATCATATCTGGAACATGCCTCGGACAACATGAAATTCTCAAGAGAAGTGAAACTGAGTGTCTGGCTGTCTATACACAGAAAACACCACGCGTTGTTGAGCACAGAGACATAAGCTCCCTACACCCAAACACTGAAGTATTCAATGCCCTGCCGTTGGCCTTCTCTCCTAAATGGAACAGAGTGAACGTGAGGAAGACGTAGAGCTGCCCAGAGACTAGCACTCCAGCCGCAGTGTAGATGGGTTCTAGAACTTCATCTCCCAGGTGCCCCTGCTACTGTCACATGACAGGAAGGGATAGCTGGGTCAAGAGCTCTCTCCACACTCTTCCTCCCTCTGCTGGCTAGAAAGGGGGCACCACAGAAGAAGGAGCCCAGTCAAGTCCCTCATCAACCAGGAACTCTATACTACAGAAGGGAGTCACACCAGGCCCCTGAAGCTACACGATGCACTAACCACCACAGGCATGGGCTCAAATAAACTAGTGGGGAAAATCACTACTCTGTCCCAGGATTAAATTTAAGAAACAGAACAAAACAGGAGGCTGATTTCAGGAGGGATGGAAAAAATACAGTTTAGGAAAATCTGATTCATGTCTTCCAGGAGAACCACACACGGCCAAACACTCACATTAGCAGATTCGTCCTGACAAAACGTGGCCTTCTGACCACGCCACACCAAAAAGCAGAACTCAGGACCTTTCAGACGAAAAGGATGAGGAATTAGGATTTCTGAAAGAAAGCCCTGGCCCCATTCAGAGACTGTCCTGGCTTGAAGCAGGAGATGCCCCGGAATCCCAATGTCTGCCTGAGACAGTGCATGAAAGCATCCAGATCACCACTGTTCTCCTGGGCCTTGTTCCAGGATTACAGAGAACCCCTAAGTCGACAGAGGACAGAGAGAGGCCAACCACCTTAGTGCCAAATCCTTGCACAATCACTGGTGTTATCTATTTCATATCTGACAGGGGAAGTACACAAAGGACAGAATTCAAGATGGCCCTGCAGAGTTCTAAGGCCCTCCCGTCTCCACCCTAGAAGGAATTCCATCAACCTTGAGTCAGCCTGAAGTGAAACAGTCAGGATCAAGAGCCACAGAGAACAAAGGCTCTATTGCTGAGGAGGCCGCTGAACAAGCCACAGTCCTCCCTCCCTGTCCTCAAAGTCCTGGCAAGGACCCAGAGCCCCATTTAGTGGCGTGACCCCAAGTGTACAGCCTCTCGCAGGAACTGAAGCGAAGAGCCTGGCTCTGCTGCCGCCATCTTCATCACCCATGGAGCCCAACACCTGCAGATTCTCTCTGCCACCCGCCTCCTGCTCACCCTTAAAGCATGCCCTGTTGTTTCTCCTTCCAATCTCTGTGCTCTCTACCCGGACTCTGGGATTCTACCTGGGCCTACCAAAGGCTTTCCCATGTCTTCCTCCTCTAACCCATACTCAATAACTCCCCTCTGGTCGTGTTACTTTCCTGTCCCGAAATTCTTCCTGAGCGCTAACAGCCAGACGTGGTGGCCCCTGTAACCCCTGCAGGCAGCAGCCTCAAGCAATCAAAGCTATCCTCCACTACAACACCAAGTTTGAGACTAGCCTGGGCTATACGAGAATCTCAAAAAAAAGTAAAAGCTCCTGACTATGGGAACCAAGGTTATGAACAGGAATGAATGACTGACAGATAGCCTTGACCTAAATGTGCCCATGGTGAATGTCTCTGTCTCTCTCACTCTTTTCCCTCTCTACCTCTCTCCTTGCATCCAAATTCTAACTGCCCACAGTCCAACTAAATGTTCTTCTTCAAGGAAGCCTTCCTGAATCCTAATGTCTTAAAGGTCTCTCACATCCGGAATGTGTTCTATACTTACACAAGCTTACGCGGTGAATGGCAGCAGCTTCCAGCGTCAGTGGCTACTAAGCACTTAAAAGACTTGACTGAAAATTTAAGTATTTTAATTTTATTTCGCTTTTATCAATTGCAATGTAATTTTTTTTTTTCGAGACAGTTTCTCTTCATGGTCTTGGCTGTCCTGGAACTCACTCTGTAGACCAGGCTGGCCTCAAACTCACAAAGATCCGCCTGTCTCTGCCTCCCAAATGCTTGGATTAAATGTACCATTACCAGGCAAATTGCAATGAATTTTAAAACAGATATTCAATTATTAGATTCAATTATTAGAAAACCTTTAGATATGCTTAGAACAACTTGGATCTTTGAGTTTACTTTGTCAACTATAAATTTAAAGAAAGGTAAGTACAGACCAAATACTTAAAACTATGTATTCAAATTGAGGTGTTTTATAAACTACCATATTTGAATGGTTCCTATAAAAAGTAATCTATACTCTTTATACTGATATATGAAAATGTTAATTCTTCCAATACACCGGAATAAATAATTTATTAATATTTTATTACCTTACAGTGTGTCTACAGAGTTAAAATTACACACGCCTCACAAAATTCTCCTGGGTGGTGCTGGCTAAACCCTTCCCCAAGACATATGGGATTTTATATTTGATTTCACATCTCTAATTGCGGCTCGTTTATTTCTTTACTCAAAGGGGACTCTCGTTAGCTTCTACAATGCTGATGAGCAAAACAGAAGCGGCTCACACGATGAAACCTGAAGAACAAACCTGCTTTAAGCATTTGCTGACAACGGCCCTGTGACTCACATGTCACAGTCCCCTTTCTGCAGGCAAGAAAGGTCCCCTTTCTTCAGCTGACCAAAGTCTAACACTAAGTGATTGACTGGTTCAGTGGCAAATCTGACATCCAAGCACTTGAACAGATAGTCCCTCAGGCCCACATGGGAGTCACCTGCCTCTACATTTGCCCAGTATCAGTCCCTGGGCAGGCAGGTAGAAACGGCAAACAGCTCAGCCTCCCCTACAAATTCCTGACAGGTAGCTAAGCTACAGCAACAGAAAAACAGCCAGTGCAAAAGGAAAACGGCAGCGGCAGAGGGGTGGGAGGAAGGGAGGATAGCAAGAGCCAGGAATACAGCTGGCATGGTGCCTCACCCTATGATCCCAGCAGTCCAGAGGCTAAGCCAAGGGCTGAGGATCAGAGTTCAAGGCCAGGGACTGGGCAGACAGCTCAGCAGTTGAAAGTGCTTGCTGTTCCTTGCAAAGGACCTGAGTTCAATCCCAGCATCCACGTTGGGCAGATCACAACCATAACTACTTGTAACTTGAGCTCAGGGGCGGGGTCCGACACCTCTGGCCTCTGTGGATACCTGCATTCTTGTGCCATACATCACACACACACACACACACACACACACTGAAAAATAATGAAAAGTTAACTCAAGGCTAGCCTGGGCTACATAGTGAGTTCCAGACCAGCTAAGGCTGTGTAGTGAGACCTGACCTCAGTAAAAAGAGAAACAAAAGGAATATAAGTATTTAAGTTTATGAATTCTAGACAGCAACTTCCTCAACTAGTGACTAGTACTGAGCAATTGTCACTAACCTGACTTATTGTTTTGAGTTGCCAATATATGATGTTTTCCTGGGATCTGAGTCTCAGCCTTCAGTAATGACATTCCAGTAAAAGCTGAAGGCTGAGTAAACCTGCACCAGTCTGTCCCCTGGGCAGTCTTACTACCATTCCCGGAAGGCATATTAGGCCACATCTAAAGTCAGAGGTAAAAGCATCTAAAATTCAATGGGTTTTGGGAAAGACCAGCTTTGTGATAGTTTCTCGTGAACTGCACCCAGGACTGAAAACAGCAAGAAAAACTTGGGTTGACTTAGTTGCAAGAGTGCTCTCTACAGATAGAACAGAGTACAGCCTAACACTGGGCTAAAGAAACAGAAACCCAGACAGGCACACGGCTGCACACACAGCCTGAGCCAGGCCCAGACATGCACACGGCTGCACACACAGCCTAAGTTAAGCCCTTCGACTTTTAACTGGAGGCGTACTAAGGCTCAAATCTTACTGCACTAGGCCACCCTTGGAGGTAACGGGTCACAAATAAAGTGACGTGTTAGGAAGAGAGAAAAGGGAGGAGAGCGAATGGAAAAGGAAAGAAGGGGATGAGAGCAAGAGGGGAGGGGAAGCCCTTATCACTGGTCACCTCCTGTCATATGCAGTGGAGCCCTGAGGACTTAGGGAAAGCAATCTAGTCACAAATGGCAAGAACACGGACAGGAAGCATCTGAAGCAGTCAGACTCCTAGAGCCTGAAGAATAATGGTGGAGTATAGGCGCAGGGAAGAAGGGAAACGGGACAGAGGGGTCCTCTGATGGGCAGAGTTTGATGAAAAACTTGTAGCAATCTGCTATGTAAACAACATGTGCGTGTTGCTAACACGACAGCATGCATTCTAAGTAAGTGTAAATTCTGCGTCTGTGGCACATCTGACACACGCCTCAGAACACATGTGGAGAGCACATCTAAAGAACACATACCTCTGTATGTGCTGGATCTCAGCAGCTTACAATCACAGCCTCGCTTGCCACCTGATCCCTCACGGTAGACCCCATCACTGTTTGTTCCACATGACAAGGAGAGGGGACCAAGGAGTCACAGCAATCACATGACGGGGAGAGGGGGACCCAGGAGTCACAGCAACGGTGCTCTCACTTGGGACTCTGACCTGGGATGAAGGCTGCAGCTCAGTCTTGGAAGTGAGGGATAAGGAAATGAGGGCCTAGCAGTTTATATTCCCTACTCCATAGCCTGCCGTTGGCCCAGAAAAATGATGTAGAGCAAAGGGGTTGTGACCCGCACGTCAAGAACCTGGTCTAAACTCTCACAAAGCATCTTCAGTGTCCGTGGTGTCTCTAAACAGCTTCTGCCACTTGCACGTGAGGAATCCTCAACAGAGCCTTATCGCACACGGATGCTTGGTTTTTACTTCCCTAAAACTTCACCAGGGAAGCTGTCTGCCTCCCTGGCTGTGCTCCTAGTAACACTCCTACCTGGACCCCCTGCCCTTCTCCCCCCTATTTCCACAACCCACACTGTATGCACCCTTTATCTCACAGATCCCCCATGATCCTCCTCTCCTCCTCCCGTGGCCACAGCCTCAACTAGCTTTCCTCACAGGAGTTACCCACTCTCGGTCTTATTAGAGACTTGTGTGTGTGTGTGTGTGTGTGTGTGTGTGTGTGCGCACGCGTGCGCGCAAGCGCTTTTGTGTCTGTAGGTGATTATGCACACATGCATGGGTACCTGCAGAGGCAATAGAGGCATTGTATAACCTAGAGCTAGAGTCACAGGCAGTTAGGAGCCACCTAGTATGGAGCTGGGATCAAGCTTAACTCTGCCGGAAGATCGGCTACTGTTCCTAACCACTGAGGCACTGCCCCCGCCCCATACATAGATATCTTGACCCCACTACTAAAATGATTCTTTTCCTTTGGCTTCCTCTGTGTAGCCTGGCTGTCCTGGACTCACTCTGTAGACCAGGCTGACTGCCTCTGCCTCTGCCTCAAGTGTGGGAATTAAAGGTGTGTGTCTCCACCGTCCAGCTAACTGATTCTCAAGGCAGAGAACAATTCTCCTGTTGGCACGCAGCACAACCGCTGAGGGAGTTGCCTTGCACACAAGCAGAGGCTGGAAAAAACAAACACACAGAGGCTTCACTGGGAAACTAAAGCACTTTGTACACCGTTTCTTCTCTCATTAAAACCAGAACCACGGTGACGGCAGGGGACCAACCTCCCATCTTTGTAGCCTTTTAGTCACATGTCACACCTGCTGGCTTGCCTACATCAAGTTAGTCCCAGACTTCACTCATTACCACTAAGATGGAGCTCATGACGGCTTTCTACCTATCTTCTAGCAATGCCAGAAGCTGGCAGGACCATCTCCTTAGACACGGGGAGGTAAGAGACAATTCTGATGGGGTCAGAGCACAGCAGAAGCAGTGGATAGAAGACATCAGCAATGGAAAGATCCTGAATGGATAGCCTTAATTTGCCCGCTGATTTCTTCCCAATTTACTGAAAGAGCTAAATTCCCTGAGAACAAGGAAGCAAGGGTCAATGCATTCAGTGAGACTTAATCAGGTGTGTGTCTGGTCCTATGTCAGGCCCCAGATGACACACTTACTATGGCTCACAACTAGAATTCTATAAACATGATAGAGCCGAGGGAAGAGAAAAGGCAAGGAGGGTCGATTGGCCCTTTCTTCAGCCATCTCCACTTGGTACCTGGTGGGCATCTCCTGACGGGATGATATAGGCCTGGATTGGTTCTGCCACATACTCGGCATTCCTCATAGCTTGTCGCAGCTGCCGCAGCAGCTCTGATGTCACCTTTGGAGCCATCCTGTGGACTGCAACAACAAGAGAATTTGTTCCAAAACCAGTCTGTGCCCCCGCAACTGAACTGACTAGTAGTTCAAAGCAAGCTAAATGAGGGTACCTCCACATCCCATCCTCCCGCGTCCCATCCTCCCGCGTCCCATCCTCCAGCGACTAAATGAGGGCACCTCCCACATCATCCATCCTCCTACATCATCCATCCTCCCACATCCATCCTCCCGCGTCCCATCCTCCCGCGTCCCATCCTCCCGCGTCCCATCCTCCCGCGTCCCATCCTCCCGCGTCCCATCCTCCCGCGTCCCATCCTCCCGCGTCCCATCCTCCCGCGTCCCATCCTCCCGCGTCCCATCCTCCCGCGTCCCATCCTCCCGCGTCCCATCCTCCCGCGTCCCATCCTCCCGCGTCCCATCCTCCCGCGTCCCATCCTCCCGCGTCCCATCCTCCCGCGTCCCATCCTCCAGCGACTAAATGAGGGCACCTCCCACATCATCCATCCTCCCACATCATCCATCCTCCCACATCCATCCTCCCACGTCCCATCCTCCCGCGTCCCATCCTCCCACGTCCCATCCTCCCGCGTCCCATCCTCCCGCGTCCCATCCTCCTGCGACTTCATCTTCAAACTGACGATTCCACCACCAGACCAAGACTGAAGCAGCCAGAGACACTTATGTTTATAGTTATTAAATATTACTTCTAAACAGCCATTAGGTGGCAAGAAAAAGTGTGCCACTAAGACACATTTCCTGATTATCTTGCACTTCTAGGACATTATTCTAAGAAGATAATTAACAGGTATATAAAAGTATAGGTGTCAACCTTTGTTTATAGCTATGGAAGAAACAGTAATTATTGGTTAGATAAACAATAATGCATAGAACACAAAGCAACCACAAAGAACTAGACAGACCTAGGAAATTGTTACATAGGTGTGAGTATGCAATGTATATTGGAGAGATATCTAGGCCTGGTGGGTAACTAAAAACATTTTGCAAGGACATACATAGATTGCTCTACTTTAAAACTGTATTTTAAAATATACACGTGCTAAGATTTTTACTTTGAAGTGTCTTAATTTGGAGACTTAATTTTGAGGTTTCCATTGTTGTGATAAAATACCGTTACCAAAAGCAACCTGGGGCAGAGGTTTCTTTCAGCTTAGGGTTCCACATCACAGCCCATCACTGAAGGAAGTCAGGGCAGGACCTGGAGGTGGGGGCTGGTGAGGAGGCCATGGAGGATGCTGTTCACTGGTAGGCTCCTCATAGCTTGCTCTGCGACATGCCAAAGTGCCAAGGACCATGATGGCAAGTGCTCAGCTCTAAATGGAACAACTATATCACCCACTCCGAAGCTCAGAGAGCATCGTACAATAGGGAACCTAAAGCACATAAGAGCCAGAGGATGGAGAGCAGTGTGACAGCCGACGTCATTGTCACACTCAGACACTCGAGGACGGGGCATGACAGCTGACATCACTGCCACACTCAGACACTCGAGGATGAGGCGTGACAGCCGACGTCACTGTCACACTCAGACACTCGAGAACAGGGCATGACAGCCGACGTCACTATCAACACTTGAAGACGAGGCGTGACATCCGACGTCATTGTCACACTCAGACACTCGCTATGGCTGTGGTTATCCACATAAGAGCCACTCAGGGCTGGGCCTGCCAACAGTTCATCCCCAACAAGGCTCCACCCATCTCCGAGAGGGGACCGCCAGTTTCTGGGAGGGGCTGTAGTTTTCTTCAGTGATGCAGCCACTGATAGTTGTCTATGCTTCGATAAGACACTCGACCACACTTGTGCAAGCAACTCCTAATAAAGCTAAGTAGATCACATATAAGCACAAAGTAGGAGGTGACTTAATGAGAAGACAGGTTTCAATGCGAAAGTGGAGGGGATGAGTATAATGGTGGTAAAAATAACCAAAATTCATTTTGTAAATGTATAAAATTGTCAATTTTTTAGATTTATTTATGTATATGAATGTTTTGCCTACATATATGTATGTGCACCATATACATACATGCCTGGTGCTCTTGGAAGTCAAAAGAATGTGGCAGAACCCCTGGAATGGGACTTAAGTCAGCTGTAAGAGACCATGTGCATATTGGGAATCAAACATAGGTCCTCTGAAAGAGCAATCCGAGCTCTTAACTGCTAAACCATCTCTCCAGGCCCTGCTTAGTAGGTTCTTCAAAAAGATCTTTACTCAACAGATGCTGACATCATCCACTAGATAAGCCTTAATCAGAGTCCTATGGCAACCTAACCAATGACGTCACAATTGAGCATGGTCCTCAGCCCATGCATTACTAGCATAAAACATGCCTAGAATGCTAAAAGTCAAAGTGGAATGAGAGGAGCGGCTGCTGCTTTTGCTGCTGCTGTTGAAGACAAGGTCTCATACACTTAATGAATGGCCTGGAACTTACAACTCTGCTCAGCCTTCTGAGTGCTGGGAACGACAAGTACCACCATACCCAGTTCAAAATCGTCCTTTTAATTTCTAAATTACATTTGTTTGTGTGTTTGTGTGTGCGTGCACGTGCATGTGTATAAGCTGGCTGGCTGAGCAAGAGCTAAAAGGAACAAGACAGTAAGCAGTGCTCCTCCAAGTTCCTGCTTCAGTCCCTGCCCTGACTTCCCTGGATGACTGATTGTGACCTGGAAGTGTAAACGGAAATGAATCCTTTTTCCCCAAGTTGTGTTTGGTGCAGAGTTTCCCCAGCAACAGATAAGAGAACTAGAGCACCGGTGCTTGGCTTTGGGGACAGGATCTCTCTAGATCTCAGGCTGATCCAGCATTCACTATGTAACTCAGGATGGCTCACATTCACAACCCTCCTCCCTCAATCCCAAGAGCTGGGATTGCAGGCAAGTCCCACCATGTCTGTACACAGTATTTTCACTGACCCCCTCCCAAACATCTGTGCTCGACCTACCCATCCCTCGCTCTCCCCCAGGCCCTGACAATCTCTGATCTTTCTCACCATCTCCAGGTTAGACTTTCTCAGAATATTATTCAGCCAGAGTTATATGGTAGGTAGTCTATTGGCCTCTCTCACATAGCAAGATGAAGAAATACCCCATATTTAATACCCCATATTTTTAAGGGGTGCTATCTCACCCTTTAGTTTTGAGTGATATTCTAGAAACTAGCTGTCATTCACCTGTTGAAAGACATCTAGGTGGCTTCCAAGTTTGGTAATGAAGCTGCCTAAACAATCATGTGCAGGGCTCTTATGTGGATATACTGCTTCAGCTTATGTGGGTAAACACCAAGGGATGTGACAGTTCAGTTACATGACAGGCATTTATCAGCATGTAGATAACTGTCAGACTGCTTTCCAAAGTGGCTTGGCCATGGTTCACCAGCAATGAATAAGAGTTCCTGTTGCTCCATATCCTTGACAGCATTAGACATTGTTGGTGCTTGGAATTTTGCAACTCATTTTAAGCAAGTAATGAAAGATCTATTTATCAAGACACAGTCTGATGCACAGTTGTGCAACAATGGGGGGGGGGTTCCAATGAGGCCACTATATTCAAGGACCGACATGATTGCTGCAGCCTACACACACTCTGATTCTGTGAACTAATCCCTTGTACATGCCGAAGATTTGTCATTGTGATTAGTTTAATAAAGGAGCTGACTGGCCAAAAGCTGAACAGAAAAAGATTAGGCAGGAGGGTCAAACTGAGAATGCTGGGAAGGAGAAGGCCAGAGTCAGGAGTCACCAGCCAGACACAGAGGGAGCAGGAGATGTGTCATGCTAATAAAGGTACCACCACGTGGCAGTGCGTAAATAAGGAATATGGGTTAACTTCAAATGTAAGAGTTAGCTAGTAACAAGCCTGAGCTATTAGTGGAGCATTTATAAGCAATATTAAGCTTCTGAGACAATTATTTGGGAAGCGGCCTCTGTATATTAGGAAACAGGTGGGTAGGAGAAAAACATCTGATTACACTCTAACTTGTCCCTGTGAGTCTTTCTCTTCATCCCCACCTGCACCTTGGGTTCTCACACTTCAGTTCTTACGGCGCTCTCAATAGACTTCCCTACAAGCTCACGCCAGTTGTATGAGTCACTGAGAAACTGAGCAGTTCATCATCTGCACAAAAACACCTTTACCAGCTGCACTTCCAACTCAGAGGTGTTTCAGAGCAGATGGCCAGAAGACTTGCCTACTCGTCACTCATGTCCCTGTTCCTTACATTACAGCTGCTTCCAAACACTGTCTTCCAAGGGCCTTCCCTTCCTGTTCTCAAATCTGCTTAGCCAATAGCAGCTCATCTCAGAGAAAGAGTGATCAGAATATCTGGTCTGAAGCCAAGGTTGGAGGCCCAGACATGTAAGTCTAAAGGAGAATAAGGCAAAAAAGGACCACGAGGCTCCTGGCCAGTCTGGGCAAATTAGTGATATGATACACAGCTTCAACATAAAAAGATGACTCTAGATGTGCTCAGGGGGTGTAGCTCAGAGGGGTGCAGCTCGGGGTGGGGGCACAGTGCAGTGGTGGGCAAGCATGCCTAGAATGCGCTAGGCTCTGGATTCAATGCCCAGTACCGCAGACACACACGGGAAGCATCTGAACTGCTATGGATTTGTCTATAACTAGGAGAGTCGCTCAGTATTAAGCACTGTCTAGCACCATGGAGCACTAGGTCCAATCCCCAGCATTGCTCCATTCCCTAGAAGTCGAACTCCCCTGTGCAGATGCTAGCACCTCTCCTGGAGCCACAGTAAAACCCACCATGGACTCAGAACGTCTGAAAACTTGGCCGTGACACTTTCCTGAGTTTCAGAACAGATTATTATGCTTCTAAACTATATTCTGGAGCAAATTAAACCCCATCCCATGTCGTCAGGGGAGGGGTCTCTCTCTCTCTCTCTCTCTCTCTCTCTCTCTCTCTCTCTGTTGCCTATGCTAGTTCAACTCGTTGAACTCAAGAGCACCACCCAGTGCAGCTTTCTGACAGTTGGGACTGTAGGCTGGCACCATCCCCACCCACCCCTCCACCCCTGGCCTACGCCCACCCACCCATTCCCCCGACTCCCCGACCCTCCCATCCCTGGCCTATGTTAACATTTTCACACCAGGCCAACATAAAGACTTCTTCTGAAGCACTGATTCACCCTTGGCTGTACACTAGAACTACTTTGGGAACTTGGGATTTCACTGGCCTGCAGTGCAGCCTGGGCATATGAAACCCTGAAAAGCAAACCCTGAAAGAGTCCACCGCACTTTATTTCGAGACCATTAACTTTCTTACAGAGTTTAGCTAATTCGGGCACATTCCAGGGTAAGGCTTTTGTTGGCCCCACCTGGGAGTTTACAGCACAGCACCAGATGTAGCAGCACTGGCGGCTACGAGCCTCGTGGACAGCAGCAAACATCAAGACCAAGTGGATGTGGTCAAAGTCACCTTCAGCTTCCCTCTCCTCAGCGCCACACCCTGGACTTCGACACTATTTCCTGCCGCACCACTGCTGTCTCTCTCTTTGACCGTCACATCAGGCCTTCTTAGAACCATAAGCATCACGGTTTATTACAAAGGTGAATTTCCTTCCACCCACCCTGACCTCAGCCCCCAGCACTATTCTCAACATTTCCCTTCTTCCTGCCTTCTTATCCTTCAGCCTCATCACACTGGTGGCTGTTTTGGGTCAAACGCAGCCACTTCTTTGTCATCTGTGTCCTTGAACATGATGAAAAAACTCCCAACAGTACAATCAAGAGATAAGGTAAAGGGCAGCAAAGGCAGAGACCACAACATCAGTCAACTCAGAGACTACTTAGACCGGGGTAAGGACACCAGGAAAATGGCCATGTAAAACAACAGCCTATGGAAGTGACTGATGGCTGAAGAGGTAACGCTCGAGGACAAGACTGGCACAACTGTGTACCCCAGCCACTAAGGTGAAGCAGCAGGACAGGCAGCAAGGACGTGACACTCATGACTGGAAAGCCTCAAAGGATAGTTCTGATGAAAACCAGTTATTCTAGAATCATTATGAGAATCTGCAGGTATTAGAGTCTGATGCAGAATAAATTAAGAAGAAATGCAATGGGCTGAATCGTGTAACGGGTATGTATCCTGATTTTCTCTAAAGCAGACGCCAGATCATTTCTGCATCCGTGCATAACTATGCACATTTAGACGACTGAATATCACAATGTTGTGTCTATGATCTTCTCAGAAAAAGCTTTCTAACCGTGAAATAAAAAGCTAAGAACTTGAAGATGCCATATTATAGCATCTCACTCCACATCCTTTTAATTTTTAGAAATGTTAGCAGCTGCCAAGAGCTGAGCAGTGTGCAGGGAAGTGGAAAGCAAAGAGCAACAGACTAGGCCATGATGTAACATTAGCTACACTGCCAGGTATTTTTAAATCATGCCTTAAAGAGAATGACTCACTGAAAAGTCTCCTGCATATGAAATCAGCTCTTAGACCTGAAGCCTTTATCACAAAAGCTTTCCCTGCTCACACTGAAGGCACGGCACATTTCCCTCAGGGGGTGGCGAGCACTGAACACAAGAACAAATGTGAAAGGGCCACATGAAAGAACTCACCAATCACGTGAACCTGGACCTGGGCTCCCACTGCGACTCCCACCCATCCTATTGTAATATTGTAACGGGGGGGGGGGGGGGGGGGGACACGCCAGACACCCTCCAACTTCAGCATCCTAGATCATGCCCAGATGTTCCTGCAAACATCTAGAAACAGCAGTCTGTGTTTCTGCCTGCATGGCTGAGACAGCTGAGGGCTTTGTATGCATTAATGCTTGTTTCTCACAACCATTCCTCCAAGGAAGATTCCATTATTCCCATTTAAAGGAACAGGGGTGAGAAACAGTTAAGGAGTTGCCCAAGTCAGCTGAACCATCGAGAGTCAGAATCCAAGGTCTACGAGATTCTCTAGTTCATGTTCCATTACCAACATTGCTAGGGGACTTACTGGAGGACTAAATGAGCCTCTGACTAGTAGAACCCATACCTGGGCTGATGTCCAGCTGGCACCTACCTCCTTAGCTCCCAGGAGCTACCCTCATACAGTTAGAAGCTTTCTTCCAACTCCAAATTTGATCATTTGAGCCCCTTATGTCCTCCTTTCTTGTCGTCTTCTTTCCTGTCTTCTTCCTAACAGAGCTCAAAAGGAGCTGGACAATCTGTATTTTCAGATGTAAAGCCACACGATTCCCACAGCCACTTCAGGGTGGAGGGCACACTGCAGTGCTGCTAGGGCGGCCACAGCAAAGCGAGGCTGCCTAGTCAGGGGTACGGCGAGAAACTCCTTGTCAGAATTCAGCTTCCTAGCAACAACTGGATGAGGAACTAACAAGTTCTAAGAGAAAAGGGCTGACCTTGGAAATTTTCAAAGAAAAAAAAAACTTTTCCTAATTGCATACTCAATTTATACAGCACAGTAACATATTTTCTCATCTTAGAATCTGACGAAACGTTGAAAACTGATTTCTAAGATCATCAATAGGGACTGTATTAGAGATAAAGGTGGATACTAGAAAAAGCAAAAGACATTTCAAAAGCAATCTCCCCCATCTATCACCATCATTTTCTGGTTTACCAAGTTTTAAAAAAAAAAAATTGGGGCCATGCAAGATGGCCCAGTGGGTGGGTGCTTGCTACCAAGCATGACGAGTTCCAGTCCCAGGATCCACATGGTAGAAGGAGAAAAACCAACCCCACTAAGTTGTCACTTGACCCCCATACATGCACCATGGCATTTACACTCTTACATATAAACAATAAACAAATTCGATAAATTTAAGTGGTAAGTATATAGAGACAGTAACTGATCACCCAGGAAGCCAGAGGACACCATGATTTTCAATTTCCAGACCCTCATCTTAGCCTCACTCAGTGACAAATCCCGTGACCTCTCTTCCCAGTCAACCTGAGGCTGGGACAGGAACTCTTGTGATATTCCATCTAATTTATAAGCAAAATTGTTGTTACCTCTTTCCACACTCTTGTCTCCTGAGGGTGTCGCCTCGTTAGGTTCAATTATTCTTAAATTTCTCAGCTGGAAATCCTGGTGATTCGCCCTTAAAGACAAAGAGCAGAATGCTGCAGACTTTGGCCCCAGGAAACGTGGCAAGGCTCAGTCAAAGGCGGCGTCAGGTTGGCTGAGCAGTCTTCCCGCGTGAGTCACAACTCTGACCCTGGTATCAGTGATGGCACACCAGTTTCGGATAAACCACCCTCCGCTCTGTGCACCCCAGAGCAGGGAGCACTTCCCCATGGGGCATGTCAGATTGCCAATGTCAAACACCCACCGCAGCCTGACCTCCTCAGCTCACCACCAATTCGTGAATTCTCTTCAATTCCATCTAATCCCATACTAGGCGAAGATTTCTTTCCCGTAACTAAGCCCTCAATGACGATTTCTCACTTGGACAAGGTTCTACTTAGCTCCGTTCCCCTTTCCCGTGGTCCCCTAGTCTTTCCCTCCAGTTTCAGTCTCTCCTCCTGGCAGCTTGATCATTTCAAGCATTTACCTCACTTCCTTCCCACCTTGGATAGCGACTCTTGTTCGTTTGCTGGCTGTGCTGCTTCTCTCTCCCTGTTGGTGGCCCTCGGGGAGTTTACCTTCATGGGCTGGGGATGCAGCTCAGTTGGCAGAATCCTTGCCAAGCATGCAGGAAGTCATGGGCTCAGTCCCCAGCATTGCACAAACCAGGCACAGAAGAACATGCTCAAAACTGGAACTTCAAAGTTACCCTACACTACTTAGTTCAAGGTCAGCCTGGGATACGTGAGCATCTGTCTCAAGGAACTGAAATTTATCGTCAGCCAGGCATGTGGTACCAACCTGATCCTGTGGTCCCAGCTCTCCTTAGGAGGCTGAAGCAGCAGGAGGGGAGAGTTCGAGTATACCCGGGCCTACAAAGTGAACACCTATCTCAAAAAAAAAGGGGGGGGCGGGATGTAAACTTTTCTGGACCAGAAACTGTCTATGAAGAGCTTGGTCCTGGCTCATACAAGGACTTCTGCCACAGCTTGCCAATTTTCACATTAACTTCTTAGGCAAATCCTCCATGGGGACCCTGGATCTCAGGCATAAAGGCCTATATCTGAATCTGATACTTTCCCGGGCAAGTTCACCAGCATCCCAGGCAAGCTTTAAGTCCCTCCAAATCTGTGGCACCTGAGAATTCTCTATCATGTTCGCTCGGGGACTGTCTGAGAACCTTCCAGTACCTAGATGTTGGTGTAGACCCTGCGGGGATGAGACATCTGACTTGTGAGGTGGGGCAAGGGAGACAGACAGGGGAGAGAAAGCAACAGACGCTGTTCTGCAAAGCGGGAAAAGGAAGGTCGGGCAAGGGAGAAATGGCCTCCTGGAGGTAGGAAGAAGGCCACGTCCATGTGAGACCGCTCAGGAGATCTTTCTGATAACACTCGCCATATTAGCCAAGGATGAGTTTAAAAAGAAAAGGTGACAAAGCTAGCCACATGCAATTATAGAGGAAGAACATGCCAGAAAGGGAGTCTAGCAAATACAAAGGCCATGAAGCCTCTACTGGGACAGAATGAGGCCTTGAATTTGCTGTCCAAAGTAAACCATGCCAGAAATCTCATAGGTGTTAGAGTGTATGACCCAACAAAACACCAGAAAAGAGCAAACACAGGTTTCATTCCAGAAATATAAAGTTGGTCAACATAGGAAATGTAATGGAAGGCACCAGATCAATAAAATAAAGAGCAAAATCAATATCTCAAGACAACTGCAACCCCCAATGAAACTAGAAAGAAATTCCATGAGCAGGAGACAAGCTGGCTGGGCAGGTCAAGGAGCCCACAGCTAGTTCCACGGCTCACTCAGTGGAAGAAGAGGCATGGCTCCCCAAGTTGTCCTCTGACCTCCATATATGCACACACAGAGACAAATAAGTAAAAATTTCCCAACCTAATATTACTACTTTCTATGCGCATTTGTGATTCTGGCCTGAGCAATTAGGCAAGAAAGTGAAACAAATGTCTCCAGATCAGAAAACAAGGAAAATTCTATTTGCAATGCCACTGTTTTGAATAGAAAACCCTAATGAATTCACACAAAAAAAAAAACTAGAGTAACTAAACTCGCCAAAGACATACTATATAAAAATTAATTATACTTCCATACCCTTGCTCTCAACATGATAAAGAAAAATCCATGCTCAATAGCATCAAAAACAATAAAATATTTAATACACTTAGCAAATGAAGTGTACAATGTATACTGTAAAACATACAAAAGATTGGTGACATGAGTTATATAAAATCTGAATATATAGATTTATGGATTTGAAGACTTACTTATCATTAAGATAATACTTGCTGGGTGTAGTGATACACTCAGAGGCAGAGCCCAGTCAATTTCCGTGAGTTAGAGGCCTGCCTTGTCTACAGAGCAAGTCCCAGGACAGTCAGAGCTATACGCAGAATCCCTGTCTCAAAAAGAAAAAAAAATGTTAATATAAGATTGAACATTCTCTATCAAAATCTCAGCTGGCTTCTACGCATAAGCTGATAAGCATATCCTAAAATATAGGAATACAAGGGACTGAGATTAAACAAAAGGGCCTCAATTATCTCAACTCACCAATAAAAAGATAATCATAATTTGAAAAGTCAAAGAATATGAACAGACTTTTCTTCAAATGGTCAAAGATACACACAATGTTCAACATTACTGAATGTGGTGGATCACACAGGAGGTCCCAACACTCAGGAGGCTGAGGGAGAGGACCACCATGAATTTGAGGCCAGCCTAGACTTGAGTGTGCAACCCAACCTCAAAAATCGAGGGCAGAGGGAGAAGAAAAGATGCTCAACATCATTCAGCACCAAAAGTTTGCAGAACAATGATGGGTGGGGCTGTAGCTCAGGAAAAGTGACTCTCCCAACATGCTTGAGGGCCTGGTTTCAGCCCTAGCACTGGAGAAAGGAAAAAGAGGCCACAGGATATCACTTCTCACCCACAAAGTGCAGAGTGCTTACTGCTCTTGCAGAGGACTCAGGTTCAGTCCCAGCACCCACACAGTGGCTCACAACGCCTGTAATTCCAGTTCCAGAGGGTTCAACACCCTCTTTTGATCTTTGCCAGCTCCTGCACATACATACACTCACACACACACACACACCAAAATATACTTTGCACACATGCAAACACACACATAAAATATACTTTGTCGGAGTCCCTGACCAGAGGGCAGGCCTCAAGGTCCCCGCCAGGGAAAGCGGGCCCCTGCTGCTGGGGATGCACTCTCTGCTGTGATCTGCTGGACCTGCTCTGCCTGCGCCCTACTTCCCTTAGTCCCTGGCTCATTGGGGCATCCAGGAGTTCCTGTGTAGGTGCCGAGAAGTTTCATCGGGACGGGTGAGTGTGTGCTATCCTGGGGCGGACTGTCCCGGTAGAGAGCACAAACACCCCTCCCCCAGCTCCTGCTGCAGGGCTTGCTCTCCTACACACCCGCCCCCACCCCCACCCCCAAACCTGCCTTGTCTGCAAGGTCCTTAGCTGTGGAACAGTTTCCTGCCATTTCACTAAGGCTACCAACCCAGAGCAGTGAGTCCCTGACCAGAGGGCAGGCCTCAAGGTCCCCGCCAGGGAAAGCGGGCCCCTGCTGCTGGGGCTGCACTCTCTGCTGTGATCTGCTGGACCTGCTCTGCCTGCGCCCTACTTCCCTTAGTCCCTGGCTCATTGGGGCATCCAGGAGTTCCTGTGTAGGTGCCGAGAAGTTTCATCGGGACGGGTGAGTGTGAGCTATCCTGGGGCGGACGGTCCCGGTAGAGAGCACAAACGCCCCTACACTAAGGCTACCCAACCAGAGCAGCGGGCAGGCCTCAGCAACCCCCGAAAGGGAGCGCAGGCACCTCCAGCTTGTACTGCAGTGTCGCCTGTGTTCTACTGGACCCCGCCCGACCCCTTGCATTCGGCCTTCTTTACGCGGGTCATTGGAATACCACGCATCCATGTTTTGGTGTTGAGGAGTTCACCTGGAAGGGAACGGTTCCTGCCCCTACACTGAGGAGATACACCTAGAGAGTTAGTCACAGCAAAGACTGGTCCAAGACATCAGGCCTCTCCTGGCTCCATTTGAAGGAAAAGATGGGCAGGCGCCAATGCAAGAATTCCCCCAACAACTTGAAAGGCAACGTGACATCACCAGGATCCAGGAGTCCCGAAATGAGAAGTCTAAACCCTAATACAGAAGAACTAGAAGAATTCGACTCAAAAGTGAATTTTATGAAAATAATAGAGGACCTTAAACAGGAGGTGAAAAACTGCCACAACCAATTAGAGATTACAAACAAAAAGGTAGAGGAAATGAATAAATATCTCAAAGATACCCAAGAAAACCAAGAGAAACAAGAAAAAGTAATCAAACAGGTAAGGGAAACGGTTCAAGACTTGAAGAACGAAGTGGAAGTAATAAAGAAAACACAAACCGAGGGAAGGATGGAGATGGAAAATTTGAATAAACGAACAGGAACTACAGAGACAAGTACCACCAACAGATTACAAGAGATAGAAGAAAGAATCTCAGACACTGAAGATACCATAGAGAAAATAAACACTCTCATCAAAGAAAACAGCATAATCAACAAATTCTCATCACAAAACATTCAGGAAATCTGGGACACAATAAAAAGACCAAACCTAAGAATAATAGGGATAGAAGAAGGAGAAGAAGTACAGCTCAATGGTCCAGAAAATATATTTAATAAAATTATAGAAGAAAACTTTCCCAACCTTAAGAAAGATATTCCTTTGAAGGTCCAAGAAGCATACAGAACACCAAATCGACTGGATCAAAAAAAAACATCTCCTCGTCATATAATAATCAAAACACAAAACATACAGAATAAAGAAAGAATATTAAGAGCTGCAAAGGAAAAAGGTCAAGTTACCTATAAAGGTAAACCTATCAGACTTACACCTGATTTCTCTATGGAAACCATGAAAGCCAGAAGGTCCTGGATAGATATACTGCAGAAACTACGAGACCATGGATGCAAGCCCAGACTACTATACCCAGCCAAGCTTTCGTTCACTATAAATGGAGAAAACAAAGTTTTCCAGGATAAAAACAAATTTAAACAATACGTAGCCACAAATCCAGCCCTTCAGAAAGTAATTGAAGGAAAATCACAAGCCAAGGAGTCCAACAATGCCCACAATAACTCAGACATCTAAAGACCCTTCACCAGCACAACTTGAAGAAGGGAAACACACAAACTCTACTACCAAAGGAAAGAAAGAAAGAAAGGAAAAATGACCGGAGTTAACAACCACTGGTCATTAATATCACTTAATATCAATGGACTCAACTCACCTATAAAGAGGCACAGGCTAAGAGATTGGATACGAAAACAGGATCCAACATTCTGCTGCTTACAAGAAACACACCTCAACCACAAAGACAGACATCTACTCAGAGTAAAGGGCTGGGAAAAGGTTTATCAAGCAAACGGACCTAAGAAACAAGCAGGTGTGGCCATACTAATTTCTAAGAAAGTTGACTTCAAACTAAAATCAATCAAAAGAGATGGAGATGGACATTTTTTACTCATAACAGGAACAATTCACCAGGATGAAATCTCAATCCTGAATATATATGCCCCTAATATAAAAGCACCCACTTATGTAAAAGAAACGTTACTAAAACTCAAGGCAGTCATCAAACCACACACACTAATAGTAGGAGATTTCAACACTCCTCTCTCACCAATGGACAGGTCAATCAAACAGAAACCTAACAGAGAAATAAGAGGATTAAGGGAGGTAATGAATCAAATGGACTTAACAGACATCTATAGAACATTCCACCCAAATAGGAAAGAATATACCTTCTTCTCTGCAGCTCATGGAACCTTCTCGAAAATAGACCACATACTCGGTAACAAAGCAAACTTACACAGTTACAAAAAAATATCGGTAACCACCTGTGTCTTATCAGATCACCATGGATTAAAGTTAGAATTCAACAACAATGCTATCCCCAGAAAGCCTATGAACTCATGGAAACTGGACAGTCAACTACTGAACCTCACCTGGATCAAGGAAGAAATAAAGAAAGAAATTAAAGTCTTTCTTGAATTCAATGAAAACGAAGACTCAACATACTCAAACCTATGGGACACTATGAAAGCAGTGCTAAGAGGAAAATTCATAGCATTAAGTGCCCACTTAAAGAAAACGGAGAAAGCACACATTGGAGACTTAATAGCCCACCTGAAAGCTTTAGAAAAAAAAGAAGCAGACTCACCTAGGAGAAGTAGAAGACTGGAAATAATCAAATTGAGGGCTGAAATCAACAAAATAGAAACACAGAAAACAATCCAAAGAATCAATGAAACAAAAAGCTGGTTCATGGAGAAAATCAATAAGATTGATAAACCCCTATCCAAACTAATCAAACGGCGGAGAGAGAATACGCAAATTAACAAAATCAGAAACGAAAAGGGAGACATAACCACAGACTCAGAGGAAATTCAGAGAATCATTAGATCTTACTACAAAAATCTGTATGCCACAAAATTGGAAAATGTCATAGAAATGGACACTTTTTTAGATAAGTACCATATACCAAAGTTAAACCAGGACCAGGTGAACAATCTAAATAGACCTGTTAGTCGCGAAGAATTAGAAGTTGTTATAAAAAACCTCCCCACCAAAAAAAGCCCAGGTCCAGATGGCTTCAATGCAGAATTCTACCAGAACTTCCAAGAAGACCTAATACCTATACTCCTTAATGTATTTCACAATATTGAAACAGAGAAGTCATTGCCAAATTCCTTTTATGAAGCTGAAGTTACTCTGATACCAAAACCACACAAAGACACAACCAAGAAAGAGAACTACAGGCCAATCTCACTCATGAACATCGACGCAAAAATATTCAATAAAATACTGGCAAACCGAATCCAAGAACACATCAGAAAAATTATCCATTATGATCAAGTAGGCTTCATCCCAGAGATGCAGGGCTGGTTCAACATACGAAAATCTATCAATGTAATCCATCATATAAATAAACTGAAAGAAAAAAACCATATGATCATTTCATTAGATGCTGAAAAAGCATTTGACAAAATTCAACATCCCTTTATGATAAAGGTCTTAGAGAGATTAGGAATACAAGGGTCGTTCCTAACTATAATAAAAGCTATTTATAGCAAGCCGTCAGCTAACATCAAATTAAATGGAGAGAAACTCAAAGCTATTCCACTAAAATCAGGAACACGACAAGGTTGTCCACTCTCTCCATACCTCTTTAATATAGTGCTTGAAATTCTAGCAATAGCAATAAGACAACATAAGGGGATCAAAGGGATTCAAATCGGAAAGGAAGAAGTTAAACTTTCATTATGTGCAGACGATATGATAGTGTACATAAGCGACCCCAAAAACTCCAGCAAAGAACTCCTTCAGCTGATAAACACCTTTAGTAGCGTTGCAGGATACAAGATCAATTCCAAAAAATCAGTTGCCCTCCTATACACAAAGGATAAGGAAGCAGAGATGGAAATCAGAGAAGCATCACCCTTCACGATAGCCACAAATAGCATAAAATATCTTGGGGTAACCCTAACCAAGGAAGTAAAGGATCTATTTGACAAGAACTTTAAGTCAATGAAGAAAGAAATTGAGGAGGATACCAGAAAATGGAAGGATCTCCCTTGCTCTTGGATAGGGAGGATCAACATAGTAAAAATGGCAATTCTACCGAGGGCAATTTATAGATTCAATGCAATCCCCATTAAAATCCCATCAAAATTCTTCACAGATCTTGAGAGGACAATAATCAACTTTATATGGAGAAACAAAAAACCCAGGATAGCCAAAACAATCTTATATAATAAAGGATCGTCTGGAGGCATTACCATCCCTGACCTCAAACTCTATTACAGAGCCTCAGTATTGAAAACAGTTTGGTATTGGCATAAAAACAGAGAAGTCGACCAATGGAACCGAGTAGAAGACCCTGATTTTAACCCACAAACTTATGAACACCTAATTTTTGATAAAGGAGCTAAAAGTATTCAATGGAAAAAAGAGAGCATCTTCAACAAATGGTGCTGGCAGAACTGGTTGTCAACCTGTAGAAGAATGAAAATAGATCCATATCTATCACCATGCACAAAACTCAAGTCCAAATGGATTAAAGACCTCAATATTAGTCTGAACACACTGAACCTGATAGAAGAAAAAGTTGGAAGTACTCTACAACATATGGGTACAGGAGATCACTTCCTACGTTTATCCCCAGCAGCACAGACATTAAGGGCAACATTGAATAAATGGGACCTCCTGAAACTGAGTAGCTTCTGTAAAGCAAAGGACACTGTCACTAAGACAAAAAGGCAACCCACTGACTGGGAGAAGATCTTCACCAACCCTGCAACAGACAAAGGTCTGATCACCAAAATATATAAAGAACTCAAGAAACTAAACTTTAAAATGCTAATGAACCCAATAAAAAAATGGGGCACTGATCTGAACAGAGAATTCTCAACAGAAGAAATTCAAATGGCCAAAAGACACCTAAGGTCATGCTCAACCTCCTTAGCGATAAGGGAAATGCAAATTAAAACAACTTTGAGATACCATCTTACACCTGTCAGAATGGCTAAAATCAAGAACACCAATGATAGCCTTTGCTGGAGAGGTTGTGGAGAAAGAGGCACACTCATTCATTGCTGGTGGGAATGCAAACTTGTGCAACCACTTTGGAAATCAGTGTGGCGATTTCTCAGGAAATTTGGGATCAACCTACCCCAAGATCCAGTAATACCACTATTGGGAATATACCCAAGAGATGCCACATCAAATGACAAAAGTATCTGTTCAACTATGTTCATAGCAGCATTGTTTGTAATAGCCAAAACCTGGAAACAACCTAGATGCCCTTCAATGGAGGAATGGATGAAGAAAGTGTGGAATATATACATATTAGAGTACTACTCAGCAGTAAAAAACAATGACTTCTCGAATTTTGCATGCAAATGGATGGAAATAGAAAACACTATCCTGAGTGAGGTATCCCAGACTCAAAAAGAGGAACATGGGATGTACTCACTCATAATCGGTTTCTAGCCATAAAATAAAAGACATTAAGCATATAATGTGTGATCCTATAGAAGCTAAATAAGAAAGTGAACCCAAAGAAAATCATATAGTCATCCGCATGAAGAGGGGGAAGTAGACAAGATTCCAGGGCAAAAACTGGGAACTTGCGGGTGAGGTGGCATGGGGCAAAGGGGAAATGGGATGAGAAATATGAGAAGGGGAGGATGGGAGGAGCTCGGAGGATTGGGATGGTTGGGATATAGGAAGGATGGATACGGGAGCAGCGAAGTATATATCCTATCTAAGGGAGCCATCTTAGGGTTGGCAAGAGACTTGACTCTTGAGGGGTTCGCAGGTGTCCAGGAATATGTCCCCAGCTGGTACCTTGGGCAACTAAGGAGAGGGAACCTGAAATGTCCCTATCCTATACTGATGAATATCTTGCATATCACCTTAGAACCTTCATCTGGCGATGGATCGAGGTAGAGTCTCAATTTGGAGCAATGGTCTGAGCTCTTAAGGACCAAATGAGGAGCAGAAGGAGGGAGAACATGACCAAAAAATCAGGACCACGAGGGATGCACCCACCCACTGTGACAGTGGAACTGATTTATTGGGAGCCCACCAAGGCCAGCTGGTCTGGGACTGAATAAGCATGGGTTGATTCCGGACTCTCTGAGCATGGCGGTCAATGAAGACTGATGAGAAGCCAAGGACAATGGCACTAGGTTTCGATCCTAATACATGAACTGGCTTTGTGGGAGCTTAGCCTGTTTGGACGCTCACCTTTCTGGACGTAGATAGAAGGACCTTGGTCTTCCCGCAGGGCAGGGAATTTGGACTGCTCTTCAGTATCGAGAGGGAGGGGGAATGGAGTGGGGGGAGGAGAAGAGGAGTGGGGATAGGGGGAGGGAAGTGGGGGGAGGGCAATATTTGGGAGGAGGGGAGGGAAATGGGAAATGGGGAGCAGGTGGAAATTTTAATTAAAAAAGAATAAAAATAAATAAGTAAAAAAAAAAAAAAAATGGCAATCTTAAAAAAAAAAAAAAAAAAAAAAAAAAAAAATATACTTTGTCTGAGGCAGGGTTTCCCTAGGTAGCTGATTGGCCTGGAACTCACTGCATAGACCAGGCTGATATCAAACTCACAGGATCCACCTGTCTGCATGTCCTGAGTACTAGGATGGTATTAAAGGACAAACCACTAAAAAACACCAACAAGAACAAGTATGGGTGTGGATATAGAAAGTTGGACCCACCAGACATTGCGAGTGGACATGTAAACTGGTGCTGTGGCTTTGGAAACAATTTTCTAGCTCCTTTTAAAATTAAATATGAACTGGACGATGGTGACACAAGCCTTTGATCCCAGCACTCAGGAGGCAGAGGTGGCTGAGTCTCTGTGAGTTCAAGGCCAGCCTGTACTACAGAGTGAGTTCCAAAACAGCCAGAGCTACACAGAAAACAAAAACAAAAACAAAAAAAAAAAAATCCTGTCTCAGAAAAAAAGTAAAGAAAAGAATTAAAATTAAATATGGTTATCCAACCCATGCAATTCCACTGATAGGGATATACTCAAGCAATCTGAAAACACAGCGTCATAAAAACTTGTTCACAAAACTATATGTATAGCTCAGGGGTAGAGCACTTGTCCTGCATGCAGTATACGTAAGACACTGGATTCAACCCCCAGTGCTGTTGAAAAAAAAATGAGGACAAAATTATGCTAAGGGAAAAGCTGTCACAGGTACCTAAAAAAATAAGCGTATGACTCTATCTATTTACATGAATGCAAGAGTGGGCAACCTACAAAGACAAAGTGAGCTTTTAGTTGCCAAGGGCTGAAGGGAATGGGAAGTTGGGGGGAATGAGGACTGAGTCCTGAGGACATGATTAGACTGGGAGCCACTGGCTGCTCTTTGCAGAGGACCTGGAACGGAATCTCAGCACCCACATGGCAGCTCACAACTGTCTGTCCTTTCAGTTACAGGGGATCTGGCGCCTTCTCCTGGCCTCCAAAGGCTCCTGCACACATGCGGTGGACAGAAAACTCATGCATGCACACACATACACAAAATAAAAAAAAAAGTAAGCCTAAAAAAATTTATTTGGGGGTAAAAATGTCCCAAACATCAGTGGCAGTACACAACTCAGTGATTACTAAAGCCGTCCAACTATTCGGTCAAAGTGGTACAGAATCAAGAGTTTAGGCTCTCAACGCCTCCCTCCTCGGTGTTCTATCTGGCTAAGAACTCGTGAAGCCCACACCTTCTACAGATCATGAGCCAAAAAGGACCTACATGGGAAACAGTGTGCAGAGCTCTCCCTGCCGCACCTTCGTAGATGGTGGTTATGGCCAGGACCACTTAAAACCATACATTTGCCTCCCTTTCTCCCTCTCTTGCTAAAAAGAAATCACAACAGAGTTCTAAAGATGCATCCAAACTCCATTCCTAGTGTGTGGGAAGAATCACACAGTTCTAAAGCTGGCGCTGAGGCCAAATAACCAAGTGCTCAGTTTACCCAGTGAAATGAAACAAATGGAACAACGCTGTCCACCGCCACACACAGCCTGCCCTCCTGATTTGAGGACCGCCTTCTCCATTGCGGTCCAACGTTTGGAATACTTCACTAATGTGCCATATCCTGGATGCAGGCTTGGTCAGTACAGTTCTCTGGTCATGATGGCTCGTTCAGATAACAGTGAAAATCAAGTGAATCCGGGGAGAATAAGGCCTAAGAGTCCCGCCCCAACCATGCCGAAATAAGATTGCTTCTACGTGACGGTCAGCCTAGACATCTCTGTGTGACGGTCAGCCTATAAGCCTCATCGCCTGCAACAAGGAAAAAGTCTGCCCAGGCAAGAGCGGGGCAAACTGGAGCTGGAAGTGAAAAGGGGAGGACAAGTGTGACGCCAGTGTCGGCTCCTCTGGCTAAGTGTGACGCCACTGTCGGCTCCTCTGGCTAAGTGTGACGCCAGTGTCGGTTCTTCTGACTTTAGCTTCACTAACACCAGCCCAGCTCTATTTACCTCCTTCTATGAGTTCAGTTTTACCTTCTAAACTGAAAGGAGTCTTCATTTGTACACTGGATGGCACTGGAATGCTACCACTTCAGGGAAGCACCCTGGAACAAAAGGCCTCCTTCTCTCAGTCTGCCAACTGAGGTTCAAGTGCCACCCACCCCCAACACTGTTACTCTATGGATCAAGCAAAGACTGTGGTCTGGTCCTCAGTGGCTCCTCTCAGCCTCTGGAATCACATCATTATCCACCTGCCTGACCTTATTTCCAGCAGAAAACTTCCAGAAGGCCTATCCCTATGGACAGTTACCCACAGGGCACATGTGAATTTCTGGTCACATTTAGCATGCTGCCACAAGACCAGGTCCAGCTCAAGGTAGGATTGAGATGTCCACTCACAAAAAACAAGCATAATATGGTCAGAATTCCACGAATATGTCAGGCTGTGGGGTCTCATGAGTTCAGTCTAGCCTCAGCTGGTCTTAGAGGATGGGTAACCCTATGTGGATCGCCACAGTTTTCATTCTGACCTTTGTGTACTTAGCATTTCCCACTTTTAATAGCTAAGTGTGCCTGGTCTGGGGGAAGTATAAACTGCAACATGTTCAACATGAGGAGGCTGAGGAATATCTTCGCACTTCCTATATCCAAGGAGAACCCAGAGCGGGTTCCTGGTGGGCTTTTCCGGAAGGTTATGCTAATCTATTTCCTGATACAGCCCCAGAGATCATTTGTGTGGGGAGGGACTCCACGGCTGCCTGTCTCTGTGAAGGGATTGAATCGAGAGGTAAAAATGCAGACATCAGAATGGTCAGGATTGTAACTTTAGATTGCTGCTGGGGAGGAAAGATATGAACAGGGACAGAACCACCTCAGGGTACCCGGCGTAGATTCAAGAAGGACCAACTTCCTGCAACAGCAGGGCCTTTCCCCCGTCGGGGTTGGTGAAGATCGCGGTCCGCCTGGGTCGGGCGAGGCAGTTCCTCCTGCACACTGGTCCCGGGACGGACTCCGGCCCCCAGAGGTGCCCGCGGCCCCGCCGGAAGCGAGCTGAGTACAGCCGGGCTGCACGGATCGATCCCCGGCTCCAGTTCGGAAGGCTCCCGCCAGTCTCGGCCATCCCCCGACGGCCGCGGGCCCGCCGCTCCTCGCCCTCTCTTCCCTACCCTCCCGGGTGTGCAGCTCGCGCGCCCGGCCAGCCGGCACAGTCCCCTCACCTTACTCGCGGTGCCTTTCTGGAGGCTGCCATTCGGCGGTGACGTGCCCCAGCCCACGTCAGGGGAGCGCAGACCAGCTGATCACCGGCGGCCAGGCGCGCGCACCGGAAAAGCCACGCCCCCCTCTGTGGCGTGCTCACGCAGGACCCCGCCCAGCTGTAGGCTCCACCCATTTGCGGGAAGAGGCGTGGCCACATTTCAGAAGTCAGAACCCCTGCAGGCAGGCTGTTGCTTAGAGAGGGCAACCAGTTGGAAAGAGGGCGCCATTCTCCTGCGCGTCGCAGTCCTTCCCCTAAGAGGAAGGAGAAGAGTTTTCCCGCTAATGAGGCTGCAGTGCTTCCCGGGTGTGTTCCAACCCTCAGGTCAGCTAAGACGAGTGGGGTCCTGAAGACACTGGATCAGGATATAACTTGCTGAGACCTTAGAAATGTCATCCAAATGATTTTTTTAGACAACTGCTGTTCACTTCACTTGGATAACTACTGAGCCCTTCAAGGTTAAGGCGTTCAAACCTAGCCCCTAACCCCAAACACAAACGCGTTCTCCAAAGAGCTTTTTCATCTCAATCAGTAGCTATTCCATGCCCTCAAAGGGCTAAAGTCTTGAAGTGATGTCTGCCTTCTACCCAGCCTACGTCCCATTTGCCGAAAATCCGCTTGGTCCTGGCTTCGAAATTAGATCCCAAGCCCACCCACTTTTCATTATCTCTTCCTGTCCCCTATCTGATGATGTCACTTCCAGCGCACCTGTGTGACACCACACTGCAGCCAGAACGATCCCATCCCGAGGTTCCCTGCAGTGTTTGCTGTAGTCAACTTGTCATGCTCTAGAATTTCCTGGGAGAAACACCTCTAAGCCTGTCTATGAGAATTGTTTTGAGGTGTTAATTAATAAGTGAAGGCCCATCTTAATTGTGGGCAGAACCACTCTCTAGGCGAGGGATCCCAGACAATATAAATCGGTGAAAACAGCTCTCTGCTCTTGACTATGGATATCACGGCTTCTGTCCACTGTGACGTCCCTGACATGATGAACATGATGAACCTGTAACTGAAAGCCAAATAAACCCTCTATCCCTCAAATTCCTTTGCAGAATATTTTTCTCGCAGCAGCAAGAAACTAAGACATTCCCCCATTCCATTCAGGATGAAATCACAGCTCACACCTGTCTCACTGCTGGCCTTCGCCATCCCTGGAAGGGCTGAGCACAATCAGGATCTCTTCCTCCAAGCGTCACCTCCTCAATGAAACCTATGGAAAGCTGTAAAGTCCTCTGACACATCCAGTCTCCCAACACCTGCTATTTTTCCCATTTCACCATTGTTGCCATGACTTTTTTTTTGTTTTTTTTTTTTTGTTTGTTTTTCGACACAGGGTTGCTCTGTAGCTTTGGAGCCTATCCTGGAACTAGCTCGTGTAGACCAGGCTGGCCTCAAACTCACAGAGATCCGCCTGCCTCTGCCTCTCAAGGGCTGGGATTAAAGGTGTGTGCCACCACCGCCCGGCTCACATGACTTTATCTTTTTTTTTTTTTTTTTTGGTTTTTTGAGACAGGGTTTCTCTGTGGTTTTGGAGTCTGTCCTGGAACTAGCTCTTGTAGACCAGGCTGGTCTCGAACTCACAGAGATCCGCCTGTCTCTGCCTCCCGAGTGCTGGGATTAAAGGCGTGCGCCACCACCGCCCGGCATGACTTTATCTTTTAAAAGTATATTCTGCCCCTTCTCCCCACCCTACACACATGCCATAGCCATCAACGCAGGAGCTGTTTCTGTTCTTTAAAAATGAGCAATAGCTGGCATTGAGTAAATTCTCATGTTTTCTGCAGAAATGAATGTCCCAGGATTGCACACTTCTCAGGAGCAGGGACAGTGGCTCTCTTCTTGGTTGTTACATCCCTAGTGCTTATAACAACACTTGGTGCTAAATGAAATTTGCCACATTTTTTTCAAAGCTGATGAATAACCCCAAGTCCTAATACACCTGTGTCGAACAGGTTCTGCTCTCCTCCAGTACTAAAGGTTCCGGTCCAGGCTGAGTGAGAGCCTGGACAAGCCAGAAAAGATTGTAAACAAAGTGACTGGCTTCTGCCCACACCGAAAAGAATAGCTAGAAAGAAAACCAGAGGTACCGGTAGGGGTTGTAAGTGAAACCCCAAGGCGGTGAGCAGTTTCATAGTCTTACTGCCAAGGAGAAAGGAGCTGGCTCAGAATTTATGCCATTGGCTTTCTAGGCAAGAGAAAGAAGCACTATTCCCTGAACTAGACTTGAATTCTTGTTTGTAAGACAGCAAAGCCACCTTCGTGGTCTTGAAGTTCTCTGGGGAAATCCCAGGAAGAAGACTCTGAGAATAATTGCCAGAGGATGAGAGCAGGAAGGGTTAAGCGTGGCTTGGGTCTGTAGACCTTATGTCTTTGTAGGTAGACACGCGACCATGAACTGATCGTTATCTGTCTGGCCCACGCAACCCTCTGAACCAGGAGGACTCTCTGTGTTCCTTTTACTGTTTTCAAAGACGAAGGTTTTCAGCGGTCAAGTTCATTGCCTAAAGCCCTTGAGCTCATACATGATGAAAATCACAGTGTACTTTCTGGCAGTAGGATGTTCTTAGCTCCCACACACAAAACCAACAGTTTCTAGGTAAAGGGGGGACCTTGAAGTGACCTCATCGAAACTGCTAGTGTACTCAGTGGAAATAGGGAAGCCACTGGTTGTAGCATTTGAGTACAGATCAGATGGGCCTTAAATGCAAGCAGAAACAATAAGGATGTGGAAACATTGTCAACTGAATTGTGCCCACCCCCACCCCAAAAGAAATCATAGATTATTTCCAGTTATTCTGATCTTCTTTGGGCCTGTAATTAATTAAAATGAATCCTTTCAGAACCGACAGGTTCCTACTCTGATATGACTGATTAAAAAAGGAATCTGGACACATGGTTCCTGCGGGAAGAATGCCATGTGAACGAGGACGGGGAGTCAGAGTCATGCACTGAAAGCCAAGCTCGGAGATTGCCAGGAGCCACGCAGAACCAAGAGAAGCGTGCGACCAGATTCTTCCCTAAGAAAAAATTAAGTGACCCCATAGATACCTTGATCTTTTTGGCTTGTTTGTTTGTGTTTGTTTTTGTTTTTCAAGACAGTTTCTCAAGGTAGCCTTGGCTGTCCTGGAACTCCCTCTGTAGACTCCCTTTGGCTGGCCTTGAACTCACAGGTATCCACCTGCCCCTGCGTTCCAAGTGCAGGATTAAAGATGTGCACCACCACCTGATGATACCTTGATCTTACGCGTCCAGATTCCAAAACTTTGAGACAATAAGTTTCTGGGTTTTGAGCCACCCGTTTATGGTAGTCTGCTGTAAAAGTTTTAGAAAACTAACATAACGCAAGTTCTAAAAATCCAAGTGTGTGTTTTGTATGCTGTTTTGGCAGCTAAGCATTCGCTCAGTAACCATGCCATTCATGGGGCCCATCTGTCACCCCCGCCTCCCTCTTGTTTTCAGTCTGTGTGGTCCAGGTGAGACACTGAATCCCAGGGAGCATGTGTAACCCAGACCCAGAACCCACAATAATAGGCGCAGAGATTGCTAAGGGCCCAGGGCAATCTAGTAAGGTTTGCATGATAAGACTGGAATGGGAACATGCTCTCCTCTGCCAGGCAACAGCAGAGGCTGTACTCCTGAGCTGCTGGCTCTGCACGCCACCTTCCAGAGGTACAAAGGCAGCAGAAGGAAGCAAGGACAGAGGAGAGAAACAGACCTCATAACAGCACCTGATCCCTGCTTCTTGCTGGGCCTTGGACCACATCTCCTATTTCACCTTTCAGATGTCAGCCAAAAAATTTCCTTTTGATCTTAAGTCATTTTGACATGGGTTTTCTGTCACTTTTAATTAAGACTTCTTTGGGTTTTTTTTGTTTTTGGTTTTTTTTTTTTTTTTTTTTTTTGGCTTTTCGAGACAGGGTTTCTCTGTGGTTTTGGAGCCTGTCCTGGAACTAGCTCTTGTAGACCAGGCTGGTCTCAAACTCACAGATATCCACCTGCCTCTGCCTCCCGAGTGCTGGATTTAAAGGCGTGCACCACCACCGCCCGGCTTTAATTAAGACTTCTTACTGAATCATTTAAATAATCACTTGTACAGTTGGACTTTATGCATGAGTGGTTTCAACTTTATTAATAATGGTGAACTAACAAATTAAAAAAGATTACAAAACATGGTGTCCCATTTTTATAATACATAGCTGTAGATTTAGATTCAAGCTGCTATAGTGTTAATGCTTTTTCAGAATCAATACAGAATGATAGCGTCTTGGAGCTTGTGGGGACAGCACTGAAGCAGTTTCTGTTTTCCCTGTTTTCTTTCTTTTTTGTTTGTTTTGTTGTTATTTGTCTCTTTTGTTTCCTCTTTCTTCCCCTTATATCTGGCTAGAGAGAGAGTTCATAGAGTGAAAAAATCTACTTTAAAGTCAGACGCTTGTGTTTGATCCCAAGGCCCAACCTGATGGAAGGAAAAAAATGACCCCTTCTTAGCTGTTCTTTGACCTCTGTGCACACCCAGTGGCAAATGCACATGCTCACACGTACATAGACTTTCTTTTCTTTTCTTTTTTTCTTTTGGAAAGTAAAAGGTTGGGAATTTATCTCATTGGTGACCCTGAGTTCAATCTCCAGTGATAGAAGAAGAAGAAGAAGAAGAAGAAGAAGAAGAAGAAGAAGAAGGAGGAGGAGGAGGAGGAGGAGGAGGAGGAGGAGGAGGAGGAGGAGGAGGAGGAGGAGGAGGAAGAAGAAGGAAGAAGAAGAAGAAGAAGAAGAAGAAGAAGAAGAAGAAGAAGAAGAAGAAGAAGAAGAAGAAGAAGAAGAAGAAGGAAAGAAGAAAATAGAAGAACTCATCCTCATCTACCTTTCTCTTTGGAAGGCAAAGTGGGAGAGATTTGCATCTTCCAAACTTAAGCATTCCATTAGTGATTCTCCAGTGTCCAGGTGCTAAGAGGTCAGTATCCTGACTGTGCGCTGATGGGGGCACGGCAAAATTCCTTCAATAAACTCCCACATGAAGGGACTCTGAAAATGAAATCCTTGCAGTAGATGAAATGAAAATACAGCATCTGAGAAGCTTTTCAACTTTTCAAATGTTTCTATGTGCTCTAGTGAAATTGATAGTCATAGGAGCCCGGATGAGCAAGGCCCTCGCAAATTGATATAACATGCTCTCTTTTGTTGTAAACTTAACTAAAAGATAGGCTTATGGTTACACCCTAGAGAGGAATGGGAGAAGAAAGCCAACTTTCAGAATGGTAGAGTCTGCCAACACAATGCACTGTAAATTAAGGGTGGGGGAGCACACTTGGCTCAGTGCGCAATTTCGCTCACCCTTGGTCTTCAGTGAAAACTGAACTCAGACCTTTTGATATCTGAGTTCCATTTGCTCTTGGCAAAGTTCAGTTCTCTGGTTCAAATAAAAAAAAAATCTCTTAAACCTTATGAGGCCCACAGGGTTTCTTGGACATCAAATGGCTGTTGCAAAAACAGCATTTTGATGAGCTAAGTGTGATTGAATCCCAAACATACAGGGTAAGTGTTTTCTGGAGCACACAGACCCTCCTATGCTGCTGGGGGAATAAGGCTGGGGGAGGTATGTTGCCCGTCTCTTCCCTTTAAGGGGTATCCTTCTTTACAATATTTTAGCCTCTCCTCAAGCGGCCTTCGAGTGGAGGGAGGAAAGCCTTTGCCAAACAGAGAGGGAATGGAGCATGTCCATCTGTTCGTGATGCTGAATTCTCACAGTCCCTTCCTGGTTACCCTTAAACACATGGCTGTGCACAGTTAGTACGGCAAGAGCAGAGGTCAGGAGATGATCTCCAGCCCTGGTTCTGCCACTAAACGGAAGGAGAGCTTTGAAGCAGGCATAGCCCTTCTCTTCCCCGATTCCCTAAGCAGTCTGTTCCTGGAACCCTTCTAGACCTTCTGTGCAGAGAATCTGGAGTTGGAAAAAAGGCTATGTGTGGCCATCACTGGAATCTTTTGTAACCGTTTTATTGGGGAAATATTCACATACCATGCAGTTAGCCTGTTTACAGTGTGCAGCCTGGTGGGTATGGGATATTCACAGCCATCACCACAATCAATTTTAGGCAATTTTCTTCATCTCAGAAAGAAATCCATACCCTTTGTACTCACTCTCTACTCTCTTCTCACATCTTTCACACCCTAAGGAACTGCTAATCTGTCTGGGTAAATTTGTCTTATCTAGGAGCTGTAGATAAATAATATTTGATAGAGTTTTTGACTGGCCCTTTTCATTTAATATGTTATTTTTAAGATTTTGAGGTTTTGCTTTGTTTTGTCTGGGTTTTGTTGTTGTTGTTGTTTGGTTTTTTTTATTTTGTTTTGTTTTGTTTTGGGATTTTGTTTGTTGTTTGTTTTTTCATGACAGGATTTCTCTGTGTAGCTCTGACTATCTTGGAACTCACTCTGTAAACCAGGCTGGCCTCAAACTCAGAGCTCCGCCTGCCTCTGCCTCCTGGGTGGTGGGATTAAAGGTGTGCGCCACCAGGCACAGCTAGGTTTTTATTTTTATTGCTTGTATTGTGAGTCTGTGGCGGGGTATGTATATATGAGTGCAAGTGCCCTTGAAAGCCAGAAGAGGGCATCAGATCCCATGGAGCTGGACTTTCAGGTGCCTAGGAACACCCTAAAATGGCATTTTAAAGTTTATCCACGCTGCAGCATGGACCAGTACTTGATTCCTTCTTATTCCCAAATGCACTAAATAATATCCCATTTAATAGGGATTATCTTTCACTGAATGGACGTCTGTGGTATTCCCACTTCAGGGTACACAAATGTAGTGGTTTGGATGAACATGCTTCCCCATAAGCTCAGATGTTTAAATGCTTCAGCACCCAGTTGGTGAAGCTGTTTAGATAGGTTAGGGAGGTGTGGCCTTGCCAGAGGAAATGTCACTTGGGGGGGGGGGGCAAGCTTTAGGATCTCAAAGCCTCACACCATTTCCAGTGCTTCCCCTCTCCTCTGCTTCCTGCTTGCAGTTTAAGATGTGAGCTCTCAGCTTCCTGCTCCAGCCACCATGCCTGCCACCACTTCCCTACCACGATGGACTCCAATCCATCTGATACCCTTACCCCAAATAAACTCTTTCTTCTCTCAGTTGCCTTGGTCGTGGTGTTTTAACACAGCAATAGAAAAGGAACTACTACAATGAGCAAGGCTGGTACTGAAATTCATTTACGGCTTCTTATTTACACATATACTTTGATTGTTTTGAGTAGATAGCTAGGAGGTAAAGTGTTAATCACACGCCATTTCATTTAGCTCTTTGCAGAACTGCTACTCTGTTTCCAAGGAAGACTAGGTCATTTCATGTTGCCAGCATCACCAAGAGGGCTCCTGTCCCTGTCCTCACCACACTCATTGTCTTTCTTTTCTGGTCATCCTAATGAGTGTGAAGTCACATCTCACTGTGTTTCTCTTTTCCTGACACTAATGACATTTGCGTGTCTCTGCAGGGTGATGTGTCTGTTCAGACCCTTTTCCAATTTTAAATTCAGGTTCTTTATTGTATTGTCATCGTCAGTATTGTTGAATTACAAGCACTCTTTATATATTCAGATGCAAATCTCTTATTAAGTATGTGATTTGCAATTAATTAGCTCCCATAAATTGCTGTAGGTCATTGCACTTCAAATTCAGATTAGAGGAGCCAAAGATGACTCAGTGGTTAAGAGCACTTGCTATTCTTGCAGAAAACCTAGATTTAGCTCCTAGCACCCACCTGAGATGGCTCATGCACAGCTACCTACGACATAGTTCCAGGGAATCTAATGCCCCCTTCAGGCCTCACAGACACCTGCACGCACACAGAGCACACATACATAAAATAAAATTAATAACAAATCTTGAAATTCTGATTAAATGGCAGTGCTTTTTAAAAAAGCCTTCTGTATGTAAGCATTGTTATGTTGGGTTTCCTCTAAAAACTCACACTGCTTTGGAGACTTTGCCCTTCCTTCTGTTCAGTACCAGGCAGCTCCCAGGGAGCAGCCCTTCCCCCCAAGGATGAGGCCAGCAGCCCTCCATCTGCCATTCTTTACCTGTCCAACATCTGATTTGTGACCCCTCTTCCCAGAGAACCTAACAAAGCGTGGCCTGGGTTTCAACCCCACTGAAATCGTCCTTGCAATTGAAGTAAACAGCTTCTTGCCAGAATGTTGTCACCTTTGGCACCCGAACAAACTTCCTCCCCACTTCACACCAGCTAGCAAGTCCTCCACTCCTGCTATTTTGCAATTTTGGTTTTTCAAGTCCTAGGGCAAGACACTGGAACTTGGCAGGATTTTGGCAGTTCTGCTAGTACTGATGTCATGAGTGTCCCCGGCCATATGCATTCTCATTTCTAACTCAAACCAGCCAAACAAACAAATGGAGCCGAGAAAACAGACCAACGGGTTGCCTGGGCTTCAGAACTACATTAAAATACTCAGGAAAAAAAAACAGTTTAGTGCTTAGGCCCACATCCAAGGATGAAAACCACTATTTCTCATTATTAACCATCACTTGCCCTGGTCACAGTTTGCCTGACAAAAGTCCCTATTGAAATAAGCTAGGTACCCCTAAATATATGTTAGTGAAATAGTCGTGAGTGTGTGTGGCATGTGAGCATGTGGGGGTGAACACATGGCAGGGTACACCGATACGCATACATGGGAGCGTCCTATTCCATCACTCTCCCCCTTATCCCCTAGAGACAGAGACTCCCTGAACCTAGAGCTAAACTGACAGCTACAAACCCACACACACGATCTCCTGTCTCTGCTGCTCACAGCATTGGGTTACAGTCATGCCCAGTTCCTTATTTAGGTGCTGGGAATTTGAACATCAAACACTCTCATCCCTGAACCTCTGCCCAGGTTCCTTATGAGTAACATTCCTATTCCTGTTTCTCACTAGCCTTTATCTTTTTATTTCTCTCTTGCTTCTCTTAAATATAGGATATAGTTCAGATGCCTTATAATGTAAAAGATTGCACTTCAGTGGGGGTTTGTGGGTGTGCAGAGCTGCACACTCATCACCACAGCCCACTTTGGACATTTTATCAACATGAAAAGAAACGTCATATCAGTAGTATAACTCATTGCCTTCACCCGTCCCAGCCTTGAGTGCCCTCCCATACTGTGTTCTCTTTCTTTGTTGCTATCTTGACCACATCATGAACAGAATCACATCATATGCCGCTCTGGCCAGCTTCTTTCACTTGGCACAGTGTTCTCAGGATCAATGAACGGTGTAGCATGGGCCAGAACTTTTTTTATTGTAGAATACTCCATTAAATAAGAATGCCGCTTTTTTGTGAGGTTTCATTTTATTGTATACAATAAAGAGGGGACCGTTTGTTGATTCCTGGCTGCTTAACTCTGAAATAATCACACAAACTATATTAATTAAATCACTGCTTGGCCCATTAGCTCTAGCTTCTTATTGGCTAACTCTTACACATTAATTTAACCCATTTCTATGAATCTGTGTATCGCCACATGATACATGGCAGGATACCCATACATATACATGGAAGCCAGAGGAGGATGTTGAATGTCCTGTTCCATCACTCTTGCCGGCTAAGGTTCCAGTGTCTGGCTCCAGCGGGGCTCCATGGCTTCTCCCTGACTCTGCCTCCTTCCTCCCAGAATTCAGCTTAGTTTTCCCCACCTAGCTCTGTTCCCCTGTAGCTCTGCTATAGGCCCCAAACAGTTTCTTTATTAACCAATGGTATTCACAGCATACAGAGGAGAATCCCACGTCAGTTGTGTGTGTTCTGTGCATGCACTGGTGTGCACATGGCAGGGCATGTGCATGAAAGGCAGAGGACAACTTTTGGAGTCAATTTTCTCCTCCTGTGGTGGGTGCTGGCTATGGAAATTGGTCTTCAAGTGTGTGCAGGAAGTGTTTTTACCCACCGAGTCACCTCAGCCGTCCTCATTTGATTGTGTTTTTGGAGACAGAATCTTGCTGTGCAGCTGAAGCTAGCCTCAGAATCACCATACACCTCAGACTAATCTCAAATTCACAATCCTGCCTCAGCCTCCCACATGCTGGGATTACAGATGTACACCACCACCCCACGCTACATTTTATCTGATGGGGGATTTCCCTCTGCAGGCTGTGAATATGTTCTACTACCATTGGTTAATAATGAAGCTACTTTGGCCTATGGCAGAATATAGCTAGGCGGGAAAACTGAACTGAGTGCAGGGAGAAAGAAGACACAGTTAGGCAGATGCCATGTAGCCACCCAATAAGCAAGATGTGAGGTAGTAAACCACGAGCCTTGTGGTAAAATGTAAAATAATAGAGATGGGTTAATTTAAGATGAAAGAGCTAGCTGGGAATTTGCCTGATCCTTTAGAAAAACAATGTTGTAATTAATATAGTTTTGCGTGATTACTGGGGTCTGGGCGGCCGGAGAAACGAAAATGCAGACTCTGTTTACATTTATCTACTCATTCAAACAAACCTTAGGGATTTTCTACTTTGGGGGCACCATGAATAATGCTGCTATAAACATTTGGGCATAACACATCCTAAAACCATACATCTCACGAGGGATAAACTTGCTGGGTTGTGCTGTGGTGCCGTGCTTAATATTTTGAAGAACTGACAAGCTTTTTTTTTAAAGCAATGGCTCCACTTTGCATTCCCAGCACTGATGGCCCAGGGTCCAGTCTCCTCCGCATCATTGGGGCTCTTGTCAAGCTTTGTCAATATGGATTCCAGCCTTCCGGGGTTCAGATGAAATTCCTCGTGGCATTCACCATTGGGAAATCAGAGTGGCATCTAATTTTAGGGTGACCCTTATTTAGCCTCTTCTTCTAGGAAATCTATTGGAGAAAAAAGGCCTCCAGGGACAATTTACAACCAGTTATGTTTCCACAGTGCAGCGTAAGTCTGCAATTCTAGGCAACTAGTCTGGGCATGTTAAATACAAACAAAATAGAGCTGAACTCAAGCCAAGGATGCAGAATTTTAGAAGTAGAAGTCCTAAGGATTCATTCACCAACCGTTTCCTTCCATAGATGAAGATTCTTAAATCAAGCCAAGGGACTCGTGTGAGCAAGGCTACGCAGCTATTTATTATAGAATAAGACTGAAACCTGGTCTTATCAGTCCACACTGAGCTCGACTCAGCAAACATACGAGCAGTAATAATCTCCAGAGCAAAGGTAGCATACATACCCACACAACAAAGTTCATAAATATCTGGGCATAACATATTCTAAAACCCAAAAGGAAAGCTGGGAGCTGATTCGAGCCAATTATTGTATTGAATGCATGTTATACAGCATTTTAAGATTTTGCTTGGGGGATAGAGAGTTAGCTCTGTATTTAGGAGCACTCACCTCTCTTGCAGAGGACCTGAGTTCAATTCCCAACACCCACATGGCCACAAACCATGGTCTGTAAAATCAGCTCCAGGAAAACCATTGCCCTCTTCTGGCCACCTCTGGAGCTGCAGCCACAGGAACATATACACAAATACACATAATTTAAAACTCATTTTTAAAAGAACTTTGTTTAAATAGTTGCTGCTATGGCTTGAGTATAATTTATTCCCCAGAGGTGCTCAGAGATTGAGAGCTATTCTTTAAGTGTTAAGAGGTTGTGCGACCTTTAGAAATTTGATAGCTCACTGGATATACCTGTGTTCATAGGACTGCAGATGACTCTCCAGGACCCTGGGGAGTTCTTATAACAGCCAGTTTCTATAAGAGGAAGCCTGCCTGTCTGTACTTTCTTGCTTCCTGTCTCACCACACAGTCAAATCTTGCACACCCTCCTGTTGATGTGATCCATCACCCACAGACAGCCTCTGGAACTCTAAGAAAAATAAAACTCTTATTCTTTATTGAAAAACATAGCTTTGAAATTTGGAAATTTGGCTAATATAGCTTGCCAATTCATAGAACAGAGATTTCATATACACATCCACCGACAACAAGCCTACGACTAGTGTTCAAATTTTACAGCGCCCAGACATGACGGTGCATTTCTGCAACTCTATCCTTAGAGATTGGAGGCAGAACGATCATGAGGTCAAGGTCATCCCTGGCTGCACAGTGAGCTTGAGGCTGATCTGGGCTTTGTGAGATTTTGTTTCAAAAGGAAAAATCAGCTAGAGAGGAGTAGTCCAGTCCAGTGTTTGCCTGATGGGATCATGCATTGTCTTCTATGCCCACGGTTTCCTGAAAGGATCTGAATTCAGGACACTTATCCCAGATGACTGGGACATGTGTCAACTGCAGTACTCTACCATACGGAGCTTAGGGAGAGAGGGGGAGACCGAGAGAAGGAAGGAAAGCAAGAGAAAGGGAGACAGAAAGAAGAAAGATTTGGACAAACACCATGGGCAGCAGATCTCTGCCTGCTTTTCAGGCCTGTCAGAGAAACAGTGGGGGAGGGGGTCTCCTTTTGGCCTACATTCACAGATGGAGCAGCAGACACAGCAAGACTTATGCAGAGAAATAAAGACAACGTGTTGCCCAAGTTCCCTCAAGGGAAGGTCTGGGAACAGTGTGCATTCTTTGAACAGAAACCCTTCGCCTCCTCTCCTGCAAGAAGCTGGCCGTGTTTCCAGAACGTGCTCTGCTGTGCAGCAAGCGCATCAGCTCTCACCATCGCTAGCCGGTGACCCAGGCCACGATAGCCCACAGCCCCTGAGGACGCCGGATCCTGTGGAGCGCCGCCGGCAGAGTGCCGCGGGCAGTGCGCGCACCAGACTGCTGCTGGCTGGGACTGCGAAAGGGAAGCTGCCATCTTCAGCTTTCTTTTGGTCCTAGGAAGTGACCAACGCTTGGCCTTCAGTCAGGTCACACGCACTGAGAAGAGTTCAGAGCACCAGAATGCTGGAACGGCTTCTTACTGTCTGTGGATGCTTTGGTAACTTTGTTTCCTCTCTCGGGGAAGCAAGAGAAAGAATTCGGTAGCGGCGCATGAGTTCAAGACCAGCCTGAGCCGGGCGATGGTGGCGCACGCCTTTAATCCCAGCACTCGGGAGGCAGAGGCAGGCGGATCTCTGGGAGTTCGAGACCAGCCTGTTCTACAGAGCTAGTTCCAGGACAGGCTCCAAAGCCACAGAGAAACACTGTCTCGAAAAAAACCCAAAAAAAAAAAAAAAAAAAAAAAAAAGACCAGCCTGGTCTACAAGACCTAGTTCCAGGACAGGATCCAAAACAAAACTACAGAGAAACCCTGTCTTGAAAAACCAAAAGAAAAAAAGAAAAAAAAAAAGAAAGAAAAGAAAAAGAAAGAAAATTGCTTTGCACTAGCTACAGAAAGAACTCTGCTCCCACAAGGCATTTTAAAAATCTCAAGTCTTTACATCTTTGTAAATCAAATGCTGTCACAGCAGGAAGAGTCTTTGGAGACCATCTATTTCTCTGAACTTATGAGGCAAGCAGTTTGCTCTCCCATGACATGAGGTGACGGCCCTGATCAGTGTGTGGTCCCATCAGTCTGAGGCTCTGTCAATGCCCTCATTGTAGAAAGCAAGGCACACCTGCACACCGCAGAGTAGATGTGCCCCTCACCCCGGGGCGGGAGGCCCTGCTATTAAGCTAAGCAGTAAGCAGTCACCTTTCCTGCAGTGTGGGCTCACTATTCCAGCCAGCTTCAGAGGCCCCTGGGTGAGACTGGGGGCGCATGAGATCGGAACACACAGCACACGTGGGAGAGCAAAGGGAGACCTACACTCCACACTCTTTCTCTTCGCCAGGAAGCTGCGTATGTGAGGTGCAGGGCCCACAGCTCTGGGCTTGGAGCGCAGGACAGCTGCGAAAACAACTGTCCCCGGCTTCACCCAGCTCTGTCACAAAGAGGCCCCAGCGGCTTCTCGCCAGGGAGGAACTCCCAGCCTAAACAGAGAGAGCAAAACAAACACAGCGGCTGTTGTGTGTGACCTCGGCACAACCAGGTCATTGCTCCTGCCTTTGAAGTTAAGTGGAATAGAAATCACGTGGCTCTAAAGTAATGTGGGGAAGATTTTCCTTGGGGCTGGGCAGATGATTCTGTGGACAACACATTTGCCACAAAAGCCCGAGAACCAGAGTTCAAATGCCCAGAACCCACAGGTGCGCATGGTGACGGACCTATAATCTCAGTGCTCTAAAGACAGAGATGAGGGAACCCTAGAGCAAGCTAGCTAGACTAGTCATAGGGATGCATTCTGGGTCCAAATGAAAGCCTCGGACTCAATAAATAAGATGGAGAGAGAGCAAGAAAGACTCTCCACATCAGTTCCCACCTCCACACACAGGTGCACCCACATGTGAACATGCACACTCACGTGGACACACAGGTGCACCCTCACGTGAATGTGCACACGTGCACACACAGGCACACCCACATGTTAACGTGCACATGCATGTGCACACACAGGGTGACCTACATGTGAACTTTCACATGCACATGCACACATACGAGTGTACCCACATGTGAACATGCACACACACGGGTGCATCTACACATGGATGTGCACATGCACACACACAGGTATACGCACACATGAATGTGCATATGCACACGCACACATACACATGTAAAAAACGGTTTCTCATCCACCCGGCAACTGAAACTTGTCTTAAACTTTCAATATAAGTTAAGGAAATACTGACAGATAAATGGAAAAAGAAATTGTGGCACTATGTACACACATAGTATAATATCATTCAGTCTTTTTAAAAGGACATTTTTCCATTTGCTGTGACATAGATGAACTCAGAGGACATGACCAGACATGAAAGAAAAATACTACATACTCCTTAATGTCCAGAATCTGGAAGAAAAAGATGCATAGAAGCAATAAAATGGCAGTTATGGGGGCAGGGTGGGGAGCAGGTAGGAAGGAAAATAGGGAAATGTATGTCAAAGGTATTGCAAAGCAGGTCTTTGGGATGAGTAAATCAAAGATGCAATCTGCAGCCAGGGGACTGTCTTAGGGACATTTCTATTGCTGTGATAAAATACCGTGACCAAGGTAGGTTACGGAAGTAAGCGTTTGTTTGGGCCTTCTGGTTCCAAAGGGATGCGATTGCATCACAGTGCAGCCAGGAAGTGGGGCGGCACTAGACACAGCAGCAGGACAGCTGAGAACTCACACCTCCAGCTACACCCAGGGAGAGCACCCTGGGACTGATGGGAGGTTCTGAAACCCCAAAGCCCACCCCCAGTGACATACTTCCTCTAGCAAGGTCACACCCCCAAAGCCTCCCCAACCACAAGGACAATACATACAATGTGCTGCCTACCATAAATTTTCTGAATGAATAGATTTGATTTACTGTTTGTTTGTTTCTTTGTTCATTTTTGGGTTTTTTTGTTTTTTTTTTTTTTCAAGATAGGGTTTCTCTATAGCTTTGTAGTCTATTCTGGAACTTGCTCTGTAGACCACAAAAATCTATTCGGGTAGGAGCTCCACTCCAAGACCCCTCCCCCACCTCTCTCCAAACCCTGATATATATCAGAAAGTCCACCAGATCCCTCTCCCAGAGATGCACAAGACCACTCCCACAGGCTACTTAAACTGCCCCCCAAAAAACAGACACTTTGTTTTCCATCTTCTCCCAGGGGGGCTGGAAAATCATCCAGGAGCGCTGTGTCCATTAAAACTGGGCTTTTTCTAATTCAGTTTGATTTGGTCTGATTTGCATTGTTACGTCAGCAGAGAGGCTTATCAGGGTACAGAAACTTTCCAAATTTCACCTGCCTCTGCCTCTTGAGTGCTGGGATTAAAGGTGTGTGTCACCACCCGACTTGCTTTAGACGTTTTTGCCACACACGTAAAAGGTAACTAGGTGAAACAACAGGTGCGTTATTTGCTCAGTTATAGCAAGACATCATTGGGGGTGGCGCTGGGGAGATGGTTTCGTGGCTGAGAGTACCTGTTGCTCTTCCAGGGGACCCAGTTTTGAGTTCCAGCACCCACATGGCAGCTCACAAGCATTTGTAGCTCCAGTTTCAGGAGACCTGACCTCCTCTTCTGGCCTCTGTGGGAACAAGGCATGCATGTGCTGTGCAGACATACATCTGGGCAATACCCATACATATAAAATAATATTTTAAACCATGTGAGACAGCAAGATAGCTCAGTGGGAAAGGTACTTACCTCAAAAGCCTGGAAATTTAAATTTTATTCTTTTTTTTTTTTTTTTTTTTTTTCGAGACAGGGTTTCTCTGTGGCTTTGGAGCCTGTCCTGGAACTAGCTCTGTAGACCAGGCTGGTCTCGAACTCACAGAGATCCGCCTGCCTCTGCCTCCCAAGTGCTGGGATTAAAGGCGTGCGCCACCACCGCCCGGCTAAATTTTATTCTTATAACCCAGAAAAACCTACAAGGGAAAAGCTGATCCTACAACATTGTCCTCTGACCTCCACACACACACCAGGACACATGCACCGTGGAGCTAACGACCACACAACAAGCCCCCAGAATTACATACTACTACTACTAATAATAATAATAATAACATAACTTTTAGTCATTTGTTTGAAATATATACAGTTAAGTAAATCTGGAGACAGGATTTCGGTGCCTATAACCTTGCTTCAGTCAGCTTTCTACCACTGTAACAACATACCTGCTCGAGGACACTCAGGAAATAAAAAGATCTTTATTTTGGCTCTAGTTCCAGGGGTTCGAATACAAAGTCGGGTGACCTCATGGATTTGTGGTTCCGTGGAGAACTACAGCACTTCATGGGGCCTTATGAGCTCCTCCCTAATCCATGATGGAATGTTGAAGGTCTCAGTCTTGTAAATGCCACATCTGAAAGGCCCACAGCATGCACGTGTGCGCGTGTGTACACACACACACACACAGAGAGAGAGAGACAGAGAGAGAGAGAGAGAGAGAGAGAGAGAGGGAGAGGGAGAGGGAGAGGGAGAGGGAGAGGGAGAGGGAGAGGAGAGAGAGAGAGAGAGAGAGAGAGAGAGAGAGAGAGAGAGAGAGAGAGACATACCTATTCGGACAACCCAGGAACCAAGCTCTTTATACATAGACCTTTGGGAAATATCCATCTAAACCATGGCTCACCCTACACTGCTGTGCGGGACAAGGCTCTGTCCCGCCTCCCACCCAACCATACGCCCTCTCTAGGCTCTAGCCTCACCTTCATTTGTGCCTCAGGACCTTTGCACACTCTCCTCGTAATGAACCCACAGCGGCACTTTCATCCCAACCTAGTGTGACTTCTCTTCTTTAGCATTCAGGTGAAACGTCCCTGCCATCCCAGTGACATTGCCTTTTGTGCCAACATCCCATGCCTGTACGTTCTTACATAGAAGGGTCGATGGGCCACATCCCTCTGTCCCTCGTTCTGAATTCACAGGAACTAGTATGGTTCCCAGGGGTCCTTTCCATCTTCATGTAGCTTATCCTTTTTATATTATTTTTTCTTTAAAGGCTTTATATTATGTTTAAACTATTTTTTCTATAACTGTCTATACCTATTTTCTTTTTTAAGCCTATGTACATGTTTTAAAGACACTGTATCCCATTTAGAGGCTTTTCCCCGTCTGGATCTGTCTTTATTGAGCATCTGCAGTATTCTCTGATCACATGAGACAAATTTTAAGTTGCTATGTCAGTCATGGCTCAGCTTAGTGCGTGGTGCTGGCAGCTGGCTCCAGCCCACAGCAGTCTCCTACACCAGGCCTACCCAAGAGACCTCGCTCACCAGGAAACCGTGCCAGGAACTCACGTTTGACTCTGTGTTTTGATCTTTTTTATTTTAGCTTTCTCGGGCCTTATGTGGATATATGTGGTTGGGCGTTGGGCACCATATACAGGCAGATTTTTCTTTGGGCCACCAACTCACAAAAGATGACATGGAGTCTTTCCAACTTTTTGTTTTGTTTTGTGTTTTGTTTACAGGGTTTCTCTGTAGCGTTAGAACCTGTCCTGGAGTTTGCTCTGTAGACCAGACTGGCCTCGAACTCACTTCACTAATTATGAAGGCTCGGTTTATAGCTTAGACTTGTTCCTCTAGTTCTTATAAGTTAATCCATCTCCATTCATCTGCATGTTGCCACATGACTCGTGGCTTTTACCTCTCTTCCTGCATGTCTGTTCCCTCTCTACATCTGCTGGTGACTCCTCCTTTCTTCTTCCCAGAGCTCTCTCTCCCCAGAAGTCCTACCTAACCTCTTTGTTCCTAGCTAATGGTTATTGGGGGCGTGAGGGTTAAAAATGCTAGGTAGGAGGAATGGAGACAAGAAAGAATCACAGAGAAACAGAATAGTACCAGGAGGGCAACTCAGTCTCGCCTGCATACTGAATTCTGAGTACTGAGTTTGTCCTGTGTTTAATTTTCCACATACTTCTATACCCCAAATACAACAAGGGAGGAGAAGCAAAAGACTGCTTTAGCATGATACAAAGGACAACTAGAGCAGTTACTTGCTTCAATACTTTGAGACATCAAGCCATTAATTCATGAGAAAAGCATTCTGTCATTTAGGCAATGAACCCACCTAGACAAAGTATCCCGAAGACAGTCACTCTCTAGGTCAAACCTCCTAATTCAAAAGAAGGAGCAGAAGTATGCTTAAATTCTCTGACCTTTGGTCAGAGTGGACAGGATACACCTCTATGGGCCATCTCAATATCCAAAACGCCAAGTAACCACACCCTAGGTCAGGGCGTGTAGCCCCACACTTGTTAACAACTTTGAGCAAGCTGAAACTCTCTGACCTTCAGACAAGGCTGACATTTTTGGACCTCCACAAGTAATTCTTCATTGTGCAAACGTACCATATTTCCTTTGTCCATTCATTCATTGGTGGATATCTAGGTTGTTTCCAGTTTGTGGTTATTATGAATAGAGCAGCAATGAACATGGTTGACCAAGTGTCTCAGTAGGAAGATGAAGCATTTTTTTTGGAGATATTCTCAAGAGTAGCATAGCTAGGTTTTAGGTTATATCAATCCCCATCTTCCTGAGGAACGACCACACTGAATTCTATAGTGGCTGCACAGCTTTGCCCAGCAAATGGATGAGTGTTCCCCTTCTTCCACATCCTTGCCAGTAAGAACTGCCCTTTGTTTTATTGATCTTGGCCATTCCGATGGGTGTGAGATGAAATCTCAGAGTAGTTTTGAGCTGCATTTCCCCGGTGACTGAGTACATTAAACATTTACTTAAGGTTTCTTGGACATTTGACTTTCCTCTTTTGAGAATTCTATGATTAGATCTGTGCCCCATTTTTAATAGGGTTATTTGTTTCCTTTATGTCCAGTTTTAATTTATGTGCTTTGGATATTAGGCCTCTATTGGACGCAGAGCTTGTAAAACTCTTTCCCCATTTTGTAGACGGTTGTTTTGTACTTCTTGTGGTATCCTTTGCCATACAGAAACTTTTCAGTTTCATGATGCCTGTGTTATCGTTGTTCTGTTCAGAAAGTCTTCTCCAGTGCCGATGCATTCAAGGCTATTCCCCATTTTCTCTTCTGTCAGGTTCAGTGTACCTGGTTTTATGTTGAGGTCTTTGGAGTTTTGTGCTGGGTAATAAGTATGCAGTTGTTTGCATTCTTCTACATGTGGCCATCCAATTTGGCCAGCAGCATTTGTTAAAGATGCTGTCTTTTTTCCCAGTGAGTATTTCTGGATTCTTTATCAAAATTCGAGTGTCCGCGGCTGTGTGGACTTATTTCTGGGCCTTCAATTCTATTCCACTGATCAACATGTCTGTTTTTGTACCAATACCATGCTGTTTCTATTCCAATAGCTCTTGTACAGTTTTGAGATCAAGGATGGCGATGTCTCCAGCAGTTCCTTTTCGTTCAGGAGTGTTTTGGCTGTCCTGGGTGTTTTGTTTCTACGTGAAGCTGAAAACTGTTCTTTCAAAATCTGTGAGGAATTGTGTTAGAATTTTGATGGAGAATTTTGCATTGAATCTGTAGATTGTTTTTGGTAGGATGGTCATTTTTACTATATTAATCTTACCAATGCATGTGGGCCCCTGACTTCTAATGGCATTCTTTCTTGATCTGGTCTTGTTACAAGAATGTGTCAACTGGGTAAAAAAAACTCACAACCTGTGCACTTTCCTGTAGCTATATTTCAGAGGGGAAATTCTTTAAGACGCTTTTAGAAGAAAATACAAGAGGAGATCATAGACTGACTCCTGTTCTTTCTTTTTGTTCTCCTCTATATTTCTGGGGGTTTTCTTTTCTTTTTTTTTTTTTCTTGTTTGAAATACTAGGGATTAATTGAACATTAGGTCTTATGCATACCAAACAAGAATTCTACCATTGCACGACATCCTCAAATGAGGATTTATTTTCATTTTTATTTTCAAGATAGGATCTCACCAAGTTGTCCATGCTGCCTTGAACTTAGAATCTCCCTGCCTTAACCTCCCGACTAGCTGGGATCACAGTCTCCACTACTGGGCCCAGCTGAAAGGATTCTTGGATCTGGGCTTGGGATATAGCTCAGTTGGTAGGATGTGTGCCTTCTCATGCAGAAAGTCCTGGATTTGATTCTCATTACCAGTAACCCAGGTATGGTTGTCATGATTTACGATGTGAGTGACTCTGGGGGATCCCACGGCAGTTGGAAGACTGTGGCGGGTAAGGGACAGAGAGATATGCTGTGCAGAGAGCTTGGGTACGGTACAGAGAGATTATTTAATGGGTATTGGGAGAGTATTAGAACAGGGTTTGGGGGGAAGAGAAAGAGAGGGACAGAGGGGCAGGGAAGAGGAGAGAGAAGAAGGAAAAGGGGAGAAAGACAGAAAGCTGCCTCTTCAGATGAGAGAGAGAGAGAGAGAGAGAGAGAGAGAGAGAGAGAGAGAGAGAGAGAGCAGAGACGAGTTTGCCTCAGCAGGAGGGGGATGGGAGATTGGGAGTGGGCAGAGCTTGTCTATTAAAGGGACAGGGTACACAGGTGACTGGGCAGGCCAACATAATTTTAACTATAACAATGGCAACACACGTCTATAATCTTAGCACTTGGAAGGCATGGCAAAAAGAGGAATTTTCCTTATTTTTTATATGATACAAAAAACATAAATCCTTAAGTGTTTGAAGAATTCAATTGCAGAAAAATATTCTAAATGAAGAAGGAAGCAGAGACAACAGCAGCAAAGACTCCGTAAACATTAGATGAATTGATATCATAAAGCCACTACATTCTTTTTGCCAGGATCTGTGCCCAAGTCCTTTGTAAATGTTGCTCCCTGGACCCTTGTGACTACCTCTTGGGGACAATGTTATGATCATCCCTGTTTTGCTGATGGACAAGCTACTATTTGAGGAAATTCAGTTACCTGCTTGTGGGCATTTCACAGTAGGAAGTGAGAGCCAGCAGAAAACTCAGGAGGGTCTGACTTGTAGGCTTCTGTCATCAACCAGGTACACAGAAGGATAGAAGTCCAAATGGGGGAGGGGCTGAGGTTGGGGTCATAGGTCGTGTTCCAGATTCCTTTCCCCATAGATTCTAGCAATGTTCTCCATAGAGTAACCACATGGCACCGCTGCTGCCTTGAGATCACGGTTAGAACTCTTTTTTCCTGGTGGATTACCATGAGCGAGTAAGGAGGGGCCGAGATTCACTCTCTGAGCCTTTCATCCCTAGACCCATGGCCTCCACAGCCGCTCTGAAGCAACTCTGCACTCTGACTGACCCTGTCCTCTGGGAGATGGATCCCACATACCTGGCCCATTCCAACCCCCAAGCACAGCCCCGCCCACCCAAGAACCTTTCCCTTCCTCTTTAATTTGACCAGGATGGAGTCATACCTGTACCCAGTAGGTGGCATGTGCTACCTCTGGCTGTTCCATGAGACTTTCCCCAGAGTGACTGTTCATTTTACCCTGTCCAACACGGCAACCATCAAGCCACACACGACTTCAACACCTGCTATGACAAACATGGCTAAAAATGGCTGCCTGTGGCTAGCAGCTACCACATTGGACAGCACAACTTTAGGCTACACTGATTATATCACTGCTTTGATTAAGATTCTTCCAGAAATGAATACAGTGGTTGATTGGTTTTGTTTGACTTGTGGGAGTCTTGTCTTTGGATGTGAGCCATTAGCATAAGAAAAGAATTAAAGACAGGGAAAGTCTACTTGTGTGGTCCTGCAAGTTCAGGGCTGAGCGCAGAGGAGAGTCATCACAGTGAATTCCTATTAACAACAGTTTCTGGTTCAAACTAACAGAAGTCGAAAACACAGCCTGGGGTGTTTGGAACCCTAAGAAGCAGATGTTTCACTCTCAAGGTGGTAGAGTATGGATTCCAGGAAGAAGTTAATAGCTTTATTGTGACAGAAGCCAGCACCTAGGACCCAGCTGAGGGCGGACATTAGTGCTGGTTACATATTCAGAGTTCTCTAAGGCCATTACCTATAATCTTCTGCAGCTCAGTGGTGGCTCAAGATTCCACAGTGGGTCCCAGACAGGGTCTGGAGAGGCGATAAATGCCACACGTCAGAGGATGCAGCCATGCCTGGGGGATGCTAATTATAGACATTGAGTATGGCATTCCCCGAGGGCCATGAGTCTGCCTCCCGCCCCCCCCCCCCCCTGAAGTTATGGCAGACTAGCAGGAGGTGAAAGAGAAGAAGCTGAGCTGGGGATGCCCCTAGTGCCTGCACAGAGGTCTAGGCTGTCTCCATGAGTCAGCAGTTGAGGGAGGGCAGTGTCAACTGGGGCACTAGGAGCAACAGACAAAGGGAGCTGTGGTCACCTTGAGGCAAGAAGACCCGATGGTAAAGGGCTAAGAGAACTCTGAAAGAATAGTCATCAGATCTTCTCAAACCCCAGGTCTAATAGCGAATCTCAGATGACAGTCACGTTGGGAGATAAAGTTAGCAGTAAACTAGAGATTGAGGGGTCTGGGCATTACGCTCTGTGATCTGTCTATACATTAGGAATCTGGGAGGTGCCCGTATGGACTTTGGAGAGACTCTGGCCCCTTTCTTTAGGGTAAGGTAAGGGAGAGAGATAAAGAGAGATAGCCTCTATCGCACCGGATGTCCGTCTGCTCAGGGAAGACGTCCCTAGGCTGGGTTAGAGTGGACAGGAAAAGCAGGAAGTTAGCTGGATGCCTGAGCACAGATGACACCCTAACATGACTTCAGCCCTTCCTGGTCTACGAGGAGGAAGTGTCTGGGGTCCATATGCTGCATCTAGCATGTAAAGTAGACCCCACAACTGCCCCCTCCAACACACACACACACACACACGCACATACACACACATGCATGCACGCACACAAAGCCAAAAAGAGAAGCCTTCTGAGGTAAAATGTCCTGTGAGAAAGGCACTGTAAGGCCCTTCCAGGACACAAGCAGGACCCTCCCTCTTTCCCGACTTCTGCTCTCTTCTCTCCTTCACCTCCAGGTTCTGCTTCAGTCACATGATCCCCTTATCTATAGGTCCACTGATGTTGGTGACCCTCGACCCTTAGATGCCAAACAACACTGAACCCACTAAGGGCCCATCTCACTTCTGAGACCTCTTTCAAGAACTGATATTCTCATGAAGCCATCCTGGAACACTTTTGGGGTCCCGAGTCTCCTCTTGTTCCTCCCGTCTTTATAGGTATGGGGACCTTTTCTCACTCAGCACACACCACCCTAGGCTTTACCTTATACCCACTCACCTCCACCACTTTGCAATGTCCACATCTGTATCCCCAGCCCATCTGGATTTCTGAGGTCTGGTTCCTTCCCTCTTTCTCCTCAAGAGCATTGTCCAAACATTCGGGCATTTCAAATACAATAGATCCAAAACACAAATTCCCCTCTCCTCTTTTCTTGAGACACCATTCCCTTGTTGTATTTTCAAATATTTGGTATAAGCCTACTCATTAACAAAAAGCAACCCCTAAAATCTCTCTCTCTCTCTCTCTCTCTCTCTCTCTCTGCCATCTCTGTCTGTCTCTGTCTAGTAAGAGCTTGCTAGGAATACACTAGAGTCATTGGCCAAAAATTATTTCAATTAATATAGTTTCTGTGTGGTTATTTCGGGTCTAAGTGGCTGGGAACAAAACACCTACATAAGGGCTTGAGTTGGATTCCTAGAAACTTTAATTTAATAAGTACATAAATAAGTAAATAAAAGTAAATAAACCTTTTATGGTTTTAATACTGTCGGAATTGGAGTTATTACTTGGAACCAAGGTCACCCTTGATGATACATTTCACTAGTAGCGTCCTTAGTAACTATTTGTTGAAGTGAACTCAGCCCTAAAAGGTTTTTAGCTTTGCAGCTGTTCTGTGTAGTGAAGCTCCACCATCTAGCTAAACCACATCCATTCAGGAAGCACCCCAATGTCAGCAGATGCTTATTTTAAAGGCCTTCAGGAATAAAAAGGCCCATGACACACCTCAAATCATGCCACGATGGTAGCCAACTCTGAAGCCTACCCATGAAGTTGAGTCTTATTTCAATTTCTCTGTCTCTAAATCCAGTTGATGAAACATACTTCCTTCTATCATCCCTGTGGCCCTGTAAAAGTGAAGAAGTCAAAAGTATCCAACTTAGCGTGGTCTTGTTTTCCACCTCCAGAAGCATGGGCTGTTCTTTGCAGAGCAGGCCTCCTCACCTTCGGAAGGGCAACGTCTCGTGAGAAACTTGTGAGAGGCCTCTGAGTTGGCTCTTAACATTGAGAAAATCTCTAATGAGGTGTCAGAACCAGAGGTCAAATGTCCACTCTTTATTCCCAAAGCAAACATCTTGAACAGTAACACCTTGAAAATGAGTATTGAATTAGATGGGTGACCTTTAAGCCACGCAATTCTTACACTGGTAAAGCCCAGCCCACTGGGAATGTGGACTGGAAGTATGTGTTTACCAATCATCCAAGCACCTCATTGACTATAGTGACTGTCAGCGTCATCCTACTTAGATTTCTTCTAGGGCTGAAGAAAATGGATCTGAGTGCTTAGGCATATGTGCTGTTCCTCGGACCTGAGTGTTGTTCCCAGCCCTGGTACCAGGAGGCTCACAACTGCCTGCACCTGCCTGTGCCTCCAGCTCCAGGTAACCCAACACCTTCTTCTGGCCTCCTCAGTCACCCACACCATATCCCCTGACTGAGTATAGCCAGTCCTGGTTGCACCTCCACCTACTAGGATTCTGCCAAGACCCACTCTGCCTAACCCTCCCATACAACCTCCAACCTTTCCACCCAGCAAGATCTATCCCCACACTCCAGGCTTGTACGAGGACTCTTATTTTATATACCAGCCCAGTCTCCTCTGTCTACCAGTTTTATTCCATCTAACCCCAACCCACCCACTCATCCTCCCTTCTGCCCCAACCTGTTCTGTCCATAACAGACTCGGAACTAACAAAAGAAGTCTACATGGCCAGGACACAGAATTTAAAGGAACAATCACAAATGTCATCAAAGAATTCAAGGAGTTTTTTTTTTTTTTTTTTTTTTTTAATTTTTCGAGACAGGGTTTCTCCGTAGCTTTTTGGTTCTTGTCCTGGAACTAGCTCTTGTAGACCAGGCTGGCCTCGAATTTACAGAGATCTGCCTGCCTCTGCCTCCCGAGTGCTGGGATTAAAGGTGTGCGCCACCACCGCCCGGCGAATTCAAGGAGTTTAAAGAAGACACAAAGAAACAGATCAATGAAATTAAAGAGAAAGAACATAAAGAGAATAAATTCCTGAGTGAGGCTCAAGAAAACACAAGTAGAAGGCTGATAGAAATGGCAGAGACAATCAAGAACTTAAAAATGGAATACAATAAAGAGATAGAAATACTGAAAAGGACTCAGACTAAAATGAAGATGTAGCGGAAAACTCAATAACCCAACCAGAAAGCTCAAAGTTTATAAGTGGAATGAATCAAGCACGGATGGGATATCACGACTCATAGATAAAGTAAAGGATTAAATCAAATAAACAAGGGATGTGAACATTAAAAAAAAATAGCTGTGCAGTAGTGGCCGATGCCTGTAATCCCAGCACTAGGGAGCCAGAGGTACTCAGATCTCTGTAAATTCAAGCAAGGCCAGCATAGTCTCTAGAATGAGTTTCAGGACAGGCACAGCTACGCAATAAAAACTTATCTCAAAACAAAACAAAAGTAAGTAAATAAATAAATCTTAGACTCCATTCTGCTTGCTCTTTCTTTTTTTGGAAAGATTTATTTTTATTTTTAATTCTGTGTATATAAGAGTGTGGAGTGGATCTATACATGTGAGCGTAGGCACCCTCCAAAGCCAGAGACATCAGACCTCCCTGAGCTGTATTTATAGATGGTTGTCAACCAACCAACTTGGGTGCTGGGAGTCGAACTTGGGTTCTTTGTAAGAGCGGTACATACTACACTCTTAGCCGCTGGGACGTCTCTCCAGTCTCTCTAATTGCTCTTAACATTCTCTCTGTTCTCCTCTAGGGAAGAGCCTCTGTCCACGTGGCTCCAATGAGGCTGAGCTCACTTTTAACCCTACCCCTACCCTAGAGAAAGCAACAGAGAAAAGAAATAGCCCGAGCTAAGCACATGCCCATTGCCAGGAAAACAGTGTCTGTCCAGGCAGGGATTCCAAGTCAGTCCAGGAGTCTTAGTCCTGGAACTTATGTCGAAGTCATTAAGGAAAGAAACCTCTGTTTTCTTGGAAGATGGTAAGATGTGAAGATGCAGGCCTAAGGCTGCTCCTGGGAGCCGTTTATCACTCATGAAGAGACTCAGCAATGCCAATGCAAAGAAGAGCAGATCCAAGAGATGGACAGAAAGAAGTCCCGAGGAATGCACTGGAGTCCCTGGATCACCTCATGACTGAAGCCTGGACTGCTACACACCCATTTATTTCACAGGTCGATAAATCTCATATTCAAGTCAGTTTCGGTCAGCATTTTGTTACATTCATGAATCCAAAGTTTGTATTTGCACAAAATAAGTTGGAAACAAAACTGTTCTCACCATAGCATCTTTCTTCTTCATTCGTGTATAGTTTTGTGCGTGAAAGTCAGGAACAAGCCAATACCAGCAATTGCTTGATCTATATTTTAGGCATCTGTAAAGGTGAGAAAATGAAAAAAAAAAATTGAGCCTACCAAAGTAATGTATGTGTCTAGCCCATGTCTTCACAAAGTAAAGACTGAAAAAAAATTTCTTCTAAGACAGTGTTTTACATAGCCCAGGTTTGTCCCAAACTCTCTACGTAGCAGAATGGTCTTGAACGTCTGGTCCTCCTTCCAAGTGCAGGGATTGCAGGCGTGGACCGCCGCACCCAGTTTATACAACAATCTCTACTGTTCCATTGCTCATGCTCCTTCTGTCTCTTCAACTTCTAGAGTGTGTAAACGGCTGTCCCTGCCACGGTCTGCTTCTACTCACAATGCTTCATACTCTCCAAAGCTCTTCCCTGCCACATCTGCGCTCACACAACCCTGAACACCCAGCAGGGATTACAACACTGTTTCACAGATGGAAAGGCCGGATCTGAGCAGGGTGAAGTGCCCTGCCCTGAACCAGAGCAGGGTAGCCTGCTCCCCATCCTCCTCTTGTGAGGGCAAAACGGGATCACAAATAGGAAAGCACTTTGGAAGGAAAGAAAGTCTATTGATGCCAGATGTATTATTACAAAGCCTAAGTACACGCTGACCTTGTTATCACCCCTGGAGGTGGGATGCTTACACATCAGTCCTGCTCAATCTCTTCTACCCTGGGGAAAGGCTGTGGGACTTTCTCCAGCAAGGTTAAACCTTGCATATGTCTGACATCACCTTCTCCAGAAAGGACCATGAGGAAGAAGAGTGACATCTCCTCTACTCGTTAAGAACATTGTCCTCCGATTACATTCGACCCAGGCCAATCCACACGCCAGAGGATAATTGCAGAGCTGTCAGAACTCAAAACTTATAGACAGTGTGGACATGCGTGATGGTTTGTTGGGGGAAATGGATTTGTCATGTGCACAGCCCATGGCAGCAGATAAAATACCCTGGCAATATTACACACTTGGGGGTGCAGGGCCTGAGCCGATCATTTTGAAAGCATGCTGTTATGACATTTGGGGAATTCCAGAGTCAGGGCTGAGCAGATCCAGAGGCTACAGCAGTGCTCCACTATGCAGCTGCGCAGGACCACAGAGAGCCATTCATTTCCCCACACAGACTGCACTTTCTTGTTTCCACTCTGTCAAGTCGTGAAATTCATTAAAGGGATGTTTCATAAAAATTTGATTGGGATGTGTTTAAAATAAATTAGTATGGCAATAGTGATACTCCTTTTTGAGGTTCTTAATACAAATAACTCTACTTAGTTCCAAATTCCAAAATTGCAAAAGTTTTAAGCTGAAAGCCCAACAAACCATAAAATCTACTTGTTTCTCTCCAGCTGGCCAATATGAGTGCATGCCGTGTGTGTGTGTGTGTGTGCGTGCACATGCATGCGTGCATGTCTGCATGTATTCTTACTCAAAAGAGTATGTATATGCATGTATGTATGTATATGAGCATTTATGCATATGTGTGCATGCAGAAGCCAGAGGCGGGGAGCATCTGCTGTTATCACGTCCCTGCCACCCTGTGCCCTGCAGCAGTTCCTCCCTCTCCCTAACCCTTGAGCTCACCTGTTTTAGCTGCTGTTCGTTGGTTTGTTTTGCTAGCCTGGTGACCAAC